>NC_086195.1:135218257-135847090 GCF_035770615.1 Melospiza melodia melodia
TTTTTCATTTTTTTTTTCATCTGCCTCAGGATTGATACATTCTGGAACAGCTTGCCAGTGCTTGGCTGCCCAGTTCACTAGAAGAAAAAAGTAATTAAAAAGCCCTCTTTGGTTCTAGCAAGAGTTTTTCCCTCCTGGAAGCCTTCCCAATAGTTTGGGTCCTGATGCCTTTTTGCAAGGACAGCTCAGACATCTCTGGGCTAGCCCACCTTCTGCAGTCCTCTCAATTTCTTCGCTTTGCTTCTTGGACCAAGTTCCCAAACCTTCACACTCCTAAGCATTCTCACAAGTCCTGCCTCGTGCGTGGCTGCTGGGCTGACTCTGGCACTGTTTTCCCTCAGTTCCTTTCCAGCAATGAGTCAATCTGTGGTGCAGCACAAGTCTCAGCGCAGCAGCTGCCTTCACCTTCCTCTCGCTTTAACGAGCAATACTCTGCTCACCATCTCACACAAGGCCAAGCTTTAAAATGAGCTGTGGGGGTCAGCAGCAGCTCTGCTGCCTCTTTGTCTGGAGCTCAGGATTCATCTCCAAGGCTTGCTCCTTCTCTCACAAGCAGTGTTCCAACACAGATGGGTTTTCTTTACCTTTCCAGCAATTTTTTGGATGTAGGTGCCTACTTGGATAGCAAAGCCAACAGGTGAGAAGATGTTGGCAGTTTGATAAGAAAATTTGGCACAGCATACTTGAAAGATGGGAGGTTACTATAGATTTCATCTACTGAAAAAACAACTCATCTGCACATGAATACTCCCTCTATTTTTTAACCCCAAAAGTTAATATGGCCAGGGAATGTATCTAACTTTGTATCCTAATGGGCCCAATAGTTCAAACCTTATTCCATTCTTTGATTTGTATTTGTTCAACTTTAATGAATTTAAAGAATCCAGGAATTCTTCTGTGAAATTAATGTTGTTAGTAGGATACAAAAACTGGAGGAAAAATAACTTTATAGGGGGCAGAAAATGTATTGTTGCACAGTTGAAATACCTGACCTATAAATCCAGAAATATTTATATAAAATACTTTTGCTTGCTGCTGTTACAGAACAACCTCTTAAAGAACTTAAACAAAGACCTGTTAAAGGCAGCTCTTCCATTTAATATAGAACAAAACTCACATATCCATCGTTTTTCTGTGCCATCAAAGATCCACTCACTTTGGAATTCAGCAATAGTCACAAAGCCACTGCTGAAGCCCTGAGATAACAAGGACCATCATGCACCAAACTTCAAGAATGCAAGGAGCCCATTTAGCTTAATGTGGAGCACAGGTGTCACTGGCACGTGTTATCAGTTCAATGTGCTGTTTTATGCTTTCAAATATTGAAGATACCAGTACCACCATGAAGATGGAAACAAGTCTTCCATTACAGTTCCTTACACAGCTTTTTCCTTTTTTTGTGCATTACAATGCAAAGTTCATATGTCATCAATTCTGCTTTCATGTCTTCCTTATTAAAATACCTTTTCCTGAATAAAACATTTTTTTAAATTAGTCAATCTTTTCTGTTGCCCTGAATTGTCCTATCACAAGAAGATGTGTATGAGATTAGGAGTTGAAGTGGAATCCAACATAGGATTCTGGCACTTGAAGGTTATTTGTCACATGGAGACTCATGCCATATCAGGCATTCTATACATGGCTACAAGGGAAACATCTGCAAGGTCTAAGAGTGATAAGGAATAACCTGCCCTGCTACTGAAAAAAGGCTGCATTCTATTCAAAAGCTGAAGATAAGACTTAATTAACTGAGATTTCATAATGGAGAAATGACAGATAATGTAGACCTAATATATTCCACATTCACAAAAGCATCAAGAAAATATGTCAAAAAGAGAATCTTAAGCTTTTTTTTTTTCTTCCCTTCAGAGGTATTTGCAGCCCTGAATAAAAAATATGGCTAAAACAATTCCAAGCAACTCTCAATATCAACTTTTCCAGAGATGCTATTTTAAAGTTCTGATCTTGTGATTCCACTCCTTCTCCTACACATGCTTTTGCAAGCATTATTAAAACACTCTATTTTAAACCACCATGGAGAATGCAGAGAGGCCCTCGAAATATTGGCTTTGCTGGTCATTTTCACAGAGAAGAGGCTAAGCCACATAAATTTTAATAGTACTCTTGCTGCTCATTTCAGAGAGAAACAAAGATGGTTGGTGGCACAGAAAAGAAGGATGGTATTAGAAGTTAAAGGAGGAAAAAACAGAAAAACCTTTTCAATGACAATAAACAACAAGCCTGACCTTTTGGAGGAGGGCACTCTGTCCTAACACTGCATCTCAAATGAGCTGAAAAGGAGATCTTAGCAGCACAGAATGATTTATAAAATGACAAATCCTGCAGCAGGAGAGAAGAGGGAGCCCAAATGACAAAGGAATTAATCCCCATGACTGCGGGCAGTGTTTCACTTCCAGCGAAGTCTGCAACCAAAGGCATTTGCATCTGCATCCCGACTGAACTCCTCTGCCATTCTGTTTAGCAAAGGCCTCGCTTTACATCTCCACTGGAATGAAATGAAACCCATATATTACTAAGTAAGTCCCTGACATTTCATCTGGCTGCAGCCAGTACTGTACAGGCTGGTTTTAGTTTTGGAGGTATCGAGACGTGTGAGTTTCAAAGCCAACAGAAATCTCGGAAAGAAACAGAACTTCCATTCCTGATCAAGCCCGTCACAGCTCAGCCCTTCAAAATACTTGCAGCCTTGTCAACAGTTTTCCTTTCAAAATATATTGCTGAATCCAAAAGTTAATCTAAAACATTTTAGTTGGCCGGGAACTGCTACTTCTCAACCCAACCCTAATTGTGCCAACACTTTTTTTTTCCTTGTCTCAGTAACTTTGAGTTGTATTCTTGAAAAGATTGTTAAAATATGTTACAAGACTTGTCCTTCACAGCAGTGATATCAGAGTGGTAAGCAAAGAGACTTTCATCATGTAACAACTCTTAGCTGCCAGCTTGCTTTACTGCATGCTAGTGAATAAAATGGGATAACCACGTGTTGTACAAGGATAATTGGCTGAAGTGATCAATATGAGATTGGCTTCCACTCGTGTGGTTTGTGTAGCCACACAAATCAGTCTGCATTTGCCTGATCTCTCAGTTGGTGTTAAATAACCAAATGTGCAATTTGAGACTGGCATTTAAAAAACATTAAAACTAATTAATGGCAATAAATGCTTCCGGGAATGCCAAAGGAAAAAGCTTGATACCAAGATTTCATAATTGCTTAAAGAAATTAAGGAAAAAAAAAAAAGCAAGGAAAAAATTCTACTTAAGCAAATGTATCTGGTGAAAAAATTATTCTGTAAAATGCATTGGAAAAGTTACTTTGTTTTGTAACTACTTTCATAATTCAGCTCTTATGTTACCCGTAATGCTCCCAGGTCTGTGTAGGACAAAGGGAACTCTGCATCCAAAAAAGTGATACATATGGTTTTAATTGCTTTTCGCAGGAAAGTCAGAGTCCAATGTAAAGAAAAGTTATTCCAAACTCCAGCTTGCAAACCAGGTTTTCATGTGAAAATTTCCAGTAAAAAAGCAGCAACAGATGTAGCTGAGGCTATAAACTGGCTTGGGACAATTTTTTTCAGTCTGTCCACTCCCAATCAACTACCATCCACTTCTGCCTAATCAACACTGGTTTTACTTAGTGCAGTCAAGGCTTCTCTTGCAAAACCTCTTCCCAGAAAGAATCAGCTGTACTCACAGCAATGTCCAATACCTTCCTTCTCCTTCAGTTCTCTTTTTTAAAAGCTGTATATGCCTGATTCTGCTTCCCTTTCATTCATGAAATCACAGATTTAATATAGTATGGTTTTAAAATAAGGTGGTAAAACACAGAAAGACAGAAAGCTACTGCACAGCAATGAAGCTGTCTCTTCTGACACTTACAAGAGCAAAAGAAATCCACTGTGAATGTCTATAAAATATAACTATATAATATAATATAGTGTTTTCATAATTTGATTCCTTTGTCTTGGATAGAGTCAGGGCATTAGGCACTGAGTAAACCTTCACTTACAGAAATTGTATTACACAGTACAGCTATACCACCCTCAGAATAATATGTTACCGTTTTCTTAAATAAATTAATCTAAGAATTGCCATAGGTGAGGAGTATCTGCTATTATTCCTCTACTTTTCCAACTACCTGTAATATGTTTAACTCTGCATGGGAACCACACTTCCGTGAGGGGAAAGCAAAGGAAGGGAGACTCCAAATCCAAAGCTAAGTATTGGGGCCAGTGTAAAGGATAGCAGAGGATATGAGAAAAAACAATTCAAACTTCAAGAAAGAATAAAGATGATGTGAGAGATAACTAAGATATTATCATAGAAACAAAAAGGTAAATATATTATTATGAGTGAAAGTTAAGATTTATTAGGTCTGATAAATACATAGACTAAGCACACCAGAATGAAATAAAAGTAATAAAATAGAAACAATAAAAACAACAATAAACAAACCTGCTTAGCTTGTTGAAATTTTACAAAGTGCTGACAACTACATTTGTAGAAGATACTTCCAATTTGTTTAAAATTTCCTGTCAAAATATAAATATAAATATAAGTATTTCATTTTGTCATGATTCACAGAAGGTCTGAATTGTTAGCATCTGTGATGGATACAAAATAAGCAACTGTCACCCAAGTCAAAATCCTAATAGACTTTGTGGTTGCAAGCAGCCACTACAAAATGGCATCTGCATGAACTCCCTCCAGAACAAATCTTCACTTGTATTTTCAATAAAAGTATGGATGTGATGGTTAAAGTATGAAGTGAAAGAAAAATCTTCATAAACATACATTTATTCTTGCTTTTGTTCTTCTGTGAATGCATTCTTTAACTGCTACATTCTTTAACTCCCTACTCTGAGCTGGGATTATACTTTTTTCAGGTCCTTTATATCTGTTTTTCTGATACATTATTAAATATGTTAAGAATTTAGACTTTCAACACAACATTCCATTTATAACCAAGGAATAAAAAAAAGCCAAAAAAAAAAAAAGCCTAAAGAAAAGAAAACCAAAGAGAAATAAAAACTCTGTAAATGTGAGCTTAATATGCAACCCCCTGAAAATGTATAAAAAGGTTCATTTTAACCTGTAGTCAACTTGATGCAATTTAGGTATCTTGCATTTAATGAAAGAGCATTTGCCAGTAATATCTAAGTGAACTGGAGGATTTGAAATTCCCTGAAAAGCAATGAGGCTTTCCTTTCCTGCATATTGTTACTGCACCACTGTGCACGTCCTTGGCTCAGCACGAGAGAGCTTTTCACATGAGAACACCTGAACAGAACCCTTAGTTCAACAATGCTTTTTTCTGGCATCAAAATTCTTGGTAGTCATCTCAGTCATAAAATAGCAGAATCTGTCAGTTTGAAACTGAACTCAGAGAGTATTTTATGTGGAAAGATAGCCCAGAATTGATCTGATGAATTGTACAATTCTAGCAAGCTGAATCAATAGCAGTGATATACCTAAAGACAATCTCAGAAATGGTTTTTGCTCTTCTTCTTAAGTAAGTCTGCACTCCATTCTCTTAAGGCTTAGAATAAAAAGCAATAAAAGAAAGGAATGGACAAAATTCCCAAGGTTTTCAGATGTTTTTCACTTTACCATTTCAATTTCTTTAAGGGCCATTGACAATCTATGTATAATTCAAATACCATTCAATAACTTAAAGTTGTGAATCCTACCTATGACTGTATCTTCAATCTGAGAGAAAAAAGTCTGAATTGCCAACACTTACACTTGTTAACTGTGTATTTTCAGTAGGTTTTAAATCACAGGTAATCAAATTAATGGATTCTGGCATGAAAAAAACACAGCAGCCCAACACAGTCGTCTTTTAAGTTTGTTCAAGAAACATTGCCAGTAAATTTAACATACTTTAAAAAGGAAATTCCTGGATGTAACTGGTGATATCCAGCTCTTTGGAGACTGAAGGAATATGTACCCTCTTGAGCATTTATTTGGCTGGAGGTTGGAAATATCAACAGTTTATGGACTAAAGCACAAGAACAAGAAAAAAGAAATCTTGTTTATACAAACACAGCAGCCTTCAGACATTTGTTAATGTTCTATAAAGGGCTCCCAAAGTTCATTAAAAAAGTATATTAGCCTTTCTGCTCCCTTTTTGAGAAAAGGCATGTTGCCTATGTATGTGATGACAAGGATGTACTGGAAAGCTTTTTCAGTATCTACAAATTCCCCCATGAAGAACAGCAGCATTGACTGAATCGTGCCCTCAGAGAGAGGTTGCTTATCACCTGATCACTGGGATTTGTGTAATAAATGGTAACACTAAACTTCTGCAATCCATCCCGGCTGTTACTTCCATTTTCTGTGCCTCTGTTTCTCCTCTTTGTCTAAGTCTATTCTCCTAGTAGGAAAAGTGTCACACAGGAGCTGACTTTGGATCTGGAAATAAAATAGGTGTGTGGGCAAGTGTCCTAGCCTTGTGCTTTACAGCCACCAGGGCCAAACATCCCAAATTACATAATACAGGTTCTACAAGTGCCCCGCATCACCTGCGAGGCTGGTGGTTCAATATTTACAGTGCTTCTCTACAGGATTTCTCAGGGCAAAATGCAGCAGAAGTCAGACATTACACTTTTACAGCAGGAAGCTTTGCAGGGTCTAAATCTGGGGAGGAGAATCAGGCTTTCTTCTGTCCACGGGAATCTCTGCTGACTGCCAGGCAAACAAGAAATCTTGCTCCAATAGCTACACATTTTATTTTAAGACAATTCCTCAATGCTTCTTACTTTTAACTGAATACAGGCATTTTCCTTAACCTGAGATGAGAATAAATACCTGAAAAGAAATAATAATGTCCTATGGGCTAAGGACAGTCAAAAAGACTCGACCTTCACCTGTGGGGAAACGTTTGGCTTAAAGAACCTCTATGCAAATAAGTCAAGGGTACAAATAAATACATTTTCAACTCTTCCTTTTATACAAATCTAATTTCTAGACATCTAAAGCATGTGTAACTTCACCATGTGAGATCTTCTGATGTGAATGTTCCTAGAGTTGGCATCAGGCCTGAGAAATTCTCTGAAATCCACTGTTAATAAAAGCCATGAACTGAAGTATACTAAGAAAGTGCTTAATTTCTCTCTTAAATGATTGAAAACAATTTATTGAACAAAGGAACAGAAGCAGTTCAGATAATTATCACCAAAATAATTAAGAAACATTGATGTTACCATGGGGCAATAACAGAGTGGCTGAAATGATGACAAATTTGTGTTTGTTCTAGTGAAATAAAGAATTCAAAATCTTGATTCTGCTACTGTGTACAATTGGTTGTGGGATCTGGCAACTTTCTGTAAATAAGTTTCAGGATATCTGTGGGGTGACCACTTTACAGTTTTTTGCTTTCTTCTAAAAGGGGATTACCTTATTTTTTTCTTTCAATATAGGCTTTCTCATATCCATTTATTCACAATGATCTTATATTTTAACTATTTTATTTATTTCTAGTGCATATTTCAATTAATCCAAAATTGATTTTTCCCTTCTTACTTTTGAAACTGATGGTCTTCATTACCACATGTATATTAAGATTAAAGAATTCACTTCGTTCTTTTTTTATAAAATAAAATAAAAAATTACAATTCTGTCCTTATTGATTGCATTTCCCATCTTTTTAGTTAACACTCTCAAGTCTAATAACATCTGTCTTCTTTCCATAATTTTCTTTCCTATCTGAAAAACCTAATACCAATGCATACCATAATTCTCTGTTTCTCATGTGGCTGTAACAAAATACAGTGGGAAATATTTAATTTTATAGCTTCCTAATTAAGATAAGTGAAGCTGAATGAAGAATTGGTCCTATACAATAAAGAAAACCAAACAAAGATTTGTAATGAGTATGGACTCATAAAGATACTATAAAGAAAAAGTGCATTTTTGTACATTATAAAACATTCTTCTAAGGCCAATGGAAATTAATATTTACAAATTGTTCTGAATCTTTTTTTTCTAAGTATACAATAGTTCACTTGTTAGCATTGACATATTTATCTGGCCTCTCCCAGTTGTAGGAAAAAATTATGTCAATTTTCCCTCAGACTGCCTTCCTATTCTGTCACACACATTATTTCATGAAACATGAATCCAAATGTTCTGTTTCTTTTCAATTTCCTTTCACCACAAATTCCAGAGTCCCTCTCTTCATGGCTTTTAGTAACAATTCAGCCTTTCTAGTCTAATGGCAAAAACTCAATACTGCTGTCTTTAATCAGGCTACTTTTCACTTCAATGTCTTCAATACCAAAGATTCAACCCTTTGTTAGAACTACTTTTTTCCAGGTCAGATGTTATGTCTGTGATTCCACATTAAGGGTCTACTCTCATAACAAACAGCAAGCCTTGAAAAGATGTCTGAAAAACACAGATGGAAAAAAAAACCAAATAAGTAACAGGTTTTTATTAAAGAACATCTTTTAGAAGTTGTAATAATCAAGTAGACAAGCACTTCTAAAAGATTCAGATGATTTTGAATATGGTCCATTAAAATTTTAGTAACTACAATGCAAAGCTAACCCATATTACTTGGAAAAGCAAAAAATGGTGATGTTCGACTAATTAGAGGGAGTAGAGCATGTTTGTGTCCTCCCTTTCCAAATAAAAGATCCATTGGTTAGTTGGTTCAAATTGTCTGTGACCACAAGCTTATGTCAGACTTGTGACAGATGAAGGTCTTGTGAATAGACGAAGTCCAAAGAAGCTCTGTTCAAATTATGATCACAAAACTGACATGATCCTGATACTTTCTATCCTAATGAGCTCACTAATAGAAGATGTGACAGACTGTACAAATAAGGGGACACCATTTACTCATGCACTGAGGACAAAAACAAGAACATGGATTTCCTAATTTCATGAGCTGTGGCTTTTGAATGGCTCGGCCTGTGGGCAGCATGCTGCAAACTGTAACCTCAGTGTGACCACAGCAGCCACAGCACACAGGCAAACCCCTCTGAAAGTACAGAACAGAAAATCATTTGATGAGAAGAAACAGCTGCCTTTCACATACCACAGAAAGGCAAGCCCCAGCCTGTGATAGATTTTGACATAGGCTGAACAGGCAGATTTTACTGTCGGTCTAACTCATCTAAGAGCATCCTTTGCTGGGAAGGACAACCTCCCTTGATCAGCCTTGTCTCTAGATCCCAAGGAATTAAATACTCCAAAGAATGCCTCCAGAAACTCCACCTATGAATAGAACATAGCAGCAACCAGTATATAAGACATAAAAAACTACACTACAAACTGAAAATAGCATAAGTAGCAAACCTCTTGATATCTCAACATAAAACAGGGACACTGCCTGTTCCATTGGATTGTGTACATTCTAGGATTCTGCTCCAGAAGAACCAGATGTTTGGTATTAATGCAGATACATTAAGCTCAAAATTGGTTACATAATGAAGAGCAGTGCTGATTCAAGCGTGTTTATAAACACAGAGGTTATGTTGAAAGATACACAGGCATTTAGAAATGCTATGTATATTTGTGTATGATTCTCTGCATGTAAACTGGCTTCAAGTATTATGCTTTGATTAATCCCTATAAATCAGACTTTCAAAACTAAGGATAATTTACAGTAACAGCAACCACAGAAATTATACAGGAAAAAGCAAGGTTTACCTGTGGAAAACAATTGTTTCTTTAAAACTGGGGACTCAGCTCAAACATCCTTCCTTCTGCAATACCATGCCTGGCTAAGGACACAGGTGGCAGGAACAGATTTGCTTCAACAGTGTCAGTACCAGCAGAAGATTAGGAAAATTATGATAAATATGGCTCTTCAGTATTCAAAATGTGCAGCCCCTCACAAAGCCACTTGCAAACAAAAACACTGCTTTGTGTCTTCAATGACTACTTACTGGTTGGAAATCAGCTAAGCTCTTCTGGGTTTTATTTAACCAGGTAGCCTGGAAATCTGTTCATATCTGACTATTACTTCATGGGATATAAGCAATATTATTAAAAGCTGCAGCACAATAAAAAACAGAAACATTCACCACAGTCATCCTGTTCCAAGGGATCATCAGGCAAAACAAGAACAAAGCTGAAAACATTTCAGGATAACCCACCATGAAGAACTACCAACCAGTTTCTTAAGGGGGTACACAAATTACACCTCTCAGTCACTGGTGTGCAAACAGACTTGATTTTCAATGGTTTAGGCCCCATGATGGCAACTGGTTGCCACTGAATTTAGCATTGAATTATAAAATCAGGTATAATATCCTATTGCATAACCATAGCTCCTTTTCATGTATTGATCATTATTGGCCCACTTAATCTGTTTATATAGTTGCAGTTTTGGAACAGCAAAAATGAATGGTTCCACTTTCCCACGTTCTCCAATGCCAAAGATCTTCTCATATATTTAAAATGAAGGAAGAAAAAAATAAATATGGAAGCTGTCTTGGACTGAAAAGAACTCCTGAGGTCAGTGCTATATTAGAAACACACTCTCATGAGTCAAACAATTAAGGCAAAACTGAGTGACATATTGGAATCAGGTTATTGCACTTAGATCTGATCCTAAGGATGAGAAAGAAAAAAAAATCAATAACCTTGAAGACAGCTATTAAAAGGTATAGAATTTGTACAGATTCATATAAGAAGGCTGTAATGGAATATACCATGATTCCCTATTTCCTATTAAAACAGTAAAGGGATATTTGAAAAGACAAAGCACCTTTTAGAACAATGTTTAAGCAGATTCTCACATTTCCAATCCCCTGTTAGAAATTAAAATGCCAAAGTTCCTGGTAAATCTTAATAAGACTATGCCATTGAATTAATCTCCAGGTGAACAAATGTCAAGGAAATATTCATCTCACAGTGAACAAATGGGAACAGAACAGAAGTGAAATACTATGCTAGGAGTGCTTTCAGTTCTTAGAGCTTCCCAAAGAACTGATGTCTGAGTACTGGAGTTAGAGCCAAGAAGGATTTTCAAAATATGCATCCAAGGGGTGCAAAACTCACTGTGTGTGATAGGTCAAGTCCATTGCTCTGATCTTCCTTGTCACATACTTGGAGGTTTCAAAATATTACTGTGGCCAAGAATACAGTTTTGTATGTTTTCTACAGGCAGAAAGATCTGAAGCACGTGTGATCCAACATGTCCACAGTCACACAAATTGTTAATCAATAGGGAAATCAGCACAATCAAACATCAGATGAGCCTACAACTCTTCTGCTTTGGAGACCACAGAAGAGTTGCTCAGCATTCACAGAGAATCAAGTCTGGAGAGTATCCAATGTGCTATTTTAATTCCTGTTACTGTAACTTTTGTAATTTCCTAATCTAGAGCTAAACTAGATGTAAAAGTGATGTTGAGCTCTCTATTTGGAGTAAGATTGAACAGATTTTTTCACAGGGTAAAGTTCCATGTTCTGTTGATCATATAAATCTAACTAAAATTTGACCCAGAGTTTTCAGCATATTCAACCACAAGTTTCAAGGCAGATTTGTTTAATAGAACCTGTTTTGTCTCTCCAGCTCCCTGGCATCCTATGAATGTACAGTACATCTTGTGCATTCAGATCTGTGTATGACAGAATCTCAAAATTGTACATTGTCCAACACGTAGGCAGAGAGGCAGAGGTTTCCTATTTACCTTGATCCAGAAAGCTGCAACCTCACCTTATTCCCATATGCACAGCTGAACTGAAATCTGTGCAGCTCCCTCTGTTTGCTCAGGCTAAGAACAGGGGCTAAGATTTATTCTATAATAAGCCTCCAAATGCCTCACCTCAGCTGTGCAAACCCACTTTTACCAGATACACTGATCATTGATTCCTTTTTTCAAGTGTTAGGCTGTGCCCACACAAATGACCCCGTTCTGTTTCCTTGCTTTTACTAAGAGTTTGCTGCAACCCAAAACTCCCCCCCACCATCTCTTACTCATGTTTCTGGTACCAGGAACACCAGATCCACTCTATAAAATCTGACCCATGTCAAAGACCTGCTCTGAGTGTTCTGACTTGGCTTTAAGCCAGCATGATTATTTTGCAGGAAATAGACAAAACTGCAACATATTTTCTATTTACACTGATAAAGTCAGTCAGACGGAATATATTAAAGAATTTGCTGGTGCTAAATTTAATTTTCTAGTAACTGCATCACCTGAATGGAAGCAACAGAATTTTTCAATTATAGTGGTTTTATCTGTAGACCTGTTCCTTACAGATTTTATGACCAAAATGATGAGACAACTTTAACCCTGCTTGATGCTGTACAGCTCAAAATCAAGCTTATGCTCTTCTGCGGCTTGGAGTGAAACTGCACTCAATATTTAATTATCTATGATAAGAAGCATTTGCTAGTATACTTGTCATCATTGCTGTGTTTACAGCAAGAGTGAAAGTATGGTTTTTTTTCAATAATATATTCATATTTGTAGATACTGAGTTTTAATTTTCATATACATCGATAATTAGAAAAAGTGAAATGCAATACATATAATAGAAAGTTTGATTTTTTAAGAAATAAATCATGGTCCTTAGGAAAAAGATGGTGCTACTGAGACAAAATGTGGTGATTCTTTGTGACTTATTTTAGACATGCTACTGAATAAAGAATTTTAAATTTCCAATAATAATTTCTAACTTTTCAGTCTACATGTATAGCTAAAAGTAATTTAAAATATTGGAAGACATAGACTACTACTAAAAAAAAAAATGGCAGGAAAAAGAAAAGCCAAGAAAATACTATTCAGCACTAAAACCCCAAATACTCAAACCTTGGAAACTATAAACAAGTAAAGTACGTTCATTGTTCTAAGAATAAGTACTTAGGGCCTATAAATACCAATAATGTCAACTAGCAGGACTAGCAACCAATCTGTTATATTTTTGTGATGGTGTTAGTGGTCTCTGTTGTGTTGATATCTTAGGTTTTCATTTCCAGCTTAATAGCTGAACTTGATTTTATTAAATACTCGCATTATATGTTTTCTTTTTTTATAACTTTTTGGCTCACAAAGAATAAAAAGAAGCGTGTTAAGGACTCTAGTGACCTGTTCTCAGTACATTTCTGTTTCCAACTGGTTTGGTTGTAGGTTTGATTTGTTGGGTTCTTTGCTGAGGGGTTTATTTTGTTGGTTTTTTGTTGGGAACAATGACCTAAACATAAAATCTCTATTGGAAGAATGCAAATGACAGAGAGCTTAGTAAGTACATAAATAATTAAAGACTTAAAGTAACTTGGCTACTGCTGCAGTATAACCAACCAGATTAAACAACTGCAACTCACCAAAATTTATTTTATACTGACAAATAAAAAATAACGCCTTTGAGATTAAAATATAACTCTTGTAATAAGAGAATAAAAAACTAAAGCTTGGAAGGCCTTCACAGAGCACAACTAAAACAATACAGGCTGCAAGCCCCCAAATAAACTCCTGTTGGATGGGGAAGAAGCCCAGCCACAGCCGCGTGGTGGCTCCGTGCCAGAGCCAGACTAACCCTGGCACACAACTGCTGGGAGAGACAATCTGGTCACCAGCAAGTGAGACTAATCCACCATTGCTCCACCACCATAAAACAGGGTTACAAATTTCTCCATTTCTGGCAGGGAGGCCGCTGCAGTGCTCCTCGTGGGCACTTGGATCAGCCCGGCCATGCCGATGCAGACAAGGGCGGTTTCATTTTTTCCGTGGCAGATTTGGTCAGAAGAACGGACTTGATCTACCATGAGAGGGCAAGAGCCAAGGCAGCCAGAGAAAAGGGAATGTCTGGCTGTGGCTGAGGCAAGAACAGCCCGTTCCCTTCAGCAGCAGCACGGGCTTTGACCAGCTTTCTAAGCCAATAAATAGCTGCGCTGCTTCCAGAACCACATCAAGACAAACACGCCGTGCAGCAGTGCCTGGAGACACTGCCATTACATGTGTTTCTGATGGAAAGCTGTGACCAAAAAAAAGGGGGAAAAAAAAAAAGGTGCAGCAATACAGCAATCACTGGTATACACAAAGAGGAACTGCAAATGCAAGTGAAGAACTGGCTACACATTTACACAGTGGTAGAAGGCAACCCATCAGTTTTGGTTCCCTGTGCTCAAGCCAGAGAGGCAGTCCTCATATTAAAGTCTTAAGAGAGAATCTGTTTTTCTAGGCTCAACTTAGGGTTTTAAGGAAATCCCATTTGATTCCCAGCAAGCCTGTGTAGAAGTGATCATGCACATTCTGGTTTAATCGATAAAATTTTTCACATTTCCTTTTAATTTCTGCAAGGTGGAAAGAAGGAATTAGACAAATAACCTTAATTCCTTTATAATTCTTCATATTGGTCACCAAGTACTGAAGAATTGCTGTTCCTAGGTAGCTGCCTGTGTGCATTGGTTGTCCATGGGGAGTCATGGTGATCCCTCCACGTATAATGAGATGGGATGCATACCTCAGGTCTGACTGACAGGAAGGAAGGGAGGAAACAAATCATCTCTCCTTTCAGCATAGATGATGGCACACCTGCTGAGATCATCCTAGCTAACTAATCACCTGGCACAGACCTCAGAAACTGCTAATGTTCTACTCTCTGCTGTCTGCAGCTGCTGTAAAAAAACAATTTTACTTATATAAAGTTGCCAGTCTTAGCATGCAGAGATAGGTGAAACTTCACTGGGTGAAATTTAACAGATGTGACATGCAAGGTCCCAATGAGACTAAATGGTTTATTGATCCTTTCCAGGCTTAAACATTATGAAAGCCAGACCCTGTGTGCTCAGCAGACAGATCTGACTTATGATGAATCCCCAGGTGAAAACAACAATTGTGGCTAATGACAACTGGGGGGTGGAGGTGGGGGAGGAAAAAAAAAATCAATGCAATATAAAATAATTTCCACTTTAAGTAATTTCATTTGCCTG
The DNA here is from genome assembly GCF_035770615.1 of Melospiza melodia melodia. Lineage (NCBI taxonomy): Eukaryota > Metazoa > Chordata > Aves > Passeriformes > Passerellidae > Melospiza > Melospiza melodia. The sequence continues at coordinate 135,233,169 of NC_086195.1, forward strand.
AGAATGCAGCCAGATGGATCCCAAAGAGTTTGAGAAGCTCTTTGCTGCCTGTACACTTAGAGGAGTACATGGAGATATGCGTAACATCAGGGGGAATTCATAAACCACTGAGCGTCCCTTGCTTCCCCTAATGACAGTCATCAAATTAAAATAGCTGAGTCACAGACAGCAGCACAGGGGACAGCAAAAGACTGAATACATGCCACTCTGGTTTGGTTCAACATGCACAAATTCAGAAAAAAAAAATTAAACCAGAAAAGGACAATTTCTGTAAACATTTTCCTTGCTCCTGTTTTGACATCAGGCAAGCCATGGACTGCTCTGGCTGCATTTGTACAGGATTGAGCATAACAATGTCCTGGCCATGCAGAAATCCCCAAGGCCTGCTGTAATATATGTAATGAGTGGTAATGCAGTCTCCTGCTGTTTCCTGAGTCTCGAGCTGCTGCACTGACCTTCTTCTCTTGATACTGCACATGTCAGCTGGCTCCATTTGCTTCTGGAATTAGCATTAAAATGGCAATCCTTAGAGATTATGCTACAGCCACAGCAATGACAATGGAGATTTTTAAATATTTTCTAGGGGGTTTTAATTGTGTATTTTAAAAATATGACACTTTTCCTATGAACATAGGAAGCAAACTTAAAGCACACTGATTTATTTAAAGATAATAAAGATTACTTTTAGAAATTTGTGTCAGGAAATATATTTCTCCATCTCCATCTCTTGTTGCCAAGACAGCTGTGGATGCATTTCTCACAGCAATGCCATTAACGAGATTTTATTGCAAGTTTATCTTAATTAAAAGAATGGATGGATGTTCTTTCCTTTCTAAAATAACTGCCACAGACAGGAAAATTCTTGCAGTCTTTCATCAGATGTTAAAATAAAAGGCAGACTAGTTTAAAAATCTGATCATGACTTCTAAGACAGGTGGAAGGAACATAACATTTGATAAACTATAATTTTCAGGTACTGAAGTGATTGGCTAACAGAATTTTGCACGGGCATTGCATCTTGGAGGATCCCTGTCATGCTATATGTCAAAGTTGTTATATATAAAATCTAATTCCTTCTATTGAACTAAGCTGCATTTCCTGCATTTTTATCACCTGCCCTTTACCTGAAACTCAGTGAGAAATATTGTCACAACAGATCTGTAAAACCATATGAATGTTCAGAGAGAAATAAGATTAAGAAACAGCACACAACAAAGCCTGTAAACTAAAACCTTTTTTGTTCCTAGATTAACCTTATACTTTAAAACTCTGAAATCAATCTTAATCTTTATGTTCATATTTGTTGTTTTCTTGTGCATATATATATATATATTTGGATTTTTTTCAGTGTATGGAAAATGAAAGTGAGCACACTGAATTTGCACTACAAGATATTAAATATTTAAAGAAATACAGTGATGCATTTCTTTAAATTGTTAATATAGTTTAATATTAGTTGTATAGTTTAAAGAGACTACAGTGATGTAGTTAAATATTGCACTTACTGAATTTTTTTTAATATCATCATCATCATTGTGTTTCCAGTACATCAAACCTAAACCACTATTTCCTAGTTGAGTACCAGAAAATAGGACTATTTCTAGTTAGAAAAAAAAGTACAACCTGGTGAACAGATAGATGAGGACTGATTGCGGAAAGCTATAATTGGACATTTCAGTCCAGAAAATAGAGAACACTCCACAGTCAAGGAATGTAGTAGATTCTCCCTCATTTTAAATCTTTTAATTAAGACTGGATGTCTGTCGTTAAGATATGCCCTAGCTCAACCACAAATTGCAGGTTGGATGTTGGAATTACTGAGTGACATTCTAAAGTCTGTGTTATTCAGGAGGTCCATTTCTGGTCTCCATTTCCACTTGGATGAAAGGCACTCTAAGTAGCACTTAATTTGATTTCTGTGAATTTTGAAGTCAATGCATGTTCTCCAGGGTCAGAAGGAGAGAAAGGAAACAGGCACACAAACTGCAGTCTCTCCTAAATGAGCAGGGCATTTTACCTTTCTTTAATGACAACACTATTCTGATTGTAGTAGCAGCAGTAGTAGCACCTATGCTTTAGGAAACACGTCAGTTCACAAGAAAAACTAATTTACAGCATTTTTAAAATAGGAATATATGTTACTTATCTGATTGGTGATTGTGTCATTCAGACACCATCTCAGCTAACTACTCTATCATCCTGTGGAACAACTTCGAGCAATATTGCTACTGCAAAGACCATGGGATTACCACTTTCAATACTTACTTGTAGGCATGCATTTTCTTTTCCTTTAATAGAAAACGTAATTAAACTGGATTTCTAATAAATGCATGCAAGATACCAAGATTATAATCTCTTTCTATATATTGCTGAGTGTGTTACAGAGAGAACATTCCACACAATAGCTCAAAAGCATCTCAACAAACTGATGACAATTGGAGGACAAAAATAAAAATGTATTTTAAGACTTAAGAGGAATCATAATGCAGAAACACACACCCCCCAACCTTTTCCTTCACTAAGACAGCAAGAGATGGAACTACCATGACAACTCTCTGGGTGTCAAGGGCAGAAAGGAGAGGGTTTGCTTGGCCTGCACAAGTCCTGTAGCCTTATTTACATCCATAGACATGCTCAGCTTTGAACTTCAGGCTGAAGCTCAGAACTCCCATCCATTATTAAAGGCTGGCTGTGGCTCAGGGAGCCCCCAGAGGCCACAGGGCTGGAGGGGATCCTGGCTGGGCTGACTTAGCTCTGCCCACGGGTTACAGCACCCTGCCCTTCCCTCCATCCCGGTCCCCTGACTGGGCTGGCACCAGGCTGGCGGCTGCAGGCAGCTCATCCCTATTCAGCTGTCAGAAGGATGAGGAGCCAGGATAAGCAATGCCAGTCCCACAGGGAAAGGCAGGAGACCTTGCCCATGTCATCAGCAGCACTCCAGAAACAAAGAGCTCAGGATAACCTGTTCTCCCAGGTTAACTTCCCATGCTGCTCACCAGCCCCTGAAGCTCATCTCTGTCTGAGCCCTCCTTTTCATCCCATCCATCCAGCATTTGTTTATTTTTCCCTGCTGCTTTCCATCTCTGACCTCTGATTATTACTTTATCAATCTCTGAAATATCCACTGGTGGAGCACAGAGAAAGAGAATTTGCTGTCCAGACACAAGGATCATGACGAGAAAGAAGAAGGTTTAGGGCTGACCGTGTGTGCAAGTGCTCAGCCCTGGCCCAGGCTGTGTGGACATGCCAGCAGTGAAATCCTGGCTGCAGCCACCAGCTCATCAACAACTCCTGTGCCAACACTGTCCCCAGCCCTGGCTGGCCCCCAAACTGTCCCCAGCAGCCCCTTGCAATCACTCAGACCCAAGGGACCCAGCCTGCCAGGAGCCAGGGCTGTGCAGAGCATCTCACTCCTGAGGGCAGGGCAGGGGAGCTCTGCTCCACTGATGTGAAAGATGCACTGATGTTTAAGTAATTTAAACATCAATTTAATTACTCTCCTTTGGGAAGTAACTGCACTGGTGATGGGATGATCTTACAAGTTTCTCCTCTGTGAGGCTTTGGAAGGAAAAGCATTTTATTTTAAAATGCTTACTTGCCAGTGCTATGATATTATCCTGTGATAATTCTTATGTTACCAGCACCATTTCCCTATTCCTTCTCAACTTTTAACTAAGATGTCAAAACTGTAATTTTCACCAATAAATAAAAATGCAATGCATTTTAAAATGGCAGAATTATTCATTAACTTCACAGACTCCCTTATCTACCACTGAATGGCCATCCCTGAGCTGTCTAACTGAGATCGCCTTAGGGAGTTGCTCCACTATCAGCCGAAGTCACAAAGTCTTTGAAGTCCTTCTCTTGTAACATCAAGTTAAAAAGAAAACATTGCCTCCAAGGAATTCTAATTACAGTATTTCATTTCCAGGAACATAGTTCTATACTGACCCAAACAGTTCAAGGTACACACATCTTTTTCTTGTCACTATGATAAATTAATAAAGCGAAGTGTATTTTAAATATTTCGCAGGCCAGAAGGTTTTAAATATGTGGTTACAAAATGAAAAATCAAGGTCAAAAACCATCTCCAATAAGAGAAATTATACTGTAATGAGGATTAAAAATGAGGTCATTCATCCGCTTTGCAATTCTATTTACAGTGTGTCTAGGTAGACTATTTACTAGAGTGGGCATAAAAACAGATTAATGGAAATGGAAAAGAACGCAATAAAATCAGTAATAAGGAGAATGTCAAAAGTTTGGGTTATGGTTTTTGTTGCTGTAGCTAAATACAAAACAGTTAAGCAGGTTGTATAATGTTTTATTTCTTTATGAAAGGCTATTTAACCCTTTTTTTTAATCTACAATCAGGCAACGGAACTACATCTCACTAAAATCTACATTCTTTAATTTGGTCATTTGGAAAGCATTTCTAAGATTTTTCTTTTCTGAAGAACTCAAAGAGAAACATTTCATTAGATATTCAGCAATGACTTTGTGTGGACAGGTGCTAGTAAACAGAAGTAAAAAGTTCCCTGAGAAAACATTATTCCTCTTAGGAAAATTTTGCCTACTGACATCAAAGGAAGCAATTCAGTGTCACGTACTTCACAATCAGTTTTATGAATATGGCAGAAAAACAAAGAAGACTGAACTAACCCTATACAGCAGTAATCTATATTGTTTACGTTACAAGAAAGCACTCTAATTTTTCTACAGGGAGCACTTAGTGTTAAATTATAAGGCAATAATTTTTTTACATAAAAATCCTACTGGGACATTATATGAGCTGAGTATTACAGAGGCAGTATGTCTAACTGATTAATTGTACCAACTTAAGAATTCCAAGTTGCCTGTATTTAACCGACTGAGAAATGCACATTTCACTGTATTTTTAATGCTGTATTAATCTCCAGTATTTCCATTTACCCAGGCAATCAAATTAAATATTTTGGAACAGTGCAGTGATAGATATATCTTAAAATTGCATTAAGGATATTCCCTGCTGTGAAAGCTTAAGTATTTATTAGGAATTCAGGTGCAATAGAAAGAATCAATTAATTAAAATAAAAAATGTATTTTTTCCTTTTTGGAAAGGAAAAAAAAAACAATGGGAGACAATGAGATGTGCTTAGTTTCCACTCATATGACAAGATACTTACATGACAAGTTCTGCTGAGCAAACCCAGCTCCCTGAAAATTCCATCTCACTCCCACTACTTTTCTGGTCTTAAAACCTGAATCTGTCTGAGCATAACAAGTAGTTATTTGTGTTTCAGGAGATTTAGGAACAAAACTTCTCTTTCCTGCCCCACTGCCCCAAATTGGTATCAGCAAGTGTCCTTTTCAGAGGTCATGACATGCAGAAGAGCTGTGGGACAGCCTTGCAGAACCCAGATCACAGACAGAACAATGACAGAAGTAGACAATGGAGGAAATGAAGAAGGAAATGGAGGACGTTTATCAATCTCTGTTTTTGGAGATATTCTCCTACATAGATGTTCATGAACCCAGGTGTAAATGGCCCACTAATCACAAAATCTCCCCAAATTCTCACTTGAGCAGGTGGCAGAGTTTACTAGCTATGACATTATTATTTAGATATACTCTTATGTATTTAGGAACCAAATACAAACTAACCAAAAAACCACATTTGAAGAGTAATATTTCATAAAAGAACAGCAGAAAGTAAATCAATAAAACGAGGAAAATTCAATCAGCTTTGTAAAAGCAACAGTCCTTTTCATCTCTCGTCTCAATACTGTTCTCACAACTAAAGAATTTAGTAAATATATTCATGTTTCATTCAACTTTGTCATAATTTCAAAAACTCTGCCTCCTGAAACACCTTAAACACTTTAGTCAATTAGTCTGGCAGGCTTCTAGCTGGAAATTGAGCTTTGGTAACATACTTCAGAAAATATCTCAGTTAAATACAGAGTTAAAAAGAGAGCAGAAAAAGATAACTTAAAAGTCTAGATGTGTCTTTGGAGGACGAGAAGTAAGGGTGTTCTAGAGAATGGGTAAGACTGAAAGGGAGACATGATAAGCCCTTGTTTATGCAAAAATTCCATTCCTGCAACTCGGTAATATATCAGGGACATTTCAGTTTGTTAAACACTGCTGGGAAGTTTTACTTGGACATAGTTATCTGTTGGGAGATTTGGGAGCAGACCTGATGGGAAGGGTAGGAGACAAGTTATCTTACACCTCCTGCAGCTTGTTACAAAGCATGGCTCATCCAACTAGCCTCCTAAATGAGAAGACCAAAATTATTGTACAGCCAGACTTATTTTGGATGACATCCTCAGGTGTCAAAACCTCTGCTTTTGATTTGCTTAATTTTGATTCTTCAAGTTCAAACTTTCTGTCAGAATGACCCCTTGAGGCTAAGTATTTTTGGAGATATGGATTAGAAGAATGATCCAAAAATGCTGTCATAGAATGAACTAAACCTTGGAATTGTGCAATGCAGAAAATGTGACTTCTGTGATATTTTATTTAAGTGGTTTTCATATTTACTTCGAATCACAAACAAAAAAAATATCTATAGCCATATATTTTCATAATCAAGTCACTGATAGAGTCAGTCTCAACTTCCATGAACTGCATCCCATAAAGCTTTGCAATGACTCCAAATAAACTCAATTTTGTCAGTCATAACAGTATCTGGAGACAGCAGACTGATTTCTTTTTTATTTTTACTCATTTTTTAATTTATTCTGGATGAACCTGAAGATATATCAGCAAGTTAACAGATGTTAAATGCTAATTTCAGATGTTTCACAACAGTTTGAAAAATCACTATATTGAAAGGTTTAACAAGTTTTGTGCAGAGAGACATGTAATGCAGCAGACCAGACAGGGATGAGAATTCCAAAGACTTTCTTCATATTAGAAGTCATTATGGTTGATAATAAATCTTTCCATTTCAGATTTGCATGTGCACGTATGGGTGTGAGAGTGAATAAAAAGTCCTAAAATATCAGTATTATGATGATGGAAAAACACAGGTCTAGACAAACATGCCTAAATGAACAATATGATGTCAATGGTTAGAGTCAAAGTTACCTGAAGAAGTGAATTTTTTCCAAGTATAGGACTGTTGCTATGAGGCCCCTTGGCTTCCAACCATGTTTTCACTGGGCATTTTCCTATTTATGCCTAATACACTTATAAAAAGGAATTAATAAGAATAACTAAGTCAAATATGATTTTTGCCACATCATCCTTTCAGTAAGGGGCTATGAGAAACACTCTGGGATTTTGCTTAATGCAAAACTCTGAAACACTTAAATGGTGAAGGCACTCCAAAAACATATACAAGGGAGAACTTTCCATAATGAAGACTTAAAATATTGCCATTGCTGCAGGGGATATTCCCACCCTACACGATGCTGTCTGTAAGAACAAGTTCCTACACAGTTCCTACCTATTATAGCTGCAGGATATAATGAGATTTCAAAGACTTGGTGTTGTGTGAGTGATGCTTTCCAACAGAAGGAGAGTTCCTAAAGCAGCAAGGTTTATATGGATAGATTGCCTATCCGTCTGCTTACCTGTCTCCTCCTAATAACTTTGTGGAATACAGGCACTTTCAAACCAAATTTAACATCAAGCCATGGTTTCCAAGATAATTATGTTCCTACAAGTTCTGTGAAAATGAGCAGCAAGAGCCAGAAAATTCTCAATCAGTGTTTCCAGCGAGAAGAGAGCAATTAGAGCTTTCAGGCAGTGGTTGGCTCAGGAATCAGCATGTGCCTACATCCATCACAACAGCCCCTGGCTCACCTGGGCAGCACAACACACAGCATTTAAGTGGGGTCACAGGTCTACCTATCCACACGGGGGGAAAGAATCAGTAAAAATCCATCAGAATTTGTTTTTCCTCTTTTAACTTGCCAGGAATTTTTTCTGTGACTGGCTGTAGATTTGGGGTGTTAACAGCAGAACTCTGGATACCAGGACAGAGCACTCCAGTGTGCAACTCTAATGTTGGAAAGTTTTCCATGGTGCTTCCCTACAGCAACCAGGAGAGGCACAAAACACCTCTGACACATCTCTCTTCCCAACCCCTTTCTCTGTTGCTGTAGGAAGCACAGTTCCCTTCAGAGTAAAAGAGTCTAGAGCAAATGCAAGGCAAAATTAAATAAACATAAGGTATTACTGACATTCCAAAAAAATCAACAGAATAGTAAGAAAGTTTTGGGTTTAATGGATTACCTACTTTATGTTATTGTGCTGTACTGAGTTTAAGTGAGCACATGAAATGAGAAAAGGATTGGACAACAAGGAAGCCATGAGTCCCTTTCAATGCAATTATGCATACAACAATTCACATCTACCTAGCCCAGATTTCCATTTCTCTTAATTAAAAGCAATAAATTAGGATGGCCAATGACCATGCTTGTTGGGGCTGTTTTCCAAAGAAGAATGTTTTGTCTTACTAGTTTGACATGCTCAGCATCACTTACTGGACCACCAAAAGGCATTTCTGCTACTAAGTTCAATTTGAGATCCCTTCCAAAGCCTAACAACAAAAGCCTGTGGACTAAAACCTTGCTTACATTCAAAATGTAAAGCAACAAGACTCATAGATATGGCAACATTTTTTCAGAAAATAATTAAGAAATAATTAAACAAATTATTTGAGTAGCATTATTCCTTGATTTCTAGCATGTCAGGCTCTGTCCTTCCAAAAGACTGTGTAGGAGATATCTATAAACTACACGTGAATTAAATGAGCCTGTCAAATTCACAGCATAAAACATGAGAGATCCCACTTTGTCTTGAAAGCAAGAGTCTCATGGCTGCAGCACTGTGCCTACAAGGATAATTCTATCCTCTTCATGAGAATACAGATTATTTTAAGGCCATTCAATACAACCATTGCTGTACTGTGCCCCATAATCCAGATGCTATTCAAGGGTTTCTTTTTTCTTAACCTAGATTTCATTTTAATCATAATTAAGCAATTTATATTAATAGTAGAAAATAAGAATAGGAGGAAACTAATTCAGTCAAGTTCAATACTTGTAATACTAATACACTCTTAAGATCACAGATACTGTTTCATTCAATTGTTGAACTAAACTACTGCTTTACAGCCCATGAAAAACCATCAGTTTAAAAATATGTCTGGAGTATCAGTGATTGCCTTTTTTGCTTTTCTATCTACATGGTAAAAATCATATCAGGATCTTGTGCTACATTTTAGTTAACTTTTAAATTACTTTTAAACATGCACTATCTCTACCATAGCCATGACTTGGAAATTTCTATTATGAAAAAATACAAAGAAGTTAGATTAAAGCAGTAAAATGACTTCATATCATAGTGATATAGCATCCAAAAAAGCCTCTTTTAAGAACTTTCAATTTTACCATGCCTGATAAGCCTTTGCAGAAAAAAAAAAATAATCAGGATTTAATGCAGAGCTACAGTAAGTAGCCAAAAGAAGTGAATTTGCTCAAGGTGCAAAAAGATCTATGCTACTCATTTGAGCAAACGCAGGGCTCATTTAGCAAGTCCCTTAATGAGTAAGTGTTCAAAGAGCTGAAACCAGTTTTAGTTATTTGACTCTGGTTACAGTCAAGCAGAGTCTTGTTGCTAAAACCTCAATTACCACTTTGAGAATTGAAGTGTTGATGGAGGCTTTGTTTATGCCGTGTGCCTTCTGAAGGCTGTCTGTAGCAAAACACTTTCTTTTTTTATGGGGCAAACAACCTGGATCCAAAGAGCAGGACAGTGACCATGGCACTTTTCATGATCCTGCTGGCAACACCTTTAACTGCTCAATGATAAATATCTAAAAAATAAATAAATTCTAAACCTGGGTATGGGAATATGACAGTATGAAATTGCATTATCAAGCTGAAATGCCCTTTCTGCTTCTGGTCTCTCTCAAATAGAAAGATTTATTAGTGATAGAAGTCTAAATATGTGGGAAACCCCTCTCTGCTGTAATAGAGAATATATAAAAGTTAAGAAGTGACCCAAAAAATGTACTTTAAACCACCCCAAACCCAAAACATTTGAATACAAAGGCTGAAATAGGCAGCAACTACAGCTACAGCTACTTGACTACTTATCAACATAGCAAATATTTCTACAGCAGTACAATGAAATTAAGCATTTAGCTTTTTTATCCTAGTTCTCAGACAAACCAATTAGGACGATTCCAAAAGGCAAAATTGCTTTCACACAATTTTTTTCATTTCAGTCCTACTGTAACATATATTCTCTTATTCAGCTGAAGTAGAGCGATAGAGACAAATAGACACAGACAATAGCTAAAAATACCTAGCTATGTCTAACAGATACATAAAATTATATGTATAGACAAAGACAGCAAAGTTGCTTTATGCGGTTCAGTGATCCTACCTACTGCTGTAATAAAAAAAAAAGATCCAAACAATAGACTTGTTTTGTCAGAAAGAAATTTTGCTGTACCAACATACACAACCCCCAAATATCTATCCTTTATATACTTCACTACATACACAAAACCTGCTTGTAAACCTGATTGATTTGAGAATGTTAGTGACTGAACGTAGTAAGACTACATTATTTTTAGGAATATTAAAGAATATCAAGACAATTTTAAAAAATCTACACATCATCAGGTACACAATATGTCAGAACTCAGATAGAAAAGAAGGTATAACTACAAAGGACAGGGGGAACCTAGATCGATGCCTTGTTTTTAACTCCTCTTTGACATCTACTGTTTGTACAGTCATAGTATTTACTACCAAATTAGGATGGGGTTTTCAAAAGCTCTCAATGTTGGTTAAATCTGCTACCACTGAAGTTAATGGGGGCCAGATTCACAGATGGTGTAAATCGGCTTAATCCCATAAAATCCAGCTTTGAGTATTTTATCACTAACTTCACTGAGTACAGATGAGGCCACTGCTGAGTCTTTTGAAAATCCCACTCCTTAATTCTTCTGCACACAGTAAATTTAAAGCCCAGTAATTAAAAAAAAAATAAAATTAAAAAGAAAAATCTAGGCAAAATGAGGCTACTAGCTCTAGAGGACTCCACTTGTCCTCTCAACAAACATCTCAGCTGAGGCCTGTAATCCCAGTTTTTAAAGACATACACCTATATATATTCTTAACAAATGGAATCCTGGCTTTCTAAAAGAAAGTAGAAATATGCTGAAAAATGTACAATCAGCTACACACTTGTGAATTAAATATTCTCGATACTATTTGATAAAATCGAGAGGGCAACAACAGGTACAATAGTTAGTTTTTCTACTCTCTTGACATAAGTCAAATTGAGACTCACCCTGCTCTATACACACACATAACTTCCTTAAACTTCTGTGACACTTTCTCCATGCTCAATGTCTCCAAAACAAGTGAGAAAGTTATAGAGATTTTGGAGGTTTTCATGTTATAAAGACACGGAAGATAATAGGAAAATTGATCCCGAGGTTTTCATACTAATTAAGTTAAACGTTGTCAGATGGCATATCATTATCATCATATGTCAATGGGATATCATCAGGGCTCAGGCACAGAAAAACAATGTACTCTTTAGCTGAGACTGAAGATAAAAAATGACAATTTCAACCTCAGTCTTTGAGACTGAAACCTGTCCTACAACCTGTTTCACAATTGGAGTCAGATAATCTAGATTCTCCTTCTTTATCCCCTCTTGAATTTAGTCACCCAAATTGAAGGGTGCCTGTGTCATTTTTGCAGTTTTATTATGACAACAGCTCAAGTGTTATTCTCTACGATAGATTTTGAGGCCCTTTAACATCTTACCCCTCCATCTGTCCTCTGCTTAATCAACAGTTCCTCTACTCTATTTTTCCCCACAGACAACTTAACTCTGTGATTTCTAAATAGCACCCCTGTAAAAGTAATGCTTTCCACAATATGCTCCAAGTCCCAAAGTGCTTTTATTACACAGAACTCAAAAATTGCTGGGCTGCTGATGGGCTGACACTGTCATGTACCATTTACTTCTTTCATTATTAGCTTGTATTCTCCCTGGCTGTTTTCTCTTTACCCATCTACTACTCTCTGACATTACCTGTACTTTGTATGGTCTCATGTACAGCACACACTGTGTGAAGTTTCTTCCCGTTTTCCTTCTCTATTTAGCAACTGAAATGACTAAACTACAGCAACTGATCCTTGCAGCGCTGATAAATGATAGCACAGCAAGTGCCCCTCCAAAAATCAAGAACCACCTTTTATAGCCACATTCAAATTGTATTGTCTAAACTTTCAGCAAGTTGAAACTTCCAAAATTTATCACACCAGGAGGTCATACAAAACTAGAGCAGGAAGAAGTGTTTGGTTTTTATTTGTAGATGTACCTTTGCACTTAACTTCTACGAGTAACACACTCCTTGATTTCAGTGCTTTCAGATCTCATAGTCTGCAGCAATCCAAAGTAATGAGCACTCAATTTCCTTCTTCTTTCCCTACTAGGGAAATAATGAAAAGGGGCCAAATCTAGTTGCAAAAGAATCAAACAAGATCTCTACCATGATGCACTCCTTGCTAACCACATGTGTTCCAAAGCTGCTTACTAAAGGTGAGATTTCAGAACACTGTTGAATGTTGGTCTCCATAGGAAAATGTAAGTACAATAAACTCCACTATGGTGTTCACAGGGATTTACATACAAAATCCAGAACAGAAATTAAAAAAAAAAAAAAAAAAAATCCCTCTCAGGCGTTAAATCTTTAATCCTTGATTATTTGTCCAGCAAGGTGACAGATGGCAAATCTACTGCTATTATTAAAGCTTTTCCTCTGCATTGGCATCTGTTTTCCCTGGGGTGAGTAGGATGAGGGAGTTTGCCTGCCTAACCAAATCAGCCCAGGCTAGATAAGACTCCTTCAGTATATTAATAAAGCACAGAGCTACATATCCTCACACTGCCTGCTAGCCCTGTGCCTGCTACTTATACACTGGCTTGTCATGATAGTCTGTTCCACTCTTTGCATAAAGGAGGCTCCAAACTGATATTAATTTACACCTATCTACATATTTCCAGTACATGAGTTGCTGTCACAAGCAGGCATCAAATTTACCAATCTCAGAGACCTGCAATTGTAGTCATGGAAACAAGATCCAAGCATCAATTTGAATTTGGAATTCAAAATGAATGATCATTAAAAGAGGGTTAGTATTGACAAACTCTTTGATACAGCTGTGTGTTCCTGCAAGCATATCTAATCCCTTTTCTTACAGACCTAGACTGAGTCCTAGGTAAAAATGAAGCTGCAAGGATTCATCCATTTATCAATCTATGGATGGGCAATCTGAGGTGGGGTTTAAGGGGTGCTCAGGTTTAAGAACACTGAAACAGAGTCATTTGCAATAAACAGAGTATTCCTGAAGGCACTAGGAGAGTCACCTGTGCTTTGTAACAAGATTTTCCATATAGCTATAAGGAAACAAGAGAACACTGGTTTCTTCACATAAGCTATGTAAAAAAAGCCAGCAGAACAAACCAAACTTGGTTAGTTTTTCCTCACAGTCAATCATTTTACTTCAGTTGCACACTCTGGGCGGTGTCTGGCAGGAATATGAGATAGTTCTGTTATCTATTGTTTCAGAAGGAGAAACTATGATCTAGGTCAGAATTCTGCCAGGTAAAGTTTTTGTCTTCTCTAAAATCCAATTACATTCTTCCCTTCAAAACAAGAAAGGTAAATTTTTGCTCTACATGATGTATAGCAATGATGGAAATTTTGTCTATATTATAATGAAAGTATTTTTCCCTCCTAAATGTGGAATAGTTTCATAAACTACAAGATATTAAGCTCTGAGATGCTGATAATTATTACGTGCATAATGCTACATTTCCATACAACCCCAATTATAATGCTGTAACCTACTTTCTAGAAATAATCAACTGGTATTCAATGTACAAAACTGCTCCTTCTTATTTTTCTTTTGTTGGGGGGAGGAGAGGGGAGAGAGCAGGGCAAGGATTATAATTCATTCCCATTAGTTCCATTAACAGCCTTTTACAAACAATTTTAAACAAACCAAATAGAGACAAAGCAAAGCAAGCCATCTGCACAATTAAATGGTCAGTCAGCACATTTAACTTATATAAGCCATATTACTGCACAATGTAAACACTATCTCCTGGGCTGACATCCTGGCAAAAAAAAAAAAAAAAAAAAAAGCATCTTTCATGTGCTGGAGGTTAAAGCTGCTGTGAAGTGGTCTACCTTGCTCTAGAGAAGAGGGCAAACATTACTTTATCTGTGAAGAAGAATTGGGAAGGAAACAGATCCTCTCAGTGGTGTTCTGTTTGTGAGCAAGATTAAAAAGGGGGAAGCTTATAACACAAAAATGCAACAATCACGATCTTGTCTACTTTTTATTTATTCCCCTCACTTAGTACAGATGTGAGATGAAAGACAAGCAAGAAGAAAGAAAAATGCACGTGGTAACAGAAGGCAGCTACCCATTGTGAAACATGCACATTTACTGTCTCCTGAAAAAACTCATTGTTCAATTCTGAGAAACACTTCTGGCAGTCAGGTTTTCTGAACTTAATTATGGACAATTTGCTTTCTCCTGACACTTAGATTATTAAACCAGCTGATTTATTCAAAATGAGTGTTTTGGCCTTTTGCATATCGAAAAAACCTATTAAACAGTAGGACTCAAGCATGTGCCATAATTTTTCCAGCAACAAAACAAAAGGTCAAAGGCTGAGCTTAGAATTGACAGGTTAGCTGCGCTGTAAATCAATACTAGCCTTTGTTGACCACAGCGATCGCTTTATGGATAAAGGTCAAATCATTTAGAAGGTTCAAGGAATAGTAATGAAACCCTGTGCCTCAACCCATACATTTTTCCACGTTCCCAAAATATACTTTTCTTTTATTGGTCCTTTGCTGAATGGAAATATGATATGATCAGTGATAAATCATTCTGTTACCAGTCATACATGGGAGAGAGACAGAAATCATCATCCATAAACTCCAAAAGTTCCCCTGACACCAGAAATTAAGAGCATGATGCCTTCCCCTGCTGGCCTAAGAGAGCGATCACTAGCGCTGTGCTGGAGCTGTAAAACACCACTTAATTTGAAATTCACCACGAGACTACTAATTGGGTCAATAGCCAGAAAGTGAGAGTCGGCAGTGACAGTCCGTCACTCAAGCATGCTTTTGCTGTGTGCTCAGAGACATTTCATGCATGTGAAAGAAGCCACCAGCAGCGGGATGCAGCTGCAGCGACAGGAGGAGAAGCAGAGACTGGAGCAATCCTGGCTGAACCTGCACGGAGGATGTGGGCCCTGTACCCCACAAATCTCCTGGTGCCCAGCTAATGTTTTCTACAGCACTGCCTCCCTGATCATCCCAGCACACAGCACTGCTCTGAGCCAAGCAGGGGAAAGGCTCAGGGCTAGGCTAGAAGACAATTTATTTTGAAAATTAGAAGGGCTCAGTGAATCCAGAGTGGCTCTAACTGTCCTTTGTGACACAGAAATATGTTCCTTGTATACACTGAAAAGATAGAGCTGGTTCAAACAGATCTTTTCAAACAGACACATCTTATCTTGAGATAAAATGCTGCAAATAAGTAGATAAAAATAATCCTAAAACATTTATCATTTAACCTTCAGAGTCATCACTGGTTCCTCTGTAAGCACAAATGCTGCTTCTGGGGTTTCCAGTGTTTACTTTGCAAATGTATTCAGAAAGGCAGCACCTTGTCTGATAATATCTTTTGATCTATAAAGTTTGATAAGTTTCAACAATTTTTTGCTACTGGCTTAGCATCCTGATGAGGTACCACTCAGCTACTATCTCATCGCCAGACTCCTATTAGCAAGAGTTTAAGCCACTTTGTCACTGCAGGGGAGGGAGAGGCTTTCTCCTGTATTTCATCACCTTGGCAATCACAGATTTAGGATTCGGAAGAAAAGACAGATGCTTCTCTCTGTTTTGATGAAGGTCAGCAGCAGGAATTTGTCCCTTCCTGCAAAGTCTGGTACTTCTACTATTTTACACTTCACTGGAGTCAGTCAAGAAAGGTTAAAAAGCCTGAGGTTCCCTCTGAGGTCAGAAAAATGAAGAAGTAAAGCACATGGTCTTACCCTGAGGTCTCAAAATCTCTCCTCCCACTGCTTTACTTTTGTTTAAAGCTTTTCTGCCCATCCTGTCAATGCCACTTCAAAATGTTTGTATGTCTTTAAGGAAGGTTTTCTTCCCTTTATAGCAAAACTGTGTCTGAAATACAATTCTGCAGGCAACCCGACTCAAAGGTCATACCCTTATATGCAACTATCAAAAAGATTTAAACAAACCTCTTAAGCTCAGTCTTTACATGCCATCTGCCCTGCTGGAATCACTGCCCTTTCTTCCTCATTTCAATAAGAGCTCCAAAATTCCTAACCTGGCTGTAGGATAGCTCTGCCAGTTCACAACATATATTGTGCACAGATTACCTTAAAATGGCAGCATTTGTTTCAAGCAGACAACACTATTGAAAAAATAATAATATGAAAAAAAAAACCACACAAAACCAATCTTCCTGCGGTTTTCCAAAAGCATTCCAATGAGGTTACTTACACTGCTTTGAAATTGCTTTGAGTTATGGCAAGGCCACAGCCCGAGACCAGCAGCTGAGACAGCAACAGAGATGAAAGTTTTTCAGCTTCCAGATCCAAGGGGGAACACAGCTGCTCCAGCTGGTCCCCTCAGATCTCAACACTTATTAGAGCAATCGAGAAAGCGATAAAGTTTTATGTCTCGGTTTGAGGAATGCATTAATAAAACCAGTCCTGAAATAGAATGAAAAAAACGCCAAAATAATTAATCAAACCCTAAGCTTTCAGCTCTGGAAATTGAAGTGGGCTGATTTTAGGGAAGCTAGGTTCTTTTACATACAGAATTACCACCTCTGCATGAAACTCCAATTAGTGTGAGTCAGCACTAATTTATTTTTTTTTAATGACAGTCATCTGTTTATGTTAACCCCACAAATGAATTTACTTGAAATACAGCATCAGTATGGATGTGAAATAATCATACAAGTTTTTTATAGAATACTGGGGGGAGGGGGGGGGATTTATCCCATTAGATGTGGACCAAGGCAGATATAATAAGAAAATGTAGTATGAAGCACATTTTCAAAGAAAAACAGCAGCAATAACCTAAATGGAAAGGACTGAAGACCTTAAAGATCAACAGTGATTCTATGATATTTGCACAATCCCCTCTGAGAACTTCATGAGAAAGCTGGAAGATGATGGAGAGGAAATACAGAAAATACACAAATTTTGGAAAAAAGAAGCATCCTATTTCCTATGTATAATTTCAAAAACACTGCCAATTTCAGAATTTACTTACAAACAACCACCTGTTTTAAAACAAAATGGCATTGTGGTTACGGTTGTTGCTAAAGCATCCAGGTCTATTTAAATTCAAATATCCAGATTCTGGAACAGAAAACAACTTTGTTAAAGCACAGAGGAAAGTAGGAAGCCAGAAACTCAAATTCAAATTTTCAGGTTTCTTGTTTTACAAAAAGGTTTCAGTTCCCGACTGAGGGCAATGCAAACCACTGAACTTAAAGCAATAATGATAATGATGATGACACTAATTCAATTTAGGGGTTTAAATATGAACAGAACACCTTTGGGAATTTGCTTTCTGTAGTGCTGTGTTGCTGGTCAGTGGTTTTGGCTGGGACAGAGTTCGCTTTCCTCCCTGCAGCCAGTCTGGGGCTGTGTTTTGGATTTGTGACCAAAAGAGCGCTGCTAGCACGGGGCCATTCCAGCTGAGCTGCATTTACACAACGCCAAGGCGCTTTCTGCTCCTCCCTGCCCCACCCCCGAGGGGGCTGGGGGGGCACAAGGTCCTGGCAGGGGACAGGAGACCCCAGCTGACCCCAGGGATATCCCAGACCACATGGCATTGTGCTCGGCACGGAAAGCCAGGGAGGAGGAGGAACACAGGGACACTGGGGCGATGCTGTTTGTCTTCCCAAGCCCTTTTAGTGTGCGATGGAGCCCTGCTCTCCCGGGGATGGCTGAACACCTGCCCAGCCACAGGAAGTGGGGAATGGATTCCTTGTTTTGCTTCACTTGCCCACGCACTTTCTGCTTTACTTATTGAGCTCCTTTATCTCAACCCACAAGTTTTCTCACTTCTACCCTTCCCAATCTCTCCCTCATCCCTCTGAGGGGAATGAACAAGTGGCTGGGTGCCTGCTGGCTTGAGCCACGACAGTCAGGAACAAAGCACCTTTAATGAAACAAACACTGTCTTCAAAAACATAATACTGCTAGAATCATTTCATACTGTATTGCAGACAACTTTATGGAGGAGAATGTATTTCAAATGAGGCATCGTTTTTTAAACATAAAAATATTCTTTTAAAGGAGATTAAAAATTATTTTCATATGGAAGTTATTCTGGAAGAATACTATCTAGCCAAAATTCTAGAACATCTTGAGGACTGAAATTCAACAGCTGTATTGAAGATGATTATATTGCATCAGCTCAAATTTATATATCAGTCATCTCATATATCTTGCAATACTTAGGATGCCGAAGATTCATCTGCCATTAGCTAAACTAACAACATTTTATTGTATCTTAAATTAACTCTATTTAATTTTAAGCTTTTTTTTTCATTTTATTTTTTCATAAACTACTCAGTGGCTATGAGAAGAGGTACCCTTCAAGACTTTATTCAGAAATTTGCTTTTCCAGTAGCGAAAAAGCTGAAAGCCAATGACCATTTGTATTGAAGCAGTCATGGTTCTATTGAGTCAGCTAAACCACACAGGCAGCTGGAAATCAATAGGAACTAAGAGCAGCAAGTCAGAATGCAGGAAAGCACACATTTAGCCAGCCAAGACTCCAAAACTATTTACTGACAGTTTGCTTGTTAACTGTAATGTGATCAGTGTTGCTTCACGTCACAGTATGGATAATGGAATTGTACAAAATCATCACTCTTGCTTCACGATGATTAATTAACACAGTAAACAAATGAAAAGTCCCTCTCCACAGTAAACCTCGTTTCAGAACCACCAAGCAACAGGTATGGCATAAAGTACTGCTCTAACACAAACAAACCTGATATGTTTAATTATGTACCATACACATTAATCTTAAGCTGTTTTGTTTGAATATCCTGTAATCTGTCTTGTCTGAAATGAATCCGAACTTGTTTTTTTCCCTCCATAAAGCAAGCTTTAAAGTAAACAGAACTAAGCCTTTTTCCCTCTTTCTGTTACTAAATCACATGTATTTTTTTTTAAGTAGAATCTTTGTGTCTACAAAATGATTTTGTACATTTTATTGCAGATGCTCAAGAAATTAAGTTTACAAAGAAGTTAGTGATAATTATTATATGCTTTCAAATGCAGGTGCAAATTCTTGAAGCTTTTGTTTCAGCATTGTGGTAAGTGATTCACTTTTGTACTCTGGTTTTAATCAGCCTATATTTGGAAAATGGATTTCAGAGCTTTCATACACAACCCCCAATTTTAAGAGTTAATTAGGAAAGAAAATCCACAACCTTCCTGAGTAAAGTGAATGTAGGAAGTAAGCATTAATTTGTTTACAGTAGTATTCTGGATGTAATTAAGTCAACAATTGGCTATTGTGAACCTAGAATTTCTTTCTAACCTTCAAAAGTATATTTCTTTCTAAGCTCACCACTGGACCTCATTTTTTGGATTCTCTTACTTCAGAATCTTCCTACATCAATACGGCAAAACTGCTGGTATTTTACTGCAAAAGACAAAGCACCCACAGAAGGGGATTTATCCCATCCAGCACTCAAGTAAAATACTGTTTATTTGTTATCTCTAACAAACCATGTCAATAACTGAGCAGAGATCATGGAGCACCAGAAACAAGAGAGAGCTGGGCAAAAAAAAAAGAAACCCAAAAACCCAAACCATTTTTCTCTCTCATACATTGTGCTGTACATCCATGCACAGCTTCAAATCTCACCTGAGGAATGAATATCAGAAAAAGTATTTGAATTCAGAGGGCCAGAATATTAACATGTCATAACCTTAATAATTCATCTGAATATCCGACATTAAAATACTATTCATTAAATGTACAGCAGCTGAACAGGTTTGAAAAAATTACCATTCTGCCTTACCAAAAATAACTTGTTACATGAGTTTTATATTCCTTGTAAATCAAGGGTGGCAGCAGCAGGTAATTCCATTTGGCTACTGAATGATAAATGTGATATTTTCAGTTAGGAATGCTTCAAGACAATTACACTGCCTCCTTCAGAACTCACATTTGGGATACATCCAACAGTTGACTACCTCAACAACAGCAAGGGTACTTAGAATTTAGAACCAAAAGCAAATCCCCACAACTTCAATGTAAAAATTGGTAAATAAGATAAAACAGTAAGAAATACTCTTTTATTTTCTCAATCCTTACTTAGATCTACTTATATTAATGTAATATATTATTATGAGATCACTCATTTTTAACAACAGTTTTAATTTTCCAAAATAGAGTAGTTTATTTTCCTAGTCTTAAAATAACTGAGAACAATAAGGTTAGTGTATATGACAGTGAAATTGATTTGCTGGAGTGTCAAACATGCTAGAAAAAATCGTAACTTCAGAAAATTCAGTAAAACTGCTGTGAAAGTTAGACGAAGGAATGGAAAGAACTAGTATAAAATTATGCCACCTAATTTACTCAATTATCAGACAGAATTCAGCAATTAATATCAGGTAATTTTAGGAAAATGATCCTATTAATTAGACATTTACTGGAATTCAGGTCAGAATTACATATTACATGAAGCACTATTAGCAAAAAAGACTAAGCTCATACCATTTATGTTAAGAACAAAAACACAGATCTACTTGAGAGTTTGTAACCTAGAACACAGAGGGGGTTTTTTTTCAATGGTTTTATACTTTCCTACTTATAACATACAGCTAGTTCTCTTAAAAGAAGCCTTTGCAATTGGAATGCTTGCTCAAGAAGTGTTGGACTTACTTTCAATAAACCTTTGGGATTCACAGGAAACTCAAATTCATCTCTCCTACATCTTATAGTCTTAGCATTCTAGCATACCAATGAGAATTAGCTTTTGAAGACATTAAAATTCTAAAATATGGGCCATTATTGAAAAAAAAAATCCCATGCTTTTGGACCCATCCCACATAAAGGAGATAATTCTGATCACCAAACTTTTCAGACAGCACAGCAGCATTTAGCTTGCTTTTCCCAAGCAACTGGAGACATGAACTCATGTCTACATGAGCCTCATGAATTTGATGCTCAGCAATTATAAGTCCCCACAATAATAAAAAAGTAGACAGCTGGTAAAAACATGGGTTACCAGCAGCTTGACAGAGCTTTTTCAGAAATATTTATACGAGTTAAGAAAAAAAACCTCTGGGGAAATTTTGGTTCAGGTCTCAGATATCACCAGTACAATTTATGTAATTGTTTTAAAATATTTGTATCACTTTCCTTTTTGGTAAATAAAAGCATGATAATAATTAAAGCTGCACATTGCCACCAGCTCCAGCACATAGTTTACCAGCATTTTTTCTATGAAGTTAAAGCACATCTTCAAGCTTTGCTATTGCTTTTAAAGCATCTTGTGGGCAGCAGCAAAACTGTCCCTAATTAAACCAACGCCACACCACTGCTGAGTCAAATGCCTGAAAATAAATCCAAACATGAAGAAAGTCAGGAAATCCCATTATTTGTGGAGAAATATGACCTCAAATCTGGTGTTATTCTGGGCAACCAAGACTGAAAACTTGAAACTGGGGGGAAGAAGTCATGCACTGGGAGATGGAGATGAATAGCAGAGACAGAACTTTGTCTTCCTTCTTTTGTTCTCAGGAGGCTTTGCCATGGGAAAGAATTTGAAATCTCCTTCTCATCTCATCCTCAGTGTCAAAAAGAGAAATACTGGCTAAACCCAAATCCGTGATGGACTGAAGAAGGATCTGATCAGTGCTTGATGCCAAACCTAAGAATTGGTATCACAAGGACACTGGGCTCTGCATGAGGATACAGCATCCAGACTTTTGTCTCCCGTGTTTTGAAGCTCTTCCCATGAAATGACACTTTTTAGTCAGACCAAGCAGACAGCTCTCCAAGTGGATGATCCCGGTGTTTCTTTTCTAGGATAACTCATTAAAATGACAGTCTCTGTAATGAGCTGATATGAAGTTTAACAAACTAATGAAGAGCTAAAGTCAATGCCAAAGGTACGAAAAGGTACCGACTTTATCGGATTTTTGCTTGAGTTCACACAGAATCTGCCAACTCCAAGCAGGTTCCAAAAGCAAGTGAATGGGATAAGCCAACCTGTCACAGACCTTACAACCACACTCCAAAAAGGTGCATGAAAGACAGAAGAATAAAAAGTGCCAATCAAATGCTAGGAGAAAGGTACAATTATAGTCAGAACAACTTCTTCATTAAGTAATCTTAATTTACATTTTTCCTTCTCTGAAAAGTCTCAAGTACTGAGATATTCCAAGTGCCCCAGCCTCACTTCCAGGCAGCATAGAATCCATCTGAAACACCACACATTTTAAAAAGTCATCTGTAAACGAAAGCCATATTAAGAAGGGAATCCATGAGAATCTTACTAGTTAACATCTGTAACTAATCTTTTTCCCCAAGTAAGTTCTTCCCAAAAACCTATAATATTAAACAGGTCTATTTCTTTCATAAATAAGAATTTCTTATAAATATTACAACTAACTCACAAATGTTCTGCATTATATAAAACATGATCCATACCTATTGCTATGGTTCAAATGACCTTTCTGCAAATCAGTAATGGATTTTAATCTGGTGCAAGAAGCTGGCAAAGAAGACACTTCTGGTAAGCAGTCCAACCTTTTAATGCCTTCTATCAATTTGCAGCCACCCTTGAAGCCATTTCAGGTTCTTGTTTAGAACTATACCATATTTATAGTTAAGGTAAGCAGTTTAGTATGTTTTATGGAAGGTTTAAATTATCATTTATCAAAACACTCTTTTCCTCTCAAAATATAATTGTGCAATTCAGTCATTTCCCATTAAATCACATTGATAACCATCCTGAATGTTCCCCCTTTTTTAACTGTTGCATTTTTTTTATTGTGTGAAGAATATTTTTAAATATCATTAAAACTGTGAATGATACAGTAAATAATTTTAGCACACTAACAACAGGACAACCTATGTTTTCAAATTCTGAGAGAAGAATAAATCTACAAGTGATCCAAAAGTCACCAAAATGAATAGCAACACTATGGCTCAGGGCCCTGACTTCAGCCCTGCAAAATACAAATATTTAAAGTCTTATGAATAATTTTATTTGACCTCCTTTCAACAATTCTCTGACAATGACTGCAGCTATTCAATGAATGTCTGGAAATGGAATTTTCTATTTACTCATTTACATCCAAAAGTTTATCATCATCTGAATAAATAAACCACATGCTTTCACTAGAGATAATAAAACTACCATTAATTTCAATCAGCAATGAATTTTAATCACGCAGACCCTGCAGTTGCTTCATAACCTGTCTGCAATTTCAAAAGCATTTATCACTGCCATCATTTGTATATATTTTTAGACTTCAGTCTTGTAAAGATTTATGCATGAGAAACTTGTTCCAGTGCTGCTTTTTAATTCCCTTAGAAAAAAGTCATGATCTGTACTTAAAGTTTTTAGCATGTACTTAAAACTCAAAAATGTATTTAAATTATAAGGCAGTTGTACCCTTTTTTAAAGCAAACTGAAGTAAATTCAGTGAACTCTGTAATGTTTTCTTGGCTTACAACATCTAAAAGGTCTATTACCCCTCTCTGTGGTTTCAAATGGCAAAAATATGGTTTCACATGACACAGAGACCGTGTCAGCTTTTGGCTAGGTACAGGAGTGATGACCAATGGCTTAATGGAGGCTCTAAAATTTATAGGATGGAGGACATCTTGTGAGTGTAAACAAGAAAACCAGTTAAAGAATCAGATAGGTGTTGCCATTTCTCAGCCTGAAGCTCACAGCCAGCTCCCAAGAAACAAAGTTCATTTGTTATTTAAAGGCAGGTTTTTTTCCACCCAGGTACTCTCTAGTGATAGCCAAGCACTCCTGGTCTCATGGTGCCACCTGTTAAGTGACAGCATTGCCTTTATCAAGGCAAACACAGTAATTCATTGTGCACCAAGTGATATGAAGTTATATATATCATGTATTTTATATACTATAATTTAAATTAGGATTTATGTGCAGTGTATTGCAACATTTGTAAGACATCAGTGATATCGTGTTATCAAAATGAACGTTTTTTAAAATAAAAAAAATCAGCATTCATATAGAACCATCACAGCTATTTACAAATATAATAGTTAAAATGCAACCAAACTCCTTTGAAGTTTTCAGCACTGTTTTGCTAGCAAGCAAAAAGAAAAAGCAGAAGCAAGAGGGAATTTGGACATGCTGTTTCTTCTGAACTATTTTATCCCTCAGCTGAAGTTCAGCCCTGTGGTGCAGACAGGTGAACATAACCATACTGGAATAACCACTTAAAGCAAACACTGAAAGTCAAGAGAAACATTGCATGACTCATAAAACAAGTCCAACCATCTCTCATAATTACCTGTACAACTCAAGCAGATATGAAGATAGAAACTGCATTGTTTAGCAAAGGTATTATACTCTTTGCTTCTTATTCCTGAAATAAACCAACACAGAAATTTTAATTTCATTAAAAGCTATGTGTAGCTTAGCCTACATTACTTAAGGGCTTTTATATATTTAAGATGACTTTGTAAAGCTTTAAAACAAAAAAACATGTAGTTCAAATTATATTTAAGAAATTATATTCAAAACAAGGAGCACTCCAAGTCCTTATTGTGAACACATCACGAGCAGTGTTTTTATTGTTTTGTTTTTCTTTAAATAAAGTGTTTTTAGACTGTGAGGCAAAGATTTAAAGGGTAAAAATGGAGAGGAAGACTTGGCAAAATGGAGAGAGGTTCATTGGAAAGTTAACCTTGCCATGGAAATGGGATGGCCACTGAGAAGAGGCAGAGAAAATGGCAGTACATCTATTTAGAGATGAGGTAACAGACTTGGAATGATACCATGAGACTACAACATCACCTGTACCCTCCCAGGAGACAGAACAGGAGCAGAGGAGTGAAGAAGTGCTATCTGTTCTTGATAAAAGACTGAACACTAATTATTTCTTTGGCTGTGAGACAATCACGGATGAATTACAAGTAATGTCTCTTCCCTCCTAAAAAGCACACTCCTGTCATTAATCTGCAAAATTTCAAAAACAATCCAAATCAAACCAAACATAGTTGAATATAACTCAGACATTTGAGCGCTCTCCTACATGAGAGTAATAAATTTTCATTTTTTAGACTTTGTACCTTGGAGTAATAGCAATTGAGCTGTAATTCTTACATTTTTCATGTGTAGAAGAGCTAGTGCTTGTACTGATTTGAGGAGACAGCTAAGTGAAAGTTGTAGCACTTTCATTAAAGCGTGTCATGGCTATTGTCCAAAAGGACTTGAGCACTGCTCTTATCTCTAATTAAAATGTAACAATTTATTCGCTCTATCTGTCAGTTCAGAAAGGATAGGACTGGTGAAGCATCAAAGGAGACAACTAGAAAATGCATTAGAGCTCAGAACAAGCAACAAGTGCCAAAGAGCCGCCCTGCAGTTCATCATCTCCGAGTTAATAACGCTGTCACTGCAGAGCAGCAGAGGCTGGGGAGCATACTTGCAAAAATTAACTGGGCAAAAAATACTCCAGGAAACAAATGACAGCTGACAACATACTTTTCTTCATATAGGAGGGAGACAGGAGAGATGGGAGACACAACATCCCAAGAGGAATGGGAGTGTGAATATTTTGCTTAACACTCTGATAGTGTTTCCTAGAAGGCTGCCTCAGTCCTACAACTCATTTGAGGAATTTTGCCAAGGACTAATGAGACAAAGCTTTCACCCACTGGGATACCATTCTTTTGGGGTTGAAAAGAAATAAAACACTGAAAAGTGGTCAAAATTCTCTGATCCAGCCAGTCTTCCGCAACATCTCCACTGCAGGACACATCAGGGTGGACTTTGCCATAATATGTAATAATTGTGTGTGCAAACCACTAAATGCCTAGAGAGCATTAGGCTGTGTCTTTAATTACTGGTAATTACTTTCTGCAAAAACATATTTCTTAATATTATAATGTTGCACAAGAATATTTTATAATGATGAAAATATCTGAACCTGAAGGTGCCTTTATATTGCACAAAAGTAGAATGGAATTGCTAAAAAAGCACCCTGGTCCACCAGCAAGCAAGTGGGACTCTCTCTACAGACAAGACCTACGAAGCTCTAAGGTTCAAAATGTGTAAACACCACTTGTTCCACAAGGGAAAGGTTCAATTAATTTACAGATCAACAATTTCATACAAAATATCAGAAGTCAAATCACACACCTTCACTGATGTGCACAGATATTTGAAGACTTACTCCATGACTACCTGGAGGACTCCCCCTTCATCCAGGAACTGGTTAAAAAGAACTGCTGCAATATTTACATTTGCTGAGATGATGAAAGAGCAGTGAGGCATGATGGAGTGCATGACTTTGGAATTCAGACTGTGATTTAGTGGATTTTGCATGAACAAAGCATTCTGAAATCAGCGCCTGCCACATGGATCACTGATGATTCAGAAAATATTTCAGTGGAAATGATACACACACGGGCCCTTGTTAACATTTTGGCAACAGAGCACTGCACTTTTCCTGCCAGACGTGCAGAAGCTGAACTGGCATAACATCATGCTACACCCTGTACATCCTGCACGTATCCTTCAGCTGTGATTGCTCTGCTGTAACAAATGGCATCTGAGAGCCCATAAATATCAGTAAACAGTTCCAGCCTATTAATAGCTTGTCTCCCTCTTAAATTTGGCATTTCATACAAATAACATCAGGCCATTTCTGCTGTTCTGAATAGAGGGTATTTGCTTTTGGGAAAGACAGACAGAAAGACATAAAAGAAAAAAGTCCACAAATAAAAGAAAGAAATATGCACATCTTGCTTTTTCTAATACTGAATATATGCAGGGTTTAACTCCTGGGTCATAGCTTTGCACATGTAACTGAGTGATTGAGTGCAACTAGGATAAAACAAACACTTAAATTTTTGCCACTATTTCCAGACAGGAAACACTAAAGCCACATGCACTCCATAGGCTGTGAGGAAATCTGGTCAAGACGTGTGGCAAAGTCTCTACTTCTTTATCACATTCATTTTTGTGTGCATTGCTGTTGCAAACCCAGTAGCAAGTCTGTGAGAAGTTTAAATCTCCTTCCATCCAGTGCTCAGGCTCATTAAATGTCATAAAATGTTTCCAAATGGAGCAAGCAGAAAGGGCAAGGTTCATAACAGGATTTACAGAACAAAACATCCCTTTCATTCACTGTAACTTGGGAGGACACTTGTACCAAAAAAAGAAACAAACCCACCACCAAACAATCCCCTAAATGATCAGTGGAAGAAGTTCAGTCATCTGACTGCCCTAAACGCTGTTAAACAAACCCCATACAGACAACCTATTAATCCTCCAGCAGGGCTACTGTAGAAATAATAATTTATGCAAGCCCCCTGGTTACTCTGATGTCTTTATCTGTGGAAGTGCAGTGACCCCTGAATGTCTTTGACCTGTTAAGTGCTAACAAATCAAACACTCAACAGCTTTTAATATATTTTTCAGGCTGGAGTCCTCCTAATCAGATGCTGACTCTTGAATTCTCCAGCAATGAATATTTCATAATATTCAGCCAAATAGTGTTAAGAGTCAGAAAGTATCAGCTCCTGTGGATTATATGCAATCTATTCTCTGCACACAATTATAGTAATTTTGTTTCCTAAGTTCTTATCATTCAGCAATATCAAGTGAATGGAAGGAATGAGACCAGGCATGTCAATAATACTTAAATAATAAATCACTATGAAAAACATATGGAAATTTTTGGTCTGTAGAATTACATAGTTATTTCATAAGCAATTTTTCTTTATACCTGAAAGGTACTTTTGATATATTACATTCAGAAGTTTATACTGACAGGAAGTATGAAGTGAAAACACTAAACTTTTTCCCATTGAAATTCTGCGTCTGTAGCTTTATCATATAGGCAAGAAAATGCACTTTTCTTAAGACAGCTCCAAATGTGATATCATATTTCAAAACTGAAGACATCTGATTATAAATTTACCAACTCTACTTTATCAAAATGTAAAAAAAAAATATAGAAGTACAATAAAAAAAGAAAAAAAAAAAACTTGAGTGGAAATTAATGATAAAAGATCATCCAGCACAAAACCTAATGACTGTAAATGAGATTATTTTCTTCAGTTGTTGTCTTCAATTGCCAAAGCTGAAGTAATCAATTTCACAGGTCCTAATCATTACAAGCTTTGTTAATACTTACTCAGTTCTGCTGGTTTCCTTTATCTTATGACTCATGGTATAAAAAGGGCTTCATAAGGAAGAATACAGAAAAGATCAGGACAAAAGTTCATTGGAAGCTACTGAAATGTGTACTGAAAAGTGAGACCGCCATTGACCATGCTAAACACAACCAGCAGATCATCCTTCCTTTGGTTCACTTGTACTGTCATGGGAACTACCATGTTATTTCAAGCTTGTCTCTACCTAGCAGAAATTAAATGCTAATAATGTTTAATGACTCATTTTCCAGTTAATCTACTACTTGAATGCAAAAAATACTACGCTAAGTAAAATCCTTCCAAACGTGACTATTAAATAAATCCACAGCATTCAGAATCAGGATTGGGGAGGCAAACATAATTTGCAATGTGTGCCAGTAAGTAGCTTACCTTCTCATGAACTCAGATTTGATGATTGTTTCACTGGTTTCTCAAGCCAAAAATGGCTTATACTTAGGCAGTTTGCCAGAGGGAAAAAAACTACAGTATCTTATGAAGTGTAACAACAGAAGAACAAGCAAGTGCTAATTTGAACAGTCACTAAGCTGAGTTATCAATAAATAATCAATCCTCTTTAAAAGATGCATTATTGGTCTCTCATTTTAATATGGAAACTATATTACCTTTTCAACAACCTCTTACTGAATTAGTTTTGTCCATTCAAATTTCAATAGTGCAGCTTAAAATGGAAAAAAAACGATCTTGAACTTTGGGCTTTGTTTCCCTTCCACACACACTGGGAGGATTATAAAAAATTGACAGCCTGACTTATCCTTATTGTCTCATCCTGCTGAAACCTAACTGCCCACATTCACTCACAACATCTGTCCCAAAGCAAAGCTGCTACAGGAGACAAAAATCCTTCCACACTTGATTTCCCTCTCTCACCTCACACTGTGACTTGCATTGAACAGGCTTGCAGGCTCCCCTGAACATCCTTCCCCCTAAATGTAGAAATATGGTCCCAAGAAAAGGAACAGGCAGCAGTAGCCATATTCTCTCTTCTTAATGCACAGAATAAGCATTTCTTAGCAGCCAGAAGGGGAAACCAAGTTTTGATCTCTGGCTGAAGAATGCCCTTTTTGGAACACGGATTTGTAGCCATTTTCAAACCTTTAACACTGTCCCTGCTTGCTCTAGATGCAGTAGTACTTTCTACTTTCTATGATGGAAGCATCTCCTGCATTTCCGGAATTTATACAGAGAAAATAGCAGGAAGCACAAATAAGAAAGTTCTTTGTGATCTATATGTGAGCAACAGTCATACCTTCCAAGTAATTAAATAATATTTACAGTTATTGTAATAAAACTAACAATGTGAAAAGCAGCCCATAAAAATGACTGGGATTTCCACAGCTCACTCAACACTTCACATTGTCTATGTTCAAAATCTAAACTTACTTTTCATTGCTGGTGTTTAATTAAAGAAAGATTCCCAAACTAAGCATGGCTGCTTGTATGGGAAAATTTTCTAAGGCATAAGGGGAACTTTTATTGAAATCAGGGAGCAGATCAGTACAGCCTCCATTTATGCATTTGAAACTATCCCTCTTGTAAAGCTTTGATAAAAACAAATGTGAAATACTTCTGAACATTGCTGCTGAGATGAAGGGAAATCATTTATTTCACTAATAATGCTGAAAATCCAATGATTCTCATCCTGACATGAAGGAAGGCTGATGGAGTAGATTTGTCTCGGGAACTGTATAATAATATCTACTAAATCCAGGCACTCTGATTGTTCTCCTATGAGTACCACCCTCCACTAAGGCCAAATCTGTAAACTTCTGGCTAAAAGGAAGCTGTGTTTTTCTGGCTAATTCAAGATGAGCCTGCAGGGCTCTCTTGCAGCTGGCAGGAGACTAAACTGAAGCCTCTCCAAATATTTTAATTCAGAAAATATTCGTTTCGACTTGAAAGTATGTCCTTTCCAAATCCTGAGGAAGAAATGGCTTTTCCTCTAGATGAAAGGAGCAAAGCTTAGAATAAAGCAACAGACTTGAAATATTTGGCTTTTTTGTCTAACCAGTAGATGCTTTCTGAAGTATTGCTAGAATGTAAAAGACAGTCTGCTAAGTACAAACATCACAAACAAAGTGGCTGAACCTGTGACCTTGGCCAAACATCTTATTGTAAGTCCTAGAAGGCAGTATGACAGAATTCCAGAGCACAAATCATGGCTTTCCATGTATTAAATCTCATCCCATATACAAGCTGATTTTATTTCCATTTTATTTAAAAGCTATCAGAAAAAAAAAACAAAAAACAAAACAACCAAACTTATAATTTCTAACATCTCTACTCAGCAAGGACTTTTGATAATCTTTTTGCTACCTTAACATGAAGACTGATATTGAAATAAGATGCAGCACAAAGCTTGCTGGCACTGTTATGTGAAGCAATGACTTTTTGCTCAAAGGCATGAGATGTCTAATACCATAACTAGACAGTAACCACATTTCTTTTGTGCTGTTTTTGATTATCCTTCATGATGTGGAAATTTAAAAAAATACACATTCTCAGTGCTTATG
Source organism: Melospiza melodia melodia (assembly GCF_035770615.1). Classification (NCBI taxonomy): domain Eukaryota; kingdom Metazoa; phylum Chordata; class Aves; order Passeriformes; family Passerellidae; genus Melospiza; species Melospiza melodia. The sequence goes on from NC_086195.1 coordinate 135,264,201, forward strand.
TGCTAATACCAGTTTCTTCCAGAAGTACATTTATATATACTTGGATCACATTCAGATGTACCTTGTTAACCTTTAGGTAACAGGCTTGGATCTTTATCTGTAGTAGATGGTTTATTGGTATAATTTCACTGATACACAAATTAGCATGAACTATCTCTCTGAAATAACTAAGAAAGACAGAATTGTACCAATACTACCTGTATTAGGCTCCATGCAGAAGCCCTTTTGGAATAGGCTTTAAATAATTTCAATACCATAGAAACCCATTAGGAAAAAAAAAAAAGTAATCTGAGGGACTAAACAAGATGTATCTTTAATAAAACCAAAGTATTTAACTGTATTAAATAAAATGTGAAACATCTGATTCAACATTTTAGAGATACCTTTCAAGAAAGGCCTTTCAATAACAGAGATTTGGAGAGGTTCAGTGTTCTATTAGTTATTTCAATTTGTCAGCAAACACAGTAGAATTATTCTTTAGTCATTTAGTAAGAAAATAAAAACCATACATATTTCAGAATAATAGAGTCTGGAAAAATGATCCAAACTATCATGTGCTTTGTCTTCCTTGTGGTTTTTCAATTTTCAAAGAAGCACTGAAAAGAACACCATGTTGGAATGTGTTGGAAGGATCATCTTGTCCAAACCTTCTTGAAAAAAAAAAATCACACTACAATTTAAAAAATCATACTATCATTTTCTACTCCCACTGTAAAATAAACATGAAATGCCTTCATGTGGCATTCAGCACAAGTGAAACCCTTCAGATGTGCATCGATACTGTTGAGATTTTCCTCTTCACTGCGGCAGGTGATGACAAGTCAGGCAGAAGAGAAATTGCAGTTGCAATTCCACACGTGTTGGAATTGCAACTAGTGTACATCAGGGCCTGCAGGGTTTACACTATATCATCAACTTTATTATTATAATATCATTATCAAAATTCAAGACATAGAGCCTTAACATAAATAGTAACACTTTGTGGTAAGCTGTATATTTTTATAACAAACCTAAGAACTAAAAACATAGTAAAATTTTTAGGTAACTCCTTTATTCTTGTCAAAGCCAAAGATATTTCCTTTTGGATGAGGCCAGCAAACCCAGAAAGAAGAAAAAAGCTTGAAGAGCATAAATCTAGCAAAGGTGAAGAGTGGTTACTCTCAGTTTGAAAGTATATGCACAGGTGCACATAGATACACATGCAGAAGGTCTTTATCAGGCTCATCCTTTATTTTCCAGCCTCAAGGAAGGTGCCTCCCTAACCAACAGAGTGACAAGCCATCACATCAAGACACAACGTCCCCAGCCTGCCCTACCAAACACTGCACAGCCTCAGAATTGCCAGAAAATGGTTTCTGTAAGATGAAAGTCTGACTCAAATTGCCAGTCGAAAATTCCATCTCACGCTCAGTGAGCAGACAGAAAACACTGAACATGCTGGGAAATGAGCACATTCAGCTGCACCTTCCCTGCATTATTTTACATAAATATTGGATCTGGGGGCTTGACAGTGTTTTTGTAGGGGGTTTGGGGGAAAAAAAAAAAGAGAAAAACATCATTAAGTTGAGAGGAGGGATGGGAGACACCAAACCATACATGTGTTCCTAAAAGCTGGAATCCACTACTGGAATGCAAAGCATTAGCCAGGAAAGGGAGACATCCTCTGGTTCTCATTGGATTATTTACTGCCATAGCATCTTCCAAGCTTCACCCAATTCCTTTCCAGGCAAGTTTTTACACTTCAGTAATGAGAAACAGCCTATCTAGTTGGTCCAAGATAAGTGCCAGTCATGTGCTGGCTGAGAGCCTTTGGAAGAGAGGGACAAAAACCTGAATATTTCCACAGGCTTGAATGCTGATTAGCTGGCAACACACTTTTAGAAGGATTTTTAGCTTAGGTAATTATCCACTCATCTAAATGCCCGCTAAGGCATTTTTGAAGTCACACATGACATCTATCCACATATTGCAGGAGGCCCCCAAGTGTCTTCAAATACTCCAACATTCCACATTAAAGTTCACTTTTGTTAAAGCATTTGTGAAAAACCATGATTGCTCCTTCAGAAATTTAATTACCAAAAATGCTTCAATTACAGGGATAAATACAATCCAATCAACCAACCTAAGTAGTGGAGCTAAAAAACAAAACAAGAATCTGACATGCAAGCTCTAGATTCTTTACCTTGCATACACTAATAACAGTTTCATAATTTATTGGATTTTTTTCTCCTCAGTGATAAGTGCACAACTTTACTGTCCACAAAGGATTGCCCTTATGATGCTGGGAACAATCCTTGATATCTATGAAGTTACCTATCTAAAATTCATGTTAAATTTTCAGGCCAAAACCAACACATGTGGGACAAACCATCTCCAAATCTACAGAGCAGATTTGAAAAGACAAATCCTTTTCTGAGAGAACACATCTACCCATGTACTGTGATGCACTCAGACTCAAAACTCTGAGAAGTTCATAAAAGCAGCATAAAAATAAGAAATTTAGTTTAAAAAAAGCAACACAGGCTGTACCATTTAAATTCAGGAAGACATCAAAACACAAATAGGTCTAACAGAACAATGGAACCTCTTTGTGTATGAAACCATGCATATTGAAATTGTGAACAGCCTAAAATTAGTTATAACTTGAAAGATACAAGAGCAAAATTGCAAATATAACCTGCATGCATTACATTATGTAAATAATTAGAATGATGTTAAGTTCTATCTGTAATTTTAATTATCTTATTGTGCAAGTTCTTGCTTCTCTTAATAACCAATCATGTATTCTGAAAAGAACATAGGGAAGCTTTTACAATCCACTTAGTACAAAAGGTGTGAAATGCAGTAGTGAAAATAAGATGTTTTCATGTATACACACATATGTGAATATATATATTTATACATACAGATATATGAAAATTTCCTTACGTTTTCTATCTTAAAACTTTTATCTTCTTTAAGCTGAACACATGTGTTACTCTCATCCTTTAAGGAGAGAAGGACAGAAAGTGGGAGGGTAGAAAGGAAAGTAGGGAGGAAGTAAGGAAAGACTGAGGGAGGGAACAAAGCAAAATTGTCAGTGTTTGCAGCATTTTCACCTTGATGGAAGGGAGAAGGAAAGTTCTGGCTTTGTTTTTCCCCTTCTATAGTGACTGATTGAGCTACAAAGAAATTAACCACACATGCCTGTATATATTTCATGTTTTGTTTATCAACAAGCATACACCTCAATGCTTAGGGATGCACTCAACATTCCCAGATGGCTCCTATTATAATTGCTGCTCACAAACATATCCCACTGATTTTAGCATCCATCTGAGCAGCTGTAACAAAAAAGCCTAGATCTTATGAAGATTTCTCTTCTTTCCTAAACTCTCATGGCATAATCCTCCTGGCAATGAGCTATTCAACAAAACAATTCTCCCTCCCTCTAGAAAGATACCAGTCAGACATTGCACCAGGCAGCCCCCAAACCAGACCACCCTCCCAGCCGCCCCATCAGATACCAGTCCTTTGGAAGCCACTGCTCAAGTGCTACAAGCCCAATCTGCAAAAAATTGGTTCCAGGAGCCAAGGAATGGAAACATCTGAGTGAGCCTTGCTGTGGTGCACAGAGCTGAGATTTTCCCTGTCACCCAGCAGAGTCCATGCTGCGCTGGCAGACAATGGGACTGTTCTGAGAATGCCTCCCCTCCATTAAGCTGTGCAATTACAGCAAACTGCCAACTGAAAAACAGATTTGTTTATGTGCAAGCCTAAACATTATTTATCAATCAGATGGGAAGTATCCTGCAGTTAAGTTTCCTCTCTAATTAGGTTTCCTCTTTGCAGAAGAGCTTCCAAATGCTCCAGTTAACACGATCAAAATACAGCCTTTCTCTTATTCTGTCCTTAAACTCTGTTCTGATTTGTGAGGCAGCTGACACAGTCAGCTTACAGCACTACCTTCAGCTCTGGCTTTGCTTTCTTCACAAGGGGAAGACAAAACCCGAGTAAGCTGCTCTTCCAGCTGTAATAAACACTCACTGTGCTACAACCAAAGGCTTCAGCTCTGAAATGATGGTGTATTATGTTCCTTTATATAGTTTCAGTTACAGTTCCATTCTTGCTGGGATCATCCATGAGCTGTCCTCTCCACCTCTGCATGTTTTTTTTTCAATGTTGCTCTCAAGAAATGAGCTCACAAGACCTCAGCTCATCAAACTAACTACCTTTGTCCATTTAATGCTTTATTAAAACAATTTTTTTTTCATGGCATTCAGCAAGGTTAATTTCTAGGCATAGACTACTCTTTTTAGTAGAGAGAAAAACCCAGGTTTTTGAAAACTTAAGTTCAGCTTAATTCTTTTCTCTTTCCCCCTGCAAGGTTTGTCTCATTTAGATTTTCATCTCTCCAGGTCAAAGATATTCTAGTGGCTGGGTTTCCGCCAGGCACACCATCAATCACTGTGAATAACCATTAAATAATCAACAATATAAGTTGTTCCTCTTCAGAAATTACCAGTTATTGACACTGGCTGGTTGTTTTCATACAAGACAGTGTAAAACCTCAAGAGATAAAGCATTAGGACTACAGGCAGCAGAAACTCAGGTAATCCCCTAAAAGCACTGCATCTCTAGGCCCAGCCAAAGGAGTCACAGAATCAGAGATAAGAAAATGGATTTAATAGTTTAATTTTAGTTAAACAACTGCATTTAAAAATTCCTGTTACGCCTTGAAGAATACTCAATGGAACATGATTAGTAATAAAAGGACAGACTTCTGAAGGAAGTTTTCTGCTCAGGTGCATTCCCTACCACTTATTGCTGCTTCTGAAGTTTCAATTTTGACATATAATTAATCAATCAAAGACCCACAGTAAATATAAAATATGAGTGAATGGCACTTGTGAGGTGAAAAACGTAAATACAAACACAAAGGGACAGTCTCAGCACTAAGTGAAGCTATTTATCATCACCATTCTGTCACACTAGACTATCCTGACATACAGAGAGAGTAACAGGTTTCCTACATTTAACATAAAACTTTAGCTGAATTTGTGAGTTCTTAAAAAAAAAAAAAAACAAAAACCTGATGCATATGGGTTTTTCATCAGAAAACTACTATACAAAACAAAACCCAAGTACCGATCCTTTTCCATTTAAGTTCTTGTGCATGACCTGAAAGCTGCAGAAGATTGAGAATTACTTCCTCTAGAGTAAGACCCCTCTGAGATAGAAAACGCTGCAGGTAGGAAAGCAATCAGGATTCAACCATAAAAACTCTCAAAGGAGAGTTTTCAACTAAACTTTTGAAAAATGGTGACTAAAAAGAAACCAGCCACCATACTAAACTAATTATAATGTTCAGAGAGAAACAGGAATAGTTAGTTCAAATTTTATCTGCATTATCAACGTTTTTCTTTGAGGTTTTAACATCCAGAAATATGATTGTTGGATTGTATCCATTTTAGTAAACCTTCTCTTGCCAGAGAACCTACTAACTCACAATTAATAATTTTGTTAGTCTATTAACTAAGAGTCATGTGCATCTGCAATAAAGTCAGATATAACCATCCACAGTAAATGTACAGTTGGGTAAGACAGAATAAATAAATACTTTGATTAATGGATCATTTTCTTTTCACAAACATAGAGAATTAAAAGCACCTGGAATCTGCAGGATGACTCAGTACATAAGGCAATCTTACTACAAGTCCCATCAATGCAGGAAGAATTTATCTTGCACTTTATTTGACAGAGGTGACTAAACTTTCTGACTGAGGTGACCAGGTTACTCAAACAGTTATCCAGACTTCCATTAGCATGAAACAAAAGAAATACTGGGCCCCTGAAATCTCTGGGGTTTTCTTAAAGGATGGACACCAAAGTTTGACTAGACATACAGAGAAGATAAATACATGAAAAGCAGAAACAAATGTTTTACCTATTATCGTAAAAAAATGGTTGGATTTATTTTCTTGAAAATATGGATCATAAACATCTGAGAGCTACTCAACAAAGCAGGTTGTAAGGAATATCTGCAATTTTAATTTCATCTTCTTTCAAGATGAAATGTCTCCATTAACAAAAAATAATTATAAAATGACTTGTGCATGCGGGGTCTCACAGAACACTACTCCAAAATTTTAAAGTGTGCTATTAAAAGAAAAAGGAAAAAAAATAGCACACTAGTTGAAGGCAGCAGAAGAAAAATAAGAAGAAAATATCAGGCTTAGAATGGAATTTCAGTTGTAACTTTTAACCATAGCTTTTACATTCAGCCAGAAGATAAAAGGGATGCTTGGTACATCACTGGTGCCTTCCATTACCTGTAATTATCCATGTTCAGACCACACAGGGAGAAAGGAATATACATGGGACTGTCATTAGTCTTTCCAATACATGGTGCTCACTTACCCATGAAAATCACTAAGCATCTTGAAAGATACAAGGCTTTGCTTTACACTGTGGATGTTGTAACTAAATGCAAGGTAAATAAGGTGAATTTTTAAAAGTCTGTTGTTTTGAGATATGTCCCTTGTTAAATTTTATTCAAGAATGTATCTTTACAACCAGGTACTTTGTAACAACTGCCAATTAGTTGGCAGATATTCATACAGATGTTCTGAATTAATGAGGCTAGACCTCAGTTTCAAAGCAAAGTATGCTTTTCTAATATAATTATTGAGATCTGTCTTAGAGAGCAACACTTTTGCTCTCAATACTCTAGGCAAAAGTCTGCTTTAAAATGCTTACATCTCTTAAAATTAAACTTCCTTTCTGAAGTTCAGGTCAGGTTTTATTTAGGATCATTTTCCATTCATTTGTTTTTAGGCAAAATCTGGGAGTTTTAAACTGTAAGGAAATACCTTCCTCTTCCACATCAGTCATACAATATAGATTTTTTAGCTCTCAATTTCACTAGGCCAACCAAAGCTGCTCTTACAGTATCTTCTTACAACCCTAATTCATTATTCTTCCAGCCATTCTTGTAGCTCTCCTTAGTATTACTGCCATTCACAATTCACGTCTCTGGAACACGAGAGACAGAAGTTGTACACTGGATTTCAGATGAGATCTCACCCAGCCTTTCTACAATGGCACAAACACATCCTTATCTCCTTAACAATAACATTTTAAGCTGATTTTCCACAGATGATCTGTCATCTTCTCATACCCTCACAGACCTAATTTGCAGTCACTTTTTTTTCATAAGACAACTGATTGTACTTGACAATTGTGTTATTCTCCTTAAATGCACGAATTTCTGTTCAGCATTCTAGCACAGGGCTACAAGCTCCAGCCAATGCTGAATTTAATCTGTTTTCACCCTATCTGCTGGATGAAGTCCTAATCTGTAGATTCATGTTCTGTAAAACCAGAACTGAAAATGTTTTGAAGCTACATTTAGAGGGAAAACTGCATTTAATGACAGACTATCATGTCTTTTCCTTAAAATATACTGTCAGTAAGAGGGAGAGGTAATTAAGTACAATCAAATATTCACCTGTTTTGTTTTTTGTTTTTTGGTTTTTTTTTTTTAATCCCTTACAATTTCCAAAACTGAAAGCATATGACCTTACACACCCACTTTCCCTCCTGCATCTGTACTATTTGATAGTGCCATACTACTATACTCAGTATTGAAACAAAGCCCCAAAGACAAGGGTTATGGTAACTCAGACATCCTCAACACCAAGTTAATCTCCTTCCCTTAAACCCAAATGCAGCAGTTTTCATCAGACACTAACAACAGAGCAAAAACACCTTTGTAGTAGGATGCCAAAAAGTCATTACAAGGAATAAAAAAAGATATATTAAGTTAACATGTTCAGCAGAGAAACTTCCCTGTCACTAAGTAATAGAAATGCTGATGAAAACAATCTTGAGCCCCACCACTAAAGCAGGCACCTTGGATTCTCCTTCTGTAAGGAAGATCCTGCTCAGCAGCTTACAAAAACTCAAATTCATAATAGCTCAGTACTATAAACCAAAGACTAATTTAAGGACAGACTGGTCTTTTGGGGTTTGCTTCACTCTTTAGAACATGAAACTCACATTTTTCATGCTATCGCTGCTGTAGAACAGAGGAGGATTTCTACGTAACATCCTCTCTTTTCAAGATACAGTTCCAAGATAAAATTTTATAAATTTCCATAAAATTCAGACCTACTTAATGGTTTCAAACTTGGCCTTTCCACTTGTCGAACTTTGTCCCAGCTTCTGCTGTGGCAAATCAAACATATTCAATGTCTAGAATACTGAGAGAATTTGAGAAATTATGTGCAGGATAACTATTCCTTCTCACATTTAAAGTAGACATTAAAGTTTTTCTACCAAGAACTATTGCTGATGCTGCACATTTTCAAACTCTGGTTTTCAAAACCAGTTTCTTGGTAGCTTTCTTTGCTGTTGTATAGGGCTGGAAACACTTTTCTCCTCTTCCTAATTTACACAGCAACATCCAATAAATTTTCCTCTTTCTGTACATGACTTTTATAAGTTAGCCATCTAATTTTACTTCAGACTTTCAATTTTCCTGTAATATCCTACAGTCCTGGGGGAAAAAGGACACAGATCTAAAATATTTAGCCATAGTCCTCTTCTCACTTCATCTTTCTTCAAAAATTCTTTAAACATTAAATTACTCATAAAACCCTTGCATTAAACCATCAGACTTAATTAAAATATCTTCCCTCTTCTCATTTCCTTCCATCTAAATGTTCTCCTTCCTTTACAAAAGATAAACCACTTGACAAAGAGTGTTATTCTTACATGTCTGATTTATTTTATTCACCTTTCAAGAGAACTGAGGTAACTGTGACTTCCAGAAGGATTTATTGTCTCGTTTGCACTATTATCTCCCTCTGGAGGTATCAGATTTTGCTGTCTCTCTTCTGCCAGAATAGAAATAGATGGGCTAGCTGAACTGTTAGATCTGATTTCTGGCTCGTCCCAGTTCCTTTGTCCATCGACTGAAGCTCTGTATGCAGCAGCAAGCCTGCACCAGGTCTCCTCCTTTTCCCAGGCTACTGTACAAACATTTCAATAACACTGGGATCACTGAACAATTGCCTGGAAAGTTCATCTGTTCCAAGGTTCCCTTAGTGCTTATATCCAGCCCTGACAGTTCCTTACTTAGATTCAAAATCAGACAGCTAAACAGTGAAGCCCTTGTCAGCAATCTTCTGAATCAGCAGCACGTGACCCTCCTCTCACCCAGTGTGACTGCATTAAAATGTCTTAAATCACCTCCATTCAACGTGCTCATTACATAAAGCAAGTGTTCTACCCCTCAGTGAATGATTCTACAATTGTGGCACAGTGCCATGCTTGTTCCTGTGCCACAAGTTTGGCTACTTTCTCACTTCCACTGTTTCCAAACACTTGTCTGTCTCTTAAAAGGAAGCTAGAAAAATCTTTGCAGTTCCCCTCACCAACTTACTGTACTGAGATCTTTTTAACAAAGCAGATCCCATTGGTATATTACACAAGTAGAATATTCTGGAGGGATATTGAATGGCAATACTATGGAAGAGAGTGCTGCATTCCCTCTTTTGCCTCACCAAAAATCCACTGTTACTCAAATCTTCCCAGATGATCACAATTACAAACCAGAGCTGTACTTTCAAAAGTTTACTTAGCTATGAGAAAAATGTGTTCCTGCTTTTGCTATTGTGATCACTGCACAAGACTTATGAAATCAGATTTATGCAAATGATAATTTTTCAAAATGTTTCAGTAGCTGGGAGAAAAGTGATGTAGGGCCATGACAGCAGTTTTCAAATATGCAAAGGTTGCTGCAAAGAGAATGACGACAATTCTCAGTGACCCTAGTGGACTGGACAAGAGTAAAGCATTTAAATTAAAGCAAGGTTAATTCAGATAAGATGTTAAGGAATGAAAAAATCAAACAATAAAAATGTATTGCATTTGGGAAACAGTGGAGTCTCCGCCACTGCCAGATTTTCAGAACAGACAATGGCTCCTCCTTGCACTTTCTCCCAGGCTTACCCTTCAGCTAGCCAGAAAAACATGGCATTCCTGGAGGTACCTAAAAGACAAGTAGATGTGACACCTGGGGACGTGGTTAGTGGTGGACTTGGCAGTGCCGGGTTAATGACTGAACTCTTGAAGGGTCCTTGCAACCTAAATGATTCTATGGTTCTAAAATATATTCTTATGATTGTAAAGGTTTTAATGTTGACCACAAACACTCTGTTAATCTGATCATTCAAAGAACAGTTTACTAATTTTTTAACATATTCTAATTACAGGTCTACAGAGAGTTTTAGAAGTCTAGATCATTCTATTACACATTCTCATGAGATCCCTTTATAGCCTTCAACTTTTTGCTAATTTTTTTATTATCTAAATTTTAGAGTTGAAAGAAAATAAAGACTGGTGTCCACATTCATTTTTACCTGACCCATACGCTAAGTTGACTGTTCTCTCTGCCTTACTGTTAAGTATAATAATACTCATTTTTCTTACCTGGAACAGGAAATCTGTTCCTGTTACTCTTTTTCTCCCCATGCATCATTACTTCTCTGTTCATCCTGAAACTCTCCCCTCTACTGTTAAAAAATACCAGAACTCAACTTTCTCAAATTCTGCTAGCGTTGGATTCAGGACATTTTGTTATAACTGTTATTTCTTGGATTTACTTTACCTCTCCCTTATCTTCTGCTTCTGCCCTCTGAATGTTCCTTGCATGTCTTTTTTTCCTCCTTTTATTTGTTCCTTTGAAGTTTTATGAGAATCTCTCTGACACTTCAAGTACGTTCAGTAACAGTAACAAAACATGGCAAATCAGTATTTTATCAAAACAATGTGGAAAAATCCAATTTCATTTACTGAAAGTCCATCTTGGACAATTTAAAGGCTGCAATTTCATTCCAATTGCACCCTATAAATGCCAGGCAGAACAAGGAACTGTCACTGTAATTGGCAAGTTTGATAGAAGATATAAACACAGCAAGTCTCCGCTTTTACAACGGCTCAGTTCTTTGTTATCTCTTGGTTCTGTGGGTGATCAAAAGAAAATGGAAAACATGCCACCAGTGAAGTAATTTTTAAGGCAAATATGCAATTTTTCTTATATTATGTATAAGAAATATTGAGGCTATTTATGTGATAACTTTACCACAAAAATTCTCTGCCACAGTTTTATGACTTCCCAATGCAAGTGCTTTACAATAATGTATCTCCCTCTGACATTTCCATTACATATTCCCTTTGTCTAAAATGCTTAAACCAGTCCATAGGAAATTAACCTACTATATTCTTGAAAGCTGAAAACTCAGTACATCTTTATCAGCATTCATTATTCAAAACAAAAGCAAAACATAACTTCTTTAGATATATACTCTTGTATAAAGGGGTATTGGGATCAGTGCAAACTTTACTGAATTTTCCTCCTTGGGGTCAGTGACTGAGACAATGAAAGAACTTGTTGCACTGTCACAAATACCACTACAGTGGTGCTATGCACTCACTGATTTACTGCATGCTGCAAAATGGTTTGGTAAGAACTCCACTGTGTACTTAGGTCCAATTTCACGTTTGTTTCCATCCAGTGGTCTGGCCCAAGCGCAAGATTAAGAAATATGCAAGCAAAACCTACACAGCATGTTTGATCTTATAAAAAATTCATGAATATTGTTACCACATGCTTTCTTCACACAGAAAAAGAAATCTAAATACCATCTGTGCAAGATAGCCTAATTAGGGGATTAGGACCACAGAAGTTCTGCTTGCTCACGCGCTCAGTGCCTGCCCACTCCGGCCACCGAGGCAAAAATGTAAGGGAAGAGGAGGAAAGGGAGAGCAGCACCCTCCTGGCTCCAGTGCAGACAGGAGTTAAGTACCCTCCCAGAATTAAGTTGTGCAGCTCTACCCACGGGAGTTCGCATTTTTTTCCCTTGATGTATAATGCCTGGCCCGGCACAAGGCCTGTGAATAAACTTGGCACCAGATGAATCACATTTTAATAAGTTCAAATGATATTCTGCAACCAACTGGTATTTAATGGCTGCAGCATACCACTGGGACCAATTTTTCAGGATTTGGCAGCAACAATAGAAAACTAAATGATAAAAGCACATAAGTAGTTCTTAAACAGAATAAATGAGGTATAAACATAAGTAAAGGCTGTACTGAATATATAAAAAGTCTGACTAGACACAAAACCAAAGATCCATTTGGAACCACACAATTTTAGAAATAGAAGTGATAAATGTACAAAGCAATGCTCTATTACAATAGTCCCTAACATGCTTCCCCATCCATTTAAAACTGTTTGTTTCCCACGTCATTTTTCTTAATCACAGGACAATTTATGAATGCTAGTAACAACATGCAACCAAAGCCCTTAAAGGAAAATCAGATCCTTTTATTTTGAACATGAATTCTGACAAGTTTCAACAGCTTATATCATATTCAACAATTTGACAGAAATTTGTAGACCTAAGCAATGAACTCCCTCAGAAATATCAATTCAAAACTTTTTTTTTCCCCTTGGCTTACAAAGTGCTCAGAAACAGATGGATTCTATTTGTTTCATACATTTAATACTTTTACTTTCTTGTTTATTCTTTTTACCATTTCTGTAGTGGCTGCTGATAGTTCACTTTGACTAAAGAAAAATCAAAATGTGAGGCTGGTCATGAATCATAATTATGCAACTAGTGTGCTTCATGACTGAATGCACATGTGTATCTCACGTATCGCCAACTAAAACTTGTATTCTGAAAAAATTTTCCAATCTGAAGCTAAATCAGAATACCTTTGAGAAGTAGTGCATTTTTCCAGACTGTAAAAATGTTAGATGTCATGCCCACTGCTGGGCTGATCTTAGACTTAGGGAGAAAGAGAAAATCACTTTGATTTTATGAAAAATCAAAGTGATACAGCAATGCTGTGCAGGATAACCAAGCAGGGAGGGAACACCAGGTCTCCAGGACCTTGCAGTAGCATTGCAAAGATTGGATCAGGTCTTGACCACTGCTCAAATAAAGCACAGATACCTTTTAAAAGCACAGCCTAATAGTTAAAATGATCAGTGTTGTGCAATAATTGAGCTGGAGAAGGAAATTACTCAAGTCAGTAAGTGCTGAGGTATTTAACATGATTATGTCACTGACCCTAATTTTGATTTTCAATGTTCTCACTTGTTTAGTCTAGCACTGCTGTGGAAAAGCAAAGACTGACTACAAGCACTGTCTTTAAGCGATTTTCCAAGATCCAGCTGGCCATCCAGAAAAAAAGCAAATCCCCAAACGTAACTTATTTAATTACTTAAGCTAGATTTTCAAGTAGCCATGAAATATCAGGGCTCTGCTAACTTTCCTGGAAAGATTTTCTTTGATTGGTGTTTCATTAAATTCACTAAAACAAAAACCAAACAATTCTTTAATCAAGTATATATTCAGCAATCGGCCAAGCCAGAATGTGCTGGGAAAAGCTGGTCCAATGACCTTTGGCTTTCCAGCTGAGTTCCACAAGCCCAGGAGAAACAGAAGACAACAAATGCCATATCCATACTCCAGCATGTGAGCAGCAGACTCCAAGTGCCCGCATCCAGAGCCCTCTCATGCCCGTGACCGATATTCCCGCTCCCGTTCCCGATGGAATGATGCCTCCCCAGACACCGGATTCCGCACCGAGCTCACGCTGCCAGCAGATGTGAGGGTGCTGCTTACTCAGCTTGTGAACGCTCCCAGAGCTGCTTTCCTGCCTCAGGCTGCTCTAAATTAATCCCAGCAAAGACAAGGTTTATTTGCTTCTCCAACAGTTTCAACAAAATCCTGATGGCGCAGTTCTGAGCAAGGCTAAGGGTGAGTGAGCGCTGGAGACAGCCTTGGAAAAGCCAGAGCTCGGCTGGAATGCTCTTTCAAGTCCACATTACCTACAGGGTGTTCACCTCAGAAAATGCACTTACCCTTTACAAGATACTGCTGTTTGCTCTTCAAATGTTTACACAGAGAAAACTGTTACTAACAGTGCATATATACATTTAAGTCAAGGACACTGAGGTGGCCAGTCAGGGTAATAAAATCAAACAAAAGGGCAAACTATGGAACCTCTTTCCCAAAGCTCTAAACTAGAAAGAAGACAACAAATTTTTCAGCAGAAATTCTTTTCAAAATGCTTGCCATTCTCATAAATTCAACTTTTGCATGGTTGATTTTGGTTTAGATTTTTATGATCATAAAATCAAACCTAAATTAACAAAGGCAGATCAACTTGGTTTCCACTTTCAATACCTTACCTAGAAGAAATGTCTTGCTCTACATTGGGAAAGTGAAGTTTTTCTGTCTGTTCTAAAAGCCAGACCCATGGTGTTACTAAATTCATTCTTTTTGCCCTTTTACCTGCCCGGTGAGTCAAAAAACTGCTACAAATTCTGTTTTACATACCGCTTTCCTCTTTTTTGCCTACCAGATTGCACATGCTGAAATACCTTACATATCTAAACCACAGCAAAATTCTAACATAAAAAAGCCAGCTCTGCAGTAAGTTGAATGTTTTTAATCTAATAAAACTTAATTAATTAAAACACAATTTTAGTTGGAAAGCCAGAATCGGCATCACAGGATAGAAATATGAAGAACTTCCAAAAAACTATATATTTGCAAATGCTTAGAAATAACTCATGTATTAAGACAGCTGAAATCTGATATTTCAAAGGTACTGCAGGTACTGCATGTGAGAAGGAACTTCTCTCCACCAACATTTATTCCACATATGCTGATAATGGCATTACTGCCAATGGGAGCACCCAAATGCTAAATTGTAGGATAGGGAATAATAAAAATATTTGTCCGCTCCTGGTGCAGCAGAGAAGGAAAGAAATACAGAAAATTCTATACTCAACTTTTATTTATGTACACATGGATTTTCTACACCCAATGGATTTTCTACACTAAATATGTGTTTGAACAATATCTACCAGTGCAACATAGAACTTGTACAGCATTTTGGGTTTCAGGAAGTTTTCAGCTTCCCGAATAGTAACTATGTTTTTTGGGTTCAGCCTTGACCTTCATTTACAGCTTTTCCATGGCCATTTATAAAAATTATTCTCATGGATTAAAAATATCTGAAGGGCACTCTGTGAGTGGCACAGACTTTGAAGAGCTGACATGTGGGAAGAAATGGAACTTTAAGTTTTCCCTGCAAGATAACTGAAGGGAAAATATTTTCAATCTTTTAAATAGCAATCTTGAGTGGTGAAGATACAAAATAGCCACATTTATTCGGAAATAAAAAATGTTTCAGTGAGTAGCTTTTTTAATATTAAAAAACCCCATCTTAACTGTCCTTGAAATATCCACTAACTCAAACCAGCAGATTATTCAGACACCTGTTGGAAGTCATTACTTTTAAATTCTTTCAGTTTCAAAAGAAAGAAATATTCTACAGATAAGCTCGAACCTGATTATTTCTCCTTTTTTTTCTGATTCTGCCAAGCATGCTTTTCAAATAACACACTCAGCCTTACACTCATCCTCAAGGAACTGCTCATTACAATCTTTGCCAGCCTGAGCTTCCTGATATTTACAACTTTGTATAATTATTTTCTCAGAAATACAGCAGAAAAAAAAAGTTTTTAGGCTAGATAAGTGAACCATTTACAGCTGGAACAAACCTGACAGATCCTACTTCCTCCACCAACACTGTTTGATAGAGTCACACAGCCATGACTTTGTCAGAGAGGGCCTCAGCAGGGTTTAATGGGAATGTCAAGTGTTGGTGCTCAAGCCTTGTGGCAGAAGCAGTGAGAGTGAATGGAGGACAAAGCAATAAGATGATGCTGCCCTATTTTCCCTTCTCCCAAAGGCAAATTAGTATAAGGAAGAAGAGTTAGGTTTAAGTTATCAAGCCACAGGAAAGTAAATTCATGAATGGCAACAGAAACACAGGAAAATTTAATCACTTCTCCCTGTACATTGCCTCTAGAAGTCACCAACTCCTGAGTTTTAATACTGTACCCCATCTCTTTTCAATCATATTCCTGAAACACTGTTTCTGAAATACTAGCTCTGATCTTCCTTTAAAAATGCCCCTGTACTGAGTCCAGCAGCTGAGGGTGCTGTACGGGAGCTCCTGAGATCCGGCACCCTGGGAAAGCTGGCACAGCAGAGGAGCCAGCAGGAGAGCTCAGGAAGGAAACAGAGCCCAAGGCAACGGAGGGTCAGAAACCTCAAAGGCTTTCTGAAGCCACTTCACTCTGACTCCAGGCTCCCCGTGCCCCTTTCTGAACTCTCTTGAATATTTAAAAATGCCACATACTATAATTTCCTTTTTTGTTTCTCCATTAACCCATGCAGAAGAATACCTCTAACAACAAAATATTAGAACACAAAATATTTCTTTCCATGCAGGACTAGGCTCAAATACTGCTTTCCCCCAAAATCCCTGTCAGTGGTGAGTTGCAGATGCTTTAGTAACAGATTTATTAGAATTATTGTTTTCCTAATACACAGAATTACACTTCTGGCAGACAGAAACTGTGGCTTGAAAGTGTTTGCATCTGGATTTACGTATTTAGTAGCCATTGACAGACCTATTCTTCACTTATTTATATCCTTTAGGAAATAGTTTGTACCAGTACATTGCACCATCTCATCATGCCAGAAGGAAAAAAAAAAAGCAGGCTGAGATTTTCCAATTCACTAAGCTGGCAATTTTTTTTCAGAGTTTCTCCAGAACAATGCCTCAATTAGGCAAAACGATAAATCATTCTCCATTTAATGGGAGTGAGAGAATAGACACAAAAATAATTTTCTGACAGCCATCTCAGAAAACATGCAATCTTTAAACATTACATTCTAATTAGAAATGATAACTAAAAAGGAGCCATGGAATTTTTCTTGATTTTCACATGTTGGTTGTCAAAACACAGGAAACGCTTAGAAAATGTGCTTATGCTTTCTACATCCATATTGGACCCTTAAGGCTTTTGCTCCTTAAACTGCTTAAACTGGCCAACTGAAAAAAATCTTCTTTTCCAAAGCATTTCCAAGAGAGAAATTGCACAAGCTCCTCCTCAAACAGAGCTTTTTGAAAAATGTTATTCCAACGAAAAAGAATCTCATCAATTTACCAGGAATTAGCCAGTTAATAAATCATTCATCACATTCCTTTGCAACAGCCATTTCATATATCAAAATTTTAAGGTTTATGAGGCATTCTCTAGTACAACAGAGGATGAGCAGATAATGGAGAAAAGAATGTCTTCATCATAGTTCTGTGGCTGTTCTCCCCCTTTCTATAAAAGCAAATTTACAGAACAACACACATAGACCAAACAAAACAAAACCCCAAATACAATTAGTTCAGCTATGAGGCACAATGGTCTAATGAATGCTTCACATAGCAGAATCATCTAAAACATGGTGGTCTTCCAGAAGAGAGAGAGGAAACAAAGGAAAGGAAAGTTTAAGAAAAATTGATGACATTTTCCATAAAAAAATCTCATTTCTCTCAATTGAATAATTGATAGGAATGTGATTTGATTGCATATATATGTCATTCAAATATATGCACTGCTTACTGTCTGGTTTAACTGCCAGTAACTGCCAGACAAGGGGTCAGGGCTACCAAAAATTCTTCATCCCATAGTAGCCTAGAATTTTGACTACTAGAGTTGATAGAATTACTACAACTACAACACCTCTGTAAAATCCCCTCAACTCTAGAGCTAATTTGGGATAAAAATTGTTGCTATTCTTTCATGCCAGGACCTTTTCCCCTGTTCCCTTCTAGTACATCCTATTCATTTTATTGCTGTTTTTCCATCAACAACACAACTGTTTCCATCCTCAGCTTTGTGATGTGGATGAGTAGCAGCCTCAAAACCAATGTGCTTCACAGATACACCCTTGGAACAGGTGTAATTAATTTTCACACACTCTGGACAAGTCTTGAAGCGAGTTCCTCAGAAGACACTAGCTAATTTAGAGGACAAAGAAAATCTTTCCCACACTTCCTCAGTGTTTGACCTTCCTTTTAAAACCCTTGTTTTTTCTTTTCAAATCTAATGCAAGCAAAAACGAAAGGAGGGCAGTCCATCAGCTGCCTTCCTGGACACATAAAGAGTTATTTGAAAGCTTTATCAACATTTTGCAAGAGCCTTCTCTTTAAAATCCAAGTTCCCACCACTTCCTTTGTGGTTCCACTCAAAGTGTGGGCAAGAGCATTAATTAAAACCAGTCAGCCAGATTCAGAGTATGCGCTCTGTTTGTTGTTTTAAATTGTTGAATATCAATTACCTTATTATTTTGTGATTAGCATGAAACATATGCATCTATGTCTTGTGGCTTTTGGCAGTGATTTAAAAAAAAAATTCAGCAACTTTGCATAAGGCTGTAAACCAGCATGTTTCCAGGCATTTTTAGCGCTGACTAGAGCCATTCTCAATCTGCTCACCAGCATGAAGTTAATTAGGAGAGGCATGAAGCTTATGGCCGGGTGCAGAAATCAGCAATGGAGCAAAATTATCCTTTTTTTGGCATCAGCCAGTAACTGCCACTGTGTCTACATGATTTTTTTTTTAATGCTTTTACTGTTAAGTATCAGTTTAAGCTTTAACTTTGTACCTTATCCAATTTTCTAAATCCTTCAATGAATGTAAATTGATGAACACATGAAAACGGAGGGAACTAATTATGTGAAGCTCAGGGAGCTAAAATAATGCACTAATTTCCAGAAAATCCAGTTTCAGACATGGCCTTGGGATTCCTTTATGAGCAGTTCATTTTTGACCAGAGTGCAAGTGGCCATTTTATTCACAGAATGCCAAGCCAAGCTTGTGCTCCAACACAAACCCCTTAGCAGAATATCCATGTAAAATGGAAACTCCTGAAAGCATCATTACAGTCCACAGAGGGAAAAAAATCACTGCAGCCTTGGAGAAGTGGATTTTATCAAGGCCCTATCTATTTTTCTTGTTACAAGATCTCAGTGAAAGCAGAGGAAAATTATCAAAGAGACATACATAGGAAAATCTTCCTACAAGTATCCCTAGCAATGTATTTTGCTCCTTGTATCATATTAGATAAGGGATTTATTAGGAAAGAGGGTGCATTAAACAAACAAACAACAATCTAGGACTAGATGAAATTCAAGCTCCTTTGTTTTAATTCATTTTTGCAAAGAATGGATATCCTTGGCTAGAAATCAGTAAAAGGACCTCTCAGCTACATAATAAAGCATTTTTTACCCCTGCTATGCCTCAAAATGTGCGCATACATTAGTTTTTCAATTTAGACAGTCTGCTTTTGAAATTATTCCCAAGAATGCCCCTCTCTATTGTATTTTAGTTTGCAGTGCATGGAAGTCCTGCAGGGTGTGAACTGGATTCCCTTCAGATGAAGCCAAGACAGAAGACAAAGGTCCTAGAGAGGAGCTAAAGTCATTCAGGCCAAACATCTGTATCAGACCTGGTTTAAAGTAGAAGCCCCGAAAGCCACAAACAGCTGATGCTGGGGCCTTACCCCAGCCCTTTAACTACCATTGCAATGAGTGTCTGTCAATATCAATATAGACAGAGTCTTGTTCCGTGTCCTCTGGTTTATGCTAGCACAGTTCCACCAGGGAAAGTTAAATCTCACATCCAATACAGTTCTCATACCCCAAGGAGACAACATTAGCTGGGTGCACGAGGGCACATGGAAGGCTGGAGTAACAGGAGTTCAGACGTTTTCAACAGGAGCCAGACTGGGATATTTCAAGTCATCCCCTTTGTTCTCCCCTTTAGAAAAGAAGCATTACAATGACACTTTTTCAGAAACTGCTATTGTATCTTCCAACACTGACATATGTTTGTATTCAGAGTACTTCTTTAGGAAGTGCCACAAGCTTATCACATTCAAAAAAAGATCATTTTGTTAACGGAACCTTTCTCTGATTGTTTAGCCCTCAGAACAGTTTCTGAGAGAGGACCCACACTCTCTGGAACATTGATTCCAAATCACACAGAGGACTAAACACCAAAAGCCAGGAGATTTAAGATGGACTCCCATCCTCCCAAAGTAAAATATATTCAGCCCATTGACATCTCTTGCATCAACTACTACCTGTGCACTTCAAAGCACAAAGCAGGACTTGGACTTTGAAACTAGATACAAGTTCAGACAGAACCACCAGCTTATTTCAAAACTTCATAATTACAGCATTCCATCATGTCAAATTCGCATTAAAACATAATTAGACCATTAACATTCTGCTAGATAAATACAAAAGATGAATTTTATAATGGGCACATCAATCAAATATTGGTATGTCTCACCTTAACTTTTTTCTCTACTTTGAGGAAGATTTAAAGACAGTCAAGATATCATAAGCAAAAATCCCAAAATGTTACCCACAAGCAGGAATTAAGACAGTCCTACAAAATATGTAGGTTTCCAAAAGGAAAGAAGTGTTACCAGCAAAGCAGATAAATACTGAAGAGAAGAGATGGCAAAAGTAATCAGAATTTAGAGTTACAAATTATGTTAAACCCCGCTATTTTTACCGTGTCTTGCTTGTGGCAAAAACATGCATATCTCTGATAAAATTTTCCAAATACAAATAATTTTCCCTTTTTTAATCATTATTCAAACAAGAGGTCTTTGAAGAACTCTGGATTTGGGGACAAGATGAACGCACAGAGGAAGCTGCTGCATTTTTCTAAATTCAGAATTAACACTAGAAGAATTCTGAGGAACAAATCAAATAGAGAAAGCACATCCTGAAACAATGAGAACTCTGGAATCCAGTGAAACTTTGGGTTCTAATAAAATCACCTTGATATTCCTAATTCTTCTAGAAGTAGAGACCAAAAAAAAAATCATATACACTCAATAATATATGATTCACGACTGACTAAACAGAAAGAAAACACACCACAATTACCAACTCCAGCAGTAATGTTTCCTTATAAACATGATGGAAATACAAAAATTAACACAATTTCAGTACTGCACAAATACTGCATGAAATACATTATAAGTACACCCAAAATACAAACCAGCATGCCCATTACTGATCATAGAAGAATCACATTAGACTGTCACCATTTCTGTGCATATGAGGGATTTTTAAAAATATTTTTTCCTTAATTATTCTTTTGTTTTGAAACGATATTTTAACAGTGGTCAAGCAAAAGGAAGGATTCAAGCTGCTTGCTGGCAAGGTAAAAAGTTTTTATACTACTTT
Source organism: Melospiza melodia melodia (assembly GCF_035770615.1). Taxonomy (NCBI): domain Eukaryota; kingdom Metazoa; phylum Chordata; class Aves; order Passeriformes; family Passerellidae; genus Melospiza; species Melospiza melodia. Next base: position 135,285,390 of record NC_086195.1, read on the forward strand.
CTTGGCCTTCCCTATCCTGACTCTGATTTTACTAGGCAGTCCCTACTTTGTAGCAATCATTTTATGCTCAGGAAGGAGCTGTCATACTACAGCTACTTTTACATAAGCTTAAATTCTATATGAAGACATTTACAAATAATGTAGTAGAAAGCATGGGTGAGTTTTAAAAAGAGTAACAATACTCTTCTGTTCTGTGTTGGCTTTGCTCCACTAATTGCCTGAATTGTGCAGGATTGCTGGGAAGATTAATTGAGGCTAATGAACTGAGGTGCCTGCAAAGGGCAGGAAAGGCCCAACTTTCCAAGGCTGGTCACAGGGGCTGCTTTCAAAGCAAAAGATATACAGAAATAACCCTAAGTTAGGAACAGGAACTTGTCACAGGGCATGACAACAACCAAATTCACATAACCCCATTCCTTATCTCTACGTGCTTTTCCAAATCTAAAACAAAAGTTGGCAGAAATAATAATGAAAAAAACATCTAAGCAAAGCCAACTCTAAATTGCTCTAAATTAAGTCATTTAGCCAGCTGAAGCTGTTCATCCATTTAGGCCTATGAGATGTCCTCAGATGAGGAGGACATCCTTAAATGCTGCTTGGGAGTCCTGGCTGCAGGTGGCCTGGTGGCTGTGAGGAACACATGGACCGTGTGCCACCTCTCCAGAGCAGAGAGCCACACTTCCCAAAGGCTCTCATCAGCCCTGCTAAACAGCCTGCCTGAAGCTCTGTTAATAAATCAGCCCAGCTCCAGGCCAGCCCAGAAGGGGAATGGCTCAAAGGGAAGGGTGGGAGCAGCAGGACAAAGCTGTCTCTTGCCCTGGAAGAGCTCTTCATGCATCCCTGTGCCTTGAGCATTGCTGTGCCACCACAGAGCCGCACTAATCAATGCTCAGGGCTGCTTTAAACACAGAAATACAGAGCTGGCTATTCACTGGTGATTTACCACCAGGCCAAACACACAGCTGACCCAAACCAAGCTATCCCTTTGGAAGGTGCCACAAGAGCCAGGAGCAGGGGACCTCCTGTGGCACCTCCTGTGTGTGACAGCGGCAGCGCGGCGTGGGCCACTGCCCCTCGGAGCGTCTGGATTAGCAGAATTGTATAATTGCTGAGAATCAGGAAAATTAAAGCTCAGGCAGCCATGAATGCTGCCATTATGTACACACAGCGTCCTAAGTGTCATTTAGAAGTGCCTGCAGCCACAGCTATAAATTAAGATATCCACACCTCACCTTCTGAAGGCTGTGGATGTTTTAGAGCAGTGGGTCCTTACACAGAAGAAAATAAAACCAGTTTTCCATGTTTCTGTGGCTCTAGATGTAGTCTATAAGCTCTTTTCATTGAACCCTGAGAGAGAAGTTTCAAAAGCATTTTTCATTGATGAGGGAATTTCTATTTAAAACTTTGACCAAAATTATCTCAGTTGTCTCTGAAACCCTTTCTCTGGTCATACATATATATCCCACAGCATATATGACAATGCAGTATCTTCTCATCAAAACCACTACTCTTACAGATTGCTCAAGAAGAGGAACAAAAAGCACTCTGACCTCAAAGACTCCAAAATTCTAATTTCTTATTCTTCCTCATGAATGCTAGAAATAACAAATACACATTTCTATTATTACAAGGCAGTTAGTACTTACATTTACTTACATTTTCAGATATTTTTAAGCAAAACCACTACTACAGCACACCCCAGATTTAGGGTGCTCTTGCATAAGATACAAATTATTATCATGCAAACAAAAAGAACATAAATGACATGGCCAAATTCTTAACACACATCCATTGCTCAAAGAAGAAACAATGAGAAGCTGTTTCAGGAAGAAGAAGGAAATCGCTGCAACTCAAAATACAAAGACCATGACAGCAGCCAAAGGTCAGAAGTTTAAAAGTGTGCCAAAAAAGCTCTGACACCAGCCCAAAATAGGCATGCTGCAAAGTGCCATCTGTGCAATGTATGCAAATGTAAATGCTTTTGTGATCTGTCTGAAAACTCAAACAAAATATAATTGTCCACAGTCTGTGGACAATTACACTCTGCTATTTCTAGGAAATTCAGGTGTGGGATCTCTATTCAAGGAGTGAGGCTTCACACTGGCTTGTATTTTGCTTTAAAGGATACAACCCCTCTGATAATTCTGCTTTGAATACAACACACAGAAAATCTTCAGTGCCTTTGTTGGCTTTTGGAAACACTGCAAAACCAGATGTAGCATTTGGCTGTACAGCATTAAATCTACTAATATTACACTAACATGATCTACCTCAGTGTCTACTGAGCGTCCTTAAAATAAATTTAAAAATTTTAAGAAGTATTCTTCTTCCCAAATTCCACATCATTTGATCCAACGTTTTCATCCAATTAAAGTACTCTGAGTTTTTGTATTTAGTCCCCACAATACATTTCCCTTTACAAAGCTTTAGGGGAATACTTTATTATATTTTTAAAATAAATACAGCTTTTAAAAAAATCTGAAAACTTTTCTTAAAGCAACAGCAATACATTTCAGAGCCTAAAGAATTAATGAATTTTCATTCAAAATTCTCTTTAAAGATATTTTACAAAAAAAAAAAAAAAGAGAAGGAAACCCTGAAATCTCCTCTATGCTTTCTAAGTTTTACTTGAAAACACACTGTAAGTACACAGAAGTGTACATAAAGCATAGTACACTGATTTTTCTAATTGCACTGCAACTCTGTTGACTGAGAGTCCTACAATTACAGCATTAACCTAAGCACCAAATTTCAGTGCAATGGCTGGTTAGTGTAATATTGTACTTCAACTGACCTGAAGGTTTAAAATGTTCCCCAAAGAAGGGACACAGCTAAGAATTTAAGACCAAAGCAATTTAAATTTTATGGCATTTTTCTAAAATTACCCAAATTAAATATGAGAAAGTGAAAAAGTACGTCAAGGATTTGGCTATGAAAGTTACATCACAATTTATCAGTAAATCTTAATATATACACCTACATATATATATTCTTTTAAATACCTTAACCTACTTGTCAGGGGAAGCGTAAAACAACATATAGCAATTAAAAAAATAATAATAAACATGAGTTACAGAAACTAGAAAAAATTACCTCCCTGGGGAACAGCAAATTTAGGTCTTACAGAACCCTGGAAGAAAAGAGCACTGTAATAATTATATTTGCAAATTATATGGAATCACAGAAAGTAAAAGCATTGAAGAACAGAAGCAGAGAAGTATAAAGTCTGAAGAAATGTATGAACAAAAATCAGGCATGTGGGTGGAATATATTCTGCACTGAGGTTAAAAAAATATATTCACTTTAACTATGAACTATAGGGGGAAAACTGGAATGAGCCTGGAAAATGTTCAACATATTCACAAGAAAAACTTGCATGAAGAAAAGAAGATTGGTGATTCCAGGAGAATTACAGGCTTCAGGCAGCCATTAGTAAAATCATGAAGAATTCTAGATGAGGATTCATTAGCTACCATAGTATTTACTTTGTTCAGAGAGAAACTGGAAAGGACACGAGTGTAAAATTCTCTACTACAACTGAATGTACAAATTGGAATCATAATGAGACAAAAGGCAGAGAGGATTATTGGGGTCAATTTGCAGTTGATGCAAATCTGGATGGAGTTACTCACTATGGTGTTTATTTAAATAATCTAGTTTTTGAATTATGGAAACACAAAAAAAAAGGGAAGAAAACCAGAGCAAGTCTCAGGCCTATCATGTATAAAGTACACAGACTTTGAAATCAGCCATGAAGAATGTGTATTAGTTACTCCAGTGACAGCAGTCTGAGGCTGAAAAAAAGGCAAAAAAGAAAAGGATTATAAAGAGCCAAGAATCCATTGTTTAACTAACTGTGGAGCAATTTAAAAACAAGTGTCCTTTTCAAAACCAGATTACAGGATGAATTATGAAAACAGAGGATAAAATTTACTACATCTTTTGTAATACTTGGAAATCAAAGCTCCAGCCATAGGAAATCATGATGATTCAATCTAAATTCTTCAAATAAAAAGAAGTTTCCCTCACTTAATATAGTTAAATCAGTCTATAGCTGATTCTGTAGCTCCCTGCTGGAATTCAGGGTGCAGGGCAGGAAACCTTAGGCTGAAGTTTTGCATGCACACACTGTTTTACTGATTTTCTAGAAAAAGAAGTCCTACAGCTAAAGGCACATCAATGTTGCAGAGATACTTGAACAGGAGCAGTCTGGTTCAGTTTTAGACCCAGCAGATCATGCCCACTGCATGGACCCCAGTGACAAACAGGGCGGTGAGGCAGTTCCCAGCTCATGGTCTCTTTAAAAACAGTTTAATTAAAAACTTAAAGTTACCAAGTGGGACTGCTGGTCCTTGAGAAATCTGGATGGTTCCTTATTGGCCATCACCCCTGCTGGGAGTCTCTTTACTATTCTGAAGCTTTAAAGAACTTTGATTATTTTTAAAGAACTGTGATTGTGGCCTCCCAGCTTCAGAACCATTATTAGTTCTTGAGTCAATGTCAGTAATTCATAAAAGCTGCAGCCCAGTCTTTATTACCTGGGCAGTCACAGGAGAAGCATTACTAAAGCCCTCCCCACAGGCTCATGCTTTGGTCACAAAACAATTCAGATGATTTTACTGATACTACTCTGAGGAGTAAGAGTTACAGGAAGACTGCTAACCCTGCCTGTAAATCAAGACTACCATAACATTTCTATCTGTAAGAAACACAGAAATAAATTAAGCAATAAAAAATAATCTTTCAAAAACAGAACAAGAGCGGCTACTGGCCTTGCCTCATATCCTGCCAGCGTAAGGAATTCCTGCACACAAGGAAAACAGTCCATGTTGGAAGCAAGCAGAGAGGCCTGTGGGAATGTGAAAAGTGTAAGGCTATTATTTCTAGACTTTCATTGCCAGAAATGTGATCAGAGCTCCAGGAAGATGCAGAAACCAGAAGACAAGGCAATTTCAATGTTAACCACAAGAACGCCACAAGTCCAGTTATGTGCCGCTGTGGCTCTTGAAATTATATCCGTATTACCACACAAGCCTTCATAAAACAGATAGATATTTAATTTTAGTACAAGAAAGGTTGTTTTGGCAAGGTAGCTGGTTCTCCAAAATGCATAGAATGAACTCAAGTATGCAGAAAAGACACCCAACTAATTTATTTGCTGGTGAATAAATGACTTTTTTTTCATTTTCCTACCTGAACATTAGAAGAAAAATACCTTGAAAAGTACATATTTGAATTCATTATTGCATTCTTGGTTCTAGTACTATCAGCAAAGATTTGGAGGGTGGGGAGGCAGACAGGTGGTACAGGGGGGAATTGTCCAAAGGATATCCTTAAAGAAACAGCAGTCTGGTCCCCATACAGAGCAGGACTGTTTTAATAAATCAGTTCAACTTCACATGTTGACACGTTTTAATGGCTCAGCCACTGACTTGTATATTTTAACACGTGTCTGTAAATACACAGAAATAAGCCAAGCTGACACAGGCAGTTTGAAACCAGCACAAATATTCAGCAGGGATACTAAACTTATTCAGCTAAGTCAGCTTCAAAACCTACTTTGAAAAGTAAACAAAGCTTAGCAAGTGCATATGCGTGACTGCAAAACACTTATAAACTCCCCATGAGTCCAAATCCTAAATGCGAAAGTAGTCCAGCTAGGGTGCAGCTTCCACACAAAATAAAATAAGAAAAACGGTTTTTGGTTTTCAGTGTGTTTCAAACGTATTTGAACAGAAAAAACACTGATTTGTGGCAACCTAGTTTCTTTAATTTGCTGGTAAAGGGCTACCAAAAAAAAAAAAAATCACTTTATATTCAAAGCAACTATGCTACCAAGCCTTTGACAAAACATCATTCCTAAACACACACAAAATAATTATGCAAAGTGACATTAACAGTGGACCCCTGCATCTCCTGAACACTGCTCTACTTTATTGAATTCCCCTCAAACATCCATGGTACTGGTATATATTTCTCATGATGTCTCCTGACTTCACATATAATCATGCCTTTTTTTCTTTAATCTCAGATGCCAGAAAATGTTTCCTCCTCTTATCAACTGGCTTTTAAAAAAAAATAAAAAATAATTAAAAACACACACAAAAAATCAAACAAAAACTAACAAAATAACTTTATTCTGATGGTTCCTGAGTTTGAAAATGTGACTTGCAAGGCCAGCCAAACCAAAAACCTAGGACTGATTGACCAAAGGATAACTCCATTCACCTAATGTAATAACGATAAAGCTATTTCCTGATCATTCAGTTTTCACAATAGCAAAGGATATTTTTAAAATACAAAAGTCTAGGAAAAATTATTTCCTATTATTAAATTAAAGCAACAGTAGAAATGTATTACCTGCAACCTCAGAGCAAATGTTTGTATTTTCGATGCAATGTAGCCAAAAAGAAGACAAATAAATAAATAAAAATAGGGACCTTCATAAATATTTGCTTTGTTGTCTTACATTTTTTTCTTTCTTCTGCAATATCCTCCCCCCCCAATTATTGCTATAGTGTTGGAGTGGAAATTCCTCCCAACACAAATCAGTGTTTAAGGTAATGCCATAAATGTATATTTTAGGTTAACTGCTGCTGTGAAAACCTGATACTGTAGACATTGCAGTGCAGACAGTGCAGCAGGATGCCCAGGAGCCAGAGGCATCAAGGCAGCGTGGAATCTCAGAAGCTCCCTGCGACAGGAGCTGGCAGCCAGAGCTGTGTCAGGCCCTGATGGCCACGAGAAGTGACAGTCATTTCTGCACGTCATGGAGAGCTGATCAACCAGCTCCACTTCATTACAGCTGTGCCACTCATTGTCAGAGCCAGAGGGAAGCCCTGCCCTCTGCTAAACACAACACCTTGAGAAAGGAGAAACTTTAAGACAAAATAAAGACAAAAAAATATCTTTTGTTAAAGGACTCAAATTTGAAAAGCTGTTTTCAAAATGATGGAACGGCATCTAGAAATTAATTCAAATTCAGCACAAAACAAAAGTCTTGTTGAAGTGGAGGAAAACATTCTTGCACAGAAATTTTTTAAAGCTATTAAATGTTATTGGCTCCTGCCTTCTTATATGTAGGAGACACACAAGCCATCATTTCTTCACCTGTTTCTTTTGGTAAATTAGACCACATCAAGTGTCTCCTGTAATAACTTTTGTGATAGCCCAATTTCCCCTCTGTGATGGCCATTTTCATGCTTGTTTTCTTTCTCTCATTATGTCAGTTTTTCCCTTGTCTGCATCGTCCTCCCCCCATACTGGTTTAATAAGAAATAAAGAAAGAAATTCAGTTTTAATGGCCATGTCCAAGGGAAAATAAATATGCTATTTGATTTGCTTATGAACATTTAAAAACCAGAACAGAGAAAATGTTTACTTTTTTTCTAGTCACTAGGCCAACCTTTATAGACTAAACACTTATCCCATTAATTCATCTTTCACTTAAAGATTTACCAAGCTCAGGAAGAAAAAGTAAAGCGTTTCCAGAAAACCTTCAAAACATCAAAAAATAATCATTAAAAATTAAACACACCTACTAACTGTACCATGCTATAAATATTAAATTGGTCTAAATATTACATATTTATTGACACAAATTTTTAGAGCTGGATTTTTTTTTTTTTTAATCTAGTGAGAGTGCACATACTAGAACAGGATGTACTTAGTATTAAGCAACCCTATATCAGATCAAAGGATTTCAGAGCCATTTCTAGCCAGAGAATGACATTATTTATACTACTGTCTCCACAGAGGATAAATCCATTTCTTGTTTGAAAAGGTTAGGCAATAAAGGGAGATTTATAAAACTAGTACAAATAATTGGTTTCCTTTTCCTTATCCCCTGTTGGCTGCAGTACTTGTTGGATAACCTTAAACCTCCACCCAGTCTGAAACAAAATATTTTTACTGAGATTTTTCTGACTGTTTTCCTAAAATATCTACACAATTATCATTATGTTTCTACTGAAACAAACCCCTATTTTAAAGGGAGGTACATCTACTAATGTTTTTTCACAGTGTCCCGAAGTTATCATCATATAAAACTGATTTTTCACAAAGTCACCTGTACTATTTCACTCCTCTATGGAAAATAACAGCTACAAATATTCAGGAGACAAAAGATGGGATGATATTTCTAGGTTTATAAATACAAATTTTAAGAATTTATTAAAAAGAGAGTGAAATGCTGCAAAAAATAAGAAGGCAAACAGTGACCTTAATAATGTCTGAAATCTCTAAACTGATACTAGGTTTTATCAGGGTTTACTTTTTAGTTCAGTTCTTGCCTAATATCAGTGTTATGTCAAGTAAAAATGACAATAAAAATAATTTTATTTGTTAGCTAGAGGTAGCCCTTTGGGAAAAAAAAAAAAGGTTTGACATGCTGTGGCAATCATTAAGAAAATTATTTCCAAATAACATTTGTAAATCAAGAGTTATAAGACTTTATTGCATTTCACCCATTGCCATTGATGATATCACCAACAGGCACGACCAATTTTTAAAAGCACGTCAGACTTGCTGGTGACTATCACCAAGGACACTACATGGATAAAATCACTGAAAATTGTGTTTAAATAAATATGAAGTGATGAGATTCTGAATGATAACTTAAGTATATTATGTTCTGTTTATCCATAATGGAGGCAGAACAAGGCGAGCAAAGAACAAGAATTGTTTTTCTGTGTAATTAAAAATGAAATCCAACTAAACCATAATTGTACAGTAGAAATTTCTCAGCAAAATGGTTCAGTGCTGGTTTTCATGATCTCATTTAGCAATTTGATCCTGCTCAGCAGAAGACTTGGATACCTACTTACTAGGAAGTTTCACATACTTAAAGTTCTTGATTTCCAAGTCACAGAAGAATGAGCTTCAACACTTTGCCAAATGACTACTTACATATTTGGTGCTTCACTGATGACAGGTTGAAAATTAATCCAAATTACTATAGGACAACTTTAAAACCTAGGCACCAGAAATTAGGGAATATTTACTTGAATTCATTTCACACAGGCCTTGAAGCAATAAATCAGGCACAATGGCTAGAGTGCAACTTTTTACCTAAAATGGATAAATGGAATAGAAAAAAGAATATTTGAATAGAACAAAAGAATATTTAACTTGCCTATAAATAAATGTAGCTTTTGAAGACTTATTACTCTCTATGGGAAATGCTCCATGAATATCCAGCCAAAGGAATTATGTAAAAGCTACAGATGTTAGGAGGGAGAATGCCCCCTTGGTTTTCTCCACTAAATCTGTGAATAGCCAACTGCCCCCATAAAATATATATAACAAATTGCAACAAGCTAACAACTGGTTAAACAAAATCTAGTCAGGCACAGTTGACGTTAGGCTCAGAATCCTGAAAGTAAGTGGTATTCTTCTAAAAAATGTTAAGAAGGAACTTAACTTGAATTGGTCACAAGCACAAGAGAAACTTTGAAGAAGAATTATTTATTTACTGCAGGGACCCTAACAAAAAACATTTAACATGCAGAGGGGAAAATAATGAAGAAGAATAAAGAGGTGTACTACAGAAATCAGAAAGTGTATTTTTTCAAAAAGAACTTAGAAAAGTAAAATGTTTTTACCTGACACAGAACTATTCAAAGACACCATCACAGAGCCCTCATATTTTGGAATTGTAACCAAAGAAGTGGGTGCGCCACCAAAAATACCAGAGAGGACACCTGCTCTTTTCTTTCTCACAGTAAGTTTTGTGGGTTTCCTTTGTTTCTACACCACATTACATTCTGCAAACAGCTCCACAATGGTGATGGTCACTGAGGGTGGAAGGGACCTCTCAAATCTTCCAGTCCCAGTCCAACCTTCTTGCTCAAGCATGGTCAGCTAGCACAGGGTGCTCAGGCCAACCACACCCAGCCAGGTTTGCAGCACCATCACAGAGACTTCATGACCTCTCCTGTTTCCCCCGTTCAGCGAGTTCTTCTGGTCACATGGAGTTTTGTGTGGTTTTGTTTGTGCCCCTTGTCTCTCCTCCTATCACTGGGCACTACTGAGAAGAGTTTGGCTTCCTTCAGCAGGAATATTCAGACATGGATAAAGATCCCCCTGAGCCTCCAGACCTTACCTCTTCTGAAACAGAACAGGTCTCCCACATTTTTAGTGGTAAGATTCCAGCCCAATCTCCACTTCCCAGCTGTCTCTCAGTAATAACTCCTACTGACCTCACCATTTGTCTGAATTATTGAAGCCTATTCTCACTCATTCAGCTCTTCAATACTGGAAAATATCCACAGTGGCTTTCCAGTGCTATATAACTCTATTCCAATCCACTTTCTTCAAAGTAATATTAAGTCATCAAAACTGAACAAAACCTCCAAAACTGTAACCAGGGGCAACATAGTACACAGTACTTCCAGTATATTGCACAAGGGACCTGTTTCTGATATTATCTCTCCCTTGAAGTACTCCACTATTCAGACAGAAGCATGCAGCACACTTTCTAGCTGCTTGTTTAGTTTTGCTCAAATATAAATTGATGAAATAGACCATTTTTAAAGTCAGAATCAAAACCATTAAACTTGACAGTAAAGCATTTTTTCTAAGCAAGATTACTAAGAAAAAAAAAAAAATCCTTTTTTTTTTCTTTAATCGCATTTTAATTATCTTCCAGCTAATGGAAGTCTACTCCAAATGCTATTTTCTTCTATTGTGTTTCCTTTCAGCTACACTGCAGTGCTCATCTTGGCTAATAGATGCCTGCAAATCAACCAGGCTGTCTGTCTCTCCCAGTATCCACTCACCAGAAGGTATAGCCCAAAAGCTAATGAGCTGCTAAACATTGCTGCCATTGAAGAGAGATGTATTGTGAATTTGCAATTTTGCCAAACACCACACACATAACTGATGATTCCTGTCAGTAGCTGTAGTGTGAGATCACGATTGACTCCAAGATAACAATTAAAATGGAATACATTAGGGAACTCGTTATGGATAGGAGGAGCATAAGGCTTGTCACTGACTGTGGCTTCATTTCTTTGATGCAGACACCTCACAAAAGCCTTAATGATTTGCCAGGTATCGTAAATGATCAGCCCATGTATAAAACTTATTTGGAATAGTCGATAGTTTTGTTTACTGCAGGGAAATCACAAATTTTATATATTTTGGAATATTAATCTCTTACATTCTCAGACAGAATAACAGCTAAATCATTCAGAAGAAAATTATTACCATGCAGTCACTTCACTCATACAATAAGACCTGATTTACACACAAGAGCCTGAATTAATTCCACACTGAATTTACTCCCATATGCCTGAGTTCCCATTTTAATGCAGAAGAGGAAAAGGCAGCTCAGAACTAGATTCACACCAAAGTGTGGATTTGATAAATGCACTCCTGTACTCAGTACACAAATCCTCGGTATAGTTTCCTTTACACACCAAAGCCCTTTCAGGAATCTACATGTTCACTAAAACTTTCATGGCAGAAGAAGCTACAAAAGGAGAACATGAAATTTCATCATTTTCAAGATGTGTTTTGTCACTGTATTCATAAACCATAACTGTCTGCTTTTAGATGCTAAAGATGCATCTTTTGGCAGCAATTCTTTCCAAATACAGCAGCACTTGAAAGTGTCCTTTATTTACATTCAGTAACTCAGTGGTCAAAGCTCTTGTCATATGTCATGACATCCTCAGGGACCATCTCCCTAATCATCTGGACTTTTACAAGAAAGGGTCAGAGATGTTTGTTTTTGTTTATTCATTTTAAATAAATGAATAATTAGGATTTAAAAAAAGATCAGTTCACTCATGACCACTTCAAAATAATATTCACATTTACTTTGCTCTCTTTCAGTGAAGCTGTCCAGAATGTCAGACTGAAGATTTCAGTATGTTCTTCCAATTATAACTTTTCGTGCCACTTGAGTTCTGAGGTGCAGTGAATTTTACATAATGAAAAGAAAGCTACAACAGCACAAAGCTGAAGCTTCTTTGGAAGGCTGCTAGTTTAAATGAGAAATGAAAACAAGGCAGCAACAAAACCAGACACATTTCAAATCAGAGGTAAAAAATAAAGAAATGCATCAAGGCAACTTCAGAAATTTTCTATTTTTAATGTATTTTAACTCCTCACACCAGAGCTGATTGATCTAGAGGTCTTAAAATTGTAATTTTTCATTACTATTATTATTTTTACTAGTTTGCTGTGCTTCATTAGATAAATTCCAAGCTTGACTTTGTGCACCTAACAAAGCATAAAAGACTAAATCTATGAACCACTGCTTACATTATCCTCTCCCTTTTAAGGCCAAAACACAGCTTTTGAGCAGCACTGAACATTATCTAAGTGCAGTGGCTCATGAAATACTGGACATTAAAATCAATCAGAGTTTATCCTGGGAGTCTAGACATAAAATGAGATGTTTCTCATGCAACTTTTAGAAATGAAATAGGAGAATTTTCAACATTGTAGCTGATCATCACTGTATGGGTGAAAAACACGTGGTCAGAAGAGTACAGACATTTTTCTGCTTAGGGAATACCTGTTAAATGTGGATCTGTGAGCAGTAATCAGACAGAGATTTAAAGAAAAGGCATTCTCCAAGGACATATATGATTAATAAGCTGGAACCAATTAAAGACAAGTGAAATCCATTAGAACAGAAGTTCCACAAAGTTCTGTTCATACCTCTCTGGGTGGCCATGTGCTGCCTAGGCATGTACATGCATAAAACCTAATATTTCAAAGAACTAAAAGCAATACTATAAAGCCACCCTAGATAACACTCTATGCTGGAACTCTAATTTGAGCATTGAGCAAAACTCTACTTTTGAAAAGCAAAAAGCTTTGGTGACATGAATTGAAATAAAAAAGTCATCCACAAACCCCAGTATTTCTAGTTATTAAATCAAATAAGATAATATATATTATTTTTAATCCTAGAAGATTTGTAATAAAGATATATATATATATATATATATCAATAAAAATCTTTCTTTGGTAGTATCTTTAAAAGGTTAACTTGAAAAATCAGAAATCCATACCTAAACTTGAAAATAATGTTGACATTTTCTAACTTAAACTGTTCAGGAGAAAATCATGTCTACAGTGGACTTTTACATTGAAGGTTAGTTGTAACAGCTCTTTTATCTGATGTTTCTTCTATCCTTAGTTTAAACACAAAAAAAAAGTTTTACTAAATGACAATTAACCAGACAAAATGCTGCCAACTTTTAACTTTGCAAAGCAATTTCATTTCATCTCCTCTATCACAGACTCTCTAGGTAATCATTTCACTCTAGCAATACCATCAAAACACCTCTTCCAATTCTGCATGTGGCAGCTCCAGAAAACGTCAAAGTGGAGGCCAAATTCCTCACTGATATGAAGTTTTCCAGCTCTAATGTTAATACACTGCAATTTCTGCAGCCTTTCTGATTTTGTCTCATCTTCATTGGAAATTCAAGCCTCAACAGCATTCTACTAGAGTACAACTGCACAAAGCTTATGCTCCTCTTCTGGTCAGAACCTTTCTGATCTTGCTTCAAATCTGGGGTGGGTTTTTCCTCGAAGTTCATTAAATTTGCTTTTGTTATCAGTCAAAAACATTTTTTAAAAAAACAATCATAAGCATGTTTTTTAAAATAACAAGCACCACGTCTAGTGGTCCATTCAGATAAAGACATGAATTTATTTTTAGCTGGGGATAAAAAATAAAGTGTCTGAACACCGGCCTCCCTCAGACTCTGCAGTCACTGCCTTCCCCTCACATCACCCTGTCTCATCCATCTTTAGCAGGTGTTCCTTTTTCCCTTCCTTCCACCAGGACTGGTGTCAGCTGATCCCACAGAAATGCTTTAAAGACCACATCTGTGATGGTAATTCCTGCTGCTCCTTTCCCATCCACGCCGTGTCCCTTACAGCAGCTCAGAGTCACCCTCGTCTGGGGCTGCAACCACAACGCTGGGTGTGATGAAATAATCAGAGGCTGGCTCATTTTATCAATTAACTCAACACAGCCTCATGCAGAGACAGGCAAATGTGGCTCCCACTGGGCAGGGCCCAGAAGCAGAGTCAGAGTTCCATGGAAGCTGTGCCTGCTGCTTTTCCCGGAGCATCAATACCTGGTTACCCCAGAGCACAGACAGTTGCTAAATATTTAAGAGAAATAACAGCTGTGACTAATAAAGCTCTTCTTAGAAAGAAAGAAAAAAAAAAAAAGGCATCATACTCATGCTGGGAACCAAACGAGTGTGTCCAGAAAGGAGAAGTTACTCACAGCTGAATGTTAAGCAATATGGCTGGAAGTAAGTACAAGTGAAGTTACAGTTTTCTCTCTTTTCCATGTGACCTTTCAGATTCTCCTGAACTAAATCAAAGAGGGTTGATCCTCACCCCTTCCTTCAGTATGGAACTTAATCAGACATTTACAACAAAAAACCTATATAAACTGAAGATTTTTATCTGCCATCTGCTGATAAAAATCACAGCAAGGCATGTAAAGAGGTCAGAAAGCCAAGACGAACACAGCTCTATTACCAGAAATATCAAATCACCGAGCTTATCCACAGGTAGTCTGACACTCCCTCCCCTTTGGAAATCAAACAGAAGCAGATCAAAGGGTTAATACACACTCGGTATTGTTGTAACAAGCAGGATATCAGCTGGTAGGTGAGAGCACACAGAAAGGCAGCACTGACGCCCAAGGAAAATAGCAGCTGTCTCTGCTCAGAGAAGACAGATCACCACCTGTCCCCGTTATCTTCCCCACACAACACCAGCCACGCTGGCCATTTTAACAGGGATAACTGTACCCATATGCTGTTTAATTGTGAACTGCACTCTCCCTCCTTGTAAATATCCGTGATGGATCAGTCTAAATTGTAGATTAGCTCAGTGGTGATGTTTAGCTAGAGGCTGAACTTCACACTTTGGCTCCACAAAGCTTTAATGTACAGCGTGCTGTGTTACCACTTCAGGCAAACAGCAGAAAGCAAACACACATGCACACCTTTGTGCACACACATACACACACAAAGAGAGGAAAAGAATCTTAAAAAATACTAATATTTTAAAAATACTTTCTAGAAGAATTTTTTTAAGGCACATCCTGGCTAACGAGCTTTGTTTTATATACTGTGAGAATCCCTGCTTATCTTTTAAGCAATACATCAAATAGTGGTGTTACAAAATCATAAACACTGCTGTAGATTTCAAAACAGGGAAAAAAAAGACCAAAAAGAAACAATCTTCCCACAATCTATACAATTAGGTAAAAAAAATGCATCTGTTCCACTAAGTTTTACAATGGCATTTTTTAGAGAAACACAAACAGCACTTCTTTTTAAAAAGCTAATAACTAGGACCTACTCAACAGCTGTTTGTTGGTTTGGACACTTGATTCTCGCAAGTTAACTGGGTGTTTCTATGTTTGAAATGTGGCTCTGAATAATACCTTTATGACACAATCTGAGTTCATAAAGAAATAAGAAAAAGAACAAAAATAATCATCTACAGTTGTAACACGGCCACCTTCACAATCTCAGCTCTGCCAAAAAGAAACCAGACTCAAATCCTCAGATCCCATAGGAGCAGCAAAATTTAGTATTTTGGCTCTTCTTTTTATTCTCTTTCAGCCATTCTGTGTGTTGAAGCCACACCAGAAAAACCCCCAAACAAACAAAACCACACCAAAAACCCACCAAACAAACAAATAAAATAAAAAAAAAAATCTGAAGAAAAAAATGCACTTCAGAGCTGCTGGCATGGAATACAGCTGGCTGCTGTCCATCAGCCAGATGTCAGGGGCTAAAAGCTGCATCACTTGCAGGGAATATAGCAAGGGTGCCTGGCTAGGAGGCAGGAATACATCAACGAGCAGTGGGATGAAGGACCTTGGATTGTGAGTGCCCCTGAAGCTTCAGAGATTTGCAGAGCTCTCTAGTCTTGCTCAATCCCTGTGAATCCTTCACCCTAGCAGCTGTTCAGATGTTTGTTTGAATAGATTTTTGTAAAAAATGTTGAAATAATTATTTTGTATAAAGCTCTTGCATCATGGTCTAGGCTGCTAGTTATTGCAGGGCTCTGAGACAATGCACTGTGGTTTTGACCCAGAATCAAGTATTCACTTATGCTCCTTTTAGTTTAAAAAAAAATTAAAGACTCAAAGACATGAAAGATTCACACTGAAAGCAAAGGCTCATAGATTTCCTCTGGTCACTCATTTCTTCAACTCACTCTGTTCCATCAGGCGTGAAATTCGTGATGGTTGAAAAGAAAGTTAACACCATATCCATCTCCATGTTTTTTGCTAAAAGACCAAAACACATCACAAGTTCACCACTAGTCTTTCCAGCATTTCAAAGCTCTCAATTTTTCAAACTAAAATTCCAGCACATGTTATGTTAATTTGTAATAAATATTTTAACTCCTTCCATGTCAGCACTTTACTTGGTATTAAGCTGCTGGGCAAACACACGCACAAACAAAAAAAAAATCTCAGCCAAAAATCCAAAAGCCTACAGAACAAAATTATTTTCAACAGTGACATATGATTTCTCATTAGAAATTCACAGGCTAGAAAACACATAACTTTCATTAAATTATACCAAGGAAACTTTTAAATTTTAAACATGATGCAAGAGATGCACAATTTATTGGCAAATTGTCTAAAGATATCTACTCATTTAATTAGCTCCCACTTCACTGAAGCTGGTAACAATTTACTCTTAGCTGAAGCAAGGCAAGGCTTTTCCTGTGCTGACCAACAGAGCAACTGTGTTGCCTTTAATGAAGATTCAAATGCTCTGAAGATGTGTGTCATTAAATATAAATGAATTTACCTTGTTAAATTTGTTCCCCTGTCTCATAAGGGAGGTATACAACCCTTCAATTTTAAAATAAAACTTGTAAATATACCAAATGAGCATTCATATCTGAACTTCAGACTCATCATTCATTTATATCCTATCTCCAGAAAAACTCAGTTGACCATTAAAAAATTTATATTGTTTCACAGGTTTGATGCATAAGTGTTTATTCCCTTTAGAACAGTCCTATTAATTTAACCTAAACCCCTGCAGTGGGATGCCACAACATTATACTAAAAAGTAAATATTGTAAACAGAGATTTATTCAGATAGCTAAAACACCAAGTACATTTTTCTACAGTTGGTCTAAACAAACTCTTTCCACATGGTTTTATGAATTCACAAATTCTCTTTAGTTTAGGAACTTTAAAGAATAAATCTTTCATGCTGTGAAAATTTGATTGCTTCAGCTTGCTTAGATTTTTGTTTCAAATAACCAAACACAGTTGTGCAATCCAGCCAAGAAACATTGGTCCCTATGAAATGTTATCACTTAAGGTAAATATAACAGGTGAAAATAAGGAACATCAGCAGGTGAAATTCAGCTCATCATTAGGCTAATGTCAAACAAGAAAATGCACCCATATGCAAAATATTGTACACAGAGAAGTCACCAAAAAGATAAGAGAACCTGAAGGAATATTATTTTTTTACCTTTACCAAATACATACTTATAGTGTGGCAGCAATATGCCACAATCCTCCCTGCTTTTATCAGTAGTTTTCTCTGAGAAATGCCTGGAATCCAATCCCTGTATTACACTGGTAATTAAGGAGGAATACTGCATGCACATCTAATATACTTATTTATCAAAGAATGCTGAAGAAGTGCAAAATGTGAAGAAGTACTGCAAAAATAAACCCTCAAAAACCAATCAAGTCCCAACAAAAGTCACCCTGCCAGAATTCACAATTTCATCCAGTCTCCTCAGAAAGAAGACTCAGGGGGCAATGACCTAATTCCAGTCATAGAAAAATGCTGGATATTAAATGGTTCTTCTGACTTGGAGAAAGCATAACAGTAAAATGTTTACTAGCCTGGAATTGAAAACCAAGAAAGATATACTGGAGGCCAATTTATAAATTTTATATAGAAAGAGATTAATCTAAGGGATGTGACAGAACATAAATGTGTTCTGGTTGTCTCAGGCACATGGATTTTTTTTTTTCTAAAATTGACTACAACACAAGTATAAATCCAATGGAGTACATGGTGTGATTCTTGGGGTGTCCTGTGCAGGGCCAGGATCTGGATTTTATGGATCCTTGTGGGTCCCTTTAAGCTCAGGATGTCCTATGATTCTATGCAACTCTTGACAGCAAGATGAGATTCCCACTTTCATCTTCTTCTTCACCCTCCTTTACCAGGACCTCTCCTCCCTGAAGAATACCTGATAAAAACATTAGGCTGGGTATCAGCTAGCACATAGACTTTTCCTAACTACGTTGTGTCAAAACAATTCTGCACAGTTTATATAGCATAATTCAACTAAGATTTTCTCAAAACAGGTTGCCTTATGCCGTGTTTATACTTTTGTCTTGATGGTGGCACACATGCAGTCAGGCTGCCTCCAAGCAGGGATGCAATAATGATAGGGAAGGATAAAGGCAAAGAGCTGGGACCAAAACCTCTTAACTTGGCTAAACAGTAACCAGAAGAGCACATCTGACCTAATTTAGTAAAAAAAGCAGTTCATGTCACATCAGCAGCTCCCCACCTCTGTGGGGCTGCACATCCAGAAGAAAGGGATGAGGTTATCTGCAGTCCCCCCTTTCTGAGCCACACAGTAACCAGAGCAATTGCAGGATGGGGATAATGCAGCCTAATATTTCAGCAGCTGCAACCCAGAGAAGGGAACTCCACAGTACTGGCATTGCTTGTGCACTCAAAATAGCCTGTGCTGGCTGTGCATTTCTACATGTAAGAAATCCCTTTTTGTTTTTTTATTCTTTGAGAAGACTTACAAAGAAAGAGTAAGTATTTGAAAAGCAACAGCCTGCTTCTGCTGCTGTTCTTTTTTGAGCCTATATAAACTCTCAAATATTTAATCACCTGTTATATCTTGCAGCTATTAGATAGATTACACCAGGTTTGAGTTTATGTGTTGTGATTGAGATATAGCAAACCAGAGCAGCTACATCCAATCCCTTTACTGGTAAGTTTTTTTTGCAGCCTTAACAAAGTACACAGACATCCAGGCTGAGCTCTCTCACATAAAACTGATAATAAAATAAACCTGTCCAAACTATAGTCAGGTTATTTATTTTAGAGGGAGACAAAATAATTCCCATTAACATCTCCTCTATCTTCTTGCCACTCATGACAATGTGCATGCACACTAACTGCACAGAGGATTGCTGATCATGCCACACACGGAGCGAGTTGTGGCACAGCCCCACGGGACTGGCACAGAAGGGTGGTTTAGTCTGCATCTGAACTGAAAAACCCTGGAGACCCAAGCAGTAAAACAGCTCTGGACCATGTCTGGGAGTCAGCTCAGACTGCCAGCTCAGGTGGGAAGCACAACAGGCTGCAACCTGGTGGGAAGAAACCACAGGACAAAGCCCAAGCTCAATATCCAAAGGCTGGAACTGCTACCTCTGCTTGGGAACATGTTTGCAACAGCACCTTAGAAGGACAACCCCACCACACCCTGCAGCTTGTTCAACTCTCCCTACCCTCTCTTTCAACATGTTCACTCCTAGAGTAGGCTGTCAGCTCTATTTGATCCTGGGAATGCTGGATTTCATTCTATGGTCAGTACAGAAAAGGGTGAAAACCAAGCAAGTTTTCTTAATGACTTCTTGACTTGCTCAGTATTTATACCTATAAACTGAAAGGTGGCAGTGAGGGCTTGAAATATTAATTAATACTCTTCCAGGAAGAAAAATAAAAACAAAACTAAAAATTAATCAGAATAAAATTACTGAATTTATATTTTCTTACTGAAGAATTTTCTTACAGATAAGAAAAGAATTAACTGTCACATATCATCATATGAACACATTGAAGTGAATATAAATAAGCCAAACCAATGACATTATAATCAGAATAGGAGTGGTGACTTTTTTCCTTGTGATATGCAACTTCTGAAACTCTGGGAAAGGTTATATACCATATTTTTGCAAAAATTCATACAGGAAATTAAGTATTTTCTCCTGTCGCCCAGTGTAACATGGGCTGAACAAAAATTTGTATTTGTAAGTGGTTTATACTTTTGTCTACTTTATTTCTTTGAAAAAATCATTCTACATTTTTACTAAAAATTAACATATTTTTAAAGAATCTCATTTAATTAGCAGAAAATGTAAAGAAATCTCACACTGCATTTACTAGAACTTTCATTTTCTCACATACAACTGTGTGCACAAAACGAAAAATCCACTCAGAGAAATCTGAAAGAGTACAACTCTAGAAAGACCTGCTGGATCAATCTTGACTTTATTAGTGCATCTCTTGATTTCTCCCACAAGAAAAAAAGTGGTGAAGTTATGAGGAATAGCCAAGAGAGTCTCTTTACTGCATCAGATTTATGACAAGCTGAAATCTATTACTTTCCCTTATAAACCGAGGCATAGTTTGGGACTGACATTATTTTGAATTCTTTCCATATGATTAAAAGCTGACAGATTTTGAGGAGGGGGACCTGGATGATGCTTTCTCCAGAGAAACCTTCCAAGCCTGGTGATTCTGAGGCCACTAAAGATACATCTCTGAACACATTATTAGAAGTACTTCTAGAAGTACTATTCTTAATACACAAACCTTGCTGCAAAAGACCTTCATGCACACTTGAAAACAGATTATTCAATGAAGTTCAAAGGCTATAAACATGCAAGGCCACCAATCACACCAATTCAAATCAATCATCTTCTCATCTTCTACTGTCTGTAGAGACAGTGCACAACCAACACCTCAGTGGGAGCACTTGCTTGATTCAAATATAAAACAAACTAAACTGAAATTTGCACTACTGGTGCACAAATCAAAGAGCAGACCAGTGCTGACCACTCTGAAAACACAAACTGCAAAGTATCTAGGATGTTTGTACTACCTAAAATGGAAAATATCTCCATAATTTAGCTTGTTAAATGCTGACTGATGTGATCAAAAATTACACTGAGCTTGCCAAAGTCAAGTAAGCAAGGTGAGTAACTGAGCATTGTCCTTCCAGCAGGTGTTATCTGGTGCTTCTGGAAAATGTCAACATCCCACCTAACAGAGATGGTTACAGCCCACCTGGAGTAACAAACAGCCCAGAGATCTGAAACAACACTGCCTCTGTAATCAGTATTATCCTAATGACTTAGGCTATGAATGTGCAGAAGTTTGATTGAACT
This sequence comes from Melospiza melodia melodia, assembly GCF_035770615.1. Classification (NCBI taxonomy): domain Eukaryota; kingdom Metazoa; phylum Chordata; class Aves; order Passeriformes; family Passerellidae; genus Melospiza; species Melospiza melodia. The sequence continues at coordinate 135,306,583 of NC_086195.1, forward strand.
TTGCTGTAGACACAGCCTTCCTCCTCAAGTAATTTATTTTTCTTTTGCAAATATTCCATATCAAACCAAGATACACTTTGTAGACTTTGTGCCAGTCTATTCATACGGGCTAATTTAATGTAGATCACTTCACGGAGAGATAAACCCCAGCTGGGGGAACAAAAATATGTAAAGAAAGAAAAATAGCAAATAGAAGTGAACCTTAAGGACAGACAAGTTTCTCAAGATAACTAGGTCTTCAAAAGACAAATGAAAAATAGTGGTAATAATAGAGATTAACAGCTCCTTTACTGGAAGTATGCCCAAGGCTGAGGTAAAAGCTAAGCACAGGATTCCATGAATAAAAGCCAAATATTCTCCCCTTCATTAAAATAAATTAAAATCTGTTCACATTATAGTTTCCCATTTTTAACTAAAGAGGAAAAAACCCCAGGCTACTTCTGTATCCTGCTTACCAGAAAACGATTAAATAAATGAGAAGTTACTGGATTTAAAATTAACTTTCTCTCCACTTAGTAACAGAAAAGCATGTTTGTATCATCTAATGACTAAACACAAATCAGTTTTGTCCTCATGTACAGTCTTTTGCAAACCACTTTGAACTAGAATCCAGGTATTTTGAACAGCAAGATTCCCTGCCTCCTTAAATTTATCATAACATCTATGCTGAAATGGCAGCTAAAGGAGAATTCACATTGCACTCCCTCCAAAATCTTCCAGTGCATTATGAGCACTCGATGCAGAGCTGCAGGGATTTGGCCTCTGCTGCACTAATGAACAAGTTTAGGTGCCCACAGTCACACCATAAAGCCAACTTTCCCCAGGACATACACACTACGTCCCACAGAGACTTTTATTGGCTAACAAGTCTTATTTCACACCACCACTAATCCTTTCCCCTGAACGAAGCTGCAAGAGAAACAGTAATTCTCTACCCAGGAACCTTTTATTATGAATTAGCTCCAAATTATCAGGACTATTATTTTTCTAAACAAAACGGCAAAGCATGATCCAAAAGCATTTGTGTAACTTGACAATCCTAACAACCAACACTGAAATTGCATGCTAAACAATATTTAGAAAAAAATTTACTACATTACCAAAAGAAACCATCCTGCCTTATATTCCATGGCTGTCACAAAGAAACAATTACCTTCCCATCACCATAAAGCTGCTTCTCCCCACTGCCACAAAGCACAGCATCTGCCAGCATTCACTTTATTTCAATCCATAAAAAGGGAGAGAGCTTTCAGACAGTACTTTCCAACATATTTTGAATAAAATCCTCTTTCATAAAGAGTGCTTCTCTCCCTCTAATGAGCCCTAGTGCAGCACTATTCCTTCCCAAGTCTTGTTGTAGAGGCTCTCTTATTTCCACACACATCCTGAAGTTCCTCAAGAAGGTGAAATCTGTACCATTTCCCAATCAAAGCCTTAAAAATAAAGCTGCAAAGCACACCATAACTTTTTATAGTGGCCATATTACTTCTTTTATAGATGATACAGTAAATCTAAGATAGCAAAAAAAAATGCACAGGCCCATAAAAGACCTTTATTGCATGCAGTAATTGAAAATGTATTTTGTATTTTATTTTTTAAGGCAGAATTTCTCTGTGTATTAAATTAACAGAGTTTTGAACAGGACGCCTGAATAAATTTCTGCAGAATTTTTATTTAAAGTAAGATATGCACAAAACTTACATAATGCACATACATATGCTTAATTAAACAATTTAAATCATAATGCTAGTATGCATTTAATTTAGAAGACCAAAAGTATGTTATATAAAAAGTTAAAATTTTATTACCTCAAGCAATTGGATCTACATGAACTCTGACATATCTTAATGTTCCATGCAGTTGTTTCCCTCATAATTAAAAAAAGCAATGCCATGTGTTCCCAAGTGTCACAGTCTCCTAGACTTATAGGAGAGTCTACCTGTGAATTTTCATTTCCACCACACACATATATTTCAGATTCAGTTTCAACTCATCAACTAGAAGAATGTCCAATATATCCATAGTGGGAACAATTAGATGCAAATAATCATCAGGCATTAGGCACACTAAGCCATGTATCTCAACAAATCATCTTAGCCAAACTAATACCCTCCAAGGGAAGTAATTATTATCTCTCCAAGTCATTTACATAGAGAGACAGAAGCACAAATAATTAAAAGTCAAGACTCAAGAGATCATTACTCTTAACATACCCTCCTGTGCTTTAGGTCTCAGCCAGTGTTGAACTTAGAGCCAACACTTCACATTGTCAGGAACAATAACCTGTTCACTTTCAGAGGGGCAGGAGTCACCAAAAATTTTAAAAAATATAAATCCTTGGAAATAACACATGCACAGAATTTTACCTAGCTTGGACGGACCCATTAGAAAGAGTTTCCTTGGTTTCTTCTAGGTAACAATCCTATTTCCAGGCCTGCCCTGCTAGTGGCCTTTCCTTCCCTCCCTAAACCCTCTGGGCAGCTTCAGGAGCCTTTGTTCCCAAGTTAAGCCCCTGCAGCTGCCCCAGCCCTACACTCCGAAGAACACCAAAACCCTGAGATCCAGAGGAGAAGACATAAGGTGGCTGATTAAGGACTAAAACTGCAGGTACAACAAATAGCATTGTCAGAAAACAGCTACAGTTTTAAGGGCCCCCAGAAAAAGGGGGAGAGAGGAGAAATGTGGGAAGGGACGAAGCCCTGAGGGACTGGCACCTTCAGCCACTGGGCAAGACTCTTCATTTTCTTACAAGATCCCAGCTTGATATGATGAAGCTGAGTGCCCACAGGCTGAAGAATAAAAAAAAAAACTTTACCTGCCTTGTGCTGTGCACACATCAAGAGAATTTTAAACAAAATCTGCTGAGCAAGACTGGTGCATAACCAGCTCCTTTCAACTGTTTCCTGCTCTTTTGGTGGTCTATGGCTTTTACAAGATGCCATCAAGATGAATTACAGACAGAGACAGTAACTAAAGTCTGGTGAATAGTTAATGCCTTTGGATGCAGACCACAGACCAATTCAAACTTTCTGCTCTCCTCTTTAACTCTAAAGATACCAAACAGAGCTTCATGCAGTCTTGTGTATCAGTTCATTTCAATATACGACTACCTCAAGGAAACATTTTAAAAAAAACTGAACAAATACAAATGCCAAAACTTTAAAATACACATTTCTTCATTTCAGTATGATATGACCAAAGGAAATAAAATTCCCAGTGAAAGAAAAGCTTATTTAAAGCTACTGCTTTTCCAACAACACTTCTCAAGTTCTCTTCTGCCTCTTGTGCTTTGCTTGAATTCAGTAAAGAATAACAGTATTTCTTCAAGACATTAATGTTTCTTAGGAAGCCTGAGCAGTCTGAACAGCAAACTGCACACTTACTTTCTCATCCTGTGGCTTCCCTTACTGTAATCTTAATTGAAAAATAAATAACAGTACTGAAATAAACTCTGGTGCTGATTTAACTTCCCAGAGCAGTATGAAAGCTTAAGTACACGAAAATAAGCAGGGTTTTACCTCCTGATTTACTTCATAGGCACAGAATTGCTTATACTTGTTTCAAGCTGTAGCTGTGGTCAGGGTAGTACACACATATATAGTTTAATGGAGAGAATCCCCTCATCTACAGTCACGGAATTACAGTCCTCGTTGGCATTTCTATGCTGTGGGAGTTGACTTGTAGCCTCAGGTTAACTCTAAACATTTGCATTAATAAAACTACACTAGGTTGAGCAGAAGTCTCATGTATCCCAAGCTTTTGAAATCCGGAATAATCTGTGCAACTTTTCTGAGCCTGTTCCAACTTTCCAATGTCCTTTTTTGAGCACAAGTGGATTCAGTAACCATCTCACTGGTGAGTCACCTGTACTTTATCTCTGTACTTGTATTTCACAGCTCAATTAACAATCTTCTTAGACTATCTAATGTGATTCCAGGCCCTGTTAAGCATCACTCCCTTAACAGACTACGGTCCCATAATGCAAAACTTCTGAAAATATACCTTTCATGTTCAGACATATGATGTGGCATTGCAATGCAAGCATATACTTGCCAGGCCATTCAGTTCAATTATGGAGAGTGGACTTAGCTTTACCACTACTGGTTTTATCAAGGTTTTTTATCTTGTTTATCTTACTTGTCTTATGTGCAAATCCTGCAAATTGTGACTGATGATGATTGAGTAAATGCATATTGAATTATTCACATCTACTCTTTCCACCTCTATCTACCAACCCAGTGGGTCTGTGTATGTGTGTTTAGGGGAAAGGGTCACTGCTTGACTCTTTCCACAAAGCAGTCAGATAATTTGAAGAAAAGTAAGTCAATTTTTTACCATTAGTTTACACTGCACTTCTATGGACAAGCTCTACTCACGCTCATCTAATCCCCTAGGAAGACTGGTTTAAATCAGGTTTCTTTTTGTCATAATTGAAGTCAGGAAAAAATTAAGCTTACTTTCTTCTTTCCAGTAACAAAATATTTAAATGATGACAGCACACTGAAGGAGCAAAACCAGGGACTGTAACTGCTAATTACTGCTCCCATTCTCTACCCTCCCAACTTTGAAGCTCTGCATCTATTCCATGACATAGAGCAGAAATATGCATGAGTTGCAATTCTCCCTCTACAACAGGGAGAAGGCTGAATCCAGCTCTGCAAGATGGTTTTTCCTGGATCCCACGATGGCCTAGAGCAAAGACTGCACATCATGTACTGTGCTAAACAATTTGCTTAGCCCACAGGAGAGCGGGAAGGAGAGAAAGGCAGTGAGGAGAAGCGGGGTGTGGGAGGAACAAAAGAACGTGGGCGATGGCTGAGGGGCTGGAATGGAAGTGTAACAGTTCCAGCACTTCCCCACATTCCCAAGCTGCCTGTCCAGAGAGCAGCCTGTGTGGGGCAGAGCTGGAGCAAGCTGGGGCCTTCACAGCATCTGCCCCAAACTGGGCTAAGCCAGAGGAGGCACCACAACCACACAAGGTTCTCGAGCTCACACACCTTCTGTGATGAGCTTTTCAGAGAGAGTTTTGCCAGACCAGCAGGTAATATAATATAAATAACATAATCAGGGTAATATAAATAACAGGTAATATAGGTAATATAATATAAATAACATAATCAGGGAACTCACACACCTTTTGTGATGAGATTTTTAGAGATAGTTTTGCCAGACCTACTAACATAATCAGAGAAGATCACGAGTCAATAGGTGCCCCAAAAACCACTACAACAAACAGGGCAGCACCAGTCCTGCATGGGGACTACAGTCTTTCCTGCAGGAGATCACACTGCCAGAGCAGATAGTCTGGAAGTTCCTGGCCTGCACACAAATCTTCACATCCTCTATCACAGAACCACAGAATAAACTAGGCTGGAAAAGCCCTCTGAGATCATTAAGTCCAACCTCTGATCTAACATTATGTTATCAGCTAAACCATGGCACTGAGTGCCTCACTGAGTCCATGTAACAAAGCAAAGGGTCTGAATTTTAATTTTGACACCATTCCTGAGCATGAGTGAAACTAAAATCAACAACTCTCATCTGCTTCCGCAGGAGCAGTCCTAAGCCCAGCAGGAACACAATAAACTGAAAGAAGAAAAGCAAGTGTCCCTGTTTCCAGCATCTTTTACAGAACCTATCTATTTCATTTTTTGGCCTCTGCTGTCCGGGCAGCAGAGGGTTAACGACTCAATCATCTTGATATATTCATCTGAGCCATGAGCAGCTGGCAGGGAGAAAACAAGAAAATAAGGAGCCCCATTGCCATAGAGAATCAGCAATACAGGCTCTAGAGGAATAAATCCAGGAAAATGGAAAATTACAAGTTAGAGAACTCATTTTTTATCCCAGCACCACCCAAAAGGGAACATTTTGGAACATTTCAAAGGGTTTCCAAAGTTATTTGCAGTTAGTGCTAAAAATTGCTATGAAACATTTCAATTAGTCCTTAAAACAGAGCAATGAAGAGCAGTCTTGTGAGGAACAAACAGAACTACAAGAGAGTTCCCAATCTCTCCAGAGCTGACAGATTTTTTGTGACTGTCGGAAATGAAGATTTAATTTCTTCCTGCCCCAGTTTTTGTGTCTAGAAAACAGCAACAGCAAGACCACCTTCATTCCCAAATATGGGGACATTTAAATATTATAAAATACCTTCAAGAACTTCTTTTGAAACATCTACTTATAAATAGAGGAGAGAGGACTTTTCATGGCATTCTTGCAAAAGGAAAACAATGCTAAGGTGCTGGATTAGAAGTATCCCTTGATTCTCTTTCTTCTGTATAAACACAAAACTTTACTAAAGTGAAATAACCTTTATGATTTTGTTTTCTACTTTGGGAAAATATTCTGACTATTTTTGGGTGTAAAAACCTAATTACTTCAATTACCATGTTAAAATGAAATAATTTGCAATGCTTACCATCACACCTTTTATTAATATCAAAGGATTGGTTCATCCCATTCAGAGTGAAAATCTCATTTATGGAGATTTTTATTATATTTTACTAGCCAATTCCATGATGGCAGTTTTGAATATTTCAGTGGTTGCTTCTTCAGTAATTATTACTACAAGTCTAATACATTTTATTTTGTGAAGAAACTTCGCTATCATATGAAGTATCTTGCCAAAAATGCTGCTTGATGCCTACTTATGAAAAGACAAACCTTTACACTGGATTTTATGTTCATTCAGAAAGTGAAACATAGCTAAGTTTTTATATATTTTTGAGGAAAACTTAATCTATTAAGAAACCAAAATCATAGCTATTACAAAAACCAGTCTAAAAGACACCACTTTAAAAAAAAAAATCTCAGCAAATTTACTTTATCAGCAGAGCCTTTTCTGTTTTAAAACCACATCACACACTACACCAAAGAACTAATTCCACTAATAAAACTGGAGCCATACAAATTCTCTTCAGATAAAGATGTCTAGAAGAGAGACTTGCTAGTGTCTGATGAAAAATTTAAGAACAGCATGGCATTCAAGGAATCTGCTTAATTATTGCCATCTTACTCTTGCAGGATTTTTTGTCTAAGTATTCTCTGTACTTTCAGGTGAAAAAAATCATTCATTTATTTTAACATCAGAGAAAAGCCTGAAGGTTTTTTACAAAACAATCTATCAGAAGTATTATTGTTGAGTAAGGATAAGTCATTGAGCTGAAAACCAGACTTTTAACACTAACAGTTTCTGCCAGGAAAGCATTTACTAACAGGAATTGAGGAACAAAAGCAACCAAAAAGCAAACAAAAGCAAGCCTTTGCATCTGGAAATCGTTACCAAAATGGCAACTATGTATAAAGTAGCCCAATCACATAACCCTAAGACTCTCTTTTTTTCTTTTAAAAGCAAGTGTTACAAAAAATATTTGACACACTTCCCCCTTTTTTTCCTTAAGCTCAAATATTTTAAACTTATAAATTAATTGAAAACTAACAAACAAGATTTTTGTGTGTGTTTTTTTCCCTCCACCTTATTGTGACCTTTTGGAATTGAATTATATAGCATGTGTGTATAGGTAAAAAAATTAAATTTCAGTCTAGCCAGCTCTAACACCCAGCTCCTCTCCCCAACCAATTTTGATAGCACGGAAGCACAAAGAAACCCAGTTTAGAGAGTCCACATGTGTTTAATCTTTGATTAATTGAACAAAAACCAAGCGCCTCCAGACATATTTCTCTTAATCACAGGAAAGATATCTTTTCAGTTGCTTTGCTAGCAGGAGAGAGTCAGCAGATGTGTGCCTGGTCTAAAGGGAATTTCTGCTTCTCTGGAGAGCACAGTTTAAATAGGAGAGGAACAGACATATGCTGACTCTGCACTGCTGAGCAGATGACGTAGAGAAGCATCCACCACCTCAGGGAGTGGAACGGGGCAGTTTTCAAATTAAATTTCTTTCAAATTCAAAGCCATCAGCTGAAATCAATTTACATACAGGATGCAAGTCAAGTCAGACAGTTCTCATCAAAACAGCTCACAGACACAAAGATGCAAATCTGTCTTTGTCAGCAGTATGATCTCAAATACAGGTTTTAACCTTATGACAGTAAAAAGGAAAAATAAAAATTAATTTCTTCAAAATTTTAAACAAGACTGATTTTTGTTTTCTAGGGAATGATAACTCAAATTAATATTTCATTAATATGGACTATTTGCCGAATATTCTCAATTCATATACAAAATGTATTGGCACAACACAAATTTATTTCCAAATATTAAATCAGAAGCAAGTCTTTAAGAACTTCAGAAAAACTTTTTTTAAAGTGTCATACTGGGGAAAAAAGCATCAGAACAACCAATGGACTAGTCAGCATTTTACTTGTCTGACTTTATACTTCTGCCTACAGGCATACGTCCTGTATCATCAGCTAGGAAATGGAAACTCTTACAAAAATAGAAATGATCTTCACTTCATCTAGTCCTACCAAGATGTCTTGAGGGAGGAAGAGGAGGGGAGGAGGTGGGGGAAGAAAGATCAAGAGTCTAAAGCAGAAATTGGGAGAAAATGTACTAGACACCTCTTAGATGAAAACACCATATAAAGACTCCCTTGGACCAGAGGAAGCTCACAACCAGAAAAGAAGAGCAGACAGCCAATGGTCCCAGTTAATTTGATAACTTGCATTAAGGAGCTCCCTCTGAACTCTGCTCAATCCTTCCAAGCCCAGAGGCACACACACAGAGGCTGGAAATGCCATGGGAAGGGAGGAAAAACAAGCATCAGACACTGAAATCAAGCATCATACACTGTGGTATCAAAATGGCTTTTCCCTTCTTCAAGCAATTAGGACATCTGCCTTTATTTGCATTTACACTCAATGTTAAGACTCCAAATTGTTTTCCACAGGCTTCTGAATATCAAAACTAAGGAGAGCTTTGGTATCAATTCACTGTGTTAGCTGGATTCAGGAAAAACACTTAAATACTTGTATCAGGCTCATGCTTGATATAGTAGGAGCCTTCAACCTGAGTAATTTCAATCCCTTTTTTTTCTTTGAAACCAACAACTTGATGACAAAATGTGCAAACCAAAGCTTCCGCTCATTTGAAGAGCCAGATTCCCCAGTTTTGGTTCAAGGTTTCAGATAATCTTTTACCCATCAGAGCTGCCATTCCACAAGAAGACTGGCACCACATTGTTTGATTTATGAACTCACTGAGCTGCACAGCAATTTCTGGCAAGACTATAAAACATCTAATTTTGCTTAATCATCCATCCCAGCATGGCTGCTGTAACATCCTAAATTACTCATCAGCTTAAGAATAATCTGTTTATTCACAGTATCAGAACCCATCAAGAACTGTACTCCAACTTCCTCTGTTCTGCATAGTTTCTGGGAAAATACAGACATGTAAGAACAGTTTTCAGGCCAATTGTGCATTATTTTGCCCTGATCTTGGCAGGAGTAAATAACTGCATTAAATAGGAATCTTTTATTTATGTGCTTTGTTTTCACAGTGGTTGAAAGTCTCATGTAATAGCATCCATGAAAAATTTTCGGTTTTTAAGTTTCATTGTAATCCATTGACAGTAACACTCACCTGTGAACTGTTTTGATACAGAATTAGCTATAATGCTCAAATATGTTGACACACATCTGCAATCAAAGTCTCTTAGTCTGCTTCCAAAATCCAGTGCATCTTAGCACTTCAGGTGTACTATGGAAGAGGCTTCCAAACATCCCAACAGAACAACCAAAACCCTAAAATACAAATCTCATGGTCTTTAAGACTTAAGAACTAACCTTACAAACTTCCCAATACATACAAGTTGCATTTTAGATAATAAACATGGAAATTTCCTTTAATAATAGACTTAGACATAATAAAATGAAGTTCTGCCATACCAAACTTAGAAGTAGAAGCATATTTAAGCCATAGCTTTTCCAGTCAAGCCTCACTGTTTTAGTTTTCTGTTTCTAGACTGTTTTAGGGTTGTTGTTGTTTTCAAAACCTTAAGAGTTTTGTTTTTCTTAAATCTGTACATAAGTTTATTCCTTAATGCATACATTAACCTTATAACCACTTCTACAGCATGCACAGCCAGTAATTCTATTGTTTTATCATTTATTTCATGAGTGCAGACAGAAGACTCAAAGAAGACATACCTTTTTTGTGATACCTTAAAACCAACCACACACTTGAAACAAAGCCCTGACTTTTGTGAGACTTTGCCAAATCAAACTGTAAACACCATAAACAGCACATGGGTGCCTCAAATGATGGAAGTTCTGATAAGTACCCAAAATCTTTTATTCGTTGTCATGGAGCTGAAGAAGGGAGTTATTTGTCCCACTCTTTTAACGTGCCAATGATTACACATAAGGTCCATTTATACAAACATTGTTTGAATTTTGACAATACTGCATGATTTGCAGGTAATACTACAATCAATAACTCAGGAAGGCTGTATATTGCCTAAAATCAATGCAAAGTGAGAAAGGGTTTTGCAGCTAATTGAGCAGCTCATATTCTGCATAACAGGAAAATGAACTACAGGGAAGTTATCACTGATCTTCAGACTCTATAATATTAAAATTGTAACAAAGCATTTTTAGAACTAGAGCCATCATCTAGTATGCACTGGAAATTATGTTATGATGATGAAAAAGTTACATATGAAAGAACCATGCCAAATACCTTGCTAATAAATATACCCCTTCTCTAAAAACTCGCTCTGACAAAGCAATGTGTGAAGGGAAAGGACTTGTGGCAAAAGAGAAGTTTGTCTCAGAGAAATATGATTTGAAAAACAGATTTGCAGAGTCCCTGACTAGCAAATATAAACAATTTGATTTCTATTTGTTTTTTTCTTAACAGCCTGAAAAATCTTTAGAGTGAAGAGAGGAAGATGAATATACCCTTGCAGCTATTGTTGCCACTCTCAAAATGAGCAGGCTTCTACAAAATTGTCACGTAACAGACATCCACAAGATCCACGGATACAATTTTCCTCAAAATGGAATAATGTTAAAAATAATTGAAATTGAAACAAACTATCACACACCAGTAACTGAATTTGGTCTTAATCAGGTGGATCCATTCACCAGACAATCCTGAGAGATTCCAGCATGTGAAGCAGCTTGCAGCCACTTTCCAGTCTGCTAATGCACTTTTTCAAAACTGCTTCTATTTCCCTACTCTGAAAAACGACTTTGTTTTCCAACTGTTTGTGTGATAGCCAAAACAGTCTTCAGCCTTTACTCTGAGGATGAAGTATGATTCCACTTTCTTCTGCCACCTGTAAAAGCTGACATTTATAGAGAGAATTACCCAGCTTCATTTTGACAAGGACATGCCCTTTCCCCGTTCCTCAGGACCTTTCACCACCCGAGAACGTGTCACTGGTAGGCAGTAATCCAAAACCAGTTACATTCCTCCAAAACAAAACATGGAGCTAATTTAAGGAGGTCTCCAGTGATCAAAAGGCCGAGTTCAGGAAGTCAGGGAGAGGGAGGGAAGCAGACTTGGAGCAGTCTCAGTCTGGAGGATGCCTCCAGCCTGATTATCCCATTGCTCAGCCCTTCTGGGCTGCACTGCAGAGACTGAATACTTCTGCAAATCAGCTCTGAACACATACAGCCAGTCTTCATTTCAAACAGTTGTGGAAATGGGATTTTAAATACAGAGGAAGCCAGTCAACTAAAAAAAAATAATTCCCCCAGTTAGACAGGATCACTTCTTTGACTGACTTGTGATTCACATTTTATGCAAATTTATCTCCTTCCCATTTATCACAGATCTAAATTACAAAGAAAATGTCAGGTAATACTAAATTACAAAGCTTCTTTGCACAGAGCTCTGCAACAGAGAGTAGTTTTACTCATCTCCAAAGTGTCTGAAAGATTTTGATTCCTGAAATATCAAGTGGCTGGCTAAAGAACACGTTTGGTAGATTTAGGATACCACTCTTCACCAGCCAGAGGATCACCTTATTTTTAAGGATTTTTAGGGGATGGGACATGGTTTCAAAGAAATAACCAAAGAAACTTAAGCAAATACAGATGCACAAATATTTTATATAAAATAAAATATGATAATGGAGAAGATATAACAAATCCTTAATGCTGTGATTAGACGCAAAACACCTTCAAACATTCTGGAAGGGTCACAAGAGCCATAGATTGAATGAGAGGCTTATTTAATTCAATTTGCTGATAACAAATGTTATTTAGGTCATGTTCAATGGTATTAATTCAGGACTAACACTATCATTACTTAGATATATATCAGTGGAAGAAAATGCAGCATCCTCTGGATTAAATGACATGCAAATGTCAGTCAAGTCACCAAGGAGAGGCTGATGACTAGAAAGTGACAAAGCAGATGGAAAACCATCTTCAATTCTGATTTAAGTCACTACTCCCCTGTGGTAATCAAATCTAAAGCTGCTTTGAAAGTTCTTAAAATACACAGGTATTTAAAAAAAGATAAAACAGCTTTTAATAATGTGCAATCTTCTGAAATCTGTAGCTTTGAAATCCCCAGACATTTCCTTCTTTGCAACTGTGGAATCTAAGAACAGTGTGCTTAAGGAAGATGTCCACCCGACAACACAGGCAACAAATTCTCTTTGTGGATTAATCCCAAAAGATGAGCACAGGAACTGCTTAAAAAGTTGAAAAATAATTGCATGAAGGCATAACAGACATGAAAACTTACTTTAGTATTAACCTGAATCTAAAGTAAAGTGTAAAACATCCATTGGAAAGCAAAAGAACTTTGTCTAACAATGTGTTACTATGTGAGATGATGGAAGCAAAGTGATAAATTTCTTATCACATTGTAAAACAAACTGGTGCAGACATGAGCTGCCTCTTCCAGTCAAGAGTTTGCAGGTAAACTGCAGAACATGATGCTGTTTCCTGTTTCACAAAAGGTTTCTGGTTAAAATTGTAGCATCAAAGCATATAATGAGTACTCTTAATCATCTTCTGTACTGTGGAAAGAAGAAACCAAACAAAGGCAATTTGACTCTGCAAACAGAAAAAATTAAACCAGAACGTAAGGATTTCTAAACAAGCAACTGTGTATGACTAGAGGCATACAAATGTAAATGCTCTGGGGCTCAGCACAGGTGTACTGAGAACCAAACAGAGCAGTTTGCTGATTTGCAGCAATCCGCCGTGAACGCAGCTCCCGTTCATAATGATGACAGCATTACACCTACAACGCAGAGCTTTTTAATTTAATGCAAATTTATTCCACCAGCCTTCAACTCTTGCCTTGTTCCTCATCTCTTCCGTGCTATTTAAAGTGCTATTGCACTGTCACATCACTACCTTTCTACTAAAATAATAACCTTTACTGTAAAAGTTCTTTGTCTACGATGTCCTGGTATGCAACTGAAACTGTATATCATTACACCTACAAATCCTATTTCCAAATATAGATTGTGGGTTTTTGGTTTTTTTTTACAGGTTGTTGGTGGTTTCCAAGGGCAAGTGAGTTCCACTTTGAGGAGTATTAACAATTTAATGCTACATTATTGTTAAATAGTGTACATTTACACACTTTAAAGAATTTTTTTATCTCACTAGTTGGCTGAAGCTCTTAAAAAATGTGTGGCAATATCAATATTTTGCATTCAGACCCTGTTGGTAAGACTCTATACTATAATCACATGAAAACTATTTGATCCAGGGGTGACAAACACATTTAATAGCTATGTTCCAGCTGAATTGATGCATGCACAGTGCATCCATCACTGAATTCCACCTCACATTTCTGGGTTCTGATGAGAAGTGTGGAAGCACTACGTGCACTTCAACATCACTTCAAGGTACACCACAAATGAAAATAGCGTGAAACACGCAAAGAACATTAAAAACCTTCTAAGAGCCAGCATGAAGTGCTATAAATGAAACAGCAATTAGATAAAAATCAAGATCTCAACCATTAATGCCCACTCAAAATTACACTTACAAGATACCAGATACGGCATTTGGGAGTAGCGAGTATGATTCAAACAGTTTACACATTTACTGGATAAGCATACTTCCAGCTACGCAGACACTGATTACTTTTATCACTAAAGTGGTTAACAAGGAAACAGCATGATCTTAATCACGTATATCTATGCTGTTGTATGTGAAGCTTGAGATCTTTCTGGTGTAGTTACAAAAGTTCTTGGGATTGTCTTGAACGTGACAGACCAGACAGAGGGCTCAAGCAAATGCACAAATTCATTATCTATTTCCTTAGCCTGCTGTGAGACTTATGAAAATCTACAAACCCTTCTTCTAAAACTATACACAACGGTAGCACTTAACCTATCTAAGAGATAGGAGCCTCTTCAGAGCTCCTTAACAACATGAATCATTCAGTCAACAGAGATCAGTGTTTCCAGAGTGACTCACCCAGTTCTGTGCTGCTCTTCAACAGGATACCAGGTGAATTGCTACACATCACAAAGGAAGCCTATAAAAGCCACTTCAAAATAGATATCTAACTTTGAATTGCAAGGCTTCCTCTCTTACTTTATTAACCTCCAAAATGGTTTTTTTTTGACCTACATTTGGCCCTCCATACGAATGCTTAAACCACTTTAATGTACACTCTCTTCCTCTGCAACAAGTAGAGTTTAAAGGATATACAGGAAGAGATAAGCATTACAAAGTGATGTGAACATACTTGACTGCTCCTTCCGTTGGCCACTACTTAAAACCAGAGAGATAACTGTGAGCCAGTTCTTTTAGAGAGCAAAAAAAAAAATTAATTTTGTCTTCCTAAATCTGCCATTTCTCTTTCCATTGCTTATTTGTGCAACAACTACCCTGTTAGATCAAATCCTGGCTATCTGCCTCCTGTTACATACTGTAAATTGCATGGTTATCTGGAGAGGATAAAACATGTATAAATTGAAACTAATATACAAACTCTTACAAACATAAAGCAATCATAATTTCACGGAAGCATAAAAGTAGCAAGAACGCACAAAATCATCTGAATTTCTCCAATGACATGATACATCTCCTGATTCCCCTTCTATTTTCCCGTCTCTGTACAAATAATAATTAACCGTGTAATTCCTTCATTGCTTTCAAGTCACTGCCTCAGAGGCAGCTCACACTTATTTCTATCTTCAAAAAACATCAAAGCAAGCGGCTGTTACCGAAGGGGGGAGGAGGGAGATGCACTTACTTGCCACCTCCAGCGATGCATTATGACTCACAGCCTCCCCCAGGTAATTCCTGGCCACACACACATAGACCCCTTCGTCCGGCCGGCTCTTGCGCCCGTGCACGATGCGCAGGAAGAACAAAGATCCGCTGGGCAGCAGCATGCGGTGGGAGCGCGGGTCATCCTTGTCCGTCTCCACCCGCTCGCCCCCCTTGTACCACTCGATGGTGGGCGTGGGCCTTCCCTCGGCCTTGCAGTTCAGGGTGGCTGGCTCTCCTTTGGAAACAATCAAGTCCGAGGGGTGTTCCACGATGCGAGGCGGGAAATCCTCCTGTCGAAGACGGGAACCTGCAAGGTAAAAAAAAGCAAAGTTTTCTTAGGAAATCGCTGCCAGGTACAGTCACGGTGTTTTGCAAAACAGCTACTTAACCATCACCTCGCGGCACAGCATTTGACAAGAGCAGCTATTAACATCCTAAAGTACACAAAAGAAAACCTTCGCCATGCGCAAGGTTCTCCCAAGTGAGTATGTGCAAAAGCATTTTTTCAAGAGGGGACCTAATACCAGAGGACAACCAGACTCCTAAATCACATCCATCTTTACATGGATCTATTCATGTACATAAATTTATACATACATGCATATGCACGCCTAGAACTACAAAAACTAGTCCTGCAGACACTCTGCAGAGATCAGACCACCTCAACCAGCAGAACTGGTACTTCTAATCCATAACCCATAGCCAACCTCATGCAACCTTCTGGAAGGGCCATTAATTCATGCAATGTCTACAGAGTAACTCTAACATTTCCACTGCTCACAGAGTTGCTTTATTTCACTTGTACTATCATATCTTATAAGTTCCGTGTTAAGTAGTGCCATAGAAGTATAATTCATGGAGGGCCTGAGTGCTTCCTATGCCTCGTGCACTGGGGAAAATTTTTAATTTATAAAATTCTAGATGTCTTCAATCTAGGAAAAACTGTGAGGCAAGAGTATCCATAAAAGAAAAAGTTACAAGCAAATAAGATACTCTCCTAGACAAGGTACTTCTAAACAAGATGCTCTTCTAGAAAAGCATTCAATTTCAGGCTATTTAAAAATTCAAGCTGATAATTCACACTATTTAAAAATTCAACTTGCATAAAGAAAAAAATAAAAACAGAAAAGACAAAAAAAAAAAAAAAAAACCAAAAACACAAAACTAATGAAAAAACCTAAAAAAAAAAGCCCCAAAACCCAAAAAACCCCAAACAAACAACCCCAGTAATAGTCTGCATAGATATATACCACAGATAAATACGATAGCTACCAGGTACCAAAGAATTCCAAATTTGGAACAAACACCTATCAAAACTTTCAAGGTTTTTAAATGTTGACTCAATTTCCAATTATTGTTTTCCTTATTTTCATCTTTCTTGAAGCACAACTTTGCCATGGATAAAAATTAATCTCTTGGGTCACTAATTCCCGATTATTAAAATCTCAGATGCCAAGATTCTTTATTAACATTAATAACATGAGGTTTGAACAGCTGCGAAGCACCAGAAACACAAGATCTATTCACTGCAGGTTAATAGACCATAAACTGATGTGGAAACAGGGAAAGGAGACTAGAAGAGGAGAGGTCCAAGAATTGCTGTATTAAATATATGCTAAATATGTGATACAGGCATATATATTTTGATTTATGTATATAAAACTATCCTAAAATGTACAATTTTCATTTTATTTCACACTTTCTTCACCTCAAGATAATTAAATGTTCAACTAATCAGCTAGCACTACCACACACTCAAAAATCTGTCAGTATTGCCAGACTACACTGAAATACATTTGCATTCTGTATGTAGCAAAACAGGGTAGTTTTACATGAACATTACTGATCATTAAATTGATCACAAAACATTTCAAACAACAATAGACATCCTCTTCTGATAAGGTTTGGGTAGAACAAACAGAAGCCAGGGAGCTTCCAAACCCTTCTGCTGGCCCAAGCCTGCACATCACACCAAAGACAAATTTTAAGCAGCACCTCCAGGAGGTTTGGCACAGGCCAAACCCAGAGAAAGGAGCACAAGAAAACTGTGCCAACCAGCACTGTTTTTTGCAGCAGCTAAAAATGCCTCTAATAGACTTCTGTGCTCCCTGAGAGCACATCTCAGTCACTGCAAAGTTGCATCTGTGTCTACTCATCCCAAACTTTTACACAGCTCTTGTGAAAAGCCCCTCATTGAATACTTCTGCCCTCACAAGTGTGTTGGCCAATTTCAAATCCCTCTTTCCAAGGTAAAAATGCCTAGAGAGGGATAAAAAACCTTATTTTGTTTATATTTTTACTCACTTCCTATGTAATGCCCAAGGAAAGGTGTTGAAACAAAGGATTACAGAGCTAAAATCAATTGCTCTTAAGATGCTCTGGAAAAATGAAAAGCCAATTTCAATATAAGATGTTTAAAAGGCAGTTAAGAAGCCCTTTAAAAACCAAAGTTTTGACATATGCCAGTATGTACTGTGTTTGTATTTTCACAGGCAATTCTAGCTAGCCAGCACACAATTCAGTACAAGCCTCCTATTGTTTCTGTCAGCCTGGCCCAGACCACAAATAAATGAAATACCATTTTCAGATATATTGTATGCAAGCTTTCCACACTGACATTTAACTGGCTGTACGTGTACTTCAAGCACTGCACAGAATGAAAGCATAAAGACTGACCTCTAAACTTTCTTGAAAACTGAGACTCCAAACCCTAGGCAGGGAAAAAAATCCTTCAGGATCATCCAGGAATGCTCATATATATTTTTATCTTTGCTGGATAATATTGGAGAGGATAAATAACAGAAATTACTATTAATTTATTTCTTTTTTTAATCTCAGCATTTTGTACATTTACATTCCTCTAGCAAATTTCATAGCACTGCTTAGATCAGACAGGGATAAAAGTTGCATGATTAGTTGACTGGCACATACTGAGCAGTAAGCACAGATTTAGTGACAACTGCCTGAGGGGTATGATGGCCTTGACAACCAAGTTATAATCTTTCTACATATCTACACTTTTTCTTTTTGTTTCATCTTCCTTTTCTTTCAGCTAGTTATTTAAGCTGCATTTACGTTTTATTGAGAAGAAGCAGCTTCAATTATCAACATAAATCTTAAGAGTGGGCACCAATCCCATAATTTTCCTGTCAAAAACCCTTCCCAGAAGATGTTTGATAAAAAAAAGAAAAATGAAGAAACTCCAAAAGCTAAGCACCTTATTCATACTGGATCTGCCATGAAATACACAACAGAGCTGCTGTTTCTTTTCCCCAAAGATGACAGCACTAGGAACTAACCAACTTGTGTTCTTGCTTTTATTATGATTCAAGTCTTTCATAAAAAGTCAATTGGATACCACCAATTAAAGTACCCCATACTAATTATTTCATGCTGCTGCTTAAAAGAACAATTATATGAAATCATGTTTGCAGTCTCTGGAAACTGTTGTGCTGCGCCACAACAATTTTTACAAGAATTCAAACAATGACATAAACAGATGTGAAGGTTCAAAGAAAACTTGCATTAGATAAATGACAAACTTGTAGAAGCTAAGATTTGCCTTTATTCCCTTAAAATATCCTGTTGGTAGCATATTAAAACAAAAGTTATTGATAAACAGCAGGGAGTGCATTTAAATATGAAAGCTGCTGATATCAGGGGTTCAAACACTGTGTACCCCTTGTGTACAAACAAATTCTCCTTTGGAGAAAAACAAAAATTTGTGCTATTGGCACAAACTGCATCAGTCCATCTAAACCTGAGCTCACATGGATTTGGAAAACCTCATCTCCCAAGATCTATATATCTAAATATTAATTTTTCATAAGCATTATAAAATACTGTGTGACAGACTGTATCCTTAGCCAAATTCCTAAGGGCCAGTATACTCCTGGCCCTGTTTCTTTTCCATTCCACAAAAACTGCATTTAACATTGATTTTCAGAGCACAAGAACCTTGGTCTTTTTTTCTCATTACTGAAACCCTATGTAAGATCTGAGAAACTGACTGAAAACCTAATTGCTATCAAAATTAGGAAAATGCTAACAAACAAAACGTTAAAAATCAGAGTTAGGAGATCCTTGGAAACAATTATACTTCATCAGATCATGAGAGCTCCCCCAATTCCCCAGTGTTTCCAATAGTAACTTAACCTCTTTCAGAAAGATTTTCAGAAAGAGGAGGGGAGTATCTTTGCGGTTTTATGTAAGTTGATTGGAAAGATGCTCCATAAGTCTCTCGCTCTGGTGCTTAGAAATCTTTCCCTAATCCTCAGGTTAAATGTACCCCCAAATAGTAAATACCTTGTTCTTCTTGTGCTGGAGGTGCCCTATAATTCAAATCTCTCCACAAACTTCTTGGACTTTTATGCCTTTGACATACAAATTGCAACCTCTTCCTTTTTTACCAGCCTCTTGGATTCTGTGTTGTTGTTGCTCTTAGAAGTCATAAAACTAATTTCATCTGGTTTTCCCCTCATAAGATTTGTTCACCTTTTCCTTGACTCAAATTCTAGTTTATCCTTTTTGAAGATGGAAGATCCAAACCATTCACACTCCAGAGGCAAGCAGACTCAGGACTATTTCAAGCACACACTGCAAAACAATATCACATCATGCTACAGGGCAAAAAGAACTAAAGGATAAATCAAAGTATTTTTCTAAAAATGGCTTTTCTGCCCCTATACCTGCAGCTAACCTAACCTACTGAGTTTGCTTTGTTGCACACACAACAAATAATCTTCAAGGAAAAACAACAGAACTAGGAAGATCCACTGAGATTTTGTCCCATTCATTTTCTTTCTCTCAACTTCTCCATTCTTTTAATATTCCTACTCTTTGTATACTACCCTTGTGCAGCTTCAATAAAACACCTGATTTCCTGAGCTTTGTAGCCTACAAGAACTGCATACTGAAAAGCAATTATTTTGACATTTCCAGGTTTATAGTCATCCTTCCATAACCAAAGACGTGAAGTAATAATAAAGACAGTGATGCTGTGCCTATCTGGATTATCCCAATATAGGTAGAACAGAAATTTCATTGTCTAATTCTACTTTTCTATAAAGCAAAAGAGTAAAAACTGCATTTAACTGATATTTCTGAAACAATGATTGGAGAATAGCACTGGTATCACTTTGGACTAAGGAAGTGTGACTTTGACACAGAGTTTTATTTTCAAAAGCTGTTCATTTCTATCACCTGAACAGTAAACATATATTCCAGAAAAACAAAGTTACACTTTTCACCTAAATCCTGCCATTACTTTGCACAGTCATAGCTCCTTTAAAAAGATGCCATCTTTATGAACAAAAATGTTCCCCTGCAAGTGAGGGAGTATTTGTACACTAAGGAGGAAAAGGCATAGCTGGAATGCTACAGCACTGTCACATCAGCTGATTAATGCCCACCCGGGACTGCAGGTTTATTGAAATGCATTTCAAGACATGGTAAATGGTTCCAAACACTCATCTGGGAATAGGTCCAGTTCTTTTCAATAGATACCATAAAATGTGACAAGCAGGGCTCTCACTTTGGATCAGCAGAACCTGCAGCTATCCTATGTCTTCCCAATGAAAAGAAATGCTCTATTTCTTTCTCTGAGAACACAGTGGAAAACGGGTGAGAAAGATGTAAATAAAAAGCCCTGAACACTACCTGATCACTCCCAGCACAAAATCAGTGATGTTCCCTGAAAAAGAAGTTGTTCTTATTTCAGTTTACATCACCATGTCAAGGAATCCTTTTGTTTCCCTCCTCTAATCGCTATTGAAATTTCATTGATTGATGAAATTAATAACAGATTTTTATTTTAATTATTTCTCCTGCTAAGGGATATCTTTTGTGTAAGCAAAATAATTTGCTTTAAAAACAAAATCTGATTACAAAATGTGGGCCCATGGCTTTTAAAATAAATCTGTAGACATCCACAAAACATTTTTTCCCACTCAAAAGACAGCAACAAAAAACACTTCAAGGTTAAGACACCATGAATTACAATTGCATTTCTGTCATAGCTACCACACTATCAGGAGATGTCAGAAACCAGTAATTTACTGTACACTTATGGGGAAAAAAAACTAGGGTAATGACAGAGTGCCTGGAGTTTTAAGCCACGTCTGTCTGTCTCTTTGAAATAAGAGATTAAATGGGAGCTGTACTAAAAATGCCTCAAATCCAGACTGATCTCGTGCCTGGCTCTTACATTGGGAGATGTAACCCAAACACTGGAAGCTACAGACATTCAATTTACACAATATTCATGACCTGGTCAACTGAACAGGAGTTAGTTGAAGTATTGTGGCAAAAAGCTAAATAAGTAAAGGAGAAAAATAATTTTTAAAAAGTTTACGTATCATGGGTGTAAATGGTTTGCTTCTGTTCTTTATTCAGCCGTACATCTGGACATATTCAATTAGAGCAGAAAAAGCCATGAGTTCTAGGCAAAAAAATCTTCTGGAAAGCTGTACATTATCTTATAGTTATTTAAATACTCTGCCTGGTGGGAATGGGGAAAAAAAAAACCTGGCAAATACTGCATTGCTCAGATATTAACACTGAGTCTCCATTTTAGCTTCTAAAGACATATTTCCCAGGAGATGCCAAGAAAGACTTGCTCTCTGAAATAATCACTTTTAACAAAGAAGCCCAAAGTGGCAACAGTAAGAGTCATGCTTTAAACCAAAATTAAATTCAACTCTTCCAAATTGCTCTTGAGCAAACCACCTATTTTCACGAGACTCAGCTTTACACTCAATCTTTGCTACATGAACACATGCTACTGCTTTGTGCAGCAGTTAGCATAAATAAGTCCTGACCTGGTTATTCATTAAATTAGCTAGAATATAAATTTAAAATACTAATATTTCTATTGCACCATGTAAGAGGCTGACATTTACATAAAACCCCAGGCAATAGCTAATGTTCCCAGGGTAAGAAACTGGTCAGTTTTATTTTTTCTTTCCCTCGGTTGTGCTTCCTGGTAAGATATTTATCTCATCTGATTTTGGTGGATACTGTAATAGTCTGAGATGTCAGTATCTAGGGCACTCACTTTTAGAAACTAAAATTCCAACAAAAGCAACAACATCCCACACCAAACTGTTAAGCAGGGAATAGTATTTTCCCTTAAGGGAAACATTAATGAAATTACAGAAATACTTTCATTAATAATGCAAAATCACCTATGACCCAGTCAGCAACTCCACTATACTCAAAAACAAAAAACAAGCACAATGGTAATAAAGTCTATTTCATTAGTTCTTTTTGTCTTTGAAAGGGCTGGAATAATGCTGGGAGGTATTTTCTACACTGGGATGGAGAAGTGCACCAGGACAAGAGTGAGACTGGCTGAGCTGTCTCTGAAGGCAAGCTCCTCTTTGGAGATTTGGGTGTGACAAGCGGGCAGTGACCACCCCAAAGTGCAGGGTGAGGGAAGCAGAGGGGTCGGGCAGGTACACAAAGAAAGTGACCGTGGGAGATGCACAGGCCCTGGGATGGCTGCCAAGAACACGGGGAAAAGAAGTGGCAAAGGATTATGGAAAGGATGCAAAGGTTAAGTAGAGCTGAAGTAAAGAGCAACTGGAAGACAACTAGGGAAACACATTAACTATATTAAGGTAACAGGATTTGATGAAAATTATGGATAAGTCTGTGGACAACAGAGCTAAAAAGACACTGAAAATGATCACTGGTTAAGCACAGGAGTGGGGACACAGTGGGAGGATCTTGTACAGCTCAGAGCAATCCCTCCTGCCCTGTCCTCCTCCTCCTCCTCCCTCCCTGGCAGATGTCATTCCCTACAAAGGCAGGCCTGACAGCTCTGATGGGCTGTCAGCAGCCTGAGAAGAAAAGCCAGAGTAAATGGAGAGTGTGGGGACTGAGGCTGCTCTGAGCCTCATCAGAACTGCCACTTCCAGGGCTTGGTTTGCTATTGAGCAGGGAGGGAGGGAGGATTAGGAAACACAGAAGAGATAGTCAGGCTCTTCTCCATCTTCCATCCTTGTCCTGGATCATGTTTCATCTCAGACTGAAGTGTGTCTCATTGCCTGTGAACCACTGGTTTGCCACCTGGGACAGGAAAACAGAACTTGGAGAAAAACAGTGGGAGTGCACCAAAACCAAAGGAGGACTCGTAGCTACACTGATGGGACCAAATGAACTTCCAACTGAGTGGCAATGCCTAGGAACCAAATTTACGTAGATACATTATATAAACTATAGTACACTAATATAGTTATATATTTTAGGTATTTTCTTCATATATGTGTTGATAAATCAGGTATCAGACATACTGATGCAGGAAATTTTTACCTCACCTATAGGTTTGTCTCTAATCAGTGTCAAAGATTTCACCTATTTGTGGCACAATTACAGCACATTAGGCTATTTTATTGCAAAGCTTAATCTACAAAGACTTATCATTAAAAATCTAACATGATCATCTTTGGATGATCAAATTCATTCAAAAAATAGATCTAAATATATTCATTGTTTTGGGGTTATTCGTTTTTAAAATCACAAAAACAAACATAATGCTTCATCTTTATAATATTTCAGATGGGTTGCCCCCACATTCTTCCAGACTTTTCAAAGTCACCTCCTACCATGCTTCTAAACTAATTTCCACTTCCAGATTTCAGTGTGAGATTCAATCTGATATTGATCAGCTGCACGTTCAGATGTCTGAGATGCTGAGGGAAGGGAAAAAGGATCCTCATTTCTGCAGGGCTATGGGGAAGCTGGAGAAACAGCAACTCTCAGCAGGACCAGGGGTTTTCTCAGCCATACAAGGGAACATCCCTCAACTCGGAGGCAACACAAGGATTGTAACTCCACAGTCAATAGCACTCCTAGGCTGTGCCCAGGCCCATTTTGCTACATCTCATACAACTGATACTGCCTCTTTTTTTTGTTCCCAAATTGGTTTTAAAGAGAAATATGATGATGCAAAACACCTGTCCAAAATCGTACTTTTTAAGATTGCAAATCTGTTTCAGATGCAAACATCAAAACTGCCCTCAAGAATCCAAATGTTAGGTGTTTACAGGAGATGTTTGTCAGCTCAGAAATAAGTCTGAATTTAAATATTTAGTGGTAATTAATTTAGAAATTATTAACAGGGGGGAACAAATAATTACTATTAAGCACTTTAGTTTCCCTGTTCTTGTTATTATTTTAATGGGCTAAAAATTTGAACTAAAACAGCTTTCTTTCATTTCATTTAATACATTTGACTTCTTTTTCAGCATTAAGTTTGGACAATTGTAAAAAGAATAGATATTCTGAATTACAAGTTGCCACTCACATAACAAGACTAGCATGTTTTTGTTGCCTATGGAAGGATAAAAGTTTAAATCCAAATTTAAAAAAAACCCTAAATTAGTTTTGTACACTTACATAAAATGTATAGATCGGTAAAAATACAACTATTTTATCAAAGTTTAAAAAATTTAAATCAAATAACCTCTTACTGAAAACTCATCTATCCCTACCCTTTTTTCAATACATACTTTTATTCAAATACAAAGCTAAGTAAACAAACACAAAAAGCATGAAAGATAACACGCTTTTAGGGAAAAGTAATAAATATCTCCTCCCACCCTACTCTGCATAGCAATCAACGTGTTATTTACTGCAGGACGACTGAAGGTATTTTTTCATTCCTACTTCTCACCAACATAAAGATTTGTCAAAACAGCAAAATTTCACCTAAGTAAACTTCTATCCATCAATGCCATAAAAATAATATTTTGCTGAGAAACACTGCAAAGTTTTCCCTTTGACTCTGTTTGAATTTCTTGTCACCCAAGAGGCCAGAAAAATCACAGAACCACAGAATCTTTTGGGTTGGAAAAGACCTCTGAGATCATCAAGTCCACCTTACAAATGATCTCTACCTTGTCAACCAGACCACGGCTATGAGCTCCACGTCCACTCCTTCCTTAAACACCCGCAGACACGGTGACTCCATCATCTCCCTGGGCAGCCCATTCCCACATTTAACACACCTTTCAGTGAAGAAATTCCCCCTGATGTCCAGCCTGGACCTACATGGATGCAGCTTGAGACTGTGTCCCCTTGTCCCATCCTTTGTAACCCTCCTGCCAGGGAGGTCCAGAGAAGCACAAGGTCTCCCCTTGCTCCTTTTCTCCAGGCTAAACACCAAAGCTCCCTCAGCTGTTCCTCCTCAGACTTGTGCTCCAGACCCTTCCCCAGCTCTGTGAGCACAGAATAAATCCCAGCACGCCACTTTTTCTTGTTTTGAGGACCCAAATCTAAAGACAGCACTCAAGGTTGTGACCTCACTGATGCCGATTACAAGGGGAGACCACTGGGTTTGGTTTTTGTTCCTTCAAAGGCTTCTTTGGTCCCAAAAATCCAACTGAGAAATCTGAAATCTTCCACATGGCCAATTCTTTTGCCATTGTTCCTACTTAGAGCTTTGCAAAAAGCACAATTTTGCAATGCTCAGTTGAATCCAAACAGGTAAATGGCATCATACACAGAAAGCCAAATTCCAGGGCTTCCTTAAATGTACAAAAGTATGGGCCCAGAAGATTCATGCACTGAGTTTTCTTCTCATGAAGAAGCATCATCATCCTGAGGTCTGAAGTCCTACCCAACAGCATGACTGCTGAAAACCTAGTGAAAAATCACCAAAAATGTCATCTTGCATCTCTGCCACCCCTATGCCTTTCCAGCTGCATTTTAGTTCTGGTTGTGTGAAAATGGTACAACCACCTGAATACACCACAGAGAAGAGTTCATTCAGTGGCTAAAACCAGGCCTCTGTATCAATCTGACAGGAAAAAAACACATACTTATCAAGCTGTTTCTAGTAAAAGAAATGGTAAAAAGAAATACTATCAGATTATTTTCCTGAATAATCATAGTAGATTCTTCTGAGAACTTGTGGCTAATAGCCT
Organism: Melospiza melodia melodia; assembly: GCF_035770615.1. Classification (NCBI taxonomy): domain Eukaryota; kingdom Metazoa; phylum Chordata; class Aves; order Passeriformes; family Passerellidae; genus Melospiza; species Melospiza melodia. The sequence continues at coordinate 135,332,679 of NC_086195.1, forward strand.
GGGTGTTCAGCAGCCTGAAGTGCATTTAAACATGTAAAACAGATTTTGAGATGCTCTATATGATAGGCACACTTAAGTAAGATATTTAAATAACACCAGTTTTCAGCAAGTTATTGATTTTTTCAAGACAAAGTACTGAACCACAATTTCAGGAATAGTTGTCTGAGTCACTTATACTTTAAAGAAAACAAAATGTATGAAATGGCCTTTTAAAGGATTAGTAACAAATCCCTAGAGGAATGCAGCCCACCTCAGTCAATTTTCAACCTTAAAAGCAAATTTTGACATATCCAGAACATTAATGAAGACAATGTTTATGCCTTACATAGCATGCTAAGTGTGAGAACTCTACAGATAAAAATGCTGTCCAATGTATACTGAAGCTCATAATGGAATGTAAAAAGAAGTTGAAAAATAGCAGTAGCCTATGGTTGTTGATGATAAGATTTAAATAAATGAAGGACAGTTTTAAAAGTAAGAGAAAAAATTAAAAACTTTATTATTTCATTAAACAAGAACATCAGGGGTCTATTTTTCATGATTTTGATTATTTTATAGCTATTTTTTAAAAGCTAGCTTAATGACTAGCTTTTCAATAACTATTATAAGGGGTTCTGGTGAAAGGATCAGTCCTGAGAAACACAGATCAATACTCAGCGGTCATAAATGGAAAAAGGAAGGAGAAGGGAGAGGTAAGAGAAAAACAGTGCTACACAACCACAAGGCTGAATCAAAAATAGAGAGGAATATTCAAGCATGGGAAAAGACAAAGACCTCAAGAGCTCCATAGAGCTGTGCAAGAAACAAAAACTATAAGTGAAAAGAAGAAGAATAATGAAGCTGTGTGATTTGAGAAGATTTTAATGCGTAATATAACATCAACACAAGCAAGCAGGCAGAGGTTTGTGTGGTTTACACATATAAATGCAAATGCTGACAAAGCCTTTAAAATTTTAAAGGAGAATAGCTGTTTGAAAACAAGGGAAAAGAATGGTTATTCTTATCATTACTTCAAGCAACAATCACCATGACAGGGGCAAGGGTTGAAGCAGCAAAGAAAAATAGGTTATTGCCAGAAATGAATAAACCTCAGAGCAATCTGAGTGCCCAGAAATTCTTTTTTTCAGCTTTATCAATAGCTCTGGTAGAAGAGATTACTTCCCTGCATCAGGCTTGTTTCAATAGTTAAGATATCCCTACACAGAGAGGCAAGTGGAAAAACAGCAGCAGCCACCTAAAAATACATTGCATTAAAAGAATTCAACTAAGTATGCTCCATCAGCTCAGGAAAGCCATTATTCTCCAGTCTGAAAGACTCTAAGGTATGATTATATTTTGGAGTTTCCCTTCCAACAAATTAAACTGTATTTTACAAGGATGTAGAAATCCTGGCAAAAAAAAAAAAAAAAAAAAAAAAAAAAAGAAAAAAAAGAAAAAAAAAAAAAAAAAAGCTAGTTATATTCATATAAAGAAACAAATTTTCTCTTATGTACAAGTATCTCTGCTTAGGATTAAGGTAATACTTCTATTGTGCTACCTGTTCACTAAATTTGTGATAAACTGGAGAGGAACTCCAATGGGAGAACTCCTTTCTCCCACAGTTACTCCATGCAGGATTTGGTCAGTGCCTTCCTGAGAGGTGGAAGTTGGCTGGGACCTTTACTGCCAACATAAAACATAAATATCACCACAAACTCACACTGCTCAAGCAGCTACACCCAGAAGTCCTACAGCACTGGCCAACACTGGTGGGCAGGTGGGTACAAGTAACTTGAGGATTTGTTTGGTTTTATCCTTACAAAGCACAATCCAAGGTTTTAAACATCCTTTTTTTTTTTTTTTTTGCAAGAGGATTTTCAAGGCTAAACTTCTTTTTTATTTTTTTGTATCATGATTATAATTACAACATAGTTTCCAAATGGTAAAAGGCAACCCGTATACAGACTTTTCCACTTTGTGTAAAGAGCTGTTTGAAACAAAACCCTAAATTAAGGCTTCCTGAAAGGCTGCAAGCCTTCAGTGGGACTAATTAGACAGAACCACTAGGCCTTGAGGCTCACAGCTGCTCACCAGTATCCTCTCCAAAGACTGAGAATTAAACAAATGGTTAGGGGTTTAAATTGATTAACGGGCATCAGTTGTTCCTCCTCTACAGGTAAAGCCCTAATATCAATCTTTTCATTTTCTAATATACCATTATATGACTAATTAGTAGGCATTATGGCACATCTATCAGTTTAAATTAATTTTTAACGACAATTAATCTGCCCTTTTTAAAAATTCTTACTTTAAATAAATGGGAAATTCTCCCCTAGTGCTTTGATTAAAAACAAAAGCTAAGCAGTACTAAAAATGTCAATTAAAAATGAATAGATCTTTTAGTGAGTGGCTGTATTGCAAATTGTCAGTCCTCTGCATGTTACACAGGAATTGTACTCTTAATTTGTTCTGTAATTTTGTGGTTGCTGCAAGTATTTATAAACTGGTATATCTGCATTAGGAACACCACACTGGAACAGTTACAGGACTTTACAAACAGAAGTGGATTGTAAGTAATCAAGATTCAAAGGACAGATTAGACAGTATTTGATTCTGAGCAAGGACTGTGGTAAACCACTCCCTATCAAGACTATCAGGCAGGAAACACCAGGGAAGGACTTGGAAATCTTTATTTCCATCAACTGCATCAATCTGCCAACACAGCACACCATGATCACTGAGAAACATTTTCATCAAGGGAGCAACTCATTCATCAACTTGGAAAACAATGATCCAACAAAACATAAATGAAGAAGAAATCAGTGCTTAAGACTTAGAAGAAGGGAAGCAAAAGGTCTCTAAAATACATCAGCCCAAATCCCATATTTTATCATAGGGCTTCAAGGATAGCTCAAAGCATCACAAAAGACTATGTGCCACTCAACCCCATGTTCTTCTTTCAGCTCAAGAGTGATGTGGTGAAAAGCCACTCCATGTCCTCTCAGGATAATACCCCTAAGAGAAACCACTTTATGCAAACACCAGGTGAATGGCCTTGACAGTATTTTTTTAAAGTATCTATATATAAATAAATAAAAATTGAAATTTTCTATTAGGTACATGTAACGCCTACAGAGTGCAGAGGAAAGACAAAATGACTCATTATAAAATATTTTTTTAACGTTCTAAGCAGAAAATTATGGAGAATTAGCCTGCTTGGTGTGAAATTGCCTAACCAAGCCAAAATCAAATCTCTCATTTCTTCATGCCTTGCCACTTTAGTAATGGTAAATTAGTCACTTCCTTCCATCTGGAATGAGTAGTCCACAGACTTCAGGCATCTTTGGGGTGTTTAAGCCCTTTCCTTCAAAACCAGACAAGAATATTTATTCCCAAGAAGAATCTGAGAAAGGTGAAGAGAGGGCTGTTTGTATCAACAATTACAGAAGTCCAGCAGATGGAAAGTTTCTCCTCCAAGGGTATTGATCAATTTTATATAAGGCAATTAAAACACCAATACTAGCAGAAAGCAGTTATGACCTGTCTTCAAAACCCAGTCTGGTAGGTCTGAGAAAGTTACAGAATGTGTCAGTGGTTGCAAAGTCCTCAATTCCATTAGAAACATAAGCAGGCACATGGGGAACAGGAAGCTCAAGGGCAGCCAGGGCTGCAGCGACCATGAAATTGTGGAGTTTGAGATCCTTGGGGCAGCAAGGAGGGTGAGAAGCGCACTCACTACCCTGGACTTCATGAAAAAGAGGATTTCTCCAAGAATTTCCTTGGTAGAATGCCAGGGGATAGAGCCTTGGTGGGAAGAAAGAGAGCTGGAAGGATTGCCTCCTCCAGGCTCAAGAACAATGCACCCCTACAAAGAGAAAGCCAGGGAACATTGCCAGGAGGTCTCCATGGATTAACAAAGAGCTCCTAGACAAACACAAAGAGGGAGCTCAGTGAGGGAGGAAGCAGGGAAAGCAGCCTGGGAGGAACACAGAGTAATTGTCTCAACAGGCAGGGAGATCATTAGCAAAGTTAAAGCACTGGCAGAAGCCAATCTGGCCCAGGAGATCAACAGTAACAAAAAAACCTTTTAGGTATGTCAGCAATAAAAGAAAGCCTAGGGGAAATGCTGAGTCCCCTCAGGAGGAATATGGGACACCTGGCTACCCAGGAAATGGAGAAGGCTCAGGAACTCAGTGATGTTTTGCCCCAATCTCCACTAGCATGTTTTCCAGCCACACTGCCCAAGTGGGAGAAGGTGAAAGCAGGGATTGGGAGAATGAAGTCCCACACACTGTAGGAGAAGACCAGGTTTGGGAATGCCAAAGAAACCCAAAGGTGCACATGTCCATGGGACCTGATGAGATACATCCATGAATCCTGAGGGAACTGGTGGATCAAGTGGCTGAGCCACTATTCATCATCTTTGAGAATATAGCAGTCTACTGAAGTTCCCACTGACTGGAAAAGGGGAAACATAATCCTCATTTTTAAAAAGGGAAATAGGAGAGACCCAGGGAAACTCAGACCAGTCAGTCTCATGCAAGTGTCTAGCAAGGAGCAGATTCTTCTGGGAACTATGCTAAGGCAATAAGAAGGTGATTGGTGGCAACCAACATGGCTTCACTGAAGGAAAATGATTCCTGACATATTTGGTGACTTTCTACAGAGGGGTTACAGCAGTGATGAGCAAGGAAAGGGCAAGGGATGTCATCTTCCTAACCTGAGGAAAGCATTTGACACTGTGCCACATGAATGCCTTGTCCCTGAGCTGGAGAGCCATGGATTTGACAGATGGACCACTTGGTGGCTAAGGAATTGTCTGGATGGTCACACTCAGAGTTGCAGTGATGTTTTAATGTCCAAATTGAAAGTTGTGACAGTAATGCTCCTCAGGGGTCAGTACTGGGACCTGTGCTGTTTAAAATTTTTGTTGGTGACACAGTAAATAGGATTAATCTGCACCCATAAATTCAACCTTATAACAAAACACAAACTAATCACTATTCTAAAGCAAAGCAACATATCCCAAAAACATCTTCCATTCTAGTTAAAATAAATGTCTTCAAGGCTCAAAAGCAAAAGGAACACTCATACAAACATGTAGCACCAAGTAGTAGAGACCATCCCTGACCTTGAAAAACACCTTTCTTGGTATACTTCAGTAGGAAAAAAAAGGACCATTTTCCTGTTAATGCTGTCATAAAGCCCACAGTGAATTACTAAAAATCATTACTTTTATGTTAAAAGCTCTCACAATGACAAGGATGAATTAGCAGGGGACGGGAAGTAAAGAGACAACTAATGTTTAAGAGGCCCATCTCCACAGAACACTGCTGGGAATGCAAATGTCTACAGCTTTGCTGGTTATTAACGTTGCTCGTTGTAGCCCCATCTCTTTGCAACAATTTACCTGCTCTCCTGTGCTAATGTACCATCTCCTTCCCCCCCACTCCCATTAGGAAAGTTCCCTTCCTTAGAAATACCTGTCACTCACCCCACAGCATGCTGGCTCTCCACTCACACAGAACTCTGCTAATAATGCTATTAATAACTCCTGGTAAAAAAAAAAAAAAAAAAAAAAAAAAAAAAAAAAAAAAAAAAAACCACAAAAAAACCCCACAAAACAAAACACAAAAACATTCAGAAGTACACAATCTGTAGTGGCAAATAATGCATTGTTTCCAACATGGATGAGACAGTGCCCTACTATGGACAATAAGCCAGAGGAACTGAAGTTTCAGTCCTGGAAAAAGGAATCTACTCCTAAGAATTACTTCATGTGAGGGAGAGAAGGTTTTGTTTTTTTTTTAGTTTATCATTCCAGCAAGTAAATGTAAGAATTGTTCAAAATTTGAAGTAATTAGTGTTCCTCCTATAATAATACCAAACTGCCTTAAGAAATTCTGCAAACAGCCCATACATGTTCACCAGAAACTACTATTGAATAGTAATCCATACAACTTAAGAGATTTCTACAAATCATAAAAAGTAAACATTACTAAAAAAAACATAACCTTGTAACAGTAAAGCTGGCTGGCCCATTTCCTCCAAGTAAATATGCTTTAAGTTGCTCTTTCAATCAAAATATGATAGATGGCATTATAACTAGGTACTGTTCTCGGGAGGAAAGATTTCTTCACTCAGCTGAAAAAGAACATTCCCAACAGGGATCTTTTAAAAAAAACCACTAATATGTTCTTTATACTTGTTCCATTTTATTCTGAAGGTCAACAAATTGCTGCATTCAGATGACAGATTTGCAAGGCATCTGCAAAAAAGATTTTTATTCATTATACCACATATTTATACTTTAAAAACCCACTATTTTTCTTGTCCTCCTTAAAATCACTCCCAAAATATTTGTCATAGGATCTTCTCAGGTCTGCAGAACCAACTGCAGAGAAAGATCTGACCAATTATTTTTTTTTTTCATAAAAACGCCCAAAATAAAAAGTCTGTTTAAACAATCAAGAGAAAAGATATAAGATAGAACAACAAAGACATCTATTATGTTTTTATATTGCCCCCATCATCATGCCTAATAGCAAAATTTAGTGCAATAAATGCATAAATTTAGCTGAGTACAGTTGCTTTCCAGGTCTAGCAGGATGAAGAAATCCCACTAACTCCTACAGAAACAGCAAGTCAGCTCTGGGACAGGAGAACAAGAATCTAGGGATATTATAACATTGTCATGAAGAGAAAGATCAGTACAGGAACCCTGGAAAGAATGTATAGTTTGGTTGTTTCTCTGTGATCCTTGAAGAAACTTGATGGAAACAAACAACAGCTATTTTCAAGTAAATTACTGCAAATGACATTCATAGGGCTAGAATATACTTGTGGAATAGAGTTATGAACAGTACTAATAAGTTCTTGTCACCCTTGTATTTTTGTTAATGAAAAAGTACAGTCTTGCAGAACTTGTCAGCAGATGAGCTTAGATTTCTCATTACCATTAAATTACATGGGTCAGGTGGCTCATTTCAATCAAAAAAAGTACCTACAACATCAGTATTACAGACTTCCTAACTTAAAGACTCAGCTTATCTAATATTAACCCAAGTTAAACATTACAAAAGAATCACACAACAGCCAAACACAAGAAACTTGCTCATAATCAACAACTAAACCCCAAGCCATTACCTGAGAGAAGCTGTCTCCCCTTCCCATCGCCTCTAGCACCCAGAATGGCATCATCACCTCACTGCCAGTGCTCATAGCTGGCACAAGTTGGACCTTTATTTAACTTGCTTTTTTCTGCCTTAACCCCCCTCAGTTTTATGTAATAGAACTCCTCAGATAAATTCAAAACCTAACTATTGTGTCTTTATTCTCCTGTCTTGCCTAGATCCCCATTTACAAAGCACAATTTTTGCTTGGACGGACCACAAGTTCCAGCAAACAGAAGTGATCATTATTTCTCTGGAGACTGACTTTATATTACTTTCATTTCACAGATATTGGTAAATGCCACAGTGAGCCACATGCAAAAGCACCATCATGCATCAGCACATCTTCACACAAGTATACATTTTAATAAAAATATATACCAATGCTCCTCTAAATCATCACCATTAACAACATAATTTGCTTATAGCATCAGGCTGTTTCTGCCAGCCACAAATGGCCAGACTGAGCAGAGTTGGTTACTACTGGAACATATCACCTAAACTTGTGTTCTCTCTGATCCTTATATTCAATCAGAATAATTTTTGAGGAAATGGACATTCCAACTACCACTGGCATAAATAAGTTTTCCTGCCACTGAAGTATTTCAGAAGACACACTATTAAATCTGGTTAAAGCACCATCAGTCCAGTTGTAAAAACTTTATCTACATATATCAAATGGTTTCCAAAAGAACAAAACAATTTAAAATAATGATCTGCAAAATTAGCTATTCATGTTTTATTTCTGTCCAGATTGCCCTACAGCTTCTATACTGTGATATAATAACTTGCCAACATATCACACAATACTGGAGAACCAACAGAGAAATTCACTGGATGCACAAAAGGAAAGGGAAGTTGCGGGAAATTCCAGGGTGAATCACCATTGAGGATTCTTGGGAGGGGAAGGGGAACAGAAGGGAAAAGAGGAACAGAAATAGTTCCTCCTCTAAAGAACACTTTTCTATTAGAGTTGGAAAGGGGGGCCATGGATTCCTCAGGCAGATGGTGTCAATAGATCTGTCTATTAGTCCCCTTGGCAGCAGCAGTATGGTGATGGGGCTCACAAAAAGCCACTTAAAAACTCCATATAAACAAAAGAGAATTACATTAAGAAGTTGGTTCAACTTTCCAGTACAAACACTGTTTCCCACATATGGCACAAAACCCGCTACCATTCATTCCAGTTTGCAGCTTCTGCTGCAGTTTTACAGACTGTGGTGGATGTGGGCTCACAGCAAATCCCCATGTGGGACAGATCAGCTTCCCAGGTGAACAGCCCAGCCCTGAGGGCTTTCCCAAGCCCTTCTGCACCTTTGCTTTTGAGTAGGAACTGACAACACACAGGGCTCTTTCCTCAGCGATTCGACACCTAAAACTGGGAATCATGGTGGCCAACGCTTCTCCCTCTGGTACTGTAGGATGTTAAGCTCTTACTAACATGATCATGAAAAAGAATTTCAAGAACATTGAGTGCAACTAGTACTGCCAAGTCCCCCACTAAACTATGTCCCAAAGTGCCACATGTACACATCTTTTAAATACCTCCAGGGATGGTGACTCAGCCGCCTCCCCAGACAGCCTGTTCCGCCCTTACTGTGAAGGCATTTTTCCTAATAGCCAATCTAAACCTTCCCAGGCCCAGTTCGAGGCCATTTCATCTTTTTCATGCTTTAACTTTAAATCTACCAGGTTTAATTTTCTGAACTGGCATTTCAGAAGTGCATAGTCCCAACAGATATAAGTAAGACATTCTTAAGTAAAAACATTTGAATATAAAATCCTTCACAAACCCTTGGTTCGTTTCTGCTGAGAGGAAGTCTAGCAAGGGAAAAAAATAAAAAATAAAAAATAAATAGAACTACAATATTACTGTTGAACAAACAGTTCCGTAGAACATGGTAGGTTAAAACCAGCTAAGTTTGACAAAGTAGCTATATGCAATACAAACATAATACAAAGTTAACTTTGTATTATTCATTAGCTATTAATTGGCATTCATCTAAGTCCAAGAAGTATATTTTACTCTATAAGAAATTAAATATACTTTAAAAATACATATTCTTAGGATTACTCTCTTCCTCTCTGTTGGTTCCCTGATTAAAATAAGCTGTAGCAGTAATGTTAAACAGTCCTTTTGGTGGCAAGGAACTCAAAAATGCAGTTTTAATTCTCAGAAATATTCAGAACATTCATGAAATCACAGTCCATCCCACTGTCCTACTTTATCCCTCCAATGAGAAACTGAACTAAGAGAAGCAGGAGCTGAACCCTGTTTTTTGGGGGTTTTTAAGCAGAGGCAGATGTTTAACATGATTCCAACAATCCTGGTTGTTAGGCACATAGAAAGGAATGTATAAGTCAAACAAAGACAAGGTTGGTCTTATCACAGGTGATGCATATGGTCAGAAAACTCCTTGGAAAATGATCAAGAACTAAGAGCTGAAGAATTATAATTTAATTACCCACAACAAAGCATTCCACCTGCCTAGCACCAAATCTGAGTCATGCAGTTGCTGCTTTAATTACAGAAGATTCATTGGTTATAACTCTGCCTGCACTAGCATGGCAAATATATCTTCAAGAACATCTTTCTTCTTTTTGTTTCTGTGCTAGAAGGGGAAGCTCCTCTGGAAGCATCCATAGAAAGCACCTGGAGACAGGTCACAGCTCCTGGGGGTGAGTACAGAGGCACTCCCAGGCTGAGGAAGGCAGTGAGGCCTCAGTCTGCCTCTATGATCCAAGTCTGACCAAACCATCCATACATATGGAGTAAACACAATGTGTAAAATGCCAATGACACAAGTCTCCAAAATTTCTTTCTGCCGCACTCTGTCATTAAAATCCATCTTTGGTCCTTCCTTGAAGCTGGATCCTGAACTGCAAGGACCCTATTGTTACAGGATCAGTCTGATAATAGAGAGCCATCATAACCTTTACAGTGTCTTCCATTAAAAGTAATTAAAATGGGAGTATCTAGCCATGTACAAGGATTTGCTTGCATTTACAAGAAAGATAAAAAAACACTTTCTATACTTTAAGATTATTGCTATAAGCAATTTGTAAGATACAACACTGCTACTTTTATCAACCATCTCATAAAACTTAATTCCAGGTTTTGTGTGTATGTTTTGAGGCCAACTATGATCACCTGAAAAATAATTTGGTTTTTGCTGAACCACAACCTGACAGAGACACACACACACACAAAAAAAAGCAGCTCCTGGCATTTCCTGCTGTTTATACAAAAGGCAAGAGCAACACTCTGTAACCAGTGTTATGCTAAATTTTAATTCCCTCAGTTTTATGCAGTTGGACATGCACTTCCTCTAGGGAAAGGGAAGGAATAGGAGCAGTGTGGCCTCATGTTCACATGGCAGAATCAAGGCAGGTACAGCAATAAGAGAAGAGGGCATGGATGAAGGAAGAGTGGCATTTCCTAAGGCAACTGCCTTACAGCATTACCATAGCAATCCTCCAATTAGTGTCTCAGATATAGAAGGAATCAAACAAAAAATGCTTAGCAATGTGGATGGGAGGGACAATGAAGCACTTGTCATTATCTATCTTTTTAAATGGCACTTTCTATTCAAATGGAACAGAAAATTCACTTTATAAACAACAATCTCCTGTCTGAAATTTCCCAAATTGTAAGAAGCTGTTTAAATATACATAATCAAGCTATAACTTTTTTTTTTCTAAATAAACATAAGTGTCATTATTTTAATAACATTCTTCATTTTTTCTTTAAGGCTGAATATTTTCTCAGAGAAAACATTTCCCCCCCTCTCCAGCATGCCTAAACCTGTGTTTGTAATGAAGGAGACAGGCAGCAGTAGAGGATTAAAGGCTTGTCTAAAAGGAGTTGCTGAAAATTGTCAAAACTATTGGCTATTCATGAGAAGGATGAATGTGCTGGGGTAAAAAAATGAATCACAACAGACTTTTATCTGTATGCTATGCAAGGATGAATCCATTTCAGACTAACTGGGTACCATGAACACAAAACATGGCACTTTGTGATCTGGAAGAACAAATACAACCTCACAGCTATCTCAAATAAAGAATTTGACGAAAGACAGATTTTGGAAGGAAGATAAAGAAACTTTTACCTCAGGACGATGGATTTGCATTTGTGATTAAAGGATGCAATAAATAATCTAGCTCCATAGCTGGAACACTAGTGCACCAAAGAAGAAAGAAACTTAATTGCCTATTATCTTTAAGAAACATTCCTTGTAGCACAGTCAACTCTGCTATTTAAGAGTATTTTGAATAATATATTTGTATGTACGATAAACCAAAATAAACTAGCAAAATTTATTTCCTTTCCTACAATAGTGTTTGGAGACAAGTGAAGCACACAGTCATGACCATCTGCACTCAGCAATCAAAAAAATCCATGTAACAGAGAGAAAGCTAAAACTCATGAAGGATGTGAATCAGGAAATAGACCAATAACTGCATATTTATGTACCTGTTCAAAAGTACTGTAAAGCTTCAGCTACCTACCCTGAAATATGTTGGACCTGAAAACTCATACCAGATTAGTCATGTTAGCAATTTCCCAAACCAGCTCTCTCTCAATTCTGACACACACTGAAACATGAGTGCATCAAAATAAATTGCCATATGGAGCCCCTGACTTGATTGTTCTAACAAGTACTTAATGATTTGTGCATGATTTTATTTACCAAAATTACTAACTGAACTTTGAAGTCTATTCCCATGACAAATTGTTTTCATTTCATAGAAGGCAGAGAAGGGAAGAGCTTATCTTTAGAAACTAATATAATTTTTGCTTACAAGGTTTACTCCTTAAGACTGTTCAAAGTGAAAAAGTAAGATGAAAAAATATAATCAAAATAGTTAAGATTTTATCACTCTGGTGAGGATATCAATACAGTGAGATGAAATATATTGCTATATATAACTTTAAGAATGATTGTTTTCTTGATGCTCTTGAAACTGAAAAATGTTCTTTTTCAATTATGTTGAGAAAATGTGTGATTTTGTAGACCTCTATTTCAAATATTATACTAAAAGTTACATGACTAATACCAACACATTCCAAGCAGATATGACACTTCCTACACAGTTCCAAAATAAGGTAGTAACAAATATTACTACATAAAAGCTGGGATTTTTCTTGTTGGTAGCAATTCTAACAATTGTAAACCTAACATCATGTCAGCAAATAAATCCAATCCCTATTTCCAACTGTACCTGAAAATATCCAAACCTTATCACAGGAAGAGCACTTGTAACATTTAACAATCCACTGTCATGTTTCCTGTAATACACACCAACAGGGAAGATTAGGTGAATGTCCAATATTCCTCAATTATCCCTAATAGAAGATAAATGCAATGAGGATAGATAAAGAATTCTGTGGGGCTTTTTGTTTTGGGGTGGGGTTTTTCTGTTGTTTTTCTTTTTAAATATTTAAAAGCACACACATACAGAGAAAATCAAACTGAACCAGTCCTTCATTGTTAAAGGATGTATAAAATATTTATCCCTAACACAACATTCCTTCAACTGTGAGTCTGAAACCACTTCCTTATGATGGCAAGATAATACTGGCTACACTCTAATTTTACATTCATGCTGTTGAATGGAGTCTTGTTTCAGGGCTACACCCAAAAAGGTAAAATTATTTCAGAAGCCAGTGTGTAGCTGTTTTAATAAATCTTGTTCTTCAGACTCTCTATCAAGTTCCTTCATGCTAGAAATATTTTTTTAAAAACCAAATACAGCTAGAGAAGCACCTACTTTTTAATGAATGTATGCAATTAAAGGTGGCCAATGTATCAGAGGGCAAATACAGAGGAATTAATTAGCTCAAGTGCTGAATACTTCCCAGATTGCTTCTGATGGCTGGGTGCTGTGATCTTCTTCCCTGGCTTTCATGGCATTCTAATTGGTGATTTCTTAAGCCCATTAAAACAAACAAACACACACAATAGGCACAAAGAAAACCCCCCAAAACAACAAGCACTGAACCACAACACAACCACAAAAAACAACACAAAACCAACCTGAACCTTAGGTTAAATGGGTGGATATTTACATCAGGTCAAACCAAAAGAGACCATAAAAACATCTTTATGTCAATGAAAATCAAAAGTGAAGAAAAAATCCCAAATCATCAATCTTTCTAGATTCCAGCTAATTAAAACACACACTCCCTAAATTACAGCTCTGTTGATATCCCACACATACCACACTAGCAAGAAGAGGTGAATACATGTCAGAAACAGCTGTTTAAATGCACAGTTTCCAGAAGAATCTATTTGAAAATTCTAATGCCCTATATCAGGTTCCAATTCAGAAATAAACTTCAATTCAGTCTTCACCTTTTTCCCTAAATTTCTTTTCATATATGAGCAGAATGTTTTTAAGCTTCAAGGGTTTTAAATCTACATGCTTACAAGCCAGACATCGTCTCTAAAACAGAACCAAATCTATGAAAACTAAGGAACTTTACATGCAATCTTTCAGGCGTGTGGGCACACTAGCACACAGCTTTTGACACTTTTCACACCCAAACTGTGGAAACACTCCTAGAATGGCCTGGGTTGGAAGCGACCTTCAAGACCATCCTGTTCCAACCCCCTTCCACTAGACCAGGATGCCCAGAGCCCCAGCCAGTCTGATTGTGAACATTGCCTCCTTTAGTTTAATTCACCCCAAAAAAATAAAAAAAAAACAGGGCTCTGATTCTCTTAGTTGGAATGTAACATAGTAAACAAAGTTTAGGAGGAAAAGAGTTTGGTTTGACACCTGCCCTGAAGCTGGGTATTAGCCCTCAAGACTGACATGTCATTTCACTGGCTACAAATATTAGCAAAATTGCAGTATTAAAACTGACAATATTTAACCCAACTTCTTAAATAGAAATGGCTTTTGATCCCACTTTCTCCCCAAGGGAATTACTTCATATTTAAAAAAAAAATAACTTGGTATGTAACTTAAAACTAAAATAATAATTTCCTACACTACAATATACATAAAGGCATAATTTTGCTTAACAGTTGCCAGGGAACTATGCTATGAACATTCCAAAACACACCAGATAAAATATAATATCTGACTTTCAAAACAAAATACATATTTATTTCAGGGACATACCTTAACATGTTCAAAGAAAAGTTAACTCAGGCTGTAATTAAAATAAATAGGGCAGGGCAAGAAAGACGTCTGGAGGAATAGACTGCTTAAAATAAAAAGAAAAAAACAAAACACTAAATGACAGAGCAATCACATAACCAACAAGCCAAACCAAGAAATGTTCTGTTGTCATCTCCCACAACACTATGCATGCTAAGGAAGCTCAGATCAGGAAGGAAGGAACAGCTGAGGAAGTCCTGCACACGAGGCTTGTTTCTGATTTATCAGTGCAGATCACACGTGGCTGAGCTCCTCTCTGTCCCCAACCCTCCATCACCCTTCTGTCACACTTGCTGTGTTAAACACTGCTCACAATCTGATCACCAAGTGCCTTCACATCCCCACTGATCTGGAGCTAGAAAATGACTTCCTCATCTGCAGGCTCAGGGCAACCTTGGGACCAGCACTGCTGCTGCTGCTGTCCAGATCATGTACACAAGGCAAGAGAATGCCCATGCGGTGAAGAAGACACCAAATAAAACAGGTGCCTGTGCTGGAGGATGTGCCCTCATCACAGACTAATGTGATAAGAGACCTGATTCAGCCCTGATTGCAGCTCTGGAGAATTTAAGGCCATGTTTGGGTTACCCTAAACTCAAAACCACATAGAATCCTGCTTCCTTATATATACAAAGCACATTACAGAGCTGGGAAAAAAGAAATATTGAGGAGCCTTCTCTTTTCATTTGGCTTGCTTTACAACCCTGAATTCATACAGCCAGAAAATTAAACATCTGATGATTCAAAGAGTCTCTCAGGAGTCCCAGATACAAATGGCAACTAGTTTTACACAGTCAGCCAGGGGGCAACCTGGGACAATCATTCACCAAAAAATCCCACAAACACAAAACTCCCACAACATACAATGTGATGATACTTGATACTGTTTTGAATTATCCAAAAAAATTCAGGCCAAACGTTTAATTTGAAGTGCCTGTGGATAGGGAAAGTAGCAAAGCTCCTGATCATGTGTTTATGAATGTTTAAAACGTAAAATGCAGGCATATTCCTGGAGCTATTTGATCAGAAAAATAGGAAATACACATTAAAGAGTAAACATTCTGCATAGTTGCACCTAGTGTAAACACAGAGCAATTGCTATGCAAAACACCTCATATAAGAAACTTCAATGTATCTGCTTACAGGAGGAACCAATGCACTGAGCGGTGAAGAGCTGCAATTCAAACTGAACAAAATAAAAAATTTTCCAGGCCTGCAGACACTTAGAACAACATTAAAACCAGGTAACCAAATAATCTCATCAGCTGGAAGAGTTTAGTCTTAAAGTCCCTGGCTAGAACTGAATTGTTGAGGACAGCAATAAAACTGAGTCAGCTGGCATTTTCTTTCCTCAGTTAATGCACACTCCTCCAATAGGTGTGTACGTAGTACACTATGGAATTAGGCTTTTTTTCTTTTTATTTGTACATTTTCAAGGAGTGCACAGTCTAGTCACCAATAGCATCTGACCCCTCTCAAAGATTTACAAAAAGCATTATATGATGACATTAGGTTAGGAAACTTTATTGGCTTAGTTGCTCTGGCACAGCTTTTGCAGACACCAGATTTGTCATCCAGCTTGCCAAAACAGCCCCAGTTTTCATTTGATCAGTAAGGTTATTATTTCTTGAACAATAGAAAATTGTAAGTGTTACCAGCCTTGCAATTTCCTGTGACATACATTTGCATTTATAAGGAGCAGGCTGACCCAAGCCTGCCTTTGATGAAGCAGTTTTGAATGCACAGAGCCTCATGAGTGCACAGAGTCTCATGAGCCTCATCAAAGGTGGAACCAGCCTACATCCTGTTCTTTGACTATTTCACAGCATAGGTAAACAACAACTACAACACAGCCAAGGAGGCTTTTGGGGTAAAACACAGTGTTTATGTAATTTTCACTAGACATACTGAAACCCCTGGGATCCATGATGCCTCTGTTCTGTGAGCAGGGCAAGGCCAAGTGTTAGCAGTCTCCACCAAAAGCAATCTTCAACCTCCTCCAGCTAGAAGCTGCTAATTATGTCAGTCATGCTGAATGCTGACTGACAATTTTGTGCTGTGAAGTGATACCCACTCATTTTATTAGCAAAGAGAGGATCTGGAGTGAGCAGCTGAAACACCTATTATCCCTTTATTTCCAAAACAGCAACAGCTTACAAGCTCTCTCTCAGTGAATAAAATTCTACTTTCACTAAACACCACTGGGATGTAGGAATGTTAACTTCTTCCTCAGGAGAGAGGGAGAAGAAAACAAATACAAAACACCTCTCTGGTTTTGAAGTTCTCTTGCTGGATAAGCACTTCCCTTTGAGTTTTCTAGTTGCTCATCTACTCGGGCAGATTCTCAAGTGCAGTAAATTAACAGCGGCTCATTGACTTCACTGGAACTACACTCATTTACAACAGTTAAAGCTGACCTACATTAAAGCAGAGTCTCACACCGAGGAAGAGCTGCCCAGAGCCAGCTGGAACTGCAGGGCGTTTCTTCCTCATGCTTAATCACTGTATTGAGCACCCATCTTCCTCTCCTGCAAGAGCCTGCAGCCCTCTTCAGTGACAGCTCATACAACCAGACATCTCAAACTGGTCCCGGCCAGCTCACAGCTGGGGGATGGCTGCACAAAGCCTCTGAAAGCCTGAGCAACTGCCCTGGAAACTTCTGGGAGGGAGTGGTGCCTGTGCTTGCCAGACTAAGTTCCAGAACTCCATTTAAGTCTTATGGGTTTTGCCAGCCCTCCTTCTTTAACCAGAGACATGTTCTGTCTGGAGCTGCTGGTTCGCTCTGACTGGTGATGAACTGTAATGAAAGGAGGCTCAACACAAGGACTCAGAGATGAGGCAGGGGGAAAAGAAACAAAATTCCTGTCATTCAGAAGGGAGAACTGCCAGGATACCCCTACACCCTTTAATTTCTTCTCTACCATGCATAAATGTAAGTCTGAATACATAATCCAAACCACTTACGAAGAGACTCAAACCCTACAACCACTGAAACTAAATAAAGATATGTTATAGTTGGGGAGGCATACAGCAACACTTGAGGTCAGGATAGAGCTCTGAGCAACCTCATTAAGTTGGAGATGTCCCTGCTCACTCCTTCAGGAGGTCACAGGCAACTCATACAATTCTAGGGTTCTATGAGTCATGGCTGCAAGCAACATGAGCACTTGAACTCCCCAGCAAAAGAAAATAGTTTTCAATGGACCTAGCTAGAAATACAAAATTCTATCAAGAAGTCTCAATTTGAAACAGAGGCAAAACCAAACAACTGCCTGCCTGCAGATTTTAAGGAACAGGTTCAGGGAAAGCTAGAGAGATGGTACAGCACAGAATCACTCAGCAGCAACAGCATCCCCAATAAAAGCCTATCCTTCACAGTTTTCACCTTTTTCCATCAACTGGTTAGAAGAAGATAGGAAAGCTGCACTCAAATTTTGGTATCAAATGAATACACCTTTGTCCCAGACTTGTTTTCTCCTGGGTTGTTTTTTCTGGTGGTTTTTTTATTGTTTGAGGGTTTTTGTTACTTTGTTTGGGTTTTTTTTAAATTATCTTAACCTCGTAAAATCAATTCTTATACTTAGCAAGGCATGACATTGTTTACATAAGACTAAGTGCAAAACCCTGACCTCTGAGTTTCCACCATGACCTCAGAGAATAGAGCCCACTCACCTTACCCCAGTTCTTACAACTTTAATTATATTCGACAAGGCTGCTGTGCTTTAAAGGTATCATTTACCGAGACTAAAAGATGTTTATTTTTATTCCTGCTAATCACTTCCCTTTTGTTTCATTCCATTTATACACCCTGGCTTTTGCACTCAGAATGGCTAGCAGATTAGATCACTACAGATGCAGCTGAACAGCCAATGTATATAGAAACCATCACAGAAGTTGCAAAGAGCTTCCCAATTGCTTGGCTATTTAAGAAATCTTTAGGGGTGAGGGAGGGAGATACAAGGACAGAGGACATAGACAGACCCTACCTGTGCCATTACTTACAATTTTAACATCATAAATCAGGCTGATACCTTAAAAAAAATCCTGCCTTGTATATAACTTCCCTGTTACTTAAAAAATGGTCATTCTCTTCCCACATGCTGTTGAACTTACAGTTTCAGAAATACAGCTAAGTCAGAGAATTGAGTGAAAATCCAACTCATCAATACTACTTTAGAACTACCTAGAAGTAAAGCTTGAACATACTACAAGCATTTAATGTGTTACTTCAACAGGTTCTTCTAATTATTTAATGACATCATGAGGAAATCTACAAAAATACATTAATGCTAAAAGTTAAGCTATAATAGTTTAAAGCCATCATCATTTAGTTTATCATTATCACTTAGTTTAAAGCCATTTTCCTTTCACTTTACATTTAGATGATGAAGAGCCTAAAAAAAAGTTATTAGATTCAGTCTATTTAATGGAACTTCTAAATTGAAGTAAAAAGTATGTACTTTTAACTTTATGGCAAACTGCACAATAATCCCATTTTCTTTTCTGTACCACAAGCTACTTGCTCATTAGACACAAATGGGTAGAAAACAAGAGTTTCTTTGTTTGCATACATTAACTTAAAGCTGTAAAAGTCATTCAGCCAAACTTTCACCTTTAAACCTTAACCTGATTTGTAACAACATTTGTAGCCTCTAAAATTACACTGCATGCACCCAGACAGAGTTAATCACCCTTCACTTTTGATGCGTAGAATAATGATCTACCACTTGAGCCTTTAAAAGCCTGAAGAAAACTATGTACATATCTGTGTCTTAAATCAGTAGTGAAATAACAAAACTCTACCTAGCAGTGACCAGGTGAAAAGCAAAACAAAAAGAAACATACAAATTCTAGCTCATGGAAGCAGTAAATAAGAGCATTTCCAGTCTGCTCAGATGAAATTCTTGCTTCCCAGCACATGCTATTGATCAGACACCTGGTACTTCTAGGAAAAAGGACAAGTCACAGGGAAAGGTCTGGTTTCATTTTTTGTGTAATTTAAAACTTCATAGGGAAATGGAGGAAAAAAATTTGTAGAGGTTTGAAAAGAACATGTTCTAAAACATGATGAGCTTACTGCCACCTAAGTAAGAATATATTATGGCTCCTTTCAAATACTGGCTAGAAGGAATCAGATTGTACTAGTTTTCAAAACTGACAGTTGAGCATTTTTGCTGTCTGAAAACCCACAACTACAGAAAACAAACTCTTGGATTCATGTATTATACTTCCTTAAATGCAACCAAAAAAAAACAAAGAAAGAAAACAGAAAAAAGAGTATCTTGTACAGCACAGGAAAACTCCAAACCAAAAATGTTTAGAAAAACCTATCAGACACAAAAATATAAAAAAAAATATTTAAAAATCAAAGACAAAAATGAGAAGCTGAAACAAAACCAGGTTAGCTGTTCTGAGAGCAGAGGAAAGACTGAATTTCTTGGGTTGTTGGTGTCTTTTATGTGTGGTAGCCAATGTTACAATGAATGAAAAAAGGAAACCTAAATCACAGAATTTTAAAGGCCAATAAATGAGTCTCATTTTTTAAGTTCAGAACAATTTGTCATCATGTCCTTTTTTCCACTGTTAAGGTTTCTATGTAACACCATGTAGAGTAAGTAACACACAACCTGAGCTTCTGCAAAGCAAGATTAAAACTGACATCAACAGTCAAACCTCCTTTGACTTTAGGGGCTGAGAACTCATCCGAATTTTGTTTTATTTCCTCAGGTCACAAAAGTAGCTGCTGCTACTCTTTCATTTACACTAATAAATGAGAGGGAGCTATTTTTCTTTTCCTTTTATTACTGCTTTAAAAAAAAAAAAAAAAAAAAAAAAAAAAAAAGACTCCTGAATTTGAAACAAGTTTTAACGAGTACGATAAAGTCTGCACACATAATGCACTGGGTGGAGTAAGAGCCCTCAGCAACCCTGCACAGAGCCAATAATGGACCTGTCGCCAACACCCTGTGATTTCACGACTGCCAGAACAAAAACAAACGCCACGTTCAGTTCACTGCAAAGAAAGGGACTCATTAACTTGATGTGGCTTTTTACTTGACCTTAGTAAGGTGAGTAAAATAAAATTTCATTTTATGAGATTCAAAATTATCAGCTGCATGCCTGCAGGAATTCTGACGAAATGGCCAAGTGAAATTACTAACTCTGTTTAATTCTAATTATTACTAGACTGTAGGTCACTGTGAATTTCTAGCTAGAGGTTGCTGCCTTCCCTCCTGTAATAAGGTAACAGAAAAACAAACTTTAAATGTCTTTCTGGGAAATGATGTAAAATAAAATGTAAATTTCTGTCAAAGACGTAACTATCAATTCTGAAGACACAATAATCTCAATGCAGACTTTAATCCAATCTTTTTGGAGTAATAATTGACTTTTAGACATCTAAACAGTCATGTTGCTGCAAAAAAAAAATCCTAGTTATTACTCAAAAATCAAACAAACACCCATACTCTATCGATAAACCTTATAGTAAGAGAATTGGAAAAAAACAAACAAACCCCAAGAAAACCCTCCAGAAAACAAACAAAACCAGAAAAAAACCCCAAACAAACAAAAAACTCAAGCAAACAAACAAAACCACCACAAAAGTTGCCTGTGAAAATAACATTCACTCCTCCTGGTCACAACATTAAAGCACCAGGTCAACTGCCCTACCTTGGCTGTCCCAGCAAATGCAGGGGGAAAACAAAAAAATCCCCATCTAATATGAAGCACTGGAGAGAGAATGAGGATTAAAATGTCTCTTTGCACATTATGGTCATGTGAACCATATTAAAGTATGAATGAAAAAGATGCAAACCTTTTGCTTAAAAAAAGCCTATATATTATTTCTTCCTTATTTTCTGCTGAATACACCACCATCCTCTCCCCAAATAAAAACCAGAAAGCCAGTAAAGAATTAAAAAGCAGCAATCCAGAATCCAAAACTGTTTTGAGCAGAGATTTTTTCAGCAGCGCATTTCAGGGAACTTTGTTCCCTAGTGGACAGAAATTAAAGTGGAATCCTGTTTCAGCTCCAAAGGGACAATACCTTACTGTTGCTCCCTTTTATTTTCTACCTATATTAACTTGCTGTGGAAAGGTCAGTTGTTTCAAGCAATAGCTCCATTAATGATGCCACTATTTGGGTTTGGGTTTGTTTTTTTTTTTCACAATTCCAAAGGAAAAAATCTAACACTCAAACACACACTTCACTGGTTTCTGTACTTGCTCCACTAAAAACTTGAAAGCAAACAGAAGTGTGTTCCTATCAGTACTGTAATCCTTTAAGAGAGGAACAGCCTTTGAACATTTTGAACATTTATTCCTGATATGACACCAAGCTACATCACCATTCAGCTCAGCAGCTGCCAGAACCACGCTCAAGGAAAGTTAAAGTGCATGCTATGCCTCTAAGCCTGTTTCACTTTGTGTGTTTCAATATTTGCTTTCCCTACAGGTAACACAGATTAACATTCATGAGTGGGAGAGAAAACAGAAATCACTATTTTCTGAAGTTTTCTAGAAAGCAAAGTACTCAGCAGCAGCAAAACCCCATCTTGCACCACTCCTTCCCATTTCAAGGTCTGCATTGCTACATGCATATTTGAAAAGTCACAAAATGCTCCTCAAAACAATTACTCAGAAGTTCATCTTTTAGTTTCTAAGCTTAACAACAGCACTTAACAGATCTCTCCTTGTATCACAAAAGGTAGGGAAGACTTCATTCTGCCCTCTGTATTAAAGAGGTAAATAAAGCATTGGTTCCTTCTTTCTGCTTTGCATCTACTTTTAAATTTCTCCTTTTAATTTTTAAAGGCTGCACAACCTGAGCAATGAGCCTCATTAATCACCACTGAATGATTTAACCCAGCCATTCAGTTCCAGATGCCACTCGGTGCTAGAGATATGCTAATTCCTTCCAAGCTTCACCTCCTTTCACAGCTGAAACCATAATTTTCCACAGTGGTGAAGACAGGATTTTACTCTGTGCATGGGGCCTCCTGCCAATCATTTTTATGACCAGCACAGCACAAGTTTCATTCCACAGTTATATCAGACCTTTGTGCTCAACCTGTTCATTACAAACATCCTCTCTCCTGCATTCTGCTGCTAACACACCATAGCCCCAAACTCCAACCTCTCCTGTGCAAACTCCTGCTCTGGGAAGAAAAAAGCAAGAGTTTGTTACTATCCCTACTTACCTTGTTTCCTCACAATACTTTTATTTTTTTTTCTCCCTTTATCACCTCCTACCATTAAACACTTTGATTATGAAGTATCTGTCAGCTGCGGTACCTAGGGCCTTAGACATATTCCAAAACCAGAAAGCTGCATTGACAGAATTGTTTTGTGAGTGGGAGGTGAGGGGAGAAGCATTTCAGCACTGAAATCCCAGTTCTGAACCTGCCTGGCATCCAAGAGATCTCCTAGCACAAAGCTACAGCAGGTGCCAAGTTTCATACCAGGTGCCAAGAGGTTTTGATAAAAGAAAAAGCCTGGTGACATTGCTGAGCTCTTGATCAAAAAATGGTATTTTAGGACCTTGTATTACACCTTCAACACAAACAGAGATCCACCTGTGGATTTGGGGGCTGCTGTCCTCATCTTGGGCTTGTATGATTTGGCCTATTTGGCCAACAGGAGATGCCTGGGTTGAAAAGTCTGCTTTTGACCAGTGTGAGCAAAGTGCACTACAAAAGTGGCAAGCTGAGAAGTTCCTAAAAGAACACATACTCAAATACATTTTTGACTGGCTTCTCACCCTTCACATAGCTAGGGAGGCCCATGCAAATTTAAAGTTATACAGCTTGTTTCAGTAAATTGGCTCTTAAGTCAATGTTCACTACAATCTCAGTTTTCAGACTGGCTAAGAACCCACAATGATCCACAAACATTTGCAACTGAAGATAAAGTCAAACACTTTAGGCAATTCCATTTAAACACTACAATCACGATTTTCAACAGGCACTACTGATTTTAAGTGGCTCCAAATTTAGATTGCAGGGTCCCAACTTCAACATATCACAAGGCACTGGATTCCAAATATCTGAGGTCTAGTGTCTGTAAAAAATCCAGCCACTCTTTCAAGCATGTCCTCCATCAAACACCATTTAATTCTCCTTTCACCTGTTTCCAGAATGAAGTGGAGCCAATGCACATCTCTAGGCCTACACTAAATCCTTGGCCATGTATTAAGACCTAATTTCTAAGAGAAAACCTGTTAATGTCTGTCATGCTACTGTAGAAGCAAATAGTAAAACTAAAGTTTTCTATACTTGAATTTATAACCATGAACTGCTCTATGAGTCTAATCTTCCACATGAAGGCATTTGAGCAATTAGATAAGAGGCAATATAACTAACCAACAATCTAAAATAAATACCTTGCCTGAGGACATGCTAATTTCAGAAGGCACAAAAATGCCAGCCAAGCAAGTTTTAATGCAATGCTAGCATGAAACAGTTTAACAGTTCTAAAGAAATCACAATTCTGATTTATGTACAAGACAGCCAAGGGAGCAGAAGACAAAGAGTACAGAACTGAACATGAAGAGCACACAGACTACAGAGCTCTCTCAGATGGCTGCCATGGGTGACCCCAGCCTGCACACAGGTTACACAGGCAGTCCCAAAACTGAGCTTATTCCACTCCTAATTCACCATGCAAGATGAAGAAAATAAAATATCAAGTTTAAGATTTTAAATCCAGAGCTCAGCACGGGCTTGTCAGATTTACAGACCTTTAATCTACAGTCAGGGGTGTTCATATTATTTTAATCATTCACAATATTAGTATTAGACTTAAGGTAATGCAATACCATATTGAGCAAATACTTCCCAACAGAAAAGGGCAGCTTGAATAATTTTGCATATCTGACTATTCATTTCTTCAAAGAAAGAGTATGTATTTTAAGATGGCAGCAGTCCAGAAAATATGCTTGTTTTCTATTAAGAATATTCTTACCACTTCAATAATAACAATAATAACGCATTCAACTACCCATTTTGGTGTAAGCTGAATTTATAGGAAGTTGTACTAAAATTAAATGCTCTAATTATTTAATTTCCAGTTATTTACTTACATGTAAATAAATAGAAACATTTAACATAGTACAAAAAGCCCTATGCCTCTCTAGAGGAGTAAAGACAGAAAAAAATACTTAAATAGCAGTACCTTGTGGAATTTACCTCTACCACCAGTGAGCAAACCCCTAGAGGTCCTCTCCTGTTGTTTAGATGTGAAATCCAGTAATTTTTATGGAATGTCTTTGAATGCTAAGGAAGAAATCTTCAGCTACAGATTTACTATGATGTGAAAGTACAGATGCTAATACAAGCAGTCTGTACATGTCAGCCTTCTGAATGAGAAGATAAATACCTAAAATGCCTTTATTTAAAAATGGTTTTATGCACCAGCCATATAGAGTTTATATATGAATAAAAAATCCCTTAAGAGAAAAATGTGTAAAAATGAGGTAGAGATGACATTAGGCTACTGCTTTTACCAAAACCCATGTACTGAACATTTCCATCTGAAGGCAAAGGGCATGCCCAAGTTGCACCATGAGGACCTCCACTCCTCCAACAGCACATCTATTCACCAAAACCTAGAGGGAAAAGTGCTCAAGTTCTGTGTAGGTCTTTGGGTACTGGTGCTGAATGAAACTATGAGTAAACTTGAGGACCTGAAATGCAGCTTCCACTAAGACACAAAATTGCTTTATCTGTTTGTCGTAAAACAAACAGATTTTTTATTTAAATCCACAAGTACATTTTCTGCCTATTAACAGTAGATCCTCCTTTCTAATCTTCCAAGCTTCTGCTCCCGGAAAACACAATTAACATTACTCACCACTAAAACACAAGGCAAAATGTTTTCTATTCCCCTTCTCAGCATGGCTTGCCTCCTTTTGGTAAGGCCACCTTAAGGTTATGCCATTCCATAAAGCATTCTGTCCTCAGCAGAGGTGAAATGACTTGGCTGCTCGTGGGTGTGAGCAGAGCGCTCTGCACCTTCCCCTTGGCTGCCCTGCTCAGATGGCGAGCAGGCTCTAATTAAAAACACTGACCTGACGCCACTCACAAATCTCATTACTGTCAATTCATCAATTCTGTTTTAATCAGTCATACACAGACACACATGAGTCTCAGAAATTTTCCTAAGCTTCAGAACAAGAGAGGCATGGAAAATAACTACAGGTCTGAGAATAGTTCTCAGTATTTGACTTCATTGGTTGTTCATATACGCCTTTCTCATAAAAAAAAAAAAATTAGTTTCCTCACTTTGTTTTCAAAAGACAGGAAAGGAAATAGAATATATTTTCCCCGAGTCCCTATTCATTGTTTTACTTAAGTGTAGGACATTTCCCATACTATTTACACCTGAAATGGACAATCCCACATAAACAAACATTTCTCCCTGTGTGCTGCTGTCATAACACCAATTATATCATATACATTCCTGGTTTGAAAAGCCTACCTTCATGATGTTCCAGAGTCATATTTTATCATTTTTGTGGATAGATCTGGGTAAATCCACCATTTTTTCCTAAAGAACAGTGAACCAACAAAGAAATTCTGACATCCATAATTAAATTCATATATTGAAATTCTGATTTCAATAAATATTTACCATCACCTTCAGGGTAAGGTAACTCACAGTAATGGCTTTTGTTAATAATCAGGATACCAAAAGATTTAGCTCCTTAAAAATGAGAACTCGAGACCAACAACAGAAAACATAACTCTGCACACCTGACTGAAAACTGAAGTCATCATTAGCTTCCCAGGTGTTACACATTTTCTCTGTTGAGATTTTCATTACTACCAAGTCTCAGCTGTGAGAGTCCAACACAGCTGGTTGCATCTATGTCAGCATTACAAAATATTTGTGCTCATAAAATATTTTTTTTCTTCACATAAAATGTCCTTCTGCCCACAACAATTTAGTGCTGATGCTAAGGCTGACACAGTTACCCAAGAGACAGCACTGTATGACTGAAATATACATGTATAGAAGATATGCACCTCTTTCTCCTAAAGAAAATATAAACTAGTAAATTATCTCCCCTTACAAGCACCTCTAGCTTTCAAGATACTTAAGAATATTTTTTATTGCTCTACTCTCACCTTCTGGTCAACCTGCTCATCATGAACAGAAAGATACTCTTAGTTCCTCTGTTTACACAATTTATTGGACTTAAAATACACCTTGGTTGCTACTTCAGTTACCTCATTATTTACCTTACAATTTTATGAAGAGGCACTCAGGTGAAAAGCTAAGGAAGGTTATCACCACCAAATGAGATTATATAACAGAGCACACAAATAAAATGTGTCAGGATCTCAACATATGAAATCCTTAAATGCCATTTTGTTTGCTTGGAAAGAGCAAGGTCACAAAATAACCTCAAAACGCTAACAACTATCAACAACAAAATGACTCATTCCAAACTATCCAAATACACAAAACCCACAACAAAAACTTAAACGTTGACAATGGCAATCTTCCCTATGAGAGGCAAATTTTTGAAGGCAAATACCAGGACAGGACACCAAGCCAAGTGACCGCTATGCACACAGCACATTTAACAGCAACAGAAATTCTACACTGACAACTGCAGCAAGTGACCAGACTTGCTAGACACAGCAAATCATCATTATATTCATTAGGGAAAGCTATCCCATAATGAGACATAATATTACAGCTGCTTAGGATTGTGAAATAAAACTCTTCCAGTTATTTAGGAAAATTATATGCCAACCAAAAGCAATGTTATTTGAAAATGAGGGAACGGGTTCCCAGATATTTTAGGTGCAACCATAGATTTCCCTGTCTTTAATTTCTAAAGGTTTTTTCTTTCCACCTTCAAATGAAAACTAAATTGGTCTTTGGCCATCATTTCCAAAGCAATTTATGTTCAAGCATTGTTTGGCAAAAGCATTTGATGTCTAGTACTAACATGATAACACTGCTACCTAAGTGTCAGTAGTTTCTGATAATATTTTTAATGGCCCTTCTACTTTTGTAAATGCAATCAAAATCTTTTCCATGTACCCTCAGAAGTATTCTTCACATAAATTCATGTTTCCCAATACAATCTTATGGACAGTACACATGATTCCCCTAAAATTCAGTATCCTGAACATTACAGATGATCCCTGCTAACGAAGTTACTCTTCAACTTCAACAAAAAAACATCTGACAATCAACACTGACTGCAGTGAGCAAAAATCAGCTTCAGTATTGCTCTGGTTTAAACTGAGATAATTGACAGGCAATAGGGAAAATAAAAAGTGTCTCTTTCTAGCTGAAAAAAAAAAAAATTCACACTTATACAAACTGAAAAGAAAAAAAGATTTCTACTCTCCACAGATACTATCAGTACTCATAAGGAGAACTGGCTTTGTATCAAATACATGGATACTTGGAGAATATTTCAGCACAAGTAAGGAATTGTCAATTTTATAGCATGTGGTTATTTCTTTGCCAACTTTAACTCTTCAAACACAACACAAGTGGGGCAGCTTCTTCAGCTCTAAGCTGCTGGCTCTATCTTTCTTAAATATTATTCCAGTAAAATTACTTAGAACAGCACACAATGCATTAGGGATAGATGAAAAAATGCGATTTTTAAAGTTTTCTTGGGTGACTTATTTGCTTTTACAGATTAGGCATTTAATACTTCCATAATCCTTTGAATTACTGTGTATTTTTTTAAAAATCTCTCCTAATTTATTACTATTAGACAGAGAATACATAAAAGAGTACAACCATTTCCAGAAATGCTCTAGCACTCCATGAGGGAGCTTTTAAGTTCAAACTTCTGAAACAAACAAACAAACAAAATGTATCAAGGAAGTGGCTGATTTATTTACTCCACTAGGTAGCTTAGCCAGCTGGAAAGGACTTTGGGGACACTCCATGGGCACCCTTAAACTATTAACCATCAGAAGATAACTCTCCCATGAAGGAATGAATACAAGAGACAATTTTGCCCTCCACTGGCTAGAACTATCACTGAAAAACACTCCTGCCTTGCTGTGTCAGTGCTGCCTGTTCCACACAGCACAGAAAAACCTCTGGAGCAAAGGCACCAATCCCATTTCAAGGGCAGTAATTAGTAAGGGATAACATGGACAGGAAAGGGGGAAAGGGTGGGTGTTGAGCAGATGGGAATCAGCAATGAAATGAAACAACTCGTCAAAATATAAAAGATTTCCACGGAGGGAAACAGAAAAATCACAGAGTAACAAATTTAGCCTTGAGAATTGCTAGAGCAGTGAACACCCATGTGGGAAAGCAGAACCTTGACACTCATTCCCAGCAAAAATGTTCTGCATGTTGCCCTTCAGATAAGGGAAAGCTTTTCTTTCCCAAACATACTCATTTGATGCTGCTGCTTCCTGGGGAGCAGAGAGATGAAAAATCCATGGAATCTGAAGCAAAGTGTGCCTCAGAATGAAGGAGAAAGGGCAGAAAGTAGGTGAATACTCAAGAAAACAAGGATACCAGAGAACTATCCCTTAAAGCAATTCTTATTCTGTATGCAAAGAAGCATTGAAATTACACTGGGAGAATAAGGGAGGAAAGCTGCTATATTCCAATTTTCAACACTATTCAAATTTAAATGTATTCAACATTTATTAACTACAGGCTGACATGAAAGAAGGTACTTCACAGGATCCCACAGAGACAACACCAAGGTAAAAATTAGGGGTTTTAAATTTTAAGTGGTTTACCAATTACAGTTTTAACAAACATTAACCCACTTACTTTCTCTGTTATAATTTTTTTTCCTCTTTCCCATCCCCCAGTCATTTCCCACCTCTCAGCAGAAGTTCCTAACATCCCATTTAGAGTGTGGCCACACAAACCATTGATTCAGCAGTGGGTGTAAGTGAGGGAAGGGAGACCCTTCAGTGCAAGAGGGAGGAAAGGATCAATCAACTTGCAAGATCAGCTGTCAGCAGAACTCAAAGGATTTCAGTGTGGAAACTGCTGTAGATGACTCCTGTCCTTCCTTCTGCACTGCAGCCATCTGCCCTCAAACTTCATCCTGCCAAAGGTTTCTGGCATCTCCATTGTTCCAGACACAACACTGAGTATTTGACCACACTCTACTTGAGGGGAAAAAGAAATTCCTCCTGGTGAAGGAGCTGAAACAGCGTTATTATCTGGTGCTTGTCTCTTAGCTTTGTTACTGAGTTTGCTTACATGACAAAATTAAAAGCCTTCATAAAAAATCATGGCTTTTTTCCTTTTTTTTTCCTCTCCAACTCAGCTGGAATCAACATTATTAGAGATAGCATCCCCAACCTGGGAGGAAGAAAAAAACTTACAAAATAACATTGCATGCAACTTTATTGAGCATTTATATGATTAAAAGATGAGAGGAATAAAAGATAAATTAAATAAAATTGTTTCTTAACTTGGGAGATTAAAACATCCCAATACATGGTCAAGTTACAGAGTACACTATCCATGAAGTCAACTTTTCTTCATAGGTGGGGATGATTGCCATGAAAGGTTCAGAAAGAGCAAAAGGGTGCAAAGGCTCTTCCACATTCCATTTGTTTCTTCCATCTTCCATTTGTTTCTTTCCATGTATTGCCAAGGAGGCAATACAGAGAAAAACCAAATTAAAGATAGCATGACTGACATGGTCAAAATTGAGCAGGGCAAGAACTACTCAGGGATGCAAAGTTCGCCATATCCAAAGCCACAAGGAACAAACTAACACCTAAGAGCAAAACTTCAGTAGTTAAATTTATGATATAATCTAGAAACAGACATAAGTTACTACAGTTAGTGACATAATTAAGACTTAGAGCTTCAGGCAG
Source organism: Melospiza melodia melodia (assembly GCF_035770615.1). NCBI lineage: Eukaryota > Metazoa > Chordata > Aves > Passeriformes > Passerellidae > Melospiza > Melospiza melodia. The sequence goes on from NC_086195.1 coordinate 135,362,845, forward strand.
TGAACTTAAGCCTTTCAAAAACTTCATTCATTCATTCACTGACCAGATGTCTCATGCTACCATAACTTTAACGACTCAAAGAGTTCCTCTGCAAACTTACAGGAGTCAATTCAATAGAGAAGTTAGTGCCCAAACCAACCTCCACCATGGCACAAGCATTCACTGCGCTCACTTAGCCTGTGACAAAAGGCGTTCCTAAGAGCGAGAAGCAACACTGCGGGGAGACGAACCCGTTCTCCGGAGGGAGACAAGGTCCTTGTGCAGAGATAAACCCGAAACCCCCCAAGCCCCGGCAGAGCCGCACCCGCTCCGAGAGGGGCGCACGGAGCCCAGCCCGCCCTCCACACTGCCCTTCAGATGTGAAACCTACAGGCACGATAAGATGCCCCAACACGCCTAAGCCCCGCGCAAACTGTGCCTAATGAGCACTAATCCCCCCTATCTCCTCGGCCATCTCCCCCACTCCCCCTGAGCACGCCGGCGCTTCACTTCACACACGTGCGTAAACTTTATTCACAAAACACATCCCCAGGAGCCCTCCCTTGCCTCCCTCACCGCCGTGGTCCCCCCGGGGGCGGCTGCGTGGGGTTAACGCGGCCCGGGGCTGCGAAGGGGGGACGCGCCACGGACCGCCCGGCCCACGGTGCGCGGTACCCGCGGGCAGCCGCACCGAGCGGCACCGCAGCCACCTACACAGGGTCCCAGCCCCCCGGAGCTCAACACCAGCCCTGGTTACATCAGTGGACCCTCGGTGGGAGCCCTGGGACCAGGGCAGGACCCGGCGCCGCGCATCCCCCCGCGCCCGGCCCCGGGCAGCCCCCACGGCCTCGGGCAGCTCCCGGGGCAAACGCGGGCCGGGCGCCCGCAGGGTGGAAGCCGAGCTTCGTTCCCGAGCAAAGGAGGGGGCCGGGTGAAGCGGAGGGGCCAAACTGGGGGAGCGAGGGGAGGAAAGGAGGTGAGCAAGGGGGGAAGGAGGAGAGCGGCTGCGGGAGCGCTGCCACGGCCGCGGCCGCGTGTGTGACCCGCCTGCGTTAGGTGGTTACCTGAGGTGACACATATGAATCCAAAGAGGTAAAAGTGAGCAAACTCCGCGATCATTGTCCTCGGGTGGCGCCTGCAAGCAGTCTCATGCCACAAGAGCGGGGGGAAAAAAGGAAGAGCCCCCAGTTGTAATTCCACAGAAGCTTAAGGCAAGCGAGGTTCTTTAATCCCGCCGGAGTCCGGGGCGAGCCCCCTCCGGGCACGGCGCTGTCAGGTCCGTGGGGTTCCAGCCGCTCGCCAACTCTGGCCGGCCTCCCCTCTCCTGGCCCGGGCTTTCCTCAGAGCGCCTTGACACTTCCCAGGACTATCCAAAGCGATAGGAGACAACAAAAGATCCCCGAGTTCCCGCAGCGGAGCTCCGCCGCCTCCCGAGCACAAGTTGCTGCCCCGGCCCCAGACTCCGGGACCAGCCGCTAACGGAGAGCAGCCGGGACGGGCAGGACCGGCCACCGCCGCCCTCCGTGAAGGCGAGGAGCGGGCAGGGAGCTCCGCGAAGTGTCCCCGCCGAGTCAGTGCGCGCCCGGAGAGCGGCGGGCAGAGCGCGGCGGCGGAGCGGCGGCAGCGCCCGCTCCCATGGCGGGGGAAGGAGGCGGGCGCGTCGGGGGCCGCGGCGGAGCCGGGCCGCGGTCAGGCGGGGCGGCGGGCAGGGGAGCCCCGGCGGCTGCCCCGAGCCCAGCCCAGCATCGCCGCCGCCCCCGCCCCTGCACGCGGGAATCCCACGCTGGCCCCCGCCCCAGCGCCGGAGGAGGGCACAAGAGGGGCGATGGAAGGAAAGAAGAAAGAAAAGGCCGGGAGAGAGGAGAGGGCGAGCAAAACTTCCCCGGGCCAACGCCCCCGAGCCACCCACCCCAACCGCCCGCCCTCAGTGCGGCGGCTGCGGGAGGAGGAGAGGGAGGAGGAGGAGGAGCGGCTCCTCGCCTTGCCCCGCCGCCGGGGCAGGGGTGCACGAGTCAGGCGGGGCCGAGCCTGAACTTTCTGCTGTCACGTCGAGCCGCTCGCCTCCGCCGCGGGTTTCCCCTTCCCCCTCCCGGCCGCCTCCGCCTCCCGCCCGCGCTGCTGCTGCTGCAGGTCTGGTGCCGCCTCGGGACACCTTAAAGGAGCCGCACCTACGCGGCCCCCGCACGCGCCGAGCGGCGCTGCCCGGCCCGGCGCTCCCTCCCCGCCCGCCCCGCCCTGCGCGGAGCCGGCGCCGCCTCCCGGCCCTGCCCCGCCGAAGGTAACGCGCGGGGCGGCTCCCGGAGCCCATCCCCAGACAGGAGCGCTGGGAGGGGATGGGGGTGGCCCCGGGCGCAGATGAATTCGGATTCCCCTCGCCCACCCCCGCTGAAAACAAGCAAAGACACAAAAGCCCCCCGCGGGTCTCCACCGGCATTCCCGAGGCTGCGCTTCGCCGGGTGGTTCCCAACGCCAAGGCCTGGCCGTGCTCCAGGGTGGACCAAATCTCTAGGAGAAGCATCCTCAAATCGTCACTCCTGCGGTTGAGTGCACCGACAAATGCTACAGGAGCAACTCCGCATGGCCATGTCACACCATGAGATGTAGTGGTGGGGAAAGAATGGGAACACTACAGGGAACTTGGAAAAACTTACGCTACCACCTCACAGAAAAGCTCCAGCTATCCCTAGATTTGATTCATTGAGGATTGAGTGAGGCAGAAGAAGAAATTTCATTTCCAACCAGCATATTAAATATATTAACCACACTGCAAGCAAATCTGCAGTGGGATAATCAAACTATACAGAAAGACTCTTGATGTACTTCCTGTCACAGGATTTATACAGACCCCACGCTGTTATCAGCCAAACAGGTTTGGGTGCTGGCAGCCACCACCATCAGTCAAACCACGAAGAATGTCACTGAGTTTGCCCCATGTTGTGTCCCTCAGGGGAAACTGACCAAAAGTCCAACAACAGAAAGGTCCTGTGCATTGCACTGAGTCTGTTTCAGTCCACTTTTATGCGTATGAGATACATAAAGACAGATTTTCAATACTGTAAATCAAAACCTGTTTACATTGGGAGAGGAGGTTCCTGATTGTATGTATATGGTGTATCTGTATCAGCAGCAACCAAACCAGTAAGATTTTCTTCTAAAACTGATGAGAATTGTTGTACATCCAAAAGTTAGAAAAACAATCAAAGTGTTTTACACCAATTAATTTTCACAGAGAAAAATGAATTAGTGTCCTACATCAAACACATTTAGAAAGCAATCATAACTGAAATCAGTAGCAGTGAATAATTTTGCATATGAGCATATTTCTTCAAGCTGTACCTAGCCAACCATTTCTCTTCCTGTTGTGACCTCATCCAGCACTTTATGAAAGAAAAATGCATTAGCACCTCCACAGTTAAAACCACACAGCATAAACAGTGAAGAGCCCCGAGATAATCCTTAAATCCTAGTGAGAAGTTTGAGATTTCAATAAATTAGATTTGGGGTTGTTCTTTTGTAATTGATTAAATAAACAGGAGTCACATGCAGGGCTGAAAATGGGCCTCAAGAGTACATTTATTTCACCTCTGTTCCCAGATAGGGTCAAATATAAGTAAGACCCTAACTAGCAGGTATTTTGTAATCCCTCTTCTATCCATTTCTCATGACTAGAGTTTCATACTCTATTTAGTTAACCTGTCCCGATTACTGTATAGTCAGATTTCTTTTTTTTTTTAAGCCTACACCAAATACTCTTCTGGAAGAAAGCACACCACTATCACCACCAATTACATTTTGAAGACCTTTTTTTTTTTATTCCTTCTATAGTATCAATACTTGGCAGACTCACATTGTAGCACATTCTCTTCATATTTTAAGTGATTGCATCTCTTTAAAAAGCAAATCTACACATCTACCAGTAGGCCACTCTAAAGGGAATAAATAGGTTCACCTATTCTATGAATGTACCTTCACACGTATATTTACTTGTACATCTATTTATTTACTTGTAAAGGATCATTCTTATATATTCCCCTGATTATATGGGATGTATTTCCTCTAATCTTTAAATATAAAAGGTAATTTTAATGCTTTTCTATGGCATTTGTAATTTCTAACGTAAATTCATCTATTTACTTTGTAACTGACAGGAAACATACAGAATGTGTACAGAAGGTAAACAAAACATTTTCCTCATTCCCAGAGAGTTTTCACAACCCAAAATGAATCTGTTTACTGTTCATTATTGCAATAGTAGATTTCTAGATTCACTCACGCTTTTGCTTATGTAATTTAGAAAAAAAAGGGCCAGTAAAATTTTATGCCATGTCAAAGTCTTGTTGTTTGCTTGTTTTCAGTCTTGCTGGCTGCTAATTTGAAATTCGCAGTCAGAGAAATTCACCATACAGCAGTGGATTAAATCTCTGAAGCTTGAATGACCTTACCATGTGATCATGAGATGAGCCTACGTAAAACAGTTTAAAGCTTTTGTGCCACGGTTACCGGATCTTTAATGAGGCTCTAAGACTGTTTCAATCACTATAAAGAATTTTTTATCCTTTGAGAAGAACAGAGTCATTCTGCTTTAGGTACCTATAGTGAAAGTACAGTAGAGCTTCAAAGGCTTGTTCAATTTGTACTGTCTCAGATACTTCATAACATAATGTTTAGCTGTCAGTGCTTTCTTACTTCAGAAAAATTGCTAGGAGTGAATGTATACTGCTCTAATTATCTTTCTTAAAATTCATTTAGATTGTAATAATATATAACAGCTGCACGGCTGAGTGAATCTCTTCAAATTGTAAGCCTCCAGAATTTCATCAGAATGTCTTGTAAGTAATTGACATCATCTTTAATTCTGCAGATGTTCTTACAAAATGTGTGCTATTAAAGCACCCTTATTGTCCTTGATACTGAGACATAGAGACACCCGTGTGAGACACACACGTATGTGTGTGTCTGTCAGAAAAAGTTTCTAGGAAAAGAAACACGGCTTTAACCTCTTCAGATGTGGGGAACAGTACATCGATGAGGATTATAAAGCAGATGTACTTGCTGTGTTTATTCTGTAATATTTTAAGACTTACACAAACATGTAATTTCTGGGAGAGCGGAACTACTTTGAAACACAGAATTACACACGCTGCCTTAAGTTTGAGGCACAGGACTTGCATGAAACCTCCAACAAAAAAGGTTCTCCAGAACTGATAGTTGTGATTCAGCAGATGGCACTCTTCCCTCGAAGCGACTAAAATCAGTTCTCCCTCTGATACAAGGGATGATGTGCTTTGAGAGATTGTTCAAGAACTTGAACTTCTGTAAGCACTGCAGATCCCCAAGGGCAGAGACACGCACACGACGTCTTGGATGTGCTGTGGGGGCAAACACGGTGCCTCTCCACACACCTCTTTGAACTTCAGATGGCTCTCCCCCTTCCTGATCTCCAAACCAGCGTGCAGCCTCCGGTTATCAGCGGGGCTGGCTGCCAGGAGTCCCTCTGTGTGTGCACTGCGCGGTCACACGCGCTCGTGTCTGCAGAGGCTCACGGAGTTTATCGTCCCGAGGCTGGCAGCCAGCGTTGCTGAATCGCCGCCTTTATTCTGCAGGCTGCAGCTAAGCTCCCATTGACATCACGGGGATTATATAGAGATACAACCAAGTTTCAAAAAGTCCTTCTTCCAAACTCTTTAGGACACCGTGGAAGGGATGGGTTGCATTATTTAGTGAACTGCCTTAAAAAAACTAGTATAAATATTTTTTTCTAAGTGTAAGTTGAAATTAAGTGGAAAAACATGAGGAATTATATATATGAGGAATTAAAAATACATCTCTCTTTGTGTATTTGTCTCTAAGTATATTATGGGCCTTAACCATGGCAGGAATCCTAGCTGAAGTCAATAAACCTACCTGATCAGTACATTATTAGTACATATATAAACATATCTGAACAGTACATTATTTCAGTGATATTTTCAGCACGAAAAAAAAAAATTGGATTTTTCTACTTTAAATCTAAACAAGCACTGAAATGTTGGAAGAAGGTGCACTGTAAAGGACAGCTGAATATAAAAAGTGCATGAATAGCAAAAGCTTGAAAACCTACAGTTGCCATATAATTAATTGGGATAATTGTTATGAACAAACAAGAAATGTTATGATTTCCATGCCCATATAAGTAAATTTCTGTCTCTTTCTTGACCTGTCTGGTTAATGTTTAAACATGCTGTTCAAAGACATTGTTTTCTTGTATTTGATTGCTCGGGCCTTACCATGATTTTGCTTTTATTTACATTAATTTTGTGATGTAATCCTTATTTTCTTTGATGTTACTCTTAATTACACTACTAGTGAATTCAGACTTCCAGTGTCTTTCACTACATACAACATTTAGAATAGCACTTGAATAATTACAGAGCAAGGAATAATAGCAATAAAATATAATATTTTAAAATACAATATTTTATTCGCTATGATGAATTCAAAGATAGAGACCGTAAGGAAGCTCAAGCCTCATTATGCTAGGTGTGTAAAAACACCATGATAAAAGATTCTTTCTTCAAAGGATTTATGAAGCATCACTATCAACATAAAGAACTTAAAGAAAAAAATCACCACTGGCATAAACATGCAAAATCCCATTGAATTTTATCCTTTAATATTCCTTTGTATTAGGGGTGAATGGGTCTTTTCATTTCTGTTCAAAGATGCTATAGCACATCCCCACTGGAAAAAAAAAAAAGTCACTAAAGCTATATTCCTTCTGCTGCCCCAGTAGAAAATGCTAAAGGCATATTTGCTATTCAGTCTACTCAGCAGACTAGCTCAAACGCTTTTAAAAATTATTTTAATTATAGGAAATATTGCCTAGAACTCCTGCTTTGTGGTTTTGTTCTTGTTAGTGACAAAATGCTAATCTGCTTAATATGTAATTTATATACAAACAACACAGTATTTATTACAAAACCAGTGTTATCTCTGATATTGCCAAACAAAGAGAGACCTGTCCCTGAAATCTCGGTATTTGCTTTAAATGTTTAACAAATGAGCCATTCAGGACTCACTATCTCCTGGCCTCAATACGAGGAGTATGAGGGTGTCACCTAGTGGATTGTTCTGGCTGCCTGGAGGAGAGCTCACAAGCCAAATCAGCCAAATGGCATTGAATGAACTAACAAAATGAAAGAGAAAGGCTTCTTTTTTCCTTTATTTAATTACTCCGGGAATTGTGAGAGCTTCAACAGAGCGTTATTGTTCTGTAATATCTGCCTTTGGGTTCCCATTCATGCCACAGAATCTGTTGGCACTGAAAAGGGCTGTAAGAATGATGCATCCAAAATTTTGAAGAGAAAATTACCTATGTTCCTGGATCAGAGGAAAGGTTTAATATTACCACAGACAACCATTTTAAATGAGCTGCACAAAACTTTTGTTTGAGAAAACAAATAATAAGTGGAAGAAAGTGCCTGTACGTTTCATCAATTATATTTTTAAAGAAGGAACTCTTCCATGGTTTTCAGAAGGCCATCAAAAAAAAAGGGGGGTTTGCATGTATTAATTTGAGATTGCTGTATGCATTTATAATTCATGAATAGTTAAGGTTAACCTTAGCAATCTGGAGATGAAAAGGATTACATAAACTATCCATCTTATTTCTTTGATTGAATTACTGCACATATTTAAAGCAGACGCCACTTAAGAACGGAATACCTGCAGTGAATTAACTCAGTCAAATGCAAAGCAGATACCCAGCCAGCTCACCCAGTACCATTGCAATTGCATGTTGAAATTTAAAATAACCAGCATACAATTTATAATTGCATGATGAAAGCCTATCTGATCCCATATATTTAACCTCTTTTAATTAAAAAAATGCTTACTATAGTTTTAATATTGCATTCTGCCCTTGAGTGGAGGAAGGGAAGAAAGCAAGGATGGAACTACAGATGATAAAGACATCCTATTTTCATGCCTAGAGCATGCATTTGAATTACACCCCCTGAAATTCTTGAGTGTGTGCTGTGTGACCAGCATGGGAAGAGGAGCAAGTCTTTGCCCCATGATGGTATGCTTATTTTTTTGTGCCAGAAGTACATCCTACCCATCAGTAGACACAGTATGGTACTGGAAGCAGCAGCAAAAATCTTGCATTAGCAGTACACTTTGCTGGCCTTGCTGCTGGTGCCCTGCCTTAATGTGTCTGTTTTAATGAGCAAGTGGATCTGCCTTCCTCTGTGTAGGAGGGCTAGCACATCCTTAGCCTTTTCTCCAAATACAAAATAGACACAAAATTCCTTGAAAAATACCCCTGGTGAAAAGGTATGAAGAGCCCCGCAATCCTTATCCATATTAAAAGCTCTCAGAATCACACTTCAAGAGAACTGTGAAAGCATATATTACTTAATTTAATTAGAAAAGGAAAATGTATAAAGTTATTTCAACTGTTTGACTACAAACTACCTCTACTTCTTGAGGTAGAAAATGAAGAAAGGGAAAAAAAGGTTAGGTAAATTCCCTCAAAACAGAGAACAGAATTCTGTTTATCAGAAGCATCTTATTCTGCTAGATACTAAATGTTTTCTGGCCCTTAGAAGCATTTCTCCACTCTTTGGGACATAGAATTATTTAGGATTTTTCTTTTTGAATGTATTTTGTCTTGTCAACAAGACAAAAGTAAGTTGGTCCAGATCCTAATGGATTGTGCTGTGAAGTGCCCAGGTGATGCCCATTGAGGAGTTCAATAGGAGACACTGACTAAGTACTAAACCTACAGGGCAAGTAAGGATTACTGCCGAGGGAGGGAATACTGTCAGTGAGCCTTGTATACCCATTCATACAGAGGATATTTCATTTTGAAACAGTTCCTTCCAGGAGCAGTACCAGGCTCCCATACCTCATACATCTCCTTTTGTACAGAAGGTCAGACTGCCTACAGAATGGGAGGGGAGGAAAAAGGAAAACAAACTAGAGGGAAGGCCTTGGGCCCCAGCTAAATATTTCATTAGAAAGAAAACTGGTCTTGCATGTGTTCTCTTTAAAACCTCCCAAAGGACAAATTTGTCAGGGAACGTCTACATAGTTAGGAGCATCCAGCAACACAACCATTCCTCCCGCTCTCCGAGACGGCCTGACACGAGCCAGCTCCGGCGCAGAAGCTGAGTAAATATTCTCTGCTAGTGCCAAGGCTGAGCTAACACAGGTTGTGTCTCAACAGGCCTTATTAGCTCAGGCTCATTACTGTAATAACCGGGCTCCGTGGCAGCAGGAGCTGCTGCTGGCGCTGCAGACATGCCGTCAGCGCGCTCCTCCTCTTCTGCCCGCACATTCGCTCGCTGCATTGCAGCCCGCAGCTGCTCCTCTCGAAAAGCCCTCCTGGCATACAAGGCCATGTCAAAAATAGTGGGTGGGTTGGTGGAAGGTTGTGAAGAGCTGGCAGGGCAGGGGATCACCCCTGCTGCACTGTAATGGCGTTTTTCCCGAGTACAAAGCACGACCTTAGGCAAGGATCGTGCAGGTATACAACTTCCACTTTCCTCTTCTGTCACCTTTCAACAGAGAAAATTACACACTAAGCACCTTAAAAATGCAGCAATCTGCTTTCAAAGGAAAAGTTGAGAATTCTTTTATATAAATGAGCAAGTTCTCTACCATCCTAGCTGTTACTCGGTAAACACAATTTAGCTTTTACCCTCAGCTGCACTGCTGGACAAACAACCTGCTGTTTAGAGTGCACAGTCAGAGCTCCATGGGCTCACAAAACCCACTTCAAAGAACACAACAAGAACAGAAAAATTGCTTTTTGAATCCTACTGCCATACAGGCACAGGGCCAGCATGGCAGTTCAGATAGGAATATCAGACTAAATAAATATTAAGACTGAAGAAAGTCTCAGGCAAAGTTCCTGCAGACCACAATAAGAGAGGATACTATCTGGGATCTACACCTTCCACATATGATCCCTGTAGCTGTAGTTCTTAGGTGAATAAGAAAGCAGCAGTGAAACACAAACATTATGTGTCAAAACCATAATTTGAAATTTACACCTACGCACAAAGATGAAGAAAATTATTCCAAATCGTTTTGCATTATTTATTTATTAAATTATTTCAGGTTTTATTTCAACTGACATTTTGAGGTGTTGCTTCATAATGATGGAGCTGAGAAACTATCTGTTTTTGTGTGTTCAAAAGAGATAGTCTCACATGGAGGTAATAACCTTAGGCCAGGGGAGATTTCATTGGCACTCAGAGGGTTTTTAATATTGAAATTTTGCATATTGCCATGGAAAGTTTCTACTAACCAAGAGGGAACTCTTTTTAAGTGGTAGAATAAGCTATTTGCCTGAGTAGAAGTTGGAGAGATTTTATTCAAGCATATTCAGTTGGTTCTCATTATGAACAACTTTATATTTCATTGTAAAATTTTATATTTGCTTCCCAACTATTAAGAAAATATGCACACTTACTTTTTGAGACATATTTTGGTATGCAATATTACTTGTGCTGCAAGATTTGCATTTTGATTTATTGAAGAAAAGCAGGTTTAAAACCCTGACTTATTATAATGAGGAAATCCTCACAAACAATTCAATGGGATGATAAATACATGTCTTTCAGTAAAGTACTTATCTAACCTCCAGTGTACTTTGTTCTTATCTGGATGGATTCCAAAATATACAGTTTCAAGTGAATTATGCTATAATGCCCTCTGCTGGTCCTGAGCTAGTAAAAGCAGTCTAAATTTCCTTTGTAGCTCACCTGAAAAGGTACAAAAATGACATGAAGACCTTGGGCTCAAATCTTAATAAACTTCTAAAATCAGCCCTAGGCTGATTATAGACTCTAATAAGACATTTTTTTAAATAAAACTGGCCAACTTGATCTTAAAAAACACCAAATTTGACACAAACTTTTTACAAAGTTGACAAGACCCTCAGGGTTTCTCAAGAAAGAATATTTGCTAAATTCTCTAAATTCTGTGAAAAATTCCATAGCTTTAAGGAATAAACCATTAAAGATCATCAAATGAAATTTATTTAACTTCAAGAACTTGATACTGCATTAGGAAGTCAAGAGTGAAAATCCTACCAGAGTGGTAATGCTAGATTTCAAGATTTCAACGCCATTTCTTATATTGTACCAATCCAGCACATGACAATATTCAGAGGCTGAAGCCACTCTTCAAGTAAGGAACTGAATATATGTACTAGGACTTACATTGTAACTTTGGTTGATATTTTAAATGTCCTAAAAATAAAAAAGGAGATGACAACTCAGACAGTTAAGTACAGCTGTACCAGAGGGTCCTGCTTCAATACTTTTATGGCATGAATATGTGGAAAAAAAGGAAATACTGAAAAATCAACTTCAGTTTTTCCCTGCTCGACTTATTACTGCCTGACAGAAGGCTTAGTGAGAAGCTACCCATTCCCAAGGAGTTAATTAGTACCTTCTGTGAATAAATACCAATCACACCAACACCTTATATGCAGCAAGATTAAACAAGTAGTGTTTTTTAAAGTTCCGTATCCTTTGAAGTATGCTTGGTTAAAATTGCCTTAATTAGATAGCATAATGCTAAAAATAAGGTTAGGGTATTCTTGTTTTTGTCTTCCTTTTCTCTCTGAACACAGAGTAAAAATTATAAACCTGGCCCAAATTTGGCATAATGGAAACATGAATGAGATTTTCAAAAGTGCTTTGCAGAGGGGGATGCTCAACTGCCACTGAGAGAACTCCCCTTGGTATTTTTAAAAATCCCACCCTTAACCCTTTATTAAGAATCCCTTGAAAGAGATTTTTGCTTGAAGCCATAAATCTGCCCATCAGATATGCAGGGCGAATCAGCAATTAACAGGAGACATGAAGGATTTTCTTGATTACAGTTTGGACAAGCATTTCTCTGGAGAGCTGCTGCTTTTGTTCAAAATCAGCCTGTCCCCTCCATGTTTGAGCAGGCTGTATGCTTCACCATCAGAATAAGGGAATTTTAGTGCCACAGAAACATGGCCTTGAATGGCCCAAAATGTTTATGTTATAGATCAGGCAAAATCTTGTTGCTGTTTCACATCATTTCTGATGGCAAAAGCTGGCATCTGAAATGATGCTCTGCTTTTGTGGGACACAAATGGTGAATACATGCAATGTGGCAATAAACACGTTAAAGGCAAACATTTGCTCTCAAATTGTGTAGATTCAGCCTAATCCTGAGAGGATTTCAGGTTCTTGGATCTGCCACTGAGGTGACAACCCACTGCCTGAGAGCAAGAGTGGGAGGCATGCCTGCCACTTTCCAGATATGTGGGAAAAGCTGGAGTCCATCTGTTTTCTTCCCCAACATTTTTAATGATTTGTCTTGTCTTTGATTAGCTATGTTATTTAAGCCACAGTGTAGAAAAGAGTAGAGACAAGTTCTACATAGCATAATGTAGTTCTCTTTGAAATCTGCTTTATTATCATAAAGATTGTACTGACTTTTACTTCATCTGTTTGGGTTCATGTTGGAAACTGAACTTACTAACTACAGGAAACACATCAATGATCAGATTTCCTACCAATGAAATAATGTGATGCCTAGCTAGCCTGTGAAAAATTTGCTTTGTTGCTACTCTGGAGGATATTGCCCAATGTAGTCTAGAAAAGTAACATTTATGAATTTTCTCTTATCACTACTCTTCTTTGTAAAGTACTGGTAACTCTAGTCATAATTATATGTAATCATTTCCTACTTATGAGGTTTGTATTGCATGCAGTGGTTAAAACAAGACATGCTAAAGAAAAAGCCTATTTTACTACCACTGGATTCAGAGAAGAATCCAGTGAAAGTATTAATTTGACACTGAATTCTCAAATGGCAGAGAGACTGAGGTCCACTGTGAAAAACCACTGTACAGAGAGGAGATGCCATTTTTCTAGAATCTTGCTGCACAAACATAGATTGGTGGAGAATTGTAACAATATAAATAAACTTCCTCCTCAAATGATCCCATGCTTGTCATGACAAAACATAGGTCTAGTTCTGAATGAAAATAAAAGAAATCTGTCTTGGGGTGAACTTTGCTGTTCCAGGATGGCAGCTATTCCCATGGCACAGCAATATTCCGTTTCTCAGAAACAAAAACACACTAGCAGCAACAAGCCGAGGGGAGGGCCGAAAGGCCTTGACCCCTCTATTTCCAAGCAGGTGACAGCCCCATAAGTCTGACTGAGATTCCATGGCCATAAACTGGAGCCAAAAAAACCCATAAGATCCAAAAATCTTTATGTTCTGTCTGCTCATCCTTGCCATCTGAAACACTGCCATGTCCAAATATCAACACAACAGTTCCACCTCATGAGGCCTGAGGTCCTGAGTCGTGGGGAAATGTCACAGCCTTATTTCTGTCATATCCTGGAAAACCAGGACCAATGTATTTGTACCCGCAGGAAAAAAAGAAAGAAATAACAACATATGAATATATTTTTGGGCACATTTATGCCTATCTGTTAACAAGTTGAGTAAGACATGAAATAGATCCTACTTTTGAAATCAAGCAGCAGGTTCTGGAAGTGATACTTACAAACAGATTATTAATGCGAACAGCCTCTAATAACACAGTGCTGAAGAGTCAAGGGAATAAATGGAATTTTCATTTCTTGATCTCTGCAAATTAAGATAAGATGCTTTTCTGGAAACCTTAAGTAAATACCAGTGTGTCTTATGGATCGCAGCAGAGGGGTTAAATGGGTGACATTTAAATGCCTTTTATCACAATTAATCAAGTGATCCTTTTTTTTAATCATAGATATCACAAGTTGAATGATGTCTATGATTATATAGATATCATTTAGATATCAATATATTATTTCTGAGATGAACATAAGTATTTTAAAATATTTATATATTACAATTGTTTTAAAAGGTTTCATTTATATCTGTAAGTATAACCACACCACAGCTTGCAAGTTATTCTTTTCTATTCTATTGACAAAAATGAACATAGATCCAAAACATGATAGCCCATATCCACAAAATGGGGATGAATTATTCCTTTGTCACCCCTTCAGTTTGTGGTTTACCAGATTACAACACAAGCTGATTATATTGATGCTCCTAATTATGAAAGCTAGGGGAATTTTCATATCTTTCACTGAAGTAATGTCTTCACCTGATTAGAAGTAAGATTGGAAAACAAATATTTTAATGAAACATGCAACACAGAGTTCTACTAAATACAATCACACATTGCTCAGCAAAGCTGCCAATAAAGTGAAACAAATACAACTCCTCAAATACTTCAATGAAATGACTAATTAACAGGTTTCTAGTATGGAGCTTCTTGGAGTACAAAGAATAAATCTCATAAAATAAAGGCAAGACACTAACAACCCAATTTCATGCAGAATTCCAACTCCTGAAAGGTCTGAAGCCTCAGGCACTTAGAATTTACTGTTCTCATTCACAGAAATGATTTGCAGACCTAAATGAATATTTTAGAGTTTTTTCTTGGAGTCAAATGATCCATCTGTTTACTAAAACAATTCACCACAAAGCCAAAGAGGTCATTTCAGGGTAAAACCTCCATCTCAGCAAAGGGTAAACCAAACAGGGTGTCAAGTTGAACTATGTGAAGTATAAAGTAACATGAGATAACATTTGATGATGGTCAGATTGTATGATCTTTCTGCTCCAGCATTTTTAAGACTGAGATACAAAGAATTATTTTCTTGGAAGGTATTAAGTTAACAGAGATTTATATTTCTATGGCATTATCCCAGTCTTACACTGCTGAGCACTGTTGATAATGAATGTTATTTGTAAAAATGAATATATTCTCCAGCTTACAGCCACACCACCACACAAGGGAGTGTTTTCAGCAGGCTATGAATGTGTAAGTTGAATCAAGCCACACAACTTTTTCATCTCATTTCATGATATGGGAAAAGCTGAATGGAAGAATGAGAATGAGAAGTACTATTTATTTCAAATCGTTAATTTGCAGTAGAATTCCCATGTTTTATGTGGAACTTGGTGGCAAGGGAAAATGAGTAAAATAAATTCAATAGGAATATGTTTGTCTGAACTGAAACTATACCATATCTCCTAATTTTAGCATTACCAAAAATTTCAGTGGTGTTAGACTTACAATACATCTTCTACTATAAAAAACTCTCAATTGCTGGCTATATTCTCAAAATTAGAATCAATTTTTCTTCCTAAAATAGAAAAGATAATAGAGTACTTGCCATAATTCTTCAAATACAATCATCATTACCAAGAATTACCAGAATCTATAGAAAATAAAATCTGTTCTCAGTGAGCTGATTCCCTCCACTTGTGGTGCTTCTTTTTGCTAATCCTTGCACTGGAAACAGGCAGGTGTAAACACTGGATTAGATCTCAGTGTTCTGGGTTGGAGGAGACCCACAAGGATCATCAAGTCCAACTCTTGAATAGCCCATATAGAGATCCAACCCACAACAGTGCAGAGTCTAGTAGAAGAAAATAAATTAAGCACAAAAACCTGCATTGAGAGTATTGTGTATAATCTTCCAACTTAAAACCTTATCTGATGGGTAGAAGTACAGCTCTGGGTTCCCATCAGAATTTATTGATGCATTTGCATCATCACACATAGTACAGTTCCTTGGACCCTGGGGTCTGTCCTGGTTAACCCAGATTTCCTATCTATGAACATAAATATCAGTCATCCATCCTCCATCAAAAAATTCCAGGATAATTTGTTTTACCCACATACTTTTCAAAAAGTTGGGTGTTTTTTTGTAGAGGTTTTTTGTTTTGGGTTTTTTTTCTATTTTTTGGTGGGTTTTTGTTGGTTTTTTTTTTTTTTTTTTTGTTGTTGTTTTTTTTTTTTTTGGTTTTTTTTTTTTTTTTTTTTTGGTTTTTTTTTTTTTTTTTTTTTTTGGTTTTTTTTTAAAGTTTTCTTTGTTTGTTGTTTTACATTAAAGGATTCCATGTACCTGATTTGGAGCAGTCTTTCAAAGGTCAGCTTTCTATAAGCGAGTTCTGTGCTGGTTCCATCTGCAGCCAACAAGAGAAATAGGCTACTCCAGAGGCTCTCTAATGTATGATCTTAGCATTTATTTTAGAGCTGGTGAATCATCCTCTGCAAGTGCCTCTTTCTGCCCTCTTACTGCCAGACTGGTTTAGATTTTTTCATACACCTAAAGTTAGGCAAGATAAGTCCAATCTTTACATGCAATACTTGAGCGCAGGACTTTGCTTTGTTTGGAAACGGTTTTTACAAAAGGTGTATCCAATATCTTGTTTTAGATTTAATTAACACAGGCCTTTGAGTAGGAAGTCTTTGCTGCAAACTCTTGAAGAAGCAGTGGAACTCTTTTTTTAACTAAGAGTTCTGAACTTGAGCTGTTTGGCTGAATCATGGATCATCTGATTGGATCATCTGAAACAAGCAGCTCAGCTTCCTTGATTATTTCCCCTGAATATTCTACAACAGTTGTTTGCACACAATTAACTAGAAACTGGAGTAGCTGTAAGAAAGGGGTGGACTAATTAACCTACAATTTCCTGTAACACCTAACAATTCTCCTACTTATTATGCAAAAGACAAAGAATTTCTTTTCCTAGCCAGAAATTTTGCAGGACAAGAGGAAATTGCTCAAGCCACAGCAAAGGACTTCTATTGACAAGGAAATGAAGAAAGAAGGAAACGAAGGAGGAAAGAGAAGAAAGAGAGAGAGAAAGAGAGAAAAAGAGAGAGAGAGAGAGAGAGAGAGAGAGAGAGAGAGAGAGAGAGAGAGAGAGAGAAAGAAAGAAAGAAAGAAAGAAAGAGAAAGAAAGAAAGAAAGAAAGAAAGAAAGAAAGAAAGAAAGAAAGAAAGAAAGAAAGAAAGAAAGAAAGAAAGAAAGAAAGAAAGAAAGAAAGAAAGAAAGAAGAAAGAAAGAAAGAAAGAAAGAAAGAAAGAAAGAAAGAAAGAAAGAGAAAGAAAGAAAGAAAGAAAGAAAGAAAGAAAGAAAGAAAGAAAGAAAGAAAGAAAGAAAGAAAGAAAGAAAGAAAGAAAGAAAGAAAGAAAGAAAGAAAGAAAGAAAGAAAGAAAGAAAGAAAGAAAGAAAGAGAGAAAGAAAGAAAGAAAGAAAGAAAGAAAGAAAGAAAGAGAAAGAAAGAGGCAGGCTAGTTGTGTCTTGTGTCTTCTGGCTATGAAACCACTGGAGTTTCCTGTGCTCTGCCATGTTCTGTACAGTACGTATGAAGTGTGATGACAATGGTGGTGGTAAGGAGTTGATCCTTGCTTTAATCTGTTTTCAAATCTCTCTTGAGTTTTAACACCCAGGCAAGTGTTTAATCCTTATGTCTTGCCTTCAAAGCCACAGATAGATTCCTACAAAGGTCTTTAGATAAGCAGTAAAAGTGCTGATTGTTGTGAAAACATACGTGTTTCTTCTTTCAGATCCACTCCTTTGTATACTCCTTTTATTAGTTTTGAGATTATTAGACACACTGTCTAGAGATAAAATACTGATATTACATAGATTTAATCTCATAAGCAAACAGATGCCATCTTTAAAATGATTTAAACCATACAGGTGCTTTATATTAATCAAATTCTTTTTTTGCTTTGAGTATAACTGTGTCAATTGAGGTGCTTATCTGTTCATGTTCTGTTCAAATAAATTACTGCTAATCATGTTTGAGGGCATGTTTAAGAGTTTTTAGACTGGTAATAGATATTACACCTTTTCAAAACTATCATAAATATTATACTGTAACAGCTATACTGCATCTGGATAACATTCAGGGAATTGAATTGACTCATAATCATTGCCACCTACTGTGCTGCAGTAACCAACCCTAAAAGAATGTTGTTATTAGACTGTGCAGAGTACACTTGAACTATACAGTAAATATTTTTGAGGTGGGTACCACAGCCTCACCCATTTGACAATCACTTTATATTCCCATATTACAGTTTTTAAGTATTTATTGCAAGATTGTGACCTATGCAATATATTCAAACTTGTTGTGGGAGTAGGCTGTTAGCAGGAGAAGGCAAAAGAACCAAAGATGTGATTTTCATTTCTCATTGGGAAACACAGTTTTAAACTGGGGGAGGATACCAGGATTCAAATTTATTCAAAAGAAAAAAAAAAAAAAATTTTTTAGACTGAAAACACAGAGGTTCATGTGAGGTACTTCCACTGAGCTGTAACCCTGCTGTTTTAAGTATCTCCAACTAAATTATTTTCAGAATGTGAAGACAATCAAGTTGAGACTAATAAAAGTGCTTGCAAGTAGCAAAGAACACAGTGGAAAAGATACAGCGTGACTTGGCTGATGTCACAAGGTAGGGCCGCACAAAGTGCTCACTGAGAGAAGGGAGTAGGAGAGGGAAAAAGGATTTGGAAAATTTGACCATGAATTTCATGTGATGATATTATGCTACCAGAAGGAGATAAGGGGGAAAGCGAGGGAGGGGAAATTGGAGAACTAATACTGAGGAGAGCTCAGTTAGAATACACTGAAGGGAACCAGGGAACAGGCAGATGCAGAAGCTGAGAAAAAGTGACAGCCATGCCGTAATGAGAAAATGGAAAGGATTAGAATGGCTTCAGTGAGTCTAGCAGCACAGTATTAACCTGAGAAACCTAATGACATTTGGGAACTTAAACACAGACTCCTATCTAGTCTGGATGCTATCAAGGCAAATGAAAATCTTTAGCAGCAGCACCACTTGAGTTCTTATTCCAGTGTTATGACAGTTACTGTTCATCAAAAGGCTGCACTGCTGAGAGCAGGACTGGCTTATGCATTAAATATCTGAATAGAGAAAAACCCCCTCATCTTCTGAGCATACAGGAGTTCCTGTCCCTTTCTAAATAATGCTCCCCTCCTTATTTTCTTTGACAGGAGTCAAAATGTTCAGTGCTTGACAGGGACTGAGCCTTAAGAATTGTCTCCAATCATCACTGTCTTTCCACTTTCCTCTTGGCTGCCTATTTTGTGAAATATGATTTCCCAAGCCCAGTGCCAGCCACCAGTGTTCTTCAATCAAATTCTTCATAGAGACTCACAAGTGTCACATCAACCAGTCCAGCACCTCATTATAAAACAGAGGGTGAAACACTGGGAAAAGAAAGCAAACAGAAAAGAAAAATGTAAATAGCATCACTTCTTGGTTACCAGGTGCATTTTATCTTATCTCTCTCTGTCTCCCAGGCTGTAAATTCCTCAGGGATAAGGGCTGTTTTAACAAGTGCCTTTTCCAGTGTTTATCACAGCATCATGCATATGTTCTAGCACAGTGACAAATCTGTCACAGAGCTACTTTTCAGCTATTGTGTGTTATCTTATGTGATACTTCTTTGGGGTTATTAATTATTATGTCACATGATTTCTCTTTGCCATGGTAAAACAAAAATCAAGAAATTTTGATTTCATTGTCCTCTTTCTAGGAGATTTGTGCGAAGCATAACTTCTCAGCAGCCTAAAACATGAGGCAATGCATGAATAAAATAAGTATTCAGTCTTCTCACTCTCACCTTCTTTATGCTGATATGAGATGCTGCTTTGTTAAATTTCACCATGCTGGTCAGATTACATGAGATTTAGCAAACTGAACTATCTTTATACCAAATTGCAGAAGATTTCTAAAAACTGTCCAAGCTTGCCATAGAGCCCTGCATTCTGAGCAGTACTGTTCACTTATTAGTCAACAGCAGACAGTCAAAGCATCTGTACTTTTATGTCTCCATCCAATTTCTTCTTGGTTGTATTCCTGCACAACCTTTTCACTTTAAATGTGCTGATTTCAGGTAACGTCAATGTAATTTAATCCCAAATTCATGGCATATTGGCCTTTTTTAACCAAGCCCTGTCTAATACTTATCCTTGGGGCAAAGGTATGTGGGTGAGCACTTTCTTTGCACTGTTTATAGCCCAAATTTGCATTTTTTCCTCCATCTAACAGGAATTGAAACTAAAGGAGAAACTTGCTGGTTTTGCTTCTTTTGGTACAGTGATCCTTTAAACTTTCTATTCATAATCCAAAATTTCAATGGTAATATTTCTTTTTTAAATGATTTATTTTCTGCAGTTTCTTAATCTGTTTTTTTTTTTTTACTGTCTCAGTGAAGTGGGTAGCTTGTATTGGTAAAAAGAATTTTTCCTGGTGGCTTAATTTTGTCAGATGGTTAAAAATGTATGATTTATGGTCTGGGGTTAGCCCTGATAGATCACAATTTAAGAAGGTAAACTCCAATTGAATTTTACACCAATATAAAGTGGAATTGCAATTTGCATGCAAGCCTAACAGCCCACTCACAAACCTATATATGTTAATACATGTTTTATTCCTTCAGGTAAACCAGAGCATGTTCATACTAGGACTGTGTGAGAACTGGTCATATGGCTTGTATTCAGTGAATGAGAGCAATATTTCACATTTGAGCTAACAAGGCACAGGAGAGCTGTTCCACAGCTCTCAGCCTCTTATTTCTCATGTAGAGACTTCATAGTTGCTGGTATTAAGAGCAGAGCTAACCCCAAAGTTTCAGTGGGCTGACAAGCAATGTCGCTTGTGTCACTGCATTTCCTTGGAGAGGAAATGGGTGTGCTCTTGCATAACTTCCCTCAAGCATCCGTGTGGAACAGAATTACGTATTTGTAATTTGTGTTTGTACCACCATTTTGTGGCCAGTCCTAGAAAGAAAATGCACACCCTTTTTCGTGTGCCAGAACACATCCATACACTTTCAAGTGATAAAAAGCAGCAGAGATAAAAAGCATTTGGGGCTATGTACTTTTTTTTCTTCCTAAACCTCAGGTTTTAGAGTCCTAGTTCATCTAAAGCTACTTTAAATGAAAAGTACTGCTGTTAAGCAGGACTTCTAAGTCCTACTGCCTGCCAGAACCAGGAGGTCTGAGATTACTGATTACTTAAAAAAACTGATTTGGCACAAGCTGCAGGCTACTGAGAAATCCTGCAAATGCAACCAATGGCTTATTTTGTTAGGGTTTGGTTGGTTATTTTCTTAGATGCTGTGTATGAAAGATTTAGGCAGCTGCAAAGGAGGGAGCTGAGATTTCCTCTCATCTGCTGTGGGGAAAGCCAGCCAGGGAGTCAGTGTGGGATAAAACAGGCTCTCCAGTCAGGTTTTCCCTGGTAATTGCCATGAGGAAGCAAGGACTCGCTAAAATCCACATTTTGCTGTACATCCCCAGTGCGGAAGGGGCAAAGCAAAGGTAATGCTTATTTAACAAGGTTCCATGCCTATGAATAACATTTTCTGCCTCTGACTGAATTCCAGGTCTCACCATACGTGACAGAAATATATCCATTTGCTACAGGATGAAACGCTACACCTAACCTATGATCACTGGAAGGCTTATTTTTTTAAAACTCTCCATTTGGTATTGATATAAAGACATTTTCCCTTTAAAATGAAAGAACACTAAAGACATCATGCTGTGGAAATTATGCAAATTTAACAAAGTCCATACAAACCAATTAGTTTCAAGATCAGAGGTGACACATTTTCTAATTAATACTCGTTTAATCTTCTATTTATGAGCCTATAAATAAATATCCCCTCACAGGAACATGTACAAAAGAAGACAGACTATCTATAGAAGAGGACCAGGTTATTTTTTGTACCACTATTTTATATAAATATAATAAATAATATAATATTTATATATTATATATTATATATTATATATTATATATTATATATTATATATTATATATTATATATTATATTATACTATATATATTATACTATATATATACACTATATGTATTATACTATATATTATATATTAAACTATATTATATTATATGTATTATATATATACAAAATATATATACAAAAGATGACAGACTATCTACAGAAGAGGACCGGGTTATTTTCTGTACCACTATGTTATACGAATATAATAAATATTATAATATTTATATATTATATATATATAATATATATATATATACTATATATATAGTATTTATCTAATACTATATGTTACATATTATATTATATTATATTATATTATATTATATTATATTATATTATATTATATTATATTATATTATATTATATACAAAATATATGTACAAAAGAAGACAGACTATCTACAGAAGAGGACCAGGTTATTTTTTGTACCATTATGTTATACGAATATAATAAATATTATAATGCTTATATATTATATATTATGTTATGTTATGTTATGTTATGTTATGTTATGTTATGTTATGTTATGTTATGTTATGTTATGTTATGTTATGTTATGTTATATTATATGAATAAATATTTATAATATTAATTTAAACACTAATTATGAAGAACAGCTTATTGATAATTTACAGAATCTTTATTATTGCCCTGTATTTATGAGTTTACACAGGAGTTACAGACTCAAAATTTGCTAAGACCATGGACATAATGGCTGGATCCCTGGGGAGCCTTATAGCAGAGCCTTTGATTCAGGATATACCACAGCAAGCATTCATTTGGGGGCTCTCCTTGTGTCCACAGTAACACCACCTGCCTTAGAATGGCTGCTTTGAGCCAGCTCTCCCCCAGAGCAGGCAGGCAACTACTGCTCCTCAGTGCATTGCTGCCCCTTAATAGCCATGCACTACTTTTTTCCCAAATTCCACAGCATCTATTCATTTGGGAATCTGTGGCAAGCTGGACTGAGGCCAAATGTTAGTCCCCCTGCTTCTGGCAGAATGGCCATCCACAAACCTGCTGCTTGGAGCAGGATCAGTGGAGGTGTGTGGAAATTGCACTCATGGCTTCAAAGGGAACTCACAACTCTCTCACTTTTTTACTGCTCAGGAAAATGTAAAAAAGAAGACATAAAGCCTGAAGTATTTGGTAGCTGAAGAGGATGTTCTTTAAATTTTCTCTTTACTGCTAAAGTGCACAATCAGTTCCACGAGAAGCATTTAAAAAAGGAAAAGGAAATATCTCAATCTTTCTCCTATTAAATCACTGCATTTTTATTTTCTCTTTTTACCCTCTTTAGATTATTTTGCACTCGTCTGGTATGTTTTGATTTTGATAAATCACCATTTCAAAGGGAAAGTTGTTTTACTAAACATTAATTCCCATTTCACACATTAACTTTCCTGCCAGAGAATTTGATTTTGCACCAGCTATCCCTGTAGGAAGGCTGTGGCAGAATTTTACTCCTCTGATGCACAGATGAATTTTCCTAATTTATAAGTCTATTTTTAGCCATTTTATGCCTTCTTAGCATTGTGCCAACGTCACCTTTATGTTTGATCATAACCTTCTCTTTCTCTGACGTATGCTTTTGGGAACAAACCTTCTTCCTCAGCTTTGTTTCTGCATCACTGTTTTCCAGTTGTCATTTTGTGATTGATATGTACACTCAGGTGCTTTTCCTTTATCATTCCACAATCCTGAATTCTCAAATTTGTGGTAGATAATCTAGGCCCTCTAGTTTATGACCTTGTTCTTCACATAGCCAGTCTCACTCCAGTTTTGGTAGTCCTTGTGGTCAATTCAAATTTCTCTAAATGTTGTTCTGATATCCTTCTCTATGATATCTCCAAATCTTGCCATATATCATATTCTTATACAAGGATGGTTGGGAAAAAAAGTAGTCTAGGACAGAGCAAAGACAAGTTTTTGAAAGATAACTAGGCTGTTACTTTGCTTCAGCTTCAACATTTCTATAGTTCAGCATCACCCTTTGGTTTTCTGATTCAGATATACTAATTTCAGTCTTCTGCAGTGTACTTTAATTTTTGACTATGTTAAATAAAAAAATGCGTCCAAATGCAGGTATAGAGTTTCAAGGAATTAGAGTTTCAAGGAGTTTCATCTCAAGGAATCTGTTATCAAAGACAAATATGGCATCTGATAATTTGTCTTCACAGGTACCAAGTATATAAAATCCTATCACACTTTCCTTTTTCCCCTTGCCTTTGTCAGTCATAAATATGAATCTCATTAAGCGAGACAGTGATCACAGTGTTTTTCACAGTAAAAAATCTATTTCCCTGTGTCAACACACAGTCTTTTTCCATCCACCAAAGTCTAAACACAACCCATGCAAACCCACAGTTTCTCTTCAGTTGAGACCCAATACCACCAGTGCCCAAATTTAAATGTGCCAGGCAAGTGTGAGGAACTGAAAGACATCTCCCACCTTGAATTCCAGTTTCCTGCCAAACCTTCCACACAGTTCCTGGTCTTCCACCACCACGTCCTTTCTACTTTAGTTTTTTACGTTCCTAAGAGAACCTCAGGCTGATGTCCACTGCCTCTGCCTCCATCAGGATTCCTAGTGCTCACCTTTCCTCCCAGGAGCCATGCTCTGCACTTTCTGCATTTCACTACCTTGGCTCATGTTTCTGTACCAGTTGTGGGAAGGGGAGAACTCATGCCCTTCGCCAAAACTTTGCTTCTAAACACACTTTTACTCAGAATGAGCCTCCTTCATTTTCCAGGCATCCATGCTAACATTTGTGGCGTCTGGCAAAAAAACAAAAAAAAATCTGTTCAATCTGGTTTTAATATAAAATAAGCTGAAAATGAAATATAAGATTCAGCTGAAGTATTCTTTCCAAATTTGGTCTTTCCAGGAAGTTTGCTTTTCTCGTACCAGGTTCAAGCCTTCAATCAAAGCCAGTCTATCCAAAGGAACAAGCTGTAGCACCAGATGAGATATCTTATTAATACTTATTAAATTAATTAAAAATAAATTTGAAAACTTTCTGCACAAAAGAAAATAGAAATATACAGGGTAGGTAAAGAATCCTTCTTATGACTGCTATAACTAAACACCAAGATTTTTTCTCCAACCCAAAAGTTTGTTCTTAGCATCCCCCAACATTCTCCAAGTATTCCAATGCACCTTGTTGTCTTTGCAGTGGTAGATTCTGTAGAACAGTGGAACAGCTAAAGCTTCTGAAAAGGCCTGATCCTTTGGGAAACAAATAATCCATGTTTGCTTTGCCTGCCTGATTTTCTATTCTTGTGAAAGATGAGACCCCAAGAAAACTGCAGAGTAACACTCCCCCCCCCACCAAACACACACAACACAGACTAAAACACAGCCCCTGGCTTAGGGACCAAGAGAATGGCCGATGGTTTTGGGGGCACCCCGTGCCTGGGAGCAGTTCCCACACTCAGCTGCCTGTCAATGGTGGTGCCAGCCAAGCGTTACGCAAAGTCCCCTTTGCGCACTTTGTGAGCCGGGATCCGGCGGCACAATGGCAAAGTTCAGTCCTGGAAAGAGATAGTGTGCTGAATGCACAATGCCAGGCTTTGTCTGAGGGGGCTTCTGTCGAGGAACAGGGCTACTTAATCTCCCCACTTGCCCTGGGGATTCTGGCTGTTTTAATGTGTCCTTTTTGAGAGCCTGTGAACTGTAGAATATAGGCTGGTAACAACTTTCTTTGGGGCTGCCTCCGCAGAACCAAAAGCTGCCAACACAGAATACCAGCACAGTGGTGTTAATGAGCACAAAGAAGACCTTTAACTGTTTTTACAGCTACCATGGCTAGAGTTTCATGTCACTCCTTGGTGAAGGAACTAATTCTTTGGCTTGTTTTATAGGAGCCTAACTTCTATCATGCAGCAGAGGATGGCCTCTTCACCCATTTTTCTTTTTCTTTCCCTCTTTTTTGAATGATAATAAAGCCTGATGCATCTTTAATGAACTGTGGGGCTTTCAGAGATTTTCCTCCTTCTTACTATAAGGTGTAGATACACAGTACTTAGAAAAAAGAAAAAAATACAAATTATTGATTTGTTGAAGGATGAGTAGCAAATGCAAATCAAAACCACTGACATATTTAAACATTCCAGGAAAAACTCCTGAAGTCACTGAAATTCCTGAAGTCGGAATAGAATAAATGAATAATCTTTACTTCAGACATTTTCTAGTGTCTCCATTTTTAGAAAATAGTAATGTTTCATTTTATGTAGTTTGGGCCTTTGGCTGTTTATTATCTACTACATATGGAACTGTGCTATGACTGAGAAAGATACTGTAAAAATGATGCTGTGTATTAAAATGGATGCACAGTGGAAGCACAAAGACCCTAAAACCATAGAACAACATCAGAGACACCTTTTAGAGGAATGAATGACCCAAGGCAATTGAAGGAGTCCTATATCTAAACATTCCAACCCGAGGGCTTTCCACTGCCCAGACAAAAGTGTTTTCTTTATTAACTGCATGCCACATTACCTATACATGGACATAAAAAGTATAAATCATTTTAGGCTCTGTGAAGGGTTCTCTCTGCATCAATCAATTGGCTGCACTTGTCAATTCACCCACAATATTCTACGTGAACATTTCTGTTTGACTGCTCTCTCCTTCCCTCCAGGTATCCAGACACCATGTGAAACCTGCATGTGCATTTATCCATATTGGTCTCTGAATATTCCTTTGTTTCCTTTTCATCCTCCTTCACTTTCCTTTTCCTTTCTACTTCTCTCTGAATTTTTGCATTAAAAATTAAATAGATACAGCGCAACTAAGGTTGAAGTGTTAATGAGCTACCCAGGGCAAAGGACACATTCAAAAGCTGCAATAAGTAGCTTTTTGCAGCAGTAGCATAAGACAAAGAAGTGCAGTTGTTCTTTGTATGTATATTAGCACTTCATATCAAATGATAAATGGACAAATAAGCAAGGAATTCTTGCACATGCAAGTCCAAAATGCAGCTGCATGTTTTGAAACTCACTAGCTTGTGTCTTTGTGAATGAATACACTCTATGGTCTCATGAGAAATCACAGATACTTGCTCATATAACCAAATCAAAACCAGGCTGATCAGACTGACTCCACGAGAAATGCATGTGACAGTTAATCTGGAAGCATTAAATTAACTTTACTTTTATTACTTTGGGGCTTTCTCTATCTAGAATCATTTACACACCACTAACTTTTTATGTAGAAAGCTCAGCGGTGAAGCAAACCTGCTTTAACATATCCTGATGCCTCCTGAGACTCTCAGCAAGGTGAGAACTCATGCTGAGGCACTGGCTTTACACCTGTATGTCACGAGCCAAATTCACAACCTATTTTAGTAAATCATTGCAGACTTCTCACATAGCGGTGCAAGATGGTCAGTGAGGTCAATTAAATAATGTGGTTTAAGAAGAAAAAATGCCATTAATAGAAAGCTGTAAAAATTTCCTTCTAGTTTATATTAGAATCATGGGATACAGATTTAGGAATTTAGCAAAAAGACAAACTATGCATGGGATTTTACAGGTGGCGGAGTTTTGATTGGCAGCAAACATTTACTGAGAACCAGAAGGTCACACAAAACCAGCAAATCAGTCCTGCTGTAGAAACTCAGATAAACTGTTTTGCTCAAGAATTTCTAGGGAACTAAACCAAGTTCTACAGGGTCAATATTCAAAGATGTCTTTATGCAGCTAGCCTGACAGATTAGATTTTCCCTGGAAAGTGTTGTCTCAAGTCAAGCCCAAGCCAGTTGCTCTCATTTACTTTTTCCTAATGGTATTTTGAACCAAAACATGTTCCTATGGAATGTTACTGACTGTTTCAAGGATGACTCCAAAACACATAGCTGAGATAACAATTATGTTAGTGATGCCAGCATTTAATCAGTTACAACCTCAAACAAAACAAAACAGAACAAGGCAAATCAGAGTGTGTTGGTTTTTGAAGACAAGAGGAAACATGCAAACATGCCGTAAACTACTAATGAAAAACGTGGAATTTGTTATTCAACATACAAGGTAAGTGTAGGTTATCTAAACCATGCAAAAGCTGTTGGATGAACCTGAAGAACAGGAGGGAAATACCTATTGTTTGGCTTCCTCGTGGGATAAAAAGTCACAAAGAAGTATGTATAAATGCAGTTAAGTGTCTTTGAAGTGCCATTATGCCACTGGGTTAGCTTATATTTGTCTGGAGAAAACGAACACGAGAAGATGTGATAGGTGCAGAAATCATCAGTGGCATGACATTTCTACAGGCAGGTTTTCTGTCACTCGTAGTTACAGGCCCTGGGGTGGTGGAACAGAAGTAAATATTTGGTGAAAGGAGGATGGATGTGACTGGAGCGAGGTCATGTCCATCAGCTGCCAGGACATAAAGTGGGTGGATTGATACATGTCATTGTGTTTGATTAACTTGTGGGGGAGAGGCTGCTTTGGACAGCAAAGGCTAAAGGAAAAAAATCTTTTTTCCAGACTCCAACAGTGAAAATTAATCTTTACATTAGCGGTTTGATTTCTGACCTATAAAGAAAAGTTAGTTGGCCACAAGAGATTGAGTCTGGATTCTCATGAAACAAGCAAAAAAGTGAAGAGGCAGAGAAAGGGAAATTAATTATATGAAAGCTACATCCACATTTCCCTCTCTGAAGCTGAAGTCCAAACAGAAAAGCTTCTGTGGCTTTGCTTTGCATGGAGCCAATGCCTGTGACTCTCTGTGGATACAGGGAGCCCCTAGGTGACTATAAATTGCAGATACCTGCATGAACACAAATATGGCTGCATTCACACATCTGTGTTTTATTAGATCAATGTTGGTTGCCAAAATAAGTATTATTATTTCCACTAATAAATAAATAGCATTCTTAGGACTAGTCACATTCAAACTCAATTTTTAGACAGCCTTGCTTCCATAGAGAAAAGCTAAGGCCTTGCACTCATTATTTTTATGTACAGAAAGTTATTTGATAGTGGAGTAATACAGTTTCCAGAAATTATCTACAGCAGAATCTTACTAATTCATCCTAATAAACAGCATTGTTATTTGTAATTTATATCTTGTCTATATGAGGAAATGAATGCACTGTGAGCTAGCATGTGAATTAAAAGTATACTTGCTACTCAACACCAAGTCCTTGTATGGATATGCTAAGATCTAGATTAATCCACCTAATTTTGGGCATGTAACTGAAGAATCCAATTTAGAAGTGTAATCATCTCGTAGTTTTATTCTATTGCCAGTGAAGGATCCATTTCAAATTTCACTTATGCTCTAGAAGAAACTCTCTTTAGCTATTACCTGCAGAGAATAGGTAAATAGGTTGCCTCAATTGCCTCAATTAAATACCAAAAGTTAGGTGAGATGTATCCTGGAGCTGTAAAATGGTGAGCCAAATGTATATGCAAGGAGGCACCTTGTGTAGGTGTTGGGCTGGCTCCTTGATTGTTCCTTTTGTCCCCAGCTCAGCAGTGAACAGGGGTTTGTTACCGTGACTAGCTCTCTGCATGAAAAGAAGAGCTCTGTATTTGGGGCTGTCAAATCAATACTTCTTTTACAAGCTTCAAAAGTTTACGGATTTCTATGGAAAGAAAGCCATAAATGAAGAAAATAAAGTCCTCAGGCCCTTCCCCTCTTTCACTCCCACTCCAAAAAACATTAGTATGTTCTGTCTGGTCTCTTTCAGCTTTAACATTTCCTGCTACACTCAGTGAAATTTAAACAAAATCACTTTTACAAACATTTAAATGGAAAAGTATGGAGTTTTGTCATTTCCCTCCTTGTGTAGCACTAATTAACAAAGCCTTTTTGTGAGAGCGAAAAGCTTTCCTTTTTTAGACCTGGCATGCTCCTCCTTACTGATTCCCAACTGTGGTGGCACAATCCAGTATTTTTTGAACAATGATGAGAACAGAAATAGATGGAATTCAATAGGAGCGTGAATAATGGCAACCAGAAACCGAGTGGTGACATAATCTGTCTTCCAAACTGCCTTGAGATATAGTCAAGAAACACCACATTGTGTCTTGTATGTTGTGATCATCCCTGATAGGTATCACCAAATAGTTTTCAGGACAGATTTATCCACTCCAGTTAGCCATTTAAACATTTTTTAATGAAAGCTGGCTTACACACTTATGTCATATATGCCTTCAGTTCCCACTTCCTAATGATTATCAGCTGTTTATTTTCCCTCTTGTGCTTGAAAAAAAGTGGAGGTTCTACAGTGTTTTGTCCATGTAGTGGTTTCTGACAACACACTCAGGAGGGATAAGCCACATAAAACCCATACTGAATAAACATGTTCAAGGGGGCAAAAGAGGTGTAATGCTCAGGAAGTGTAAAGACGCATGAATATACAGCAGAATACAAGGGAACAACCAGAATGTGGTAGGAGGCTGTTAAGATTTCAAATCTGAAGGAGGTGGAAGAATCCATTCTCAAGAGAACAAGCCCTGTTTCTAGCTGATGTTATGTTTTTGTTCCAGCACCTAGCTTTAGGCATATTTTCTCAATGCTATTTTAGGGTATCAGAAAGATGAGAATATTTTTAAAAGTGGTATCATTTTGCAGGATTTTTTTTAAAAAAAGCCACTCTAATCCATTTGTAGTAAAATAAACAGTGAAGATGCAAAGTATTTAAATACTGATTGAATTTACAATCCTTGGAGGGATATGAAGCCTTACAGTTTGCCTATTATTATAGCTTTTAGGGGAACAAGAGATGCGTGGCTGTTAAAGCTGTGCTACGATTTATCACAGTCTCCTGTTTTCATTTGTTTGGGACTTTCTGAAAGAGTCTTTTTTTGGGCTGAGACCTCTATAATTGGTCTCAGCACAATGGAACTCCTCCTCACTCATCCCTCTTCCTTTCCCATCCCCCTGCCTTCAATCTGTTCAACATTTTTGTGCTAGTGATGAGTGGAAAAAAATAGTGCTTATTAGAGACTTT
This sequence comes from Melospiza melodia melodia, assembly GCF_035770615.1. Lineage (NCBI taxonomy): Eukaryota > Metazoa > Chordata > Aves > Passeriformes > Passerellidae > Melospiza > Melospiza melodia. The sequence continues at coordinate 135,393,467 of NC_086195.1, forward strand.
TCTTTGGGCTTCACTGTGATTCAAAAGCTGTCTAAAAAGAAACCAAGAGAATTTTTATTTGGCACAGAGAGCTGTGCAAGCTGCCCAGTTTAAAGGTGCAGTTGAAATACACTGGCAAAGTGCCCTAGGAGATGTTTTAGTTATCTTTGCCACAGACAGGTAAAATCCTTCCAGCTCCTTCCTGCTCACTGACATAACATCATTGCCCACAACTCTAGAACCTTTCTGGTTGTGATTGCCAAAGTCACCTCAAACTAGTGGGAGCACACAGAAGTCAATAAAGCAGCAAGATCAAATAGAGCACAGTGAAAGGAAAGGTGTATTTGGAGCAACTGCAAAGGCTTGCCAGCTCTTTAAGTAAAGACCTCTCCCCCTTCTTTCAGATTGATCTGTTCATGATTTTCATCTCCATTTCCTTTACATACAGCAAGTGCTGCAGTTGACCCCTTCTCCATCTTTTTTTCCTTCTTCCCATCATTTCTTTCTGATCTTTTTTGTCCCTTTTCTTCTAGTTCATTGTGAAATTTGCTCCTTGAAAAAGACTTTGGTCTTTTTCACTTGCAAAGCCATTCTGTTTGGTTTTGTTCTACAGCCAGTGTCAGTTCATGAGGGGTTACATGCAGCCCATAGTAACACACCCCACAAAAACTGTAGGGCTCCATTACACTGATAAAATTAGCACAGTTCTGAAAGAGAGTTCAAACCCCTGCCAAAGGCAGAGCTATAGTTCAACCATACAGACCTAACACAGATCTGCACCAGAGGGTTATCAGAGTCATGGAATTGTTGAGGTTGGAAAAGGCCTCTAAGATCCTCGTGTCCAGCTGTTAGCCCAGAACCACCATGTTCACCACTAAACCATGACCTCAGCTGCCACATCCAGATGTTTCTTTTGAACACTTCCAGGGATGGAGATTCTACCACTTCCCTGGGCACCTTGTTCTAATGCCTGGCCATCTTTCAGTGAAGAAAGTTTTCTTACTACCAATTTTAACTTTCCTTGGTGCAACTTGAGGCCATTTCCTCTTCTCCTGTCCCTTGCTACCTGGGAGAAGAGCCCAATCCCCACCTGCACCCTCCTGTCAGGGAGTTGTAGAAAGTAATCAGGTTCTTCCCTGAGCCTCCTTTTCTCCAGCTAAACATCCCCAGCTCCCTCAGCTGCTCCTCACCAGACTTGTGCTCCAGACCCTTCCCCAGCTTCATTGCCCTTCTCTGGGTGCTCCAGTGCTGCAATATTTTTTTTGCAGTGAACATAGGTTTTGAAGTTCAGGCTCACCAATGCTGAGTACAGGGGGAAGTCCAGGTTGATTGGTAACTTGTTTGGCACCCTGAAGCACAACCTAACCTTGTCTGTAATAACTGGCAACTCTTTGGAATGGTTTCTCAGTATATGGAAGTGCAAAGTTTAGGACAAGAAGACACTGGTTCTATTTGGGCTCCAGTGATATGATTTCCTTGCCTATAATTAATCACTGCAATGTTTGATGTGGGTTCAAACTCAAGACTTGCTCCTCTTTTTCTTCTGTCTTGAGTTTTGAGAAGCCATTTGGGCAAAGATGGGCCCTGGAGTCTCCTTTCATGCCAAGTCTACCCTGGTGGAATGGCCCAGATTTCACTCACATTCCTCCTCAGCTGGATGAGGTCAAGGGGAGAAATACTCACAGTGCTGTGTTGCTTGCACTTGATTAAATACACTGTCACTACCATTAATCAAAGTTATGTTCTAATGGCGACTTCACTGTGAAATACATGATTAATGCTGTTGATATCAGAAGAATAACCTTCTGTTATCTTGCAACCATTTTGTCTTCTTTAGAATGATTGGCACTTCACATTTGAGGGTATACACAAGTGAATGAATGCACACGTGTATTTATTAACTTCCACGTATTTACCTATAAATAAAGCTGTTTGTTAGCTTTTATCTCTTTATCTACAGTATCTGTAATGTAGATTTTCTTCTCTGGGTCTCAGGTTGCCACAAGTGATATGGGCAGAAGCAATTTTGTTATTTACAGGTGTGAATCAGCAGTGGATGCTGCTCACCACCCCATTCCCTGACACCCAAGGAAAGCTTGGGGCAGCTGAGCCCCAGCATCCTGCAGCAGGAGCTGGGGGACATCCTGCTGCAGGGAGCTGCCCTTCTCTGAAGGCACAAAACAGGGGTGTGAAGGATGGAGCATGTTTGGCATGACGTTGATTTATGGGGTGCAATGTACTCCTTCTGCATTCCAAACACAGAGTGCAGGCTGGCGTGGAGATTAGGGGAGGTGAGGCCATCCTGTACTTCTGTCCCCTTGAGGGTCTGCTGGCCCAGTAAGGATGAGGGATAAAGAACTCTCTGTAAACACCTGTTTCTCTGTTTTTCCCTCTGCCTTCTGCACTGCTGCCATAACCACAGCAATCTAGCCCGTATATTAATACAATTCATTTAAAAACATAAAACTGCAATCCATAAGGAACAGGTTTAGCAAGCAAACAAGTTACATTCCTAGCTGCTCTCTAATGGGCCTGCTTCAAGGCTTTGTAATTCCTGTCCCCATGTTTACTTCATACACTGCTTTTCCCTAAAGGAACTGACAGAATTTGTCTTGATTACTGAAAACAGATGTTTGTAGCACATGCATCATGTGTTACAGATCTGCTGCATGAAACACTGTGGAGATAAAATTCAAGTTTCATCTCATGCAGAGTTATAGGATTCCACTAGAGGGAGATCAGCAGATAGCAGAAAAAAACATCCTCTATGCAGAAAGAATGACAGCAGCATGATCCTATTTTCCCCTAAATTGGCAGTTTTAGGTGTGTTGCTCTTTCTGCATTCTTAAGTAACTAGAATCTACCTATATGTACTTTTCAAGGTGTTTTCTTATTTATGCTAGAATTTATGGATTTCAGTTATTTCAAAATTGTCTTCTCTATGAAACTAAACCATGAAACTATCTACAGTGAAGATCACATGTTTAGCTTTTTGTGTTGAAATTTTGGTGTATATGTGTCTTGCAATTGAAAAATAAATATCAATACTCAAGAAATACAGCTACTGGATCACACTGATGTTTTGCTTTTGTCTGACCTTCCTAACTTTTATTGCATATACTGTAATCTGAGATTTCAGGAAATAAAAATGTAAAATACTCTATATTTATGTATTTAAGATTATCTTTCTTATGAAAAGAAGAAGATAATCCTCTGGAGGAGAAGAAATCACTTCAATCCTTTTAGCATTTAAAATATATAAACAGCAATAAAAATTTGAACTGTTGCTTAATAAATACATATTGTACTGTTGAGAAGGGGATACCAACACAACACAGACGTGGTAGAGGAAACTTGAGAATGTTGTATAACCATGTCCTGGAACTTGCAATTTTCATTCCTTGTCACCATTCGTATATAATCATATTTTTGGTGTGCTGCCCCTCAGGAGCGGAATATTTCCTTGGACTCTGTGTGTATTCACATGTTTTTCTAACATCCATGCAAGAGTAAACTCCACTCTTAAAAGTGGAGGCACAGACCTCACTATAATGGCTCTGTTGGCTGTTACTTCTGACTATTTTAGGCAATAGCCTGAATGTGGCCTGGCTTGCACCCAGAACAGCTATAATTTTTAAGATAAAGTAACTGGAAAAAGGAAGAATTCTTTCATGGACATTTTCAAGCTAAGTCCTTTGCCCACAAACAGGAAATAATTTGTGATGCTATAAAAAGGTTAAAGCCTCTTTTATTCTTATCGAGCATAGCCTATCTAGTCCAGGAGCTGATCTCTGGGACTAATGAGTAACAGGGAAAAAAACTTAATGTTACTTCATAGTAGACAATGAAGTCAATTCAATGCTACAGAAGAAAATATGGGCAGTTAGTCCATATTGGGAAACATGGTCTAATATTTTCAATATTTTTATATCTGTTATCTAAAGTTGTTGTGTATTTTTGCATTCCATCCTAAAATAAGCTATTTTTATGTAGTCATGCTCATTTTATCTTTATTTCATCCAACTTCAATTGTTCTACCAGGACTGAAATCAAGCTTTTGGTTTTTAAATTCTTATGTCTTAATGCAAATGTCTGTTTTATTTGAAATACATGTATTACTACACAAATAGAAGTAATACAGCAATCCAGTACATCTATCTACAGTTATGTGACTTGCTGTAGGAATAAAACAGAATATTTTATTTGGAAAGGACCTCTGCCAATCCTCTAGACCAGCTGCCTGACCAAGTCGAGGCATTGGTGAAGAAGCCAGCTTTGGGCTTGTTAAATTTCTTCCCATTATCATTGTCCCTTGCTTCAATCTATCTGGACCCCTCTGTAAGGCTTTTTGTCCCTCAAGAGAGTCCACGGCACCTCTCGGTATCATCAGCAAACTGCTTTGTTCCCCACACTTCTGTGAGTTCCAGTAGAGATGAAGGAATCACTTCCCTGAACTTTGGACAACACCTTTCTTGAGATCTCCAAATAATTTTTCCCCTCCTCCCAATATGCTTGATAAAAGCACCATTTTTTTCTTTTAGTAAATAATATAATAATGAGAGAAATGAAAAAAAGGGTGCAAAATTCCTCCTTTGGCAGGAACTCTGCCTCAAAGCACAGTCAGTCATGTGATTTATGGCAACATGCCTGTGGAGATAATGGTGTCCCAATCAAAATTGCTTGGGAACCCAGTGGCTGCCTTTGTAATGTCATAGGTACAAGATTCCAACTTGCTCCTGTGGCAGGCAGCAACTCCAGCCTGTCCTAGCAGCCAACACCACAAACAGCACCAGGGCACTGGTGGTGACCCATCAGAAGTGTCCCCACTCCTCCTGTGCCTCCCAGCAGCTACAGCTGTGGGGCAGGAGGTGGATGCACTTCATTGTCAATTCTTCAGAAGAGCACAGCCACTGAGTCAGCAAAGAGCAAATTCACAGTTTGTGTTGGAGCACACCAGGGACAATGCACCCTGGAAGGCAGATGGCTAAAGTTTTGTTAAACAAAGCTATGTGAGATCAATTGGGTTCACCCACTGGTAAACAGATGTGTTTTTCAAAAGCTGAGATCTCTGCCTGGCTGTCTGTCCTTGTCTCACTCAAGCAATAACACACACATGGCTAGCAGTAGATTTTGCTAATGTTTATGCTACTTAGATCTGGGACACTTATGCTCAATTGGTATCCTAAATCTTGATTTCTGGGAGTATAAATTTGTGCTTCCTAAAAGCTCTTCTTTAAAAAAATATCTATTTTGAAACCTGTTTTGCATTTTTAATTGCAATTTTTTTTATGAGTTCAGAATAAGAAACTTAGAATTTTCTTAAAATTCAGAAATACTAATCTACCTGTGAGTTTAATCTAAACAAATATCTTAAAGACAATTTCTTCTATCATGTGAAAATCTTTCCAGGATACAAAAAGTCAAGCTTTGAAAAGAGAGGAGCCAAAGAGAGGAATCAAATAATTTACCCACCTAAAAGGTGACAGAAGCAGACTGGAAAATTTAGCATGCAAATAACAATTTTATATGTTTATATATATACACTATATATATATATATAGTGTATATATATATATAGTGTGTATATATATATAGTGTGTATATATATATATAAAATATATATGTATATATGCATATGTATATATGTATAAATGTGTGTATATATATATATATATATATCCATTGTATTATATATACTGCAAATTCATTTTTGCTTCTATTTACATTCACATTCAGATAGATGATTCATCAGTTTCATTACACCTTGCATGTTGAGAAAGTTAATATTAAAAGAACCAAAGTAAAGCAGAAAAAAAGTGCAGGTTTTTTGCTACCTTGACTGTGGTGATAGATTTTTTTTCTATCCCTTGGGAACTTCTGCTTTCAGAAGCATGAGACATGCATGTTCTCCACCTGGCTGATTCCTGAATTTATTTATTCATAAATATGGGTATAGGCATTGCTATACATTCACAGAGGTGTATTATTATTTGCAGCACTATATGTATATTATCTGTGGTACTGTAGCTTACAAACATCATGGTGCACAAAATTGAAGAGGTCACTGCAAGATACAGGAGGAAGAGTAAAAGTTGCACAAATTTGCTTTAGGAGAGAGAGTATTAATTCAGTTTAACTTACACAGTGATTCTCATCCAGCTTACAGTAGGTGCTTACAACACAAATCTTCTTTCAGCTGAAGCTGTGTCAGCTGGAGAAGATTTATCCATGAGTCAGTGCCTAACACTTCCCAGCTGGATGTCAGATTCCTGTCCAGTTACCCCCTAATCTATCCAGTGAAAATGAATGATGTGAGCTAAGCAGTGACTTGCAGGTCTCCTTCCCTCATTGATTTGGGAGCATTTGCAGGAGCAGCAGAGCCAGCAGCTCCCTACTCTCCAGCAGGGTGAACCATGGAAAAGAGAGGGAAGAGCAGAGGTGTGAGCTGAAGACGTATGAGCAAGACCAACCAGTTCAGGCAGGTTCAGCTGTCAGCAGCCTCTGAGACTGAGGTAAAGGTTTAGGAGAAGGTGCTCAGTGAGTATCTCCGTCTTTGCTGCAGTACTTCTGCATAGCATCCTGCAGGAAAGCACCAGCCAAGAACATCCTGGCATAGTCTAGGTCACTAAAACTTAACAAGAGCACAGAAACACTGGCTGATATTTAATCTCAAAGACTGTGAAACCCTCTAAGTTATGTAACACAATCTCAGAATCATTTCTGTTGGAAAAGACCTCCAATACTGTCCAGTCCAACCTCTGAGCCATCACCACCTTGTGAGCTAGGCCGTGGCACTCAGTGCCATGTCCAGTCATTTCTGGAACACTTCCAGGGATGGTGACTCCAGCACATCCCTGGGCAGCCTGTTCCAGTGCCTAACAATCCTTTCCATTAAGAAATTCCTCCTGATGTCCAACTGAACTTCAGCAGCTTGAGGCCATTGTTGCCTTGCCCTGTCACTCTGTCTGGGAGAAGAGGCCCACATAAATAAACCCCCACATAAATAAACAGCCATTTAATTTTTTTTTTCCTTCTGAAACCTGATCTGAACAACCTGCATCACAGAATGAACTGCACTTCATATTTTAAGCATTTGAAATGTGAAATGATGAGGAACTCAGTGCTTATTTATCATTAGGTTAAAATGTGTTGCTTCTTTCTCAATCAAGTATCTGTTTTTAACCACCATTCGCTGTTCTGCTCTGTGCTGCCACATTCCACATCAAGAGCCCTTTACTGAGGATGGTAATACACTCTGACCAAATTTCTCCTTGATCTCACTTTAACAAGCTAAGTAAACTTGGCTGGTTAGTCTTCCAGTAAGAAACACAAAGCAGACTGATGCCCTCCTGCATTCATTTTTCCAGTATCTTCTGATAACAAATATTGAAAAAACCCCAAAATATTGAACTTCTTTCATCATCTGGATTTGCATCTAAAATCCCAAACTACATAAATTGTATCACAAGCAGATTGAATGGACACAAAACAGCAGTTTAGCAGGCTTTCTGTCTATTTCAGATTCTGAAATACTCTTTTCAGGCTGGAGATACTTGTTTCACTCATCTACCTTCTAAAGCTGCAATTGGAAAGTGTATTATATGTCAGCTATAGTGATAGGCATTTTGTGGATGCATAATTATATTGTTTGATATAAAATTATAATAATCAAGCATAAGGGGTGGATCATTGTGTAGCTTGAATACACAAGTGCTGTTTAGAATGAAAAGTGAGATCCTAGACTCACTGAAGCAAATGGAAAAGTCCTGTTGACTTCACTGGGACAGATAGTAAGCATTTCTATTTCTAGAAAAGGATTAGCAGCAAAATAATTATTTCTTTCTAGTTTGGTTTTTTCTTTGTGTGTGTGTTCTTACTGTACTACATAAGAATGTTAACAGATTTGTCAAAAAAAGGTAGACATTGAATACTGATGAAGTAAATCCACCATGCACACACAAGCCCCTATCATTTTACCTGCAGACCTTCCAAAGAAAATTTGGAATGTTAGGTGTTGCTAATAAAGGAAGCTGTTCTAGCCCCAGAGGTGCTATGAAGGCTGGAATACTAGGAATTTTATGAATTTTATTTTCTTATGAACTATGCTTTTTATTAATATAAAATTAATTCAGTATAACGTTACTTTTCTTAGCTCTATAAAGACTGGTCATTCCTACTAGATTTTCCCATATCCATGGATTTGATAATATATAAATTGCCAACAGGAATAACCTGGGCCACAAAGTCTGTTTATAATTCTCCCCTTTTGGTTCTGAACCAAGCTCTAGAAACAGATAATTTTTTTTTCCAGTAAGTCAATTTTTATCCTATAAGCCAATTGACCCGAATATTTTATTTTCCTTTAATAATGGTATAGTCCTGTTTTAATCTCTTAACTACACACAACATTTCATATAGAGCTGTGAAAACTCAAGACCACTAATAATATGATGGGTCTCTTGTTCCCACAACAATAAGAAGGAAAAAAGAACACCTGTATGACTTTTAAGCCACAACTGAATCATTTGGCAAGAGATCAAAGAAAGCAGCATTGTTTCCAATTGCTATTCATTTATGTGCTGCCAAAACACATTATACTGCTTTAAAAGTGTTGTGCTGATTACCACTTCCAAAGGAGATTGCATTTCTACAGGTGATGAGCTCTGCTTCACTGACTCTCAAAAATGAGCACTTGCGTTGTAAATGCTCTCTCTCAGGTTCTAAAGCACATAAAAGGGCTTTCAAAGTTTGTCAGAAATATGAATAAGATTATTTAAGTGGTAGTTTTTGTTGGTATGAGATCTAGGAAGCTTAACCTAAATAGCACCTAGGCAGGTGTTGATGTCGCAATTTTGTAGTTTTCTAAAAGATTGTGGTTTTGAAACAACCACGACTGACATCAACAGATAATTTAGCAGTGCATTTTCAGTCAAGCCCAGAAACCTCTTTCCAAATGAGCAATACACTAAAGTGTATGAATGGATTGATTTTGTTTGTGGGGTTGAAATTGTACACAGAATCAGTGTTGTGGTGAACTACTCCTTCAGCTTTCAGATTTTCTGACTAGTCATACCTTCAGAACTTCAGCACACCTATAAGTAAATTAAGATTATTCATGCACTCATAGCTATGCACCTACATGACTTGCAATTACAACGTGCCTGTGATTTTTGGACTTGTTAGTGTTGAATTGCCATCACCCACTCAAATTGCAGGGCATCTGCCTCCTGACTAAAGGGTTAATGCTAAGAAGTGTCAATTGAATAAAATTAAAATACAGCATTTCAACACTAATTTACACATTGTATCAAAGTAATTTTCACGAGTAGCATTAAGTGCATCTTATAAAGCAGGTGGAGCTTTCATGGCTAGATTGTGCCTTCTGGGGCAAATTGAAGGAAGAATATATCAGTGAACAAACTGCTATGACATACAGAGCACCAGGAAGGATTTGTGATGGAGCATAAAAAAGGTGAGTTAGAGAATTTACCAAGGTCCGTCTTTTCAAAGTAGACCTTCTCTTGCTAACTTTCCAATAAAGCAAAATTATTAAAAAAATCAAAACAAAACTGCAACAAAACAACCTTCTTCCATGGTTTTCTTTATAATATGAAGGGGAACAGAAAAATTACTCAGTTTCTCAGGAGTCCACTGCCAACCAAAATTGTTAACAAGACTTCCAAAGTGCAAAGAAGATTCAATAAAATGACAGCCATAAAAAGCTGTCTTAGGTGTTCTACAGAATGAACAGTTATGATTCTTTCTCTGTAGAGTCCCTAATCTTTGAAACAACTAAGGATGAAGAGCAATGGAGGAAAAGAAATCTATTTCAAACAGAATTACCATGGGGTCTCTTTGCCACAATAATTTCTGGTTGCCTGAAACACATTGTTACAACATGTGAAAAATCTTTTATTTTTCAACTGAGCTGTTCCTAAGAGCCAAAACTTGAATAATCATCACACAAAGCTGATAAAGAGAAGCAATCACTTAAAAAAGATCGATCAAACTGAAGTAATTTCCTTTTTTTCCCTACTACAGTTACATGCCTGCACACTTAGATCTAATGCACTTTCATTTTCACGTCAAGTAAAAACTGTATATAGTAGAAAAGCAATTGAAAAAATATCTTGAATGCAGTCAAAACACATTTTTTAATAAAATTTCCATGTTTTCATGGAAAAGACAAAGACTTCTTCCAAAGATGGGTAGCTTTTATGAAAAATATCTGTTTAACTCTTGTTTAAATTAGCGTTGCAAGGAAATTTCTGTCTGACATGATAAGAGCCTAACTGTACTCATCAAAAATACATATGCATAAATGAAGAGCACATCCTGTCAGAAAATAATCTGGTTTTGGATAAATCAAAGTTTTAAAAAGTCCCAACTGCTGCATTTCCAAAAGTTAGGGTTATCTACTACATTCTAGAGCAAACTTACACTCATATCAGGACAGCCAGTACTATTTACCCCACACAATTAGTGAATGATTGTGGGGAAACTACTTTTTGTTGACTGTCCTAAGCCAAAAATTGTATCACATCACACTATGGGGGCGATTTCAGATCCAATTTCCCTAGAACATAGCATGTATCTGGAGGTACCCATGGGAAATGTTAAATGTCAGAATCTGCCCTAAGGATTTTTCTTTTGGGATCCACCCAAATGGGGACAGAGACTCTTCTCCTGATCTGTTTTGACCAGCTGTTTTCAGGGTTTTCAGACTAAGATAAAAGAAAACTCAAAGGAATAAATGACCTCATGAGATTTCCACTCCTTAGGGTAGAAGCCTACTAAGAGCAGTTTATGATATTTCCCAGCTGTCAAAGTCATAAGGAAAGCCTTACATTAAATAATTTAATATAAACAAGAACCTCCAGACTCCATTGACTTGGCTAACATCAAGTTTGTATGTAAAGGTGTTCCAAAAACTAAAAATCTGAGTTCACTTTCCACAGATATACGTGAAGTGATTCCACAAAATATAAGTTTTACAGAAAACATTTGATTTTTCTTTCCATAATGTATCTGTTTTAATTAGCTGAATGTGATAATGGAACTGTGTCAGTTTTCAGGTTTCTAGCATTTAAACCAAATATTTTAGTTCACAAGGATGGGATATTTCTGTGGCAGGTGGCAGCCTGCTTTCTTTCAACACACACCCCGCATGCATTCATTAAAAAAAATAAAAATAAAATAAAGCACTGTATAAATTCCACTTTTGGCATGATTATGTGATGTGTGGCCTCGTGTTCATGGAAACTCTCACCTATTGGCACTTGCAATTTTAGTATCATGTAATTAAATTGATTTTTTTGTCAAGTCAGTTTTAAACTATGTCTTTGAGGTAAAAGGGCAGTGCATTAATCCACTTTGGTATTTATTATTTAAATACTAATCAAGAGGTCAATTAATGTTTTCATTGCTTTTGCAAATGAGTAATGGAGTACTGTTCAGAGCTCTTGGGAGAGTCTACTGTTAAATAGGAATCCAATTTCATTCCTTCTTTTCAAATGGCCCTAAATGTGTGTATTATGCTGCTCTTACCTTTTTTGTAAATGACTGGAGTGTTTCACTTGAGCTCTAATGCCTACACTGCACATCCAAAAGCTTCTCAAATATTCTACGATTCTAGTTCCTCTTTGCAAGTCTGTATCTATTTTCCTGTAAAAGGATGTGATGAATACACAGCAGATTTAAATATATGAATGAAAGCACCTCCCTGTGCCAGACATGAACTAGGAAGCTTCTATTTGATTCATATTATCCACAATATTGAACAGAAGGGAAATTAATTCAGCAAGGAATGATTAGCCCCTTTGCTAGAATTGATTTATGTGTATGGAAAAAGAGGTTTTGATATATACCTTCCTGTGTTTACTAAACTTATATAGATATATAAGCTCTATTTCCCCCACTCATTAGGGATAAGATTAAATAATGCATTTTGTGTTAAAGCCAGAATTTCAGTTCCTTTATCCTACAGGAGTCAAGCTTGTGCAGTCACTTCATCACATAATGGAACTCCACATTGCTATAAAGTGACTTTGGTGAAATATTCCCTTCATGATTGTCTGTTTCATGATAAACTGCACAAAACTTTTGTCCCCAAATTGTGCTGGTTATCCCAGCTTGGAGCAGGGATGCCAGATGTCAGCACAGGAGAGGAACAGGTTCAAGATCTTCATCCTACCGCAGTCTTCCTCACAGTCTCTGTAGCATCTGGTACTTTTTGCTCTATTCCCTTTGTTCTCTTGTGCAAAGTAGAAAAGTCAGATAGACAGACAACAATACCACTTTCTGTGAAAAACATATAGAACTTTTTAGGAGGTGATGCTTAATTTCTACCTGCTGCTGCATTTGGGAACAAGGTAGGTTGACCAGCTAAAATCTCATTTCATTACTGTTTCTAATGTTATACAAGCAAGGAAAAGCTATAGAAACGTCCTAGAATCTTAAATTGTTCAAATGCATTCTTCAAGTTAGGTCTTTTACATGATTTTGATAAATTGGGCAGTTACACGAGATTTTTTTTAATCTAAACGAGTAACAATAAGTAACGACAAGCAAAATTTGGTTCTCTGCAACATTTCAGTGATTAAAATTATTTTTTAAAATCCTATAAAATACAGTTTAGAAGCCATCACCACTATCTCTACATTCTACAGCAAACTCACACTCATATCGGGACAACCAGTACTATTTACCCCACACAATTAGGTAATGATTGTGGGGAAACTACTTTTTGTTAACTGTTCTAAGATACATAAATCAAACCCAGAAATATATACCTAGAAGTGAGACTTTGGGAAGAATTTTAAGTATTTTAGCCCCTCAGAATATAAACTTTACTACAGTAGAGAAGAGAGTGGGAAGCAAGAATGACCATTAAAAAAAGAAATTAAAAAAAACTCAATGGGCGCTGCAGAACAGGAAGCACGACTGAGCTCTGCACTTAAAGACAGAAAATTTCCTGCATGTACTTTGTGTAAAACAAGCTTTTTTGCTTGAGTTGCAGACTGTCTGCCTCTTTTTTGACCCTGCCCATCCAGCCCTCATCCCTGATGTATGAGGTGCGAGGGGAGGTGCTGAAATGCAAATGGGGCCCCAAATGAGGATTGCATCTGCAAGAGGGGTGCTGGGACCTTCAAAGGGGCTCTGAGAGCAAATCCAGCACAGAAATCCAGCATTGCTGCTGCTCATCAGGACAGGCGTGCTCTCAAGCCAATCAAGGAGGTTGTCTGTCACTTAGCAGAGGTAGTTAATTGGCAGTTCTCCACATCCACTTGAAGAAGGGTGCTCAATAATAGGATTTTCTGTCTTGGTGTAAGGGATGAAGCTTGGTCACTGTGCAACAGATTTTTTTTTTTTTCATTGGACTTTTATCTGGAACTGAAGCTTTGAAGGCGAGGGTCCTCCTGTCAGGCTTATTTCTTTTATTGGCTCTGCTCCCTTTCAGACAAAAGCAACACAAAAAAATTCAAACTGACTTTTTTTTTTAATTACTAATTATTTTTCACAATTTTTGGATGTCATATTCAAAGATTTGCTCTCTCAGGAAAAGAATATCATGTTCAATTTATATCACAGTAAGACCCAAAAGCTTACTTTCAGCCAAGTGCAACATGATGCTCTTGAAAAGACAGTTTTACAGTATTTCCAACAGTTCTATTTCTGAGTGTGCTGAATGCTTAGCCAAGATACAGTTTGACAAATGAGGTTCAGAATATGACTACTGCTAATTAGAGGCTGTTAACAACTGAGGAGAAGCATGTGGTACCAGTGCTCCAAGGCCAGCAGAGGGAAGGGGGTTCCTCAGTGATGAGAGGTTGCTCACAGCATTGCACTGGTTCCCTGAGCAGGTCTCTTGTTGTTGGCACCCGTGCTGGAGGGACAAGGATCCCTTGGGCTGAGTGCAGGCACAAAGCCATCCCAACAGATGGCTCCTGTTGTGGGCACAGCGTGTGTGCTGTGTGCAATATGTCAGGGTTTACAACAAGCGAAGTGTCTGCTTCACCTTGATTTTCCACACTGCCATTGACTCAGTTCTCGAGTCAGTGCATTTTAAAAACCTGCTCACAGAGAGCTTTGTGGTATTCCTGGACTTGGCAGTGACCTCAGAGGCAAGAAGGGTAACAATGACAAACCCATCACCACCTTTCTTCCTTCAGCTAGAAGAATCCAGCGGTACAAGCCAAAAAATTTTTGGTAGGCCTGCCAAGGTTTGTAAATATGTCAAGGAGGGGAGGAAACTGTGTGACAGAACCTGTGCTTGAACAAAAATCACATGTGGACAATTGACTCTCTGGTGCTTTAAAGGGAGAGAGCTTTCTGAGTAACTGCTGCTGCACTGTGGCAAAGCACTTCTAGACACTGGAGATATTTTAGCTAAGTGTGCTTACTCTCCATTAAGAAACAACATTACACTGAAAGCATTATTCCTGATGTTTTGTCTATTTACCTGCTTCGCAGCAGAGAGTAATATAATGCTCCTGGAAAAAAAAAAAAAAAGTCCCTAAATCTGAGAATGGATAAATTATTTTTCTTAATATGATGATAACTTCACATTTCTTTCAAATTATGCAGTAATTTCCCAGTGCTATTGACCATGAATAATACACGACAGCTCATGGCATGAGAACAAATGGCTTCCTGAACAACCAGATCAATGAGGTTTCCTAAGAATTTGCCTTCTTCTCCCAGCATTCACGTTGCCACAATTTGGTGGTGGCTCTTGTTGTGCTTTCTACGTTGTGTGTGGTGTAATGCACCCTCGCCAGTGCTCCCACAGTGTTCCTTGCACAGCAAACACTCAGCTCCCTCCTGTGCCTCCCTTTTACCATTTTGGAGATGCTGGCTGGCCAAGGGTCAGCCTGTGCTTGAAGGCAGCCTGCATGTACAGATTTGTTCTTTTTTCAAGCAATTCAAACAGAATGGGACCTGCCTTCTGGAGAGAAAACCAGGATCTCCCTCCTCTGTCAAATTTAGTTGACATTCAAATGTGAAAAGCAAGACTGCAATCACAGAAGTTTTGTTCGTGTAAAAATGCAGACAAGTAAAGACTGCTTTTGGCCTTGAATCTAAAATATTTGTATTATTTGTATGTATTATTCTACCTTTGAAGCAACTCAACATGCACTTTTTTCTTTGCTACATAACATGCCATCATAACCACTTTATTGAATCAAAAATGTTTGATTATTATGGTTTATGTTCTGTACAGAAGCAGCCCCTGATGCTCTTCCTTTGCTTTTCAACAGAGATTTACTAGAAAAGGCTGAAGAGCAGTGCTAGGGAGGTCCTGAGATATACAGTATATCATGATTTCAAGCACTTATTCCATTTCATTACTTAACTGTGCTTTCCAAACAAACTCTCTGTCATATAACAAAATGTAATGTACCTTCAATAAATATTTTCCTTTCATTTAGATTCTATTTACTCCAATGTGCAACAATTGCAACCATCATTTAAAATGAGGTTTTCCTTCAGAAGGAGGAATATAAGAGGCTCTTTCCTATTCAGTTGGAATTATACAGATCATAAAGTCAAGAAGAAATGGAAATCAAATTAAATTGTGAAACACAACCTTCTTATGAACCCTTGTAATTCATTGCTTGTGGAGATCATTCTTATTTAACCAGAACCCAAGAGGGAATATTCCAGAGACAGAATGTAAAGCTCTTTTCTGTAAACCTTGCTATATGTGATACTGTATAAAACTTATAACATCATTAGATTGCCAGCAGCTTGTTGAAGTCAGCAAGGACAGATGTTTTCTGATGTTTGTTTCACTTGAGAAGCTTTTTCTTGGTTTCTGTTGATTCTGTCTGATATACAGCAGCTACATTAGGAAATGTTCTATTCTCTGAGTTCTAAACAAAGGTTACTTGAGAAACTTCATGCATTTCTCTTACCATTTTATGTGATTATCTATGAAACTCACATTGAATATTTTTAGTATAAATAGCTAGGCATTTCTCCATCCACTGTAACACTTTCAATGCTCAAACCTAATATAAATCCATTCATTCTGGCATACAAAGGAACAATATTCATTTCATCATTGATTTCTGTTTATGTTTACCAAAATCAATGGAAATGTATTTCTGTAATGCAGTCATCTGTGAAATTCTACATGGTTTAGTCCACAGCTTCATTTGATTAGTGCTCTGGACCAATAATATGTGTTACCTGTCTTGCCATAAAGTAGATGTGCGAAAATTAGCTATTTTAAAATCTTGTTTACCTTGTACAGAGGTTATTTATCTAAGTCTTTCTAACTTACCTTCATTAGATTTTATTCTTTTTCCTAAACAATGCCTATATTTTACGAGGAGAATCCTTATTTATTCTAAGACAAAAATGTTACAGTTTACCAGCTGAGCAGATTGCTGGTCACTCCTTCCTCCCTTCCCTCAGAGGCTGCTAAAGGAGTGGAGAACTGGCAGCTGCAGAGGGAATGAGGTGTTCACCACTTCAGTCAGGTAACTAATTATTGTTCTATTTGCAC
The DNA here is from genome assembly GCF_035770615.1 of Melospiza melodia melodia. Lineage (NCBI taxonomy): Eukaryota > Metazoa > Chordata > Aves > Passeriformes > Passerellidae > Melospiza > Melospiza melodia. The sequence continues at coordinate 135,409,959 of NC_086195.1, forward strand.
ACCTTCCTTGGTAAAATTCCTATGATTTAAATCCAGCTAGATCTATTTCTGCTGGTTTTGCTATAGAACATATGTATATTACATACACCTTTTGCTATAGAATATATATATATATATATATATATATATATATACCTTCTTTGAGGAAGAGGTGTGGAGCTTGCAGAGATCAGATCCATGGAATTTCGAGCATGGATCCATACAAATCCTTGTCCTTAACCCTTCCTTTGAGCAGTACTGAGTAAAGGACTGGTAATCAAAAGCAATACCCCCTGAATTTCGGGCCACTTGGAACTGAACCACATCTCCACAAACAATTGTGAATTCATTTGTAACTCTGCAGGTTGGAATAATCAGGATAAATGGGACCATGGCATTCAGTAACACACATGAAGCATTTTAGTGTGGAATAATTCAAGACAGCACTTGGCAAAGAACAACAGGCCCAATCTAACTAAATTTACCCATGCCAAAGGGGGTCTTTAATGAGATTTGGATGCCACATAATAACTTTTGCCAAAAACATGCTTCATTATTGGTACTGGTGTTTCGTAGAAATCGTTATGATTTCCCGAAGATGTAAAAAAAAATTATATTCTCGTGTTCAGCAGTCTATTTTTTTCAACTGCTTGATAAAAAAAGAAACCCCCAGGACTTTTATTGAGAAATCCTTGCATTCTTACTTTATAAGTGGCAGCTGATAATACCAACCCTTCAATACTCCACTCACTTGAACACAATGAAAACCTCTGGGGAGATCATTTAAGAAAATTAATGATATGGAGCCACCACATAAAATTCTGAATATCTTGAATGTTTTTTTTTTAAAGAGATTTTTGATATATATCAGGCATTACAGTAAAATCTCTTTAGTGAATTAGAATTTTCCATCCTCTCACACTGAGAGCCATACCAGGTGTAACAAAAAGGCATTATGCTTGATTTGGTAGCCATGAGGAACTTGTATCCATCAATCACAGATGGACTGAATGCAACACACACACCAGGCACCTTTGGGGAACATAAAGCTGTGAAATGTACTTAGAGTGTAGCAGTACAGTTAATTTCTACTATTTTAGTATTATATTCCCAGGCTGTCTTTAGGCAATCATTCTTTAAAGGAAATTTAATTGTTTCAAATCCCTTATGATTCTTGCCTGTACATGAAAGGACACACTGAAAATAAAAACAATTTTAGAATGACACAAAGCTACTGCTTGCTGCTTTTATTCTGTGACACTACTCTGGGCTTCTTATTTGAATATTATGTATTTTACTATTTTATTTCTCTGCCAGCGGAGGTACTTGTGTTGCCCATAGGTAATTTAAATTAGAAAGAACACACCTAGGAAATAATTCTTATATTATATAAGCATTGAAGGCATTCTGGCCTAATTTTTTTGCATCCTTAGGTTTTGCTATAAGACCTTTCAATGTTAAAACACTGAAAGATCAGCTTCAGTGGAACTGAAGAATATTTATGTAGTAGGTAGTAGAATATTTATTAGTAGTAATATTTATGTAGTATTTAAAAGAATATTTATGCAGTAGGTCTGTTTATTGCATTTAAAATGAAGATGAACAAAATCTTCATATTTTATTTACAAAATTATATTAAATTGAGTTAATGTTTTTTCTTATAAATATATTTTTACGTTCATAAATTTTACCCTTTCACTTTAAAACCATGACAATTAAATGCATAAATTGTTACAATCTTAACGTCATAGCTAACACACTTATTCCTCTTTCAGACTATTTTCTGAATGCTCTTAATCAAGGAATTCATTGATTTGGAAAGGAAAATTAGCTGTGTTATTGTTTTCATTTAGTAGCTAATATGATAGATTAATAGACTCCATTTTAAAGAAAATGCATCTGCTGTAGAGATTTTTTTTTTCCATTTCTGTCTCAGGAAAGTAGTTTATTGTGCTAATGGCAGCATATTTTACATATGCCTATTAATGTAATATCCTTGCATGGATAAAGGAGTATATTTGTAAAAATATAACAGACAAAAAAAAAAGTAGAGAAGATCTACTGTTTGATGAATCAGAGTAAGATTTCATTTCCCAAAAGAAGGCGATCTTTTCTAATTCCCCGAAAAACTATTTAAATGAGGTCTCATTAGCCTCAGTGATTGGTGCTCAAGGTGTGCTGCTAGGTTTGCTAACCTTTTGATGAAATCCCTGGGGGTCCCTCACCCACTTCTTCTGTGCTGACCATCTAAAATATGTTCTGATGCTTGCTGTTGTTAAGGTAGTCCCAGCACCAGTATAATTAGTGAGCCTTAAGCTATTTAGAGCTTGAAAAGACAGGAAACCATTCATATGGAAACACCCCTTGGTGTCTCTCCAAATGGAATCAACAATCATTGTGTGACCCTGGGAACTTTTAACATACCTTGCAAAATTAATTTCTTATTTTACTCTCTTGCTTAAAAAAATATTGGCATTTATAAATACAAAATATTATGTAGACAAAGCAGAGTTAGATGTTCTTAATAATGGTGCAAAGAAAGGAGATGAGAATAGTAATTGACAGCATTTTTTAAATACAATTGTTATTTAACTCTGTTGGGAACAAAAGATATTCAAATGCTATGCAGGTATTTGAATTTTGGTAGGTTTTATGTATGTTGGAAAAACAGTCATCTCTAGCTAAATAAAAAAGAAGTCCCTCTGGGCTTTGTTTTGAGCAATATCACTGAATGTTACAGCAAATTCAAGTCAAGTTATGGCTAGTATATCAGTTTGATTTATAAAAACAAACAATCATTGAAGGGTTTGGGTTTGAAGGCACCTGAAAGATAATCATCATAAAATTCCAATCCCCTGCCACGGGCAGGAACACCTTCCACTAGACCAGGTTGCTCAAAAACCCCATCCAGCCTGGCCTTGAACACTCCAGGGATGGGGCACCCACAGCTCCTGTTTGTTATAGCCCAGTGTGTTTATAAAGAAACCTGGAAATCAGACAGCTGCATACCATATTGTCATGCCATGAGTCTAAATAGTTTCTCTAATTTCACTTCTATGGAATACATAAAAAGTACAGAAAACATCCAAACTGCTCCAGTCCTCTAGAACTTCACCCCCAGAGTCTCATTTTCCTTCTGTCCTTGTAGTGGCACTAAGAAGCCAAACTCACTGACTCAGAAGGAAATGCTGACTAAATAATTTGTAAGGAGCAAGGAAAACGCCAGCAAATCACTCAAACTCTTCTCCACTGCTGCTCCAATAGAGTAGAAGAGGCAAGTGGCCAGTGGGTGTTTGCAATGCTTCAGTCACTGATTCTGTGTAAGATGAAAATAAATATAAGATTCCACTTATATGGAATATTTCACTTTATTATAAACTACAAGTTATTTTACAGTTATATGGAATACTTCACTTATAATAAACTACAGGTTATAATCCAAGTTCTTCTCCTGACTATTTGACTGCTCTAATACAGCCCTGAACGTTCTTTATCCCTACTGGAAAAGACCAATAAATAAGCAAAAATTACTCTAATTAACAAATACTCCAAGCCTCACCAGACAGGACTTTCCACTATAATGGTAAAAAAAGAAGGAAATAACATTTGAGAAGCTGCTAGAGGACTTAGGGCCCTGTGTTGTTCTAGTTGGACTCATTCTCTTAACTAAGCTTTAAGTAGTTTTTTTAGATCTTCCCATAGATAGTATTTACTGAATCCATTGCTTGCTGAAATAATTCAACTGTAGTTGGTTGGATGGGCATTGGATCAGTCTTACCATGAACAGATGTGTTATGGCTAGAGGGAAATTAATAAAAGCAGCAAGATATTGTAGTGAATCACAATTTCTCACTGTGCTTGGTTCAAGCTGTGTCCTGGTGGGTGCACAACGCTTCTCAGCAGCACTGCAGAGCCTATCACAGGGTCACAGTTTTGGGAATGCTAACTCAGCCTTTTCAAACTGCATCCCTTTGATACACTTGTCTGCCTAAGTGCAGCCTCCCAGCTTTGATCAGGCTGCCAAAATAACTGTGTCGTGACGCTTTCTCTTTATCTCAGTGCAGCTTCTGGACAGCAGATTTGAAGAGCATCTGCAGCTACAAAAAGACCTTAACCTTAATACAAGGGCATTTCCCAACAACAACAACAACAAAATAAAGTAGAAAATTCATAAAGATGCCATATGGGTATTACAAAAGAATTAATTATTCAGAATTGAAAACTAGATCCATTCACTCTTCAGGGAGCTTTTAAAGACCCAGATAAGAAGGAGATCTCAACAAGTATTTTCTGTCTAGGTATTATATTTACAGTCATGTGGGTTTAAAATAGAAATAAACAATTTATTGTATCCTATAATATAATTCTATTCTATATTTCTATTATATAATCTATTCTATTCCATTATAAACCATTCTGTTCTTCTCTGAGACCCTACTCTCTTGATATTTGTAGTTGCCTTGGTTTGGATCAATATTCAGCATGTAGATAGATTAGATTAGATTCTGGGTAAACACAGAAACAAGCTATCCTGAAACACTTGTGTGTATACAGTGGATAAGCCTATAAATGACATATTGAATTTGTATATCAATTAAATAGTTTATAAAGCACATGAAGAGGCATATTCTAACACACTGGCATGGCAAAAGCTCATCCCTCTAAAAAATAGGGCTCTATAACTCTTGCACTTCTGGAATAAAGAGCAAAGAATTCCTAATCTTGGTGATGTTTTCCATCTTTTTCTGGAAAGAAAATGCCTCTGCATTCTGGACTTTATGGGCAGACAAACAATCTTGCTGTTCCTCACATGAGTTTTAGTTTTTCAAGGAACACTTTTGGCCAAGGAAATAGTTATCTTCAGGTAGGTTAAGATCTACAAACCTTTTTTTGTGTGTAAATTTTTACTATAGGATCACAGACTGCTTGAGCTTGGGAGGGACCTGTAGAATTGACCTTGTCCAGTCCCTCTTCTCAAGCAGGGCCACCAATAGTTGAGTGCCCAGGACCTTGCCCAGGTGGCTTTTGATAATCTCCAAGGATGGAGATTCCACAGCCTCTCTGGGAAGCCTCTGCTCAGTGCTGATTACTGAGGATTTTATTTTTCCCTCCAAATCTTCAGTTCTTGCAAAGTCCTTCAAATACATCTATGGAGTACTTGTATACTGAGTATACAAATACACATTTGTATACTCATTATACAAATGCTGAGTGTGATATCTATATCTGCTCTCTTTTAAAATTTCCTGTTTTTTACAGAGGCTTTATTTAATTGCTTGTTGCATAATATCTTTTTTATCATGTTCTATATATATAATTTTATTAATTCTTAATAAGGACAGAAATAGAAGTATTTATATATATGCATTTAAATTTTTGTATAAAAATCCAGTCAACTCATGGGTGATGCTGTGTGCTCCAGAACTGAAAATCATTTGAGTGCATATTGCACAAGAGTGTTCACAGTATTCCCACAGATTTCTACAGTATATTTCACAGATAAGTTTCCTATTTGATCCCTCTGATAATGGTCTGGATGTTGTAATTAAACAGATGGAATTGTGAAGGAAAAGTAACCTTAAAGCCATTTTCAGCCTCCTGTAATGCACTTACTCTCCATTAAACACGGTCTATAAACTTTCTGCAATACTTGTACACTGCACAGTAGGTTTCCCAAGTGAAACAGGCATCTTCCTTCCCACCAGACTTTTATGCTAAATTTGCCTTTTGAGGTTTTGGAAGAAATCCTGAACAATAGCTTTGTAATCACTTGATCAAAAAGTTCCTTTTACCTTCTTTTTCCTTTATCTTGAGCTTCCTGTCAAAGCTTATAATTGCCATTGATGGAAATGCAATACTATCCACTTGTTTTTAATCAAAAAATAAAGTAATCTACATATGAAACGATGAAAGGCCTCATTACACACCAGAGCACAAGTAAATTACCTTGCTGAAATGGAAGAAATTATATTTTGCTATCAAAACTTTAAATCTACTGAAAAGTGATTTGGTCTCCCTTGGGCAGTACTTACTCCTAACAGAAAAAGACAATTTTTATATTTGGTTTTGCACTACTCCAGAAACAAGACAGAGAAATTTGTTCTGCGGAAGATTAGACAAAAATAAATACAGAATAATGTTCTTCAGTGGTTTTTGAGTGGTTAAGTTATGAATGTATGAGTGGGCTGGTTACTCTATTCCTTCTTTTCCTGGTAGTTATTCAGAAACAAACCATGAAATGAAGGAAATAAAATTAAAGAAAAGGGAAGAAGGATGAAGCAACTGGTTCTTATTACCTCACAAGGACCATCTGATGGGAAGAAAAAGAAGAGTCTAAGCAGAGGTAGAGAATCTAATAAAAAGGCTAGTGGTTTGGAAGAGATTGTTTCAAAGTACTCACACTTAAAAAAACAACAGGGTTCTGCTTTTATTTAGGAGTGAAAACTAATATGGTATTTTCTGCAATAAAGACGGCAGCAGTGAATTTTAGGAGTAGTTTTTTCACTGCCTTTTAGGAAGTATTAGACAAAAGTCCTATAAATAATATGTTCTCCAGTAAATTGTACCACAGAAAAACATCTCCCTCCTTATACAAGGGTCACTGAAAATCAATACAGTTCCTTCTAGAAAGCTCCCTACAATGTTTTAACACTGGTAGGTGATGGTTCAACTTGTTAAGGTTTATGGATAAGCAACACACAAGAATCATGTACACACAAAAGAAATGGCTGGCAGCACTTCCAGAGGGATCTGACAAAAATAACTGTGGATTTGATAGATTTTGATCTATTAACTGTGGGACAAGAGCTGCAGTCAGAAACAGTGCAAGCAGGGGAGATCAGTTTTGATGGGAAATCCTAAATCGACAGCCTATTTACGTTTTTAGACTCCATTGTATTGGGTTCAACACCATCTCCACCAGCCTATTTGTGTTTTTGGACTTCCATGTATTGGGTTCAACACCATCACATACACACACAAAACACTGAAAAGAAATTGCTGGCAGCATTTCCAGAGAGAGTTTACAAAAATAACTGGATTTGCTGATAGATGCTGATGTATGAACTCTGGGAGAAGAACTGCAGTTAAAAACAGTGCAAACAGGGATCAGTTTTGATGGGAAATCCTAAATCGACAGCCTATTTACGTTTTTAGACTCCCATGTATTGTTTTCAACACCATCTCCCCCAGAATTCTTGTATCCAAGCAGGGATGTTATAGTCTGGATGGGTGAACTATCAGATGAGCAAAAACTTGATGATGCACCACCTAAAAGTTAATAGTGATGGGCAGCAGCCCACCCAGAGAACTGTGACAAAAGAGGGACCTCAATGTCTGTCCTGGGACCTGGCCTGCCCAAGGTCCTTATCAGCCACCTGCAGGACGGCAGGGAAGGCACTTTCCTCTGCTGACAGGCAAAACCAAGCTGGGGAACCAGTCCACATGTCCAACAGCAGGGCTGCCAGCCAGGCTGCAGGAGTGGCCCAACAGTGACTGTGTTCACAGGGGTCTGATGATGAGGGAAGAGATGAGGATCTGACTCCATGTTTCAGAAGGCTTGATTTATTATTTTATGATAAATATTATATTAAAACTATACTAAAAGAATAGAAGAAAGGATTTCATCAGAAGGCTAGCTAGGAATAGCAAAAGAAAGAATGAATAACAAAGGCTTGTGTCTCGCACAGAGAGTCCGAGCTAGCTCACTGTGATTGGCCATTAATTAGAAACAACCAACATGGGCCAATCCCAGATGCACCTGTTGCATTCCACAGCAGCAGGTTTGGTTTACATTTTGTTCCTGAGGCCTCTCAGCTTCTCAGGAGGAAAAATCCTAAGGAAAGGATTTTTCATAAAAGATGTCTGTGACACAACAGGAACATAGTGACCTTTAACAAGGACGGATGCAAATCCTGCTGTGGAAAGGAAAGCAGGATGAACCCCTTGCACCCAAACAGGCTGGGAAGCAGCTCTGCTGGGTGGGCACTGAGGCTCTGGGCCAGCAGCAAGTTCAGCCTTTGCTGGCCTCCCAGTAAAGCCATTGAAAACTGGGCTGAGCTCAGCAGAGGGCCAAGCAGGATGCTCAGGGCTGGAGCGCTTGCCTGGAGGGCTGAGGAGCCAGGGCTTGCTCAGCCTGGGGAAAAGGCAATCACAGGGGGACTGAAGAGCCACAGTTCAGCCTCCCTGCCTGCTGATGGGGGTCACTGGGCACAGGGAGACCTGCTCCTCACAGGGGGCTGTGGCACAGAGAGGGACAACAGGCACAAAACAAAGCAAGAGAGGCTCAGACTGGACAGGAGAAGTTTTTTCCCTATGAGACACGCAGCCAGTGGAGCAGGCTGCCCCAAGAGGCTGTGCCAGCTCTGTCCTTGAAAGTTTTCAACACCTAACTGGCTGAAGCCCTGACCAGACTGGTCTGACCTCATACTTGACCCTGAAAGCTGGACTTGAGACCTCCAATCATTGCTTTCAATCTGAATTAGCCTGCACATCCATGATCCTATATTGTAAATATTATGATAAATAACCAACAGTGGTAATATCCAAACTGTAGAAAATACATTTCAGTGCTTTTCTTTTCCTGTACTACTCAGGAAAGTGCATTATTGTAGATACAATAAGTTAATGTTCTCATTTATGCAGGGCTTTGCGTGTAATGTAATCATCTGCATTACTAACTTCCTGCTTCTTTAAATAAAACAATTTGCCTGGCTAAAATCAAAGACTAACTTGTCTAACACCCTGATGAAGATGATGGGGAATGATGTCCTCTTACCTTGCTCATCCTGTGATAATTCATACTCTTTTGACCTAGTGGCAGAAATTTGCACTTCAGAACATCTTCACAAATTGCTTTGCATACTTAATTCACTGAACTGACAGCAGTGTCTGAGGGTAATTTGCTCTGTCTTTGCTCTTGCTAGGAGGCCCTCAGCAGAAAGCCTCTCATCAACTCCAGGGGTTCTTGTCTGTGACAGCCCAAATGGAAAAGAGAAACTATAATATGCTGTGAATGCATTTTATTTTGATTTTACTTGTCTCATAATTAATTAGGAACATGTGAACTCAAGATTAAAATGCTCATCCTGGGGAATCAAATCGAGCATGTACAGCCTCTCATAGCCTGTCACAAATCTAAATATATGGAAAGGAGATTTTAAACTCCTGGTTGAGAAATGCTCTAGAATCTGTGCAGTATCACATCCTAAATTTCTATCCTAATTTTTTTTAACTGCTTCCCTTTTTGTCAAGGGCTAACATGAATAAAAGTTTAGAATCCCATTTTATAAAATCCCAGATTTTGAGTACTGTTTGAAGATAAGCTATTTATCAATAACTGTATTTCTCCAAAAGCAATGTGCTTTTTTTCTATTTGTTCTCTAAATCACAAGGCTGCAATAAATGCAGTCACATCTCCCTTTCATTAAGGCCTCCATCAAAATAAACTTTCTGTTCCCTAACTATTTTAATAGCTCTTTCCTGCACCTTCTCAAATTCAAATTCATCCTCTTGAGATATGGATGTTTATAAAAACTCCTAGCACCTCAACTATGAAGATGCATTTACTGCTGCCAAAGTCAGTATTAGACAAATCCTTCACAGAATATTCTGGCTCTCACTGATTGAGAAACATGGGACATTGCCATGCTTCCTGTTTTAATAAAAACTGCCTTGAAGTGTAACATGATATTTGGAGGAGGAGATTTCCTATTAACTTTTTCAAAAAAATTGGCAGTGCAAAATTTCTGTAAGTGGGAGCACTTGTGCTCCAATATTGCTAATATGAGTTTTGATTAAGTTATTATTGCTTTAATATCAGCGTTGCCTGCTGTCATTGACAGGCAATCCTGTTGATTTTTTTTTAATATTTACATCTATATTTTAATACATATTAAAAGCAAATCCTCACTATCTGTGTCAGAAGACTGCCTGCAAAGAGAAGGATAAAACTGAAAGGACTTTTCTGGCAGTTTAGATTGACATGGGGAACAGAAAGCTTTGCTGATAGACAAGAGCAGGGGATCTTTCTTTTAACTCTTTTTTTTTTTTTTTTTTTTTTTTTTTAATAGGCATAACAGCACCCATCTGTTCCTGGATTTAGAGTGCAGATGTAGTCTAAGAGTAACTTTGCAAAATTGGGAAATTGGTATCGTGGGGCTTTGTGTTCATTCTCTCAGTTACTCAAGAGCACACTTGCTCAGTTAGTAAGTTTTAAAAAAGAAGAAAGACTGGGAAAAGGGTTTTAACTGCAAGATTTGTACATATCCTGAGATGTAAATGCCCAGCTGAAATCTACTCTGTGGTACCACTAGCAAAAAAGATTCTGTAACTACAAAAAAAAAAATAAATAAAGAAAAAAAATCTTGCTGCTATCTGATCTAGTGGTTCATTCAGCCCTGTCAGATGTTTGTGGGTTCTGCAGTGCAAACAAGTGTTTGTTTTTCTCTACAGGTGGTTGCCCTGATGAAAGCAGTGCAATATGAGACTTGCCAATAACTTACTTGGAATCCTTGCATGGAAATGAGGTTTTTGCTTTGTTCAGACATCACTAGCTACCTGCTTCCCATCTGAAATTACAGACTCCCCCAAATCAAAAATATCCACACTGCAGCCTACATCTTCATCCCTCACTTTTTGCAGCCCATTAGCCAAACTGCTTTTGCTGTGTGGTTTTTTTTCACCAGTATTGGTCTTTCTTTCCAACTAACACAAAAGATGTTAATTTAGAAGGAATTCCAAATTGCAAATATTTATTTCCAAAATTTTTATTTCTCATCCTATTGATGTCACAGCTTTTTCTCCTCTCCCCTCTTTCTCTCATCCTCAAAATCTGTATGTACATTTACTACATCTACTAATCTTTTAAAAAAGTGAAACATACTCCCATTTCTAACAAGGTATTAGTGTAGATTTACACCTTTGATGTCAAAGAAATATTTTTTAACATGTATTCTGAACTACCAGTTTTCAAAACAAGTACCATGTAACACACCTATGCAAAATAACTGGACTAGAGAAAGAAATTTCTCAGACATGGCCATGAAATGAAGATAGATTTCCCTTTAAAATGCTTTCCAAGGCCAACCTGTCCTATTTCACATGGGACAAGCAGTGATCTACTAAGAATAATTCTCCTGATGACATAACAATGTAGTATTAAAGAAGAAAGGCAATGTGAGAAAAGAGGAGTCCTTTGTTATACAAAACAGTACCACCACAATATTTTCAGGATTAAAATCAGGGGGAAAAAACCTGAAGACTAATTTCAGGTCTCAGTTGGGAACCACAGGATTTCTCTGCATACTGGAAGAGTTATCTGAGAAAACTAGGAATAAAAAAGTATTTGAAAATATCCCTTTATAAAGTTATGACTCTACTTAATGAGGAGTGGTGATCCTTGCTTGCAAATGTTTGGCTGTGTAGTGTTAATTTAACAAGCCATCCCCCTGGTCCCTGTAACACAAGTGATACTCTGTGATCTGGTAAATGATCCCCAATATTTATGTCACAGTTGATTTAACAGGAAATGTGCTACTTCCTGGGATATCCTGCATGCACACACTTCAGTAGCACAGCACAATGCCATCTCAGAGATTGCTCTGCAGCCACTGATTGTGTGGAAAATAACTGAGCTTCATACTTGACACCTACTGCCTTTGCACTGCTTAGGGGGAGGAAAAAAGATCCTGTGAGCCAAGAGGAAACATTTTCTTTACTATTCAGGCTGGCACGCCACATGTGATATCTGACGTGGAAATATTAATTACTTCAGCCTTTTCTTGAAAATCTGTTCCAACAGTAAATATTAAACAGAGACATCTGTTTAGTAGCTTTAGTCAAGATGGTTTTATCCTATGCTCTTCAGGTTCCCCTATTCCCTGCTGCAGAGTTGTGGCTCTCAGAGCTTCTCCAGTACTATGGGACATCACTCAACACATCATCTGCTCCATTTAGTGACTAAATACAAGCCCTTCTCTTGGAAACCCTGATGTTTTTAAAGGAATTTCCTTCTATGACCTTTTTTTTCTAAATTCTCCATCCCCTCCAGTATCTTATTCAGGTGATTTTCCATATTCTTCCTCTGAGATCTAGCAGTGGCAACTCTGCTAGATCTTTTTCCTTGCTTCCTTTCCTCTTCTATTTGTCCCCATTATTTTCTACAGGAATTATTAAAATAAAATAAAAAAAATAAAAAAAAAAGATCAATGATGGGTAACTTTAGGATTTCTTTCCCCTCTAAAATAATTGCCTAAACAATGGCTTGGTCTGACATCTCCACATCCTAAACCTGAAAAAGAACTGAATTCCTACTTGCATCTTCCATTCCCCTGTCTTCCTTTAGTGATCAAATTAAATTTCATTGTATTCTCTCACTCCTATCCCTTGGTTCTCCTTTCTGAACTTAGACCCAAGCTGATGGGGATGTGAAATGTATTGCAATCATTTTTCCTAAAGTCTGTAGAAAGAGAAACAAGCGTGCTCATGCAGCATTTCAGAAACCTACTTTGGTTGTCTTCCTTAGGACAAATTAAATACAACACAAAGTATCTAATTCATATTCTTTTATCCCATTGAATCTCACTGTGATTTGGCCTGTTCTTTATGCATATTGTTTGAATAGCTATTTAGATTTGTGCTGTTACACATCTTAGCAATGCAATTATTTTCCAATCTGACCTTGTCACTGTAGAACTGATCTTATGTGAAGATGCAGACAAGGTAATCTTCCAACTGCATTTCTTTACACCAACAGAGCTAAAAGTTCTTAACTTTTTTTAACCCTGAATTCTTTGCTGAATCAATCCAAATACATCTAGAATCTATGCTGCCTATGTGGCCACATCAGCTTTTAGATTGTTTTCAATTCTTGGATATTTCTCTGGTAGTAAATATGCATTAAAACCCCCCCTTCTAATGAACTCCTTCAGTCTAATACCATTGTCATGCATATGGAACAATCCTCAGTGTCTGAACTTCTCTTGATTGTGTGGTTTATTTAGCCCCTACCTATGCACAATAGAAATGCTTTCTGAAAGTGATTACCTTTAATATAAATGCATATAAAGCTTCTCCAGTTGTCTGCAGGTAATAACTATTAATAATTGTTTTGTTTATAAAACCCTGATGATCTATAAAACGTGTCTTGTCTAGTGGATGTTGCTTTACCATAATGATTAAAACAATCTAGAGTTCAGTCCTATAACATACTGGGAACCATGAGAAAGCAAACAGAAGTTCATCATTTCCTTGTTGTAATGATCTGGAAATGTATTAACAACTTCAAACTTATCTGAAACATTTTGGGTTATTATATTTAGGAAGGAGTCAGAATTTTCAGTACAAATAAGCTTTTGGAATGGTTTTTGTTTTGAAGAATAGAATTCTAAAGGTAAGAGAGAACAAAAATTATCTAAGAATTCTTCTGTAAAATCCATGAATTCCATATTAGGCCCATATGAATGAGCCCACAATTAGGAGGGGAAAAAAAGAAAAGGCAACTTTACTTATAAGGTTGCATTCCAATGAGTATTATTTTTTAAACTCTTACTGATTACTAGAGAAACCTGTTGGACTAATTTTAATAAATACCTCAGGGCTTTTCCATATAAACCAAGGTATGCACACAGTGCTACTGATTACTATTACACAGAGGAGAAAAAATACTGGATCATTAAATCTTTAAATGCATAAAACTTGGTCTTTCCTTTGCTTGGTGCTCATTCAAATAGAGGCACAAAATATCCAATTAAACAAGACCAGTCATCTTCTAGGTGTTAATTTTTTTTCAGCTTTGCCTCTAACTCGATCCTGACTTTTTTGCCCACTTGCAAAACACCTATTAAAATATGGCCTGGAGCTGAGAAGTGGAGCCTCTGGGGAGATGCTAGGGCAGGGCTGACTTAGTCAGTGCTCTCAAGTGACCCCATTATTCCCTCAGAGGCAGGTTAAACAGCTGCAGTGCCCGGCAGAGCCTTTCCTGGGATGCTGGGATGCAGTGCTTGTGCGCACCTCGGAACAGGACAAGGATCCTTGGGGGTGCCACATGCAGAGGGGTCTGCGCTCTGTTTGGGACACTGTCCCAAACCCCCAGGCTCAGAGTGGAGGTATTGTCTTAAACACTGCCTGATTTGCCTTTAATACTGGAGCAGGAGTGCCTGCAGCCCTTGCACCCTCTGACTGCCATCACCCTCCCTTGCACTTGTCATGGGAGCGCCTGCTTAAAGCCTCCAGCCCCTCTCCAGTGGAAAAAATGACGGAATCTCCTTCTAAATCCTCACCCCTGTTGCTCTGGTGCCTAAGGGAGGTTTTGGGGTGCATATGGGGCAGGTGTGGGGCTGGCAGGTGCAGGAATCTGCCTGTAGAGCACCAGCCCCAGACCTGGGATGTGTGGGGAGGATGGAGGGGAACTGACTGCTGATCTCCAGGTAAAACTAAACCAGTTTATTATTGAAAGAGTCTGACTCTCTGTTCCAAGTGAATTAGTGGCTGTTTAAACATAAGAACCAGGGATCATGATTCCAAACCCTGTTTTCTGAAAGCATAGCTCTAACATACAGTAAGAAAAAAATCATTTTTAAAGCTGTATTTTGTCAATATGATGATCCTATATGCATCAGAAATGAACATGTAATGAACTTGGAGCATGCAAGGGGAAGAATTTAGAACAAAATTAATAGGAATATTCAAAATGTAGAAAAGTCTAAATAATCCATGTGCAGCAGGATTCATGTGATGTATTCCTAAAAAGGCATCTATCACGACTGAGGCAAAATTTGTATCGCTTTACTTTTTTGTTTCCTTTTTAGAAAAAAAATATTTCAAACTGAAATAAAATTATGTGTCAAGGTTTTAAACCACATGCAGAGATGATTGTGAGGGGTAGGTGATGAAAGCTGCAATCACTGTAAGTGGCATATAACGGGGCCTGAAGTTTTATGAACAGACAAGAAATTGCTCTCTCTCTTCTATACCTGCCTATCCTCTTCTTGTACCCTGCAAGACCATTTTAGTTAGGAATATCTGAGTCACACTGGACAACCAGTAGTTCATGAAAACCCATGACTGCAGCTGAGATGGGCTGTGGTCAGTGACTCCTGGAGCTGGGAAACATTTCAGGCTGCAGAGGAGTTATAGGATTGGGTTCCTCAGAGATCACTGCTGTATGGTGCTGCTTATTCTGTGGCTTTTCTTATTTGGCCTAGAGACACATTTCTGTAGTTTATGCAAAGCAGAAGTCAATGAAACACACTCTTCTCCCATCACATTTAATCTGATTTGGGTTTTCTTCCCTGCTGCAACGTATTTTACTTTTGTTTATAACAGAAACAAAGCAAAAAAAAAAAAAAAAAAAAAATCCCCAAATAAACATATGGAAAAATCCCCTTGGTCTTTGGAAAATTTTCTTTGAGATGATACATTGCCTCATGCACTAATATATACAGTTCAAAGGAAAATAATGGGTGCATTGTCTCAACAAAGCAAACTTAAACATTTAAATCATTGACATGTACTAACACACACACACAAGGACACTCTTGGTTAGTTAAAAGGCACAACAATATTTCCCAACAGCGCTAATAACGTTGAACTTCTAAAGGCGATGGAGGAAGAGAGCCAGCTAGCAGAGATGATTAAAGGAACATGTACAGGTGGCAATGGCAGATGGGGTGGGAAGTGCCAGGAGGAGGCAGTCAGGAATATTTTGGAAAGGTGCACTCTACCTGTGTAGCCCAGCGAATTGTCGCCGTGATCAGAGGTGGGGAGTGGCGTCCCGCTGTCGTTCCCCCTCTCTGCGTCCTCGGAGTCTGTCGGAAACAACACCAGAGCTGCTGATGGGGTCACAGGAGTAACAGGAGTTGCCATTTTGATCACAACACGTCCAGACACAATTAAATCCACACATGACAGCAAGAGCCACAGTGCCAGCGCACGGCACACCTCGTCCTTCCCCTTCTTGCGTGGATGAGCCTGTGAGAGCATGGTCCAGGCTCCCCAGAAAGCTGTCCCCTCTTGTCCCCTGTGCCAGTGTCGCTCTGCAGCTCTCCAGGCACGGTGGCCACCCTGCTAAGCAGCCAGCACAGGCTGTGAGAGGAGCATATGGGGACGGCAGGGCAGGGGAGCTGAATGCTAGCATCGCTAATTTCCCACCTTATTGTTAATCAAAGCTATTGACTGTGATCACTCCCCATCATCGCTTCATCTCCTGGCAATTACAGACCCAGGGGACTTCACCTCTATTGTGGGGAGGAGGCAGGGGGGCGGCTGGGGCTGGGCGAGCACCGAGGGGCTGCGAGATGGGGCAGGGGATGGGGGCTCAGCCTCCGCCAAAGGAGAGGCTCAGCATCACCAAGATGCGCTTTGCGCAACAAGATCCTCGCAAGGAATCTCTCCCTTTTCGTGTCACACTGGAAAAAGGGAAAAAAGGGAAGGCAGCTGGTCAGCTGAACACATAAATGAACAGATGTTGTAAGAGCTTCATAAATGAAGACATGTTTTAAGGGATAAATTGTAGATCAAAACACCACCAATTGCAATCAATTGCAGACCCAAACGCCACAAAGCAAACACCATGAATACAACTCGTAACGATGAACTAAATAATTCGAAACAAACAACAACAAGAAAAAGAATTAAATCCCTGTTGCTCTGAAAACAAAACAGCGCAACTCAAGGGAATTTGTCGACAAGATCACTGCCCCTTTACCTCTCAATGTAAAATTGCTCATTAAACTTAACTCCTATTTTACTTTTGATAGTGTACTGTCCAACACATAATAACCAAAAAGAAACATTAGTATTTTGTTCAGAAGAAAACTTCAAGAATCAAGTGTGTTTGCAAAAATAACACTGCCTCAACAATAGGCTGCTTTTCTCCTTTTTTCTGTGTTGACAGGTGTCAGATAATTTATTAATTATTGCAAAGACATGTTTTGCTCTCTCAGACATATTCTGGACTTCTATAACGACTGAAAATAACTGTTCATTTTCAACAAAATCCACACTGCTAAAAATTACTCTGAACTTTGACAAAACACCAAAAGCAATTGTATATGAAACAAAACTAGAAAAAAGAAAAAAAGTGGACTTTTTTTCTGCATGCTGGATTTTACTAGCTCAGTCATTCTCATTTCTAAAATGCAATGCCAAGCATTCATTTCTCCGTTTGTTTTCTAAACAATCTTAGAGACAATATCTTTAAAAATCAGAATCTTTTTAATGAGTTAGAAAGGAAAAATATTAAGAAAGCCAAAATCCTCAAGACCAACCCACTCAAGGGTACTTATTGGAAAAAAAATATTTCTTTAGAAAAGTCAATTAAAGGATTGATAGCATGTCTTTCAAAATACAGTCGTGCAAATTAAGAAAATAAAAGACCAAACAACAAAAAAGCAGCCGAACACCAAGATGATGTTTCATCTTGGCAGATGAAAGAAGTGAAATATGTTCGTTTATTGGCCCATTCATCTTTGCTGGCTCACTAATGGCCAATGTCACGTACATCTTTAAAATCTGCTCTGAAAATGGCTGCAGATTGACTGGATCAACACTCTCCTTCTCCAGATTGCTCACTCATTTGCATTCAGGGGTTGATTGGGTCAAAGTTTTAAATTACTGCAGTAAAGGACAGAAGGACGGGTCTTCTTATTAATTTAAGTGGCAGAGGCTGTGCCTACCTTTTTTGGTGCAAGGGTTTATAATTGAGTACAGGGAGCCCAGACCAAATTTAACCAGCGAACCTGCTGCTCATCATCTGAGAGATTGATTGCATTCTGGGAGATTTAACCACACACTGCTCAAAATGATTGAGGGGGAAGAAGATGCACTGAAAACTACTGGAAGTGTCCTGGGTGTCACTGGAATGTTTGGTCTCATGTGCAAAATATAATTGCACAATGAATTGGACTTTTTACCCAAGATAGCCCCTCAGAGATGGAATTCCAAACAGTGGGCATCCTACTCACACCATCTCACAACCAACCAATGCAAATCCCTCTATCAAAGCCCAAAACTCCCCTTAGGAGTTTTAACAGGATCAGTCTCCAATAGAGAACTGCTGTGACTTCAATAAAGCCAACAGGCTAGGAGAGCAGCAGCTGTAAAAACCAGGATACAACCACTGGGAGCTATTTAGGCTTGCAAGTCTTGGCTCCAATCACTCAGTAAAAGTAAATGAGGGAGGGAATTATTCTCTTTGTGACACTACTGATACTTACATGGTATCTGCTAGTGACAATGCACTGGTTATTTACAATCTAAAACTATACGGACCTTGCTCACTGTCTCATTCTTTGAGAAATGCTACTTTTCCACCTGAAATTGAAAATTATATTCAACTAATGTTAAATTATGATCTCTGGCTGGAAATGACTTACTAATGATGAATTCTACCCATTTCATTGAACAATAAGTGCTACATTTTGGGCTGTTGCCCTCTGTGCTGGGCTGAATTTAATTTCAGCTCCGTCAGAAGTTCCAGCTTTGCTTGGGAGTCTCTGTAATAACTTAACAGAGGTAAGTAGTGTTGACTTAAATAACACATTTCACTGTAGGACTGCTGTGAAGGCACTCTGTTGAATGGCTAGTAAAAATCCTGAATGTTAAGACATGATGTATTTCTTATGACTGCCATGCTGTAGGATCAGGCAATTTTCAACTTGGCTCTCCTAAACATAATAAACATTTTTACATCATTATACTTTTGGAACTTGTTACAATGCCAGAAAATGTTAAGAAAATTAACTATAAACCCAAGAACAATTCACTGGACATATGAAGAATTTACAGTTCTGAGTCAAAGCAGAGGCTGAAACTGGTGCCTGATCCCTCAAAGAAATGTCATAACCAGTCCTTAAGAGGCTAAACAGAAGTGAAAGAGAGAGATTCCCCTTAAAAAAAAAATCTCTCCAATGTGGTTGGACATTTTGGTTGAATTTCTATATCAGACAAGAAATATTTAAAGCAAGGTTTCTATTTTTTCTTAACTGCCCAAAAAAAGAACCCATTTTCACTGAAATAAAGCTTAAGCTTTAAAAAGATTCCTAGGCCATAATTGGTTCATTCATTATGTAAAAAAAAAAAAAAAAAAAAAAAAAAAAATCCAAATAACAAAAACTACCAAAGAAGCCCAAAAAATGCCCAAAAAACCAACACAGCACATCCCTCCTTGCAAAAAAATATCCAACAGAAAAAATACTTTTATCTATAAATATGCAAAACTTCAGAAACAAGTCAAAATTAGTTCCTCTCATTTTCTTTTTTTCCCCCTTTTTAATGTAGCCCCAAATGAGTTTATTTGGGAAGAGGAAGTTGAAAAGTGAAGCCTTGAGTAATAAAAAATAAGGATCAAGAACCCCTTAGCAATTGCTACTACTCTTTGCTTTTACAGGAGCGTTTGAGATGCTTTTCATTTGAGAGGGACAACACCCTCATCATGGTGAAAAAAATCTCATTCCCTCTTTCCATGGAAATTTACAGAGCCACCATTCATTAAGTTGGGCAAGACATTAAAAAAAAAAAAAAAAACAACCAAAAAACCAACAAATACCTACTTGGACTTGAGAGGAGAATGTTAAATTTACCGTGACTGAGAGCTCCAGCTTTTTGGTGGAATGTTTTCAGGCTTAGTCAGCCCAAGCACACCTGACCCCTTCCAAGCATAAAGAAGATTTTGCATAATCATACAAGTTCAGAAAAATTTTGGGTGCTGATAGCAGTTGGAGAGCACAGATTTACATGATAGTGAGGAGCCTTTTCTAATTAACTTTCTACTGAAATCTCTAAGTTATTCCATTTTATTGGATGGCCACACCATTCATGCTTTAATATACCTATCTTTAGCTCTTCAAAATTTTAGAAAATCCAAATAGCAAATATTTACTATTGCTATTTATTCTTTTGGCTCCTAGAAGACCTCTAACTAGACAGACACACTTTTTTCACAGCTATTTATATTCAAGTACATTTTACAATCCTAACTTCAAAAAGTATATTAAACATGTTTTTAACCATGGTTCTTCTCTTCATAGAAAAGTCACCAGTGATTTTTTTTCCCCACTGGTAAGAGAAAGTGATGCCATCAGTTATTGCTTCTTTCGAACCAGGAGATATATCTGGATGACACATTTTATTGATGATGCATCCTTAAAAATCCCCAGATGATTCAGTATTGATGCCCTGGCCCAGCCTCCTGGTGTACATAAAGAAAAATTGAAAAGATGTAAACAGACACAACTTCTTACTTCTGTAAGAATTTCACGTGTCTGACTTTCTACACTGGTCTTTGTTTATCTGAAATTAAAGTCACCTACTGCAAAACATCTGACTACAAAAAATAGTAACTGTTCCCATATTTAATTCCAAAATTTATAACTTCATTATTTCTTGTTATGCTTCTCTAAATTTCATTATCATCAGCAGATTGGGGGTACAAAACTGGAAGGAAACAGCATGAACAGCATTTTGGAAATGAGCATTAATAAAAGATTAGGATGAAGCAAATGAATATAAACTACTATCAATATTAGAATTGTGTTCTACAAATTGGATCAATTCCCATTGATTCATTTCTAGCGATCTAGATGAATTCAGGAAGAGACATCAGAAAAAAAGCCCAACTGGGACTGCATCAAACCACAGCCTAAGATGAGGAACTAAATTAGTAAATTAGCAGCAGAGTTTTTTTTCCAGTGTTTTGATTTATTCTAGGTTTTCTTTGGAGTTACAGTACAAATAGACTATAATATGTCTTACAGAATATTTAATTTATTCCTATTTCTTCACTTGGTTGTACACAATGACAAAACAGTTTATGCTCTCAGAGTATAACTAGGGATAGTGCCTAAAGGAGAACTTATGATAAAAGTCAAATCATTAAATCCACAAGAAGCAAATTTTATTCAGGGAAAGTACTATCTAACAGAATATGTTTATTTAGAAAACTGCAGACAAGCTTTCAAGGATGTAGACCTATTCTTCAGATCTGGAACAACAAGGAAAAACTTCAGGCTATGTGCAGAATTGGGAATAATTATGCCACATTTAGACTATCACAGCTCGGTGAACACTCACAGGTCTGTATCAGAAACCTGTTAATCTGATTAATATCCTCACCAATATGTCATAATAGCTCAAAGGAAGTATTCTTTTTCATAACACTTAATACAGCATCTTTCTAGAGATTGGCACATTCAGCCAGCTAACTTGTTTAAGCTGCATAATTTAGCAAGTTATGACCACTTTCATCAGCTAAGAGTCTCCACAAGTAATAAGTAGTTCTTCATTAAAAATTTACACTGTTCAGCTGCCTCATTTCAGAAGTTAAGGGAGATTCAAGCTAAGGGGAAAAGGCAGGAATTTGCTCTCCCATAATGTCCTTATGGGAGGATTTGGCTCAAGTAAATGGTAGATAAATCCACAAGGATGTTTTTTTATTAATATCTTGTACAAGTATATACTAGCAATTCAATAAGTAGTCTTAAAAAAGAATGTACACTTACACACAGGTACAGAAATAGTATTCATTACACTCAAAATATTCTTTTGATGAGAAAAGAGCACTTTGTAGTGTAAAAGAAACCCCTTAGAAATTATTTTTTTCTAAAACAAGGAAGAATAAAACATTTAATAGTTTGAGTATCTCTTTTTTGCTCATCTTCAAAGAACAGTGTATGACTGAAATCCTGACAAAACCTCAGTGAGGATGCTGTTTAAAAACCTTCCCTTCCCTTTGTTTTCACAATAAAGGTTGTTTCATTCAATAACAGCCTTTAAGTGAGAACAAAAAATAAATGGGTGAGGACTTCATTATGCATAAGCAGGAAACAACCTTGTTGTATCTTTCCAATTTATTTATTTATTTATGCAGCAGGTAATAAACAAAAGTGTTGAGCAAATTCAGCGCAGATCCAGCAAATATATTTTACTGAGTATCAGAGCCATAAGCAGAAGTCCTGTGTGGGATCAGTGACTTTATGAATCCAATCACAGAGAAACATTTGAATTTCTCAAAAATTAAAATTTGGCAGAGAGCATAGCAAGTTTGCATGCAAGACTTTGATGCTGCCAACCCTGCCTGTTGTTCTCTCTCTACCTGCCCTTGCCCCTTGACTTTTTCTGGCTTTTCCTTGCCTTTCTTGGGCTGTCCCTTGCAGCACTCTCTTTTTTGGCATCTGCTGCCATTTCTTTCCCTGCCAGACAAATCTGAAGGTAACAGCCACTCAGGCTAATTAAATGGTGCTGGGAGTGAGTTAACAGGTGGTGGCCCCAGCTGCTTTTGTTGCAGGGGCAGATAAGAGACCCATCAGTAGCCTGTGCAAGGCACGATGATTAATTAGGACGAGAAGCCATTTTCCAGGGAGGGAGAACAAGATTTACAACAGAATTTTCTACTCCAAGGTAACAAGCAATGCTTCTTCAGAAAATGCAGAAATAAATGACTTTTTTTTTAAGTGCTCACCAGTCATTTTGACTATGTTCAATATGGCATATGCATAAGATGTACTTGACATGGATTTGTTCATACCAGCATTTTATTCATAGCAGTATTTTCTCTTCACTGCAAACTATGAGTTTTAACTTGCTCCAGGAAATGTTCTCTGCCTCAGAAGACCCCTTTTTTTGTTTTCTGCCAAGTAAATATACATGTTTGTCGAGAAAGTTCTGACTGCTGTGGGAACTGCTATCAAGGCATTTAAATAATAGCAGCTAATACCATGTACAGCTGAAGAACTGGTCGTGCAAGCTTCCCATGCAATCCTCCAACTCTGCTGGACTTCTTGCAGTAATCCCTTAATATTGAAATAAACTCTCTGAGCCTACACCCAGTCCTTCAGGCATTAACCCCTGCAGCTCCTCTTCCACGGTTTCAGCTCTGCAAGGATGTTTTGAGGTCGAATTATGCAGCTGCTTTACAAGAAGGTGCCCCCAAAATAGCAGCAGAAATCTGGGTTCCCTTGCTCTTTGCTGTAGAGCTGGAGCACAGCAAGAATCCCACCATGCTTAACTACCCCTTATATTTTTCAGCTGAGTGGTGAACTGTGGGAAGGTGATGAATTTCCCTCATTAATAACAATTACGGACAAACGAGAAAAACGCAGGAACTAATTCAGCATACCAGCAGCCTTGCAGTGACATGATTTGAAATTAAAACTACCATAAAAATGAATATTGAAGGGGATGTACACAATCCAACAGCTGAGAAAGTCCTTTCTCATTCCCTTGCTTTTCTGAATATGCAAAGTCATCTTGTGAGTTGTCAAAGATATATCTGCAGCACAGCTGTGTCATTTGCATTTTGCCAGTCTATCTGCAGAGCTCAGCACTAAGAATAATGCTAAATCAACGTGTGTCAATGCTTGCTTGAAGACAGAACAGACATTCTTGCACTAATACCCTGCCCAGCAAGGCAAGACACTGGCACATTAACTCAGCCTGTTAACACAGATATTTAAGCAAAAAAGCCTCCCTGATATCACAAGAATCACAGCTGATTTTCCTTCAGATGACACTCCTAGCCATTCTGAATTGGTTTGACTTCCCCTCCTTTAAAAAAGGCTACATTTTTAACAATTTTGCTGTTTCCAGCACATTTTCTACCTTCCAAGAGTGACTTCAGCCACATTGTGATTACTGATGCCTTTAGCATATGGATTTCTTAGAGGATATATGTCTGGTTGTTGCTCTTCTGTGCTTTCCCTTCTTTTTTGTCTCCCACATCCCAGCTCTTTGGCTATGACCACAATGCCAGCAGACAGGACAGGCTGTAAAGATCCCTGTTATTTCTTACTTAAAGCCAATCACATTCTATTTACCTTATCTTTTGTACAAAGCAAAAGTATGCTATGGCCTATGGGGTGATTCAAGGATTTAAAAAAATGAAGGTTTAACCCTGTTGTAGTTGACAATTAAAATCACTGTGGCCTACCAGGAAAGAATTTGGAAGGTAATGTACAGGGAGGATTTTGAAGTGAAGTGAAAAGGTGACTTGCACAGTAAACAGATATTCACAGTAAAAAGGCATGGAGTTGAAAAACCTGCACTGTCAGTCAGTATTTCTCTGTCAGGATAAATTTACCACAAGCTACAAGCATCATCAAACCACACATACATATCCATACTACATGGTAGTCAGTCAAGCTATCCAGAATTCCCCTTCCTATTCACCTTCCAAATGTATTAAATGCAACTCACTTGCAGCAATACCTTTTTAAAATTCTTTTACAAATCCAAAGATTAAAAAAAATTGTCTTCCTTTATTCATGCTAAATAGAGGTAAGGACTTCAGGGAATTTTTTTTCTTCTGTTATTTGATCAGCCAGGCATCCTCTGTAAAGTTCTTCTGAAGAATTTCTGCTTTTTTGCAGCCTAATGAAATGCATTTTCCAAAGTCAGGTTTTTGAGTTTGTGCCTCGGAGAGAAGCCCTACAACAGGTGTTCCTGCTTGCTTTGTTTACCTGAGCTGACTACTCACTGCTCAACATCATATCCTTAAGAAAACAAATGATGGAACATGTAAGCATTTGCCTGGAAAATTTGATATTAGGCTTGAAGCCCTTTCTTGTTAAAGCAGCAAAATGCTCCCATTGACTGGATGCAGGGCTCTGTTAGCACAGCTGTGAATACTTGAGGGAAGTGGGAGAAAGAGCCACAAATAAAGAATTAGCAATTACTATCTAGCTCATAATGAAACATACAGATATGTCCCAATCAACTTAATAATTCTCAGCCTGAACCAGGAAAGATAAAATAGTGGTCAGTTAATGTAATAGTTCCTAATGGTTCTTTAGCATCTTCCAGCTGGGAATCTCATTTCTCAGTGTGATTAATGTCAGCCTCAAAAGAAAGCACAAGGTCAAAAATTACTCCAGGTTTATGAACTTAAACTCCAGACAAAATAGAACAATGATGAAATGAAATAGCTGAGGAGGAGAAAAATCAATAACTCTTCTATCTTGTCAGAATTCAACTCTGCAAAATTAATACCAGATAAGAAATCATACAGCACAGCAAGGGGTATTTGGGTTTACAAGGATCTACAGATTTTTCTAAATATTGTTAATTTGTAATACTGTGTACATTGAGCACAGGAATTACTAGCTAGAGGCAGTAATTTTGAAACAAAAAGGGACCTTCAGGAATTCCACAACTAGAACTGTAACTGGAAGCCCAAAGCAATCAAGTATGAACACTGAAGAATAAGTTTTAACTGCACAAATATGGTGAGAACAATGCCAGTGAAAATAATAAAAGCAGCCACATCAAAATTTTGATGGATAAGATGATCAAGATGGTAAAGATTAACCAAATTGTACATCTATGTTCAAAAACCTACGAGATCTCTGAGATAAATAGACAGAAAGATACAACCTTATCAGAAGCTTCAGTTTATGCATTGACAGATAGAGAAAAACAACTTAAGAGAAAATGGAAGGAAGTATTTATATTTTGTGGTTTGCATTTTGTACCAGCTATACCCCCTTTAAAAGGCAAAACTAAAACCTTCATAGTGCTAGAGACCAGGAAATTAGGCTTCTCATAATAAGGGACTCATTTATCACCAGTAATGAACTGAAAATGGAACCACAGATGACTAAGAATTCATTGTGTCAGATTCACGTGTGGAAAGTTTCCCAAGTATATCATTGCTGGCTGGGTCACAGCTTTAATATCGCTGACCTAAAGTACAACACTGCAAGAGTGACAGCTTGAAAAAAGAAAAATTTCTTTATCAAGCCCTGTTTGTTTGTCCTACCTTCATATAATGTGTTGGTGCAGCTGCTTTGGGCAGGAAATAAAAAATACTTCTGAAGCAACATTATACATCTCGTGTATTTCCAGCGTGATTGGTTCCATATTGCTGGGGCCCTCAAGCGCCTCTAGCAGAGATAGATCCTCAGCAAATTTAAACATGTCAAACTGGATCAAATCAGAAATAGATGCTTCATCCCTACAGGCTAGGATGACTGCTGCCCAGCGCTGAAATTCCAGCAGGGAAGATGATGCCCTGGCTTGGATCTGAGCGCTGCATGGGGGGCATGGGGGGCAAAATGAGCACAGGAGCTGAGCCCTGGGGTGGCTGTCAGCAGCTCTGCCAAGCTCCTGTGTGCCCTGGGGCTCCTCTCTGGCACCTCAGCCCAGGGGTGGTCCAGCTGTGACGCTGGGGAGAGCGGGGCCAGCATTTCTGATGGGCTCAGAGCAATGCGGATGTGACACTGGACCAGGAAAAAATGTCCTTCAGCAACATTTTACTGCCTGGTCAGTGGGGATGCTCAGCATTTTGTTAGGTCTCCAGTGGAAAACCCTAGTTCTCTACAAAGCACCTTTAAACCTCAATAGGTGGAGCAGAGTTTCTTACATAACAGAATTTCAGAAGGTTTAGGCACTGATGACCACAGAGCCATTGATCCAGACCTGTACCAATAACCTGTCAATCACAAACAAGTTGTGAGGATCAGAGTTCATTGAGACACCATCACTACTACTACTGAATTTAAACAACTGCATGCTCTAAGGGTTTGTTAGTTTGAAACTTCAATATTATGATACTAAAGATTTTTAGGTGTATCCAAGATATACCTAAAAAAATAATACATACATACAGACATGCATGCATACATACATACACACATACATATATTTATATATATAAAATATATATATAATATATAAAAGATGTAATATATATAAAAATATATAATATAAAAATATATATGATCTATCCATATTATATATATATATATATATATATATATATATATATATATATATATATATATATATGTATACTCCAACTAGTATACTAAACTTCTACCATATAACCAACCAATACGAAAAACAATTTAAATTTTTTTTTTTTACTGGCTTCAGGTTTATTTGTTTTGGTGGGAGTATAGGTATGAAAACTATGGGAAAAGGAGACAGGAGAGCAATGCAAACACTCAAGAATCTTAGAGAAAGAAAAGCATTTTTAGTGAATTGAAGGTAATTAATCATATTTCCTTTTAGGAGGCCAGACTACAGAAGATTCCTGGAAAAGCGCTGTAATTTCAGAAGGTGCTGGATATGAAAAAAAGAGAGTAACACATTGGATCAAATAACACACCCAGCTAGAGACAGATCTGACATTGAACACTTGTTAGAAAGTAAAACAACAAAGAATGCTATTATTTTATATTTCACAAAGAAAACAAGTCTCAGAAAATACTGAGAAAATTTAAAATTTAAACCAAAAGAAACTATTGAGTTTAGAGTTTACCCCATTGTTCCTGTTTCTCAGGATGTACAGTTTATTCAACTCTACCAAAATTGTATTGCTGTTCTAAACTGTAGAGTGACCAAGGAGATGTGATATAATTTTGAAAGCTTAACACTGGAGGTAAATAAGCTGTAAGTACACATAAATGCTCAAACTGAGCAAAACCAAAGCATGAAAGAACTCAGGGAGAAAGACTTTGCACCTAAACTGAAGATTATTTCCAATGTCCTTCAGGAAAACTTCTAAAACTGCTAAATGTTTTAGAACTTTTACCTTAGCTACAAAACACTGAGCAATAAAAACAGAAACAGTTTTTATTAGAAATAATAAAATTAAACACAATTTAAGATGTTTTCCTTATGGTTTGTATTTTTTCTAAATGGCTATGGTTTTGAAAATGCATATAGTTCTTCATTAAAAATTTACACTGGCTATGGTTTTGAAAATGCATATAGTCTTAGAAAAGTGACACATATAATATAAAGAAATTTATGTTCAATGATGAAGGGAAAACTAGGTAAAAAAATTGCAATGAATAAACAAAATCTACCATAAACATTGCCTGAAATGTTAACTAGTTTTGCACTGATTAGCACTCATGCCTAAGAAGGCTCCCTGGGTAAGCTCCTATTTAAGCTTTTCTCCTCAGCTTGAAACTTGAACATAATTATGTTTGACTGGATTCAGGCTGAGTGTCTCAGGGTCCTGCTCCCCCAGTCATTCCAATCAAAATCCTACACAAAATCTTCCCCACTTTCCTTGAAGCCTCCCACCACAGGTATCTTTCTCAAGAAAACCGAAAGAGAAAAGTTGGTATACAGTGAAATCTTGTCTAATATGCAGACAAAATGCCACTGCACCTCACATCCACTGGTTCAGGAATAGCTTTGAGGCTCCTTCCATCTTTATTTAATATGTAAATTAAGATTAGCAAGTGAAATCAGAAAAGACGAGCAGGAGATCCAACAGAAGCTGACTCTGTGATAGCAGAATCCCTATTGTGTAAAAAATCACACTAAAGTAAAACACTTTCAATCCCTTCCTCATCCCATTCAGTTTATTTCATCAATATATATTCAATAATCTGAAATTTTGATATTAATAGAAATTTCATATTTCCTTAATGCAAATGAATAATTCTACAATTTAGATTCTTACAACTGAAAATAAAGGCCATTCATAAGTATTAAAAAAATGCACTTGATGAAAAATGCTATAGGTAGATGAAGATTTTCCTGATGATATACTATCAAGGAAAATTTAGTAGAATTTAAACTGGCCCCTCATTTATCACATCCTGTGGGCAAGTCAGTTAATAGCTATATTGATTCTCTTCTGTGTTCATTCTTATATACATCATCCAACCAAGGTGAAAGCAACCATGAGATATTAATTTTGGAGAAAAAATATTTAAATGATAAATGTTTGAAATTGAAAGTTTAGGAATGATTATTATACAATGGATTTGCTGTTCTTAAATTTCAGGATGTATGGATATAATCACACCAGGAAATGTCACATTAATAAATCCTAGGTGATCCCTGGATGTGCTGTACTCCTGGGAATTAAGAGAGACAAATAGAATTATATCAGCTGAGGATCTGATACATGTTGAGCATCACTTTCACACCAAACTCAGGGTACTGGGAACCTTTGCTCAGTCAAAGTGCAAAATGTAATAAATATCTGAGACCATGGTTTCTCTGGCCTGCCAGTATCTGAAGATTAGAAGAGGGAAAAATTTCTATGCACATTTCTATGCACATCTGATGTCACAGGTGTTTGTTTTTTTGCTCCCACTGAAAAGTAAAGAGCAGAGCAGATGACTCCCACCCCAATGTTTGTCTGTTTTGAAGAAGGAAGATCAATGAAAGAAAGTGAAATTACCTTCTTCAAGGTCAGAAAGGATGCAGTGCACTTTGTCCAAATGGCTTCAATTTTTTTATTTATTTTTTTTTCTGGAAGCAAAGTTATGGAGGAGAATGAACTAGGACACAACCAAAGCACAGCTAAAAAAATTGAATGCTAGGCATTACTATTAACACAATATGTCTTTTGAAAATATGGGAAGCAGTGTAATTTTTTTTCGTCTACCTCCTCCTAACAAAACGTAACTATTCTTGTGCAACTGGTTTTCCTTTTTCAACTTAACAGTTCAACTAATCCTTAATTCCTAGACTAATTCAATCAGTTATTATTTTATCCAAAGTGTATTCAGAAAGTTGAATCTTTGCAAGGATCTTTTTGATATTTTCTTTATTTAAGAAAACTCTTTCTCAAAAACATTTTCCCTAATCAAGCCCGAAGATTCCTGGCATTTTTCTTTTCAATGCTTCAGGTTTTTCAGTGCTACAAGTTTTGTTAGCAGAAAATAAGGCAAAGTTTAGGATGCATTTGTGTAAAAACTGTGTTCACAGAGGCTTCCCTCAGCTGCTTCAAGGTCAAGGGGAGCTGCAAGGTGGGAGGTGACGTTTATCCTACATCCAAATAATCTTTGGAGAAAAGAGAAAGGGAGCAGAGAGAGCCCACACTTGGCGCACTCTGCGCCTCCTTTTAAGAAAACAATTGACTTCTTTTGTATTTTTATGACTGGAAAAAAGTGCAAACGGATATCTGAGGAGGAAAGAGCCGGAGCTCCTGTTGCGAGGACACTGGTGAGACGCGGCTGGCGTCTCCCGCAGCGCTCGGCCCCAGGGAAAGGCTGGGCTTGGCAAGAGCCCCCAGAGCTGCAGCTGAGGCTGCTGGAGCCCCAGCAGGGTCAGGGAGCTGCCCCTGGGGACAGCTTCCAGGGGCCTCTGGGGCTCAGCTCCAGCTGCTGCTGCTGGCAGGGGAGGAGGTGAAATTATAGCGTGGAAAGGGGAGAAAAGCAGAAAGGCTGAAGGGATGAAAACGCAGAGTTTTGCTTTCATCCCCCTAATATTCTCAGGAATCCCTTTAGGGGGATGAAAGCCAGCCCTTGTGAGTCTGATTCCTCTGTCTTTATGTTTTGCAGGCATCTGCAGACAACAGAAATAAGTGATAATGAGTAAGAATTGGAAACAGCACAGACTGCTGCCTGAGTCCCACTGAAATGAGTGTAGCAAGACACTTGCTGGCTCTTTCAACAAAGAGCCTGTGACCAGTTTGTGCTCTTTCAACAAAGAGTTTGTGACCAGTTATTTTAGTGAACAGCAACAACTAACAAACACACAACACCCTCCACAACTCCCAACCAAAAACCTCTGCAAGTTAGAGAAATCCTGTATATTCTTACGGTCACACAACCACAGACTTCAAACTTAGGGAATTGTAGAAGTGAAGCTGCATGGCTGATCTTGCTACAGCTTCCCAAGGCAGCTCTCAGTCATTAATTTCATGACCCTTTCAGGGTGCTGTCCCAGTGCAGAGAGTAGATAACAAGAAAGAGAAGTACAAAGTGTTGGAGGTGTATGGGCACTGTATGATCAGCAATCAGACTTCTTTACAGCCATTTAATTCACAGACACCACTGCTGAATGCGCTCGAAAGGAGAGCTAATACAGTTTCCTCAGAAGTCTGCAAGATGGAGAAGGTAATATTATCATCTCATTTTAGCTGGACATCTGAGATGCCATTGTGTCCAGAGACAGTTTTTCTGAATAAAGTTGTTCTCCAGATTTCCACAGCCAAGGCTTCCACCCCATGTTTAGAAGCCTGTGGAGTTGGAGCTAATGCAGGGAGAAAAAGGACATTGGTGAATGTCCCAAAACCCTGGTGATCTTTCAGAGCTTTCACCCTGCTGTCTGTACAAGGCTGACTAGTTTCAAAGTTTAACCTAGCTAGCCCAAGGCATCAAGCAAGCCAAAGGTATTATTAAAGCCTATATGGGGCCATCTCCTGGCTTCATGGACACTTCCAGGCCAATAAATAGCTAGCTGATTAGCATAAATAGGAGCATTTGTAATACTTATGAAAGGATCAGTAAGCATGTAATAAATTTTTCCCTTCCACTGACTGTATTTAATGTGTTAAACTGTAATATTCTGAATAAGACAAAAGTTTTAATGTTTGCTTTTTCAAAACACATTTAAATGTTATATTCATTTTTTTTTCAATCTAGGTTTTTGTTTATATGACTTATATGAAATAGAATATAAAATGCAGGCTTTGATTGCTGTCTTCTATTTTTCTCTCTTCCTCCTAGTCCTTTTCCCAGCAAATCAAAATGTAAACCCTATTGCCATTTTTAGGTATGCACGTGAAAGAAAATTGATTCCCCAGCAAAGTTCCGTATGTGCTCCAGAAAATAAGATTAGGCTTAAAGAAGTTCTTTTAATTTACAGGAAACAGTTTGTGACTGATTGCTTGGGAAGAAAACAAAGGAAAAATTTACTTTAGAAAATGCTCTGGCTCCTAGAATCAAGACAGCTTAAAGCAGAGGAAATCTTGAGGAGTGACAGACATTTTGAAAGAAAGACTGCTAGCCTGGAAACCATCTCAGCTGCTCACTTTTGAAATCAGATATCTTAATCTGTCACTTTCTTGCTGAGTTACCACGATCAGATCAAAAGAACTCAAATTCAGACAGGTACTAAGATGCCAGAGACCTCTCTTGATCTATTCCTGAGCCTGTCTGTAGCCCTTCTATCAAATGAGAATAAAAGACTAATAAAAAATACAATTTGCACATCCACAGCAAATTGAAATGTGTCTTTGTGTCTTTGCTAGTACTATAAATTAAATATATACAATGGTTTGGAAAAAAGCTGGAAGTTTGTCCAGTTATGAAGCATAGCTTTATCTCAGACATTTCTTACCCACTGGAACTTTCAATACTTAAGAAGGTTAAGAATTGTGTAAGCACAATTCTTGTCTTACTACTCTTATACTTCAAAGATGACATTGTATTTGCATTGTAATTACATCTTCAGAAACATCAACTACTGTACTCTAAAAAATGGATAATTTTTGTGACACTAAATTTGTCACTACTCCTGAAACCTAGTGTTTTTATCAGCCTGTATAGCTATTCATTGTTTCGGAGAATAATGATTTAGCTCACATAACACCATTCACATCTTAGGAACAACAAAAGGGATTTTCTTTAGAAAAAATAGAAACATTAATATGTTAAGCATTGAAAATATGTTTTCTGCAATTCTCTAAAGTGATTAGCAACAACTTAGCCATACAAACTCAATTTTCTTAGTATGAGACAACTAAGCTACAAAATAGAAATTTGGCTATCAAATACGGACACAAAATCTTAAGAGGTTAGGTTTTGTCATTACTATAAACTAGTGTCAAAACGGTTTCTGATATTTCTGTGGTACTGTAGGATACCCCAGAATCATTTAAAAATGATGTTTCACAACACAACCATGATCCTTAACTGATAGAAATGAGATCAATTTTCATTCTTCCCAGTGTTTCACTGCACACAAACCCCACATTTGCAGAAAACTTATAAGCAGCTTCTAAGACTATTGGCTCAGGTTCTGCTAATTATGAAATAAACTGCAAAATTAGGTTTTTTTTTTTACCCTCTATTGCATAGAAGCATCTCTTGTCACTCAGCAAACTGATTTATGAGTTCATGTCTAGGTGAAGAAGATACAACAGCTTGCTCTTTTGTAGTTTAACAAATTAGCGACATTTTAGATACAGCAAAAAGTCTAATTTGGAAAGAATAAATAATGTAGTTAAGTATTTTTACTTCATGTAGCTGAGCTAGCTGCAGTGCACCCAGGTTATTCTCAAGACAAAGAAGTGCAGACAAAAGAAAAACCTTGGCATCTACAACTGCCATATGGAGGGTCCATGTGTCATTGTTGTGTGGTAAAATTGTCTTCCAAAATTTTTCCCCATGTTATTTGTAATGTATTGACATTTTCCCAGCTCTTTTTCTTTCGAATCTGAGAGGAGGAGTATCACAATATTTTTTGATCCAGAAGTAGAGAAAAACAAATTTGGCTTGAAAAACTCCAGCTAAAGTAAGAAATGGCATAAAAACAACTTCCTCTTAAGGCCCAGTGCAGTGGGACTGTCCATTTGAGGCTAATGCTTTCCCAGGCAGAGCTGAGGGTCCATCCTTTCTCATGGTTTGATGCTCCTGTTTCTAACCTTCATGGTTTGTTAGCCAGGTGACCTTCAACCTTTGATCCTGGGAGGACCATTAGTGGTGACACCAGATTTGCCTCAGGAGCAGGGAGCAGCCCCAGGTGCGCCACAAATGCACCTTATCCCATCATTCTGCACTTAATCACTGGCATATCAAAGCACACTCAGAATGTGCATATATAAATGTATTATTAATAAATATATGTGAATATAAATAAAAATTGGCATTTAGGGGGGATAAGTCAAGCTGCAGCCATTATACTGCTGTGACCCGCTTTTATGAATATATTCCCCACTTACCCTAATCCAAAATAGGATTTGTGTGTGTACTTTGCTTCAAGCAAAATCTTAGTGCCATGACTGGGGAGTGTTCTTTAAACAAAGCTGTAGAAATCAATGACACAAACTTCTAGAGAAATTGACTGTGTGTTTGAGAAACTTATGTTGCATTGGGGTGTAATCCCAGCTCTTTTGAATATGAACTAACATTTCAAAACTTGGGACAGGTTTGACTACATGTCAGGGAAACAATTCAACACCTGCCATATTTGGGACATTACTGTAATACCAATAATGAATAACATCCCTGAGCCTAGAGCTGTTTAAAAAAATTTCCATTGAGAAACAAACAAAAAAAACCCCATATGTCTTTTTCATTGTAATTCTCTCTGTTTCTTTCCTTCAACATTTGCATCGCCATCCTCTAAAAGATTTCTATCAGGACAAAAGACTAAATGGAAGCTTTCTATGGTGAAAATGGTTCACAGGTTAAATTCTACTGGGTTAGATGCACTGTAAAATGAAGATATTCTTGATGTAGCAATGCTGTATCTAGATACTAATTTGGAAACCATCCTAGAATCACACTTTTTTTTTTCTTTCTATTTAAACCAGAATGAAAATGAAAGTATATGCCTAAAGCAGGAAGAATAACAGCTATGACAATAAAAGGTCCGAAGAACATGCCAAAATACCACGATTCTCAAAGCAAATAAGACAAAACAGTATTGTTTTACCAAGCTCTTGGAATTTGAAATATATGTTTCACACACAGAACACCATGATTCAAAACAGCTGACCTATTCTGAAAGGGAGCCCAGAGAAGGTTTAATTGACAATTGCAACTTAAAATGGCTCCATTGACAAAACTGTAACGTGAACCAAAAGCCTCATCTTACAAAGTCCTTTGTCCTTTTTATAATGTGCAGTGGGAAGTCCCATTGACCCCATGGCTCTGCAGATTAAGCAGGCAACTGCATCTTCTCCTCTCTATTTCGGAGTTTGCCTGTGATCCAGTAAATGACCAGCTAAGAACCACCAAGCTCAAAACTCTGCATTTTCATTTGGGGGCCAATAATTATGTGGACTCAAAGGGAGGAAATAATAGATAAAGAGAGGAGAGTCACGAGGAGATAAGAGACAAGAAAAGAATTTGGCTGAGAAATGAGCTCCAGCTGCTGACTCACAGAAACATTTCTCAATAAAGTTCATGTGGATGTTGCATAGAAATTCAGTATGTGTATGTGACAGCTGAATAATCCATGGATTAAGAGTAATAGACACAGTTAACATCCTTCCTGAGCTTTTAAATTGTAATGATTATCAAGCATGAAAGTTTCCCCTCTCACTTTTTTTTTTTTTAAACAAGAAAATTTATGGATTGCATTATATGCACTTAGAGTCCCTAGAGGCTTCCTATACCTATTTTAGCTGTTTCTTTACACTTTGGTAATATTGTTATATAAATGATCATAAAGAAAGGGGAAAAAAGCCCAAACAACTTTTTCCCAGAATATTTTGTGAACTTAAGTAGATAAAAATAAATATTAAGTAGTTAGAAATAAATATTAAGTCTACATAACAGATACCTTCTTCAGCACTGAGGGAAAGATAAACTAAAAAAAAATATAAAACTAGCCTCCAGCTTTCTGCTTCTCTTATTCCACTATTCCTAGCAACATAGTCAAAACCTTTCTTGGAATTTCTCCATCATCATTCCTAACAGGGCTGCATCCCTGACAACACCACAGTTTAAAAGCACCAGGACAATCATCAACATCCTTTGATACAGTCTTCATCTGCATCTAGTCATATGTCAAACTGCATAAAATATTACAACTTTGACAGAATATTGAGTTTTATGCCTTAAACCAGCAGTTAATCAGATACTTTGTTTATTTCAATAGGCCTTAGCTTTGCTAGATAAGGAGGAAAATGCTGAGAAAATATTAGTTCTATGTTTGCATTTCCTTTTGCCTCCAAAAGACAGACTTTGGAAATGGTTTGTAAATACATTCATTTATTATTACATATTCACTAATAGACTTGTTCTGGGGACTCCTATAATAGTGCAGTGCAGATTCCTCAGATTATGCAAAAAAATCAAAATACCTATTATATGCAATGTCTCTCATGTAAAATGATATGCCATCTTCCATAATCATTTCCTATTCTCTCTTTAGAAAAACTTGATATATTTTAAACCTCCTAATTATAATAACAAATAAAAGACCTTTTTAGTAATAAGGAAGGAAACTGGCACAGAACCATGATAAAGAAAAGCCAGCTGAGGAGCCTGCTAGAAAACAATACTATGTATAATTGGTGTTTAATTATGCAGAATTAACAAATGGCAGCAGCACTGGTTGTATTACTTGACCAGGGCTCTTTGCCAAGTCAACAAGCTGGTTTTAATGTAGGAAGTAACCCATTCAGTTATCTGTGCCTTTGAGCAGGGCCCTGACTGCTGTGCTCTCCCTCTGTGTTGCCAAAAACATTTAGCAGAAGAAAGAAATCTGTTGATTTGCTAAAGCGTGATAAATTTTGGTCATTGATATGGGTGAATGCACCAATAAGATCATAAAAAAGTTTTCTAAACATTTTATTCATCTGGTGCCAATGGTTTAGTAACACCATGAGAGCTCAAAATACTAATTAGTATGAATTTGCAGGGTGGATATGTTATACAATAGAACATTGAACATGTTTATTTGAATATATTGCCTCCACTAACCCCTCCTCTCTCCATACACACATATTTGAATGTATTTAAAAACATATGTTCTCTAGAGCCTCATTACATGATTTTCTCCTATGGTAAGCAAATAATTTGCATTTTGGAATGAGCACAGCTACAATAATATGTAGGAGAAATTAGTGGAAAGAATTTGCCAATGTGCCCACGCTCACAACTGACCCCTGTGATAAACCTGAGCACTGCCTCACCAGCAGCATTTACTGCTAAATGCAGGTGAGAAAAAACCTTTGGGGGAAGGAGAAGGCAACAGAAACTCCTGGAGATCCCCAAAAATGTGCAGCAGTCTGCCCTTCCTGCTGAAGTTCTCTTTCATGTGTAGGTTTCTCTGGGGGTTGTCACCCTGAAAATTGTGAGTAGCAGGTGTACTACAAAATGAATGAGAACCTTCAAACAGAATTGCATTGACACATATATTTCTGCTGTATATTTATGCTGTTTGCTGGAAGGCATAAAACCTATTGAGAGCCATCGAGAGAAAAGCAGAATTTGGGGTCTGATAGAACAGAGAATTCAGACTTAAACTAAACAATTGGGAAAGTCTCTGTCACCCTAACTGCTCTACAGATTTGCACAGATCCAGGTTCACCTGCAGTTGGCACTGTTAAATCCTAACTGATTTTCTCTTAGGTCAAAACAGGCTTTAGCTTACTGCAGGACATGATGAGGTATTCTCATCTGAAACCCTGGGAGAAGGTTAATTTCGCCTGGTCTTTCTCATGAAAAGCCGTTGTTACAGAGATCTGGTTGCAACTAAAGAAAAATTAAGAACAGAAGCTTGTTCTTTGCTTTCAGTGCTTCTCAGGATAACAGAGTGCATGCAAACCAAGGACAGCAACCTGTGGAGCACCAAATGTGATGCAGGACTAAATGGGGTCCTCTTTTACATCTTAAAAAATAATGGGCTTTAGCATTCAGTGCTCATTTTAACACCCACCTTTACTGGTAAAGAACTCTTTTTTTGCTGTACTTTTTCAATGACATTCAGCATCATAAAAATAAATTCTTAAATCTACTGCATGTTATGTTTGGAAAGAGAATGTTAAATGAAAATGCTCCTCAGCGTGTGCACATACATCAGCACATGATTTTACAAAGCTGAGCTATTTCCAATGCAAACACAAGTAAATCTGGACATCCTCATATATTCACTGTTTTATAGGCCCAGTAAAACTTGATCAAAATCCACTTATACTTGTGGGGTGTGTGACTTAACCTTTAGGTAGATTAATTAGATTAACAGACCACATACTGTAGATTCCAGTACTTCCTCAATGGCTATTAAATTACACAGAAGGAATTATGTTTTAAAAGTCCTGCTTCCTTAAATCAAATTCCAACCGCCACCTTTCTCTCATTTATTAGCCTGCAAAGCTCTTGTTCCTTTCTTAATAAAAACTGAACCTCTGGTAAATTCCATCCTTACTACTTGATGTTGTTAGTCATTTCTGTGCTCAGGATCAGATAACTGCAGAACCTGATCTACAGGCTGAGAACTGAGAATCTACTGAGAATCTGGGTCTACACTGAGAAAATACACTTTATAACAGGGAGTGAAAAATGTGTCACTTAATTCTTAAGGAGTCATAGAGTAGCAGAGTATTCTTACTTTTAAGTCACCAGTTTAAAAATGTTATCCAGACAGAAAATGAAAATTCTATACACTTTCCTACTATTCCCAGGCACCAGGGAGCCTGGGGATGTGCACAAACATGAGCAGGACATCCAGTATTTCTCAAAAAACCAGCAGAGAAACTAAACTGTACTCACAACAAGACAAGGTGAAGAAAAGAAAAAAGGTTTTGAGCTTTCTTGCACAAGTATCTACCTATATGTTCCTAGCGCGTTATTAACAGCACCACAATTTAGAAAATATGCCCATCTTTAAAAACTAACATCTAGCAGAGATCTTTGTACAGCTGGGAGGAAAATAATAATAGAAGTGCCAAGGGAAGGTCAGCCTTCTGTACTCC
Organism: Melospiza melodia melodia; assembly: GCF_035770615.1. NCBI lineage: Eukaryota > Metazoa > Chordata > Aves > Passeriformes > Passerellidae > Melospiza > Melospiza melodia. The sequence continues at coordinate 135,448,276 of NC_086195.1, forward strand.
TTTGATGCAAGAAGGGAGGAGGTGGAATCCAAAGATCTGTGACACAAGAACATCACTACAGATATAGAATCTACTGCACACCTGCCTATGCATGCTCCTGCTTTCAGTATTCCTAGAAACATTGAGAAACTATGGAAAAGTCTGCCATGGTGTATTTTTTAAGCTTTCAGGATGCCAAGAGCAGCTTTGAAGTAGTACCACATAGTCCACCACCAACCTTGGTCCCCATTAGTGCTCCAGGCACCCAGGACTGTCCCATAAGGACATCAGAGATGCTTGTCATTATCAGGACACTTCTGCCTTGTTCTTTTTCTGCAGCTCCTGCCTGGCTTGTGGTTAACTTTACAGCACACTCCCAACTTTCTCCCTGCATTTGATGCTGATGGAGCTCTTTCTGTGCTCCCCATGTTGCTGGAAGTGTCTTTGCAGACAGTACAGTGGCTTTAGCAGCAAGGCCAATCCATGGCCCCCAATGTCAGACCAGGGTAACAACTTACCCACAACTTTATTTCTCCAAATTTATGTGAATTCTGTTCTTCAGTAAATAGCAAAGCAGTCACGGAGAAATAGGTTGATGAAAAAAGACAAAAGAATACTTTTTGTATGCATTTTTAAGACAGAAATTTCATTTCATTCCTACCAGGCAGGCAGAGCCTCTAAGCAGCCTGAGACAAAGAGGGTTTGGGGACAATGGATGACAAAGCAAATCCTGACAACCCTGCACTTGAGTGATCAGGTAGCAGAGCCCAGGAGGGAAGCCTGCTAAGGCAATTAGGAGCAGGTGACTCTTGCCAAGACACACTGCAATCTTCAGGCAATTCATGTTAAAAGAGACTTTGACAGATCCTACAGAGCAACCCAAAGCTGCCCCAAACTGCTCAGAACTTCTTCAGGATATGAACAGTCCCACATCTGGCACAAAGTGTGACAAGCTGTGAAGAGCTCTTACCACAATCATGGCAGTGCATAAAAATATACTTTAAATAGTGTTATTTTATTCTATTGGACTTTTATGCCTGTTGATGCTGACAGCTTTGTGCTTTGCACAGCAGGAAAAGGAAATGCACATGTTTTACACTATCTATCCCTGCCATCCTAATTTTGGTGCCACCTCCATAGTGGGCTGAAGCACCTGAAGTGAAACTATGACTGGAAGAGCCTGTCCTCAATTATCAAGTACCTGTCAGCTAGAGATAAGAGCTAAAATTGGTGCCATGATATTGCACTGTAAATAATGCTAGGGAGTTTCTGCCCCCAAATGCTTACAGCTCTAAAACAGAAAAGAAGCAAAACAGAGAGGCATAATTTGGTGTTTGGCACAAGTTAGCAGCAGAGAGGGAAACAGTACCCAAACCTCATCTAGTCACTAGAGTTCATTTGCACAGCCAAAGGTCTTTGTAGAATCATATTTTGAAGTTTTGCAAAAAATCCCTTCCTAAAGAAAATTTTACCATGAATATCAGGAAAAAATTTCCAAGAAAACATTCTTCTCTTTACCTCTCATCTACTAAAAATAAAATTCTTTAATGCCTTCACCTTCTCACTTAAGATAGAAATCTGCATTCTAGACTCCATTTTTCTCCCACCTGATTTCCATATTGAATCTGAGGGGGGAAAAGGCACACAGTGAAAGATACATTCTTTAAATGAAAAAAGGAAAAATTCTTAGTGTCACAGATGGCTGTCAGGATGAAACGGAGCTTGTGTCTGCTGAGGGAATCAGACCTTAGTGTGAAATCTGAATAGAAAGGAACATAGCAGAAGGCAATATTTCAAAAGGAGTTCAGCACCAACTGGCATTGTGAGGGTTAATTTACTGCCAGGAACTGCTGGGCTTTTCATTCTCAGTAGACACACAATAGACAGCTCCCAAAAGTACCCATCATAATCACAGATGCTGGGGATTAATGCTAAAATGAAAGCTTCATGAATATTAAAAATATCAAAACTGCTAATGATGTAGCAGAGTTTGGAATAACAACCAATCTGAAAATCTAAGTGTGTGCCATGCAGACATAGTGAGACACTGTCTTTTTAAAACTGATTAAACCTACTCAATTTGTAACAGAAAGAGGCTTATGCATATTAGGAGCTGAATTGAGTGCCAAACTTTACAAATTGCACAGGCTAATTACCATAATTAAGCTTTGGATTGAAGAAGAAAATTCCATTTATCTCAGAATGACTCAGTGGAACTTCAACAAAGAAGGCAAAGTACATCAGATGGTTTGGCCTTTTTTTCTTTTAACCTAAGGGATGTTTCAAAGGCAGTCGAGAAAAAAATAGAGTGATAGCATAAAAATACTTTTTCTTGAAAAATTGAGAAAAAAATCACTGTTTAGGGATTTGATTTTAGAATTTGTTATAAATGCACCTCTACAAACTAAAACAGTAAATTTTGTCCTGTTATTGAAATGCAAAAGCCAAATAGAAGGCACTGGGAAGGTGTTTGACCCACTGGACTCTCCTGCTGCTGTGCTGATCTCCTGTTTGCCCTGATGCTGGTGCAGAGAAGTTATCTTGAAGGATGAAATATCAGCTACATTTTGTGATAAAGATTACATGTTATTGTATTACTCTGAGCTGGACCCAAGGACTTCCACTAATCTCAGATGGGATTTGGATCTTTTCCATAGGGAAGGCTTAGTCTGCAAACAATCACAGCACAGCTGTGAAAACTTTATTACAGGGTACAGAAAAATGTCTTGCTCCATTTCCATTTTCTAGCCCAATTTAGGAAAAATATAGAACATGAAGCACTTCCTTAAACTCACCTAGACTTTTAAGTCAAACATGTGTGAAACTCTATGTGTGAAGCATAATGAAAATGAGAACACTGAGATACTGAGGGAGGATTAATCCTCCCACGTACAATGTGACTGACTTTTCACCCAACAGTTACTTCAGTTTTGTTTGCCTTTAGCTAACTTTTACTTCTATGATGATGTCTATACATTTTCAGTTCTCTTTACAGAAGTCATGTCTTTGAAAAAAAATTATCCTGAAAAACCCTGCCCTGCATGTTGAGGTTCATTTCTAGAAAAGAAGCTCTAAATGCGTAAAGAAAGAACCAACAAAGCAAATTAACCAGAATTGCACTTCATTCACTGTAATAGATGAAGTATTCTGGACATGGTGTAAGTACTTGTAAAAATAATTATGGATTAAAAGCAGAGGTAAGCTATGACAGAAAATCAGGCAAAATTAGAGACATCTCCTTGTTTAAATGTAATTTTACGCATCTAGTTCAAAAGGATCCTGGGGCCACCAGAACAGAACTCTGCAAAGGGAGACCAGAAACAATTTCAAGTGCAGCTGGCTGAAAGTGAGATGTGTGACACAAAAGAAGAGGAGAAGGATCTCATGATGCTTGAGTATTAGCATAGATGCTTGCTGGAGCACATTTTTATTAAAGAACCACTAAAATTAAAAAAGAACATATTTATATATAAGTAAGAAGAAACTACCAGCAAATTCTAGTTCAGTATTTGCATCCATCAAGACCAATTCAAAAATTTTAATGTGGTATTACTCATCCCATTTGTGCAAACCACACAAAGCTTACAAAGTCTAATCTCATGTAACAGCTAAGACACAGAAATTACTACCACATTGATTTATTGTGGAATCAACAGATACTATATTAAACCACCAGATCATGGTTTCCTACAAAAAAGCTTTCCATCCATGTATGCCATGCCTGTCCCTCTCTCATGTGGTTCAGCCAGCTCTGAGATAGCCATCAGCTGAAATTCCCCACTCTGCAGACTCATCAGCCTGGCAGAAACCCGACTCTGCGTTCTGAATAATCAGAAAGAACTCACTTCACATGCTCAAAATTAAGCTTGTGTTACTTTGTGTGGTGTCAGAAGAAAGACAGACAAGTTGTGGAGACCCTCTCATCATGAGGAATTTGCAGAACTGGGATATGAAAGTGATTGTGCTGAAGATGCATGTGTGTGAGACGTTTGGTCTGTTACCAATTTTGTACATAGAAATGTATCACACTCCTTGCATAAACTGGCAATGTACTCAGCTGATGTAGTACAAATTCTAGTAGTAAAGGCATAAGAATCACAGATTTACACCACTCTCATAATTAAAGAGGACGACACACCATTAATTACTAATGTACATCACAAGAAAGATTATCTTTTCTCTTTTTACATCATTATAAGAATTTTCTTGGTTTTGTATGGAGCTATTTCAGAAACAGACAGCTGTTACCAGATGAAATAGTAACAGAAAAAGCCACACTTTCAACTGTCCTAATATAATTATGTCTGATTCTTCATATATCAATCTGTTATCAGAGATTCCATCTTCTCCTTTTTTCTCACCAGCTCTTTGTCCAGAGGTGAAATGCCCAAGCCCTGATTTTTAAGTCCTCCTGTGGCAAGAGAATTTTCTCTGCAATAGACTAAATTACTAAGTGGCTTCCAGAGACAAAATTATGCTATTTCATTATTCAAACAGCAACACACTCGTTGGCTGAATTGAAAATCACTAGAAGTTCAACACCTTGGGTATAAAACACCAGCAACTGAGATGTGTCTCTGCTTTACCTGATCTTTTGTTTGGTGGAGCATTCCTTGAGTACTCATGACTAGAATGAACTGAGTATTGATAACATGTTACTTAATAAAACAATCTCTGTGCTTCCTCAGAAGATTTGTTGTTGCACTCACTTTTGGGCCAAGGAAAAATGTTCTTATAGGTGTGTAAACAAGCTCTTAAAACACTTCTTACTCCATATTTAGAGCCTTTCAACAAAAATACCCACGTGCAAGGTGCCCTGCTGTAGGTGCTCCCTATTGTTTATTCTTCAGATAAGAACAAGACAAATTCTAAATTTTAAGGTTTGGGTGACTGATTGCTCAGTTAATCATTCAAGGTTTCACACAGTCTGTTATTTTGCATTTGCCTGATTGTTTTTAGTTTTTTGTCTAAAGTAGCAAAACTACTTAAAATCTATAATCTTGAGGAAGAGGCACAGAACAGCTACAGTTCCATCATTTATTACCTGCAGGAAAAAAATCTTCAAAATTTAAAATTAGTATGGATACAAGAACTGTGCCTTGTTGAAACTATATTAGTAAAGTAACAATTCAAATGGTTGTTCTATATTTTGCACTTCTAGAACTAAAAGAAAGGTGTGTGTACATGTTTTGTAGAAATTGCAAAGTTAAAAAAGAAATAGCCAAAACAGCCACAAACACAGTGGAATCCTAAATATTAATGTTTCATCAGCTTAACAAAATATCAGAGAGCTTTAGAGGCTGGTATATTATTACTCAAGAATTATTGTAGTTTATAAAATGTTTGTAATTTCTAGAATCACTCAGGATTTTCTTTAGTTTTCTTTACATATAAACATATGGGCTAAAAATCTTCAAGCTTTGCTTTGGTGATCAGAATAGAGGTGCTGAAGAACCAATTCTTGATCCTTCAAAGGGCTCAAAGAACCTGAAATCTGCTTTCCTTAAAAACTCTCATTCTTGTGCTGGCCTAGAAGGAGCATGGCAATTTTACCACCTGATGCTAACGAGGCTCTGGAAGTTTTCCAAAAATTACACTATAGAATTGAATGCTTGGATGTTAACCTGTCAACACAGTAGGTCATAGACACAGAGGTTTTTAAATTCTTGCTTATTTTTAAAGTATTTCCAGACATAGAATAAGAAAAAAAACCACTCAAGTCACCTTGAACCTTTAGTATGAAAAACTGAAGACGTGATCTAAAAGATATATGTAATGATCTTTAGAGGGAGAAATTTGGGAAGTACCCTCAGAGCAGAATAAAATTCGGAAGAGAACATATTTTTATATTGAACTGTGGACTATAAATATGCTGAAAATGTCATTTATTCTGAATCTTGAATTATGAACAGAATAGTGGCAGGATCCAAATACCCCAAGAATTAAGGAATATATTGCCTATCACCTATAGGTTACTGGTTCACATTCTGTCAGGTAAATAGTGACAGAAAGTCAATATAAGGCAGTGGCTGCTCCATGAACTACATGTGAATCAGGTAAATAGCCCAAGTTCCTGGTGCTGTACAATTCCTGATGAATAACAGCTGGCACTTGCAGGAAAATGGTGAAACTGGACTCTCTAACAATGACTCATGTTATGAAAATATGCATTTGGAAGCAGGGTCTGCACATCCTTTATGCCGTAGCTTCCAAAAGCCATTTACCTTCAGCTGCTGTTAATGTGGCATGAACATATATACAAAATCAATATCACCAGGCATCGTATTCCAGAACTCTGCAGAGATTGCTTTGGCTGCCCAGGGAAATGCATTAACTTCACAGGAATGCTCACTTCAAGGAATGGCATTCACCAAGGCTCTTCCTTGCAAAGCAATTAGTGAAAATTATAATTTCAGAAAGGCAACATTGGTGCTAGATGACTGTCATAATGAAGACAATATAAAAACAATGCAAAGATAACAGTATTAGAGATTTTCATTCTCATACAACTCTAATTTATACTAATAGTGTTTTTAAACTTAAAAGCTTTAAATTTGTTGGTTTGATTTCTTTTTTGAAAGTTGATAAAAATGGACGGAAAAAGAGGCAGGAAGATTGACGACTTTTTTAAAGAGCTTATTATTAGCAACAATTTTCTGATTTTAAGTTAATTTTTTTCATTCTAGAAGTATATTCTGGTATATTTCAATGAATTACAAGTTTCAAGTTAGTTTCAATCCCAGGAACCCCAAAGTAAAACTCTTTTGGTGCTAGTGGGGCCAGAGCCTTGGGGAATATGTCACAGAAGCAAATTCACTGGTGCTGTAAATCAAGCTGCTCTCTAAATTTAATTTCCCATGCTGGCCAGTCATTTTTAGAAAATAGGAAAGCCAGCTATTTGCCACCTACACTGCAGATAATGTAAAGGATTCTGCTAATACCACTTGGAGGCACAGCAAAAGAACTTAAATTATTTAAGTCATCAGAATTTAAAGGACATGTTTTTGGAACAGATTTAAGTGGCTCCCAAAGGGAAAATAAAATTAAGAGGTGCCAAATAAAAAAACAATCTAGAAAAATGAGTGATATTATCAATGCTTTTATTCATACTGCTCACATCATTGTCCTCTTAATGCCATATTTTCACTTTTAATTTGTCTCAAATTTTTATGAAATGCTGTTTATTTCAGAACCTCCATCACATGACTAATATAACTCAGTTTTCCACTAACTTCAAGGCAACAGCTTTTGTGACGTGCGTTTTTAAAAGAACCTCAGGTATTTACTCAGTGAAAATCCTTATAAGTTACTCTTTTCAGTAGATCTAGCTGCTTCTCTGCAAATTTTCTACCTCTTCCACAAGTTATATTTTCTATTAGTTCAAAGACACAAAAATGAATCTCTGCTATATTTTTATCACTGAACTTTTTCCATTGGGGCTGAGCTGCAGTTTTACCTAAACAACTTTTTGTACTACAAAGAGAAGCTAAGTAGCTTTATCTTGGTTATAGCACAGGAGAAATGCTTTGAGGGAGCTAAGGAGTACTTGAAATGCATTTAAAATGATAATGCAAAACACTTGGAATATTTAGGGAAAAATTTTAAAAAAAGAAATCTAACAACATGCCTCTTTCACAAACACTTTGTTTTGTGGGAAAGGACAACCTAATTTGTAATACCCTGTGACTTCAAGGTGTCTATACTTAGCTAAATCTCTTTTCAAACCATAAAAAATTGTAGATATCTGTACCAAGTCTGGCTACTGTTCTCCAACAGTGGACAATAATATTAAACACCTGCTTTTACAGCCTTCTGGATGAATTTAGCTGCTTCTCATAGACAAGGACTGGAATGAAACCATCAAATTACAAACCAAATTAATCTTGGGAGGAGCAGAAGAGAGGGAGAGGGTGGAAAAGTGTACAGATGTCTATCTGTGCGTAAGCAAGTGATAAATCATGGAGCACAACATCATTTCTTGGCATCTTTTTATAATGTGACTAGAAACTGATGAAATACAGGACCAGCCATGGTAAATCTGAAAACTGGTTCTATCAAGCCCAGATTTTTGTATTTGCTGGTCAGACAGCTAAAATATGCCTAATCTGTTAAACAGTATTAGAGATGCAAGAAAACTTATAATTCATCTGTGATTGGAAGAATGAGTTAACTTTTTTATTTAAGAGAAAAGCCTAAAAAGAAAAGAAGTTCTAAAGAAACTAAAAACACTGCACATGAGAGAGACACTGAACATTTCAGCAACTGCTGCTGATAGGAGTCCCAAACAACACACTTGGAGTGGAAATCACTGCCACATGTTAAACAGATTTAGGATGTGATGCAGAAGGGCAAGATTAGTACCAAAATTCTAAATATGTGTGGGGAAGGAGATAACCCCTAAGGAATTCCAGCTCCACATAATAAAGGTGAAACTGCCCTGCTCAGGTTTCTCCAGGCTGGCTGCAGCTACATCTGTGCTGCAATTCCCACCACTGGTTTCACGTGCAGCTGCACCAAAACCTGAATGTGAGGAGAGCCCAAGAACCCATCTGTGTTTAGCACAATATTGCCACAGGCACTGGAGGGGCAAACATGCAAATGAGAAGATTAATCAGGAGGTAATTATGCTTGGATTACTCTTTCTGTTACATGACTGCTTTGATAGCAAGATTAGGTATTATACATAGGAACAGCTCGTAGGGGGAAATGTTACAGCACCCTGTGAGACAGTTTAAAACCCTTTACAAGCTCATTTTCTGTAATATTTAGATGAATGCTTCATTTATGACAATAGGTTTATATGTCATGAACTAAATGAATCTTGACAGTGAGAAGCAAGTCTATAAAATATTGATCTCCAAAATAAAACATTAACATGGCACCTTCCAGCTGAGGTAATTCCCTGTCACATAGTACAACCTATTTACTAATTTCCTGCAAGGACTTTTTTCTCAAATTCCTTGATTCTCAAATCTTTCCATCTTTTAGGACTCCAAAGTAGGAGTCACTGAAGGAAGAAAAAGAAAAAAAAAAAAAAAAAACCACCAAAAAAATAGGGAATAACCATCTTCACTAACAATACCAAATATCCTGGTTATGAATTCAGATGGGTTAAGTCAAAAAGCAATAAATCTGTAGCACTTTAGCTGCAGAGTAATAAGCAAAATTTTTGTGCCCACAGCGTAAATATAAGGCACTGGAGAATTTCTTCTCCAACTTTGAGAAAAATTGCTCTGGAGGACCACCAGTGATATCCCTGGCTATGACTGATGGATCAGGAGCTGGCTGATTGACTGCCCCAACTCCCTGCTGGCACCTCTGACAGCAGCAGGGGTTGCTGCACTTTGGGATTGGGTGTTATTCTGCTGTGCTTTACTGAATCTAAGCACATTCTCAAGACGTGTTATTCTTATATTACACAGCATTCAGAGCACGGCTGACATCTAACATTCATTGCTGTAAACTGTTTCATTCCCTGAATGTTACATGCACACATTTCCTACTTTTGAACTTTTCATAGGATCTGGGCGTAGACTTCAGGAATCAGTGGAACAGCATCCGTGTGAGTGCTAATTCACAAGACAAAGACTTCAATGCTCAGTTGCACTGAGGACAGTAAATCTTTATGGACTCCAGCCTATGTTGTCTCTATCAGTTAAGGCCATTTTCCCTGTTGAGAAGATTTAGTGCACTTCTCTGCGAGGGCAGTGTGCCCGTGGAGGAAGCAGATTTTCACAGATGTCAAACACAATAGCCCCTTCACAGGTGAGAGTTACACCACGATTAGGATCACAATAGCAGAGGTTCCTGTTTCTGGAGGGACTATTAGCTTCCCCAGGATGCATTATTTATACCAATGATATTTATGGGTGTGCAGGTATCGTGTTCAGCTTTGCAGAGCAAACTGAGCCGAGGCACGGGGACCTCAGCAAAGGCAGAGGCAGCACAGCTCCTCCATCCCTCACCTGCAACCCTCCTTGCCTTCACTGGGGGAAATCTTGAAAGATTTGTACTCAATATTAAGTACTGCAAGGAAATGAGGAAGAGGTGGATACATCTAAAGTATATTTCTCCTCTGCTGGGACCTCCTGTCTCTTGCCTCTCTGAAGGGTGTTTAAGAAGGGATGTGTGATTATTCTGGCACTTCTGTGCAGGTTAACTACAAAATTCCTCTAAAACATTTTGGTGTGCCCTTTTTCCTGTTGCCTGGCCTGCCCACTGATGTGGCTGATTACGCCTCTGATGAAAAGCTCTGCCAGTGATTTTCCACTGGGCTTGCTCAGAGACTGGGTGCTGGTGGCAAGCATCAGTCAGTTTGGAACCTAGCGAATTCCAGCTGGGTTTTGGAACACCACATTCACCTTAAACAAACAAACAAACAAAAACCCACTAAAATGGGGCACAGCAGCCATGACAGCCTTTCTTGTGAACAGTCTCATGGCAGCTGTCTGGCTTTAGGAATTATCCTGGAATTTCTGGATCAGCCTCTGCTGCGCCCAGGCTAAGGCTGGTGATCCACTGGGTCCTTGGATGCTAAATAAGCTCCTTTGAGTTAAAAAACTCTTCAGTCCTTTCACCTGAGCACCCAGACATTAACCTGTTTCCTACTGAATGTTACAGGAATTAGGGAGACGAAGAAAAACTGATATAATTGTAAAATTCAGAGCTTTTGTTAAGGAAGGGGCTCTCATGCCTCCCAGATGCTCTTTGGCACCTTTGAAGCAATGCTAACTTCTGTATCAACCAAAAGAAAAAGTAGCAACCAAAGATAAAAATATTGCTTCTCCAAAATATTGTTCAGTGCTTTTTTATCAATTGTGGCATCCTTAGTTAGTTAAACACTAGTATAATTCCCCACAAATAACTGAAGCAAATCACAACATTAAGATAAATAAATAAATATAAACTCACATGAAAAAAGTAATATTTGACAACTACTTTGATACCCCTGCTGAGTAGACAGGCCAGGCTGTCTTACAGAAACTCAAACAACTTAATTTTGTGGAAAGATGAAAAAGCAATAAATTTGCAGTTGCGATGTTCCATCACTTGAGCTTTTCTTACACTTCTAAGAAGATGAGATGAGACAGACCTTTAAGGTGAATATGTTTGCAACCTTCTCTTATGCTGAGTACCCAAAGTGGACCAGAGGATGAAGAAAATTGGTTTTATTCAAATAAAACCTTCAGTATTTAAGAGAGAAAAGTCCATGGACAGAATAGAAATGCACAAAGTGATGGATAATTGACACTGCTCTCTTTGCCATGGCACAATTCTTTTGCCCTTTGTTTCACACACTTTTTCATGAGATCACCTCTGATCAGTCTGTGGTGATCCCTAGAAAGTTATTTCTCTCTCTGTTATCAGCAGTAATTGATTTTTTATTTATTTTTTTACATGAGCTCCCAGTTGTATCTGTGCTGTGACTATCTGCTTTTCCTTTTCCTGTCATTCACCCACACTTTTGAGACTCCTTTTCCTTAGGAGAATAACAATCTATTGACAAAACAAGTAACTTTCTCTCCATCATGTCTATAATTCTGAAAGAAAACATGTTCTCTGTGAAGACACTTGTATAATTTGAAATCTTAGAAAAGGTTTCACACAAGATGTGTTAAAAGTCAACTGAAAAAAATAAGATTAATTAAAGAATGATGCATCATGCTAAGTGAGGCTTTACAAGCACAAGTTTTGCCAAGAATGGATTATTCATAATGGATTTGTGTGGCAAAACACAGCAGAACACATTATTCTACTTTGTATTATAACTTCTTAAAAGAGTTTTACAGAAAACAAGAATCCCACCACATTGAGACCAAAACTCGGTGCTCATGCTAAAACGCTACAGAGGTGAAGCCAGGGGGTTTTGTTTTTCACCAGCATAAATCAGTGGGGCATTTCAAAAGATTTGGCTCAATTTGTCTGCCTAAATTCAGTAAAGGTGAGTTCATATCTTTTCAAACTGCCAAATCAGCCAAAAGGATTAAAGTTGTTACAGTCATAAGTAATCCCAGAAAATACAGGGCTTAAAGTTTACCTTTCTTCTCAGTGACTCTGTATAAATTACGCTACTTTTAAAATATGGTGCATTACACATATTCTTCCTTATCCAGAAATCTTTTCAGATTAATTCTGAATGTAGTAATTCACAGCACATACATGAGGATTTCAGTTCAGCTAAAGAATAATAATGATGTGATTAAAATGACTGTAAAATAATATAATTAAAGCTTTTAGGTGATCTCTAGAAGCTGCACTAAAGCACTTTGAAAGCACTCAAGCCACAAATATGTTTCTGAAAAACATACTAAGAATATACTATTTTAATTTAATTTCTTGGCTATTAAAGAAAACAGTATAAACCTCCCAACATCATTTGTGCTTAGTTTGCTTTCAAAGGTAGCTTTCATCAGATATGTGTGAAGCTGATACAAACATAATATAGAAATACCATAGAAATAAAAAATATTACCAGCTGCTTGGGAATATTTTCCTGTGAGTAGATGTCTACAACAAAATGTGGGTAGATTTTTAAAATGAAAATACTTAAATTTATCAGTATTGTTAGCTTAAATAGTGAAATAGTTACCAGACTGTAGAGAGCTGTTAAAGAAGTGGTAATGAGGCAGCTCCGTGAACAACTGACTGCCGCAATATTTGTTATTTATTCTTAACAGGCTGAAATGATGTAGAAATAGAACTGAAACCACACCAATATAACAACCCAGGGAAGGGCTGCCTTTAAGTGATTTTTTTTTTTTTTTTTAGTTAGCATTACAAGCAGCTTCTGATACTTTAACTAAAGCACAATGTTGATTTGCCTGTGAATTTTACCCAACTGGACAGAATGCTCATGCTATTGATGCCCCAGAGGAAAAAAATGACATTTTTTCACCTTTTTACATGGACTAGAGCTCAGGTCTTCCCAGCACAACCTGTTATGTACCATTTACAATGTGCAAATCACAAGTAGGAATCTGTGAAACCCTTGCTGGTGCTTTTCTCAGCTTGGGCAGCATCTGATGCTCAGCCATGTCATTCAGTCCCTCTCATGCAATTCTGTTTGCTCCAGGAACTCAGCATTTAGTGGCTGAGCAGCAGCCAATGTTCTGTGTGCATGGAATGTAGCACATCAGTGATCATAGTTTTGTTTTCTCTCTTGCAACCGGATTTTAATAAAGGAAAATGGAGAAAATTCTTAGATCATCTAGTACAGCCCCCTGGTATTACAGGCAGTCACTTTTTGTAAACCCTTATGTAAACTGATCAAGCTCCCTGAAATTCATAATATTTTTATGACCTTCAGAGATGGCAGCAGTATATTTGTTTATTTCCCTTTTTTTAAACACTGCACAAACTCTTCCTATCTTCTGCTATTGCCAAAGTTTTTCCTCCCCCCTAAAACAAACACAACAGAATTCACGACAAAGAAGTAACAAATGTACTAAAAAATAGCTGTTTCAAATTTAACCAAATAAGTTTGCGTGCTGAAAAAAAAAGGTAATACCATGCTATAATATTTCTGGTAAATTATGAAAAACAATACACACCTGTAATCATAAACTCATATTGAAATATGAATTTTTGATAAGAACTGTGCCATTCCAAGGCACAGTTGCTACTACAATTAAGAATAGGGCTGACCAGTCAAAATTAATTCAAAGCATTTATGAAGCTGAAGTAGCTCAAAGGTTGCAAGATTGGCCAAAAATCCAGTTATTTTGATTTTATCTAATTTGTGGAATCGTCCCTACTGAAACCAGAAGGAAAAGGATAAACAATGCATTGCACAGCAGAGTGATTCAGCATCTGAACAGCCTAATGAGACACTACTACAAGTTCCATCTTGAAAATTCATCTCTCATGTAGAATTTAAAATTAATGATTTTTGAGGTTTTTTGAATTATTGATCTTCCAAGACAAATCTACAAATTTGTTTAAGACCTGGGAACAGGGGTAGCAAAAAAAGGTTTCTGAACAGTATAGATAAGAACATAAAAAAAAAAAGATAACTGAAACAAGAAATATAACTTTTCTATGGGCAACAAAGAACCGATAATTATTGGCAGTAGCAAGTCAGACCTTCCTTTAAAACATTGAATAGAATATTAATATTATATATAGAACTCTTATATTTTCAGATCACACTTTTGTGTTTTTTAGAAAGCTGTCTGAAGAAAAGCAAACACCTGCTGTACTTGTGTTTGCAGAACAACAGCTTTATTTGTGGTCTCATGAAATACCTCATAGCTTCCTGATGATGGAAAAACGCCCGAACTCCTCACTCAAAGGCAAGCTGAAAAATCAGGACTTTGGACCAGGAGATGTGCAATGAAATGGTGAGGTTCAAATTATGAGTTTAGCAAGCACATGCTCAATTTTCAATGAGCAGAATGTGCTAAGGCTTTTCTTAGCTGTAAGGTAATTAGTTACACATTGCAGCCTTCTCCAAAGGGTCAGACCTGAGGAGTGAGAGGGTCCCAGCCCTGGCACCTGACAGCAGGGGAAGGGCTGATGCAGTGTGGGGAGCAACATCTGTGCTGTGTGTGCTTAGCAAGACCAAATTCAGAGAGAAATTCAGAGGATCAGACTCAATTTTTTGGCAAAGATTGTGCTGCTGGGCTGGGGAGAGGAAGACATTTGACCTGTTGGCTGTTCCTGTCCATCTCTGGGCTTGGAAAAATCACAGTAGTAGCTGCAGCATCCTTTCCTTTGCTTGCAGTTTTTTGCTGCACTTCACCTAAGTGATTCCTGTGCCTGGGAAGTGATGGGAGCATGAACTGTGGTTACATTTACAGCCACCTTTACCTGGTGCCCTCAATCCATCCAAAAGCAATAGCCAGGAGTGCAAGAGAACGTGTTGAGCCATCTCACACGAGCTCCATTTCTGTCACTAATATCAAGCAATCCAGACATATTTAATAACTCAGCTATAATAGCCTTACTTCTATGATTCCAAAGCTGTGGAAACCACTTAAAAAAAAAAAAAAGAAAAAAATTGTGTGAAAGCTAGGGCCAACAGCCAAATTCAGGCCACTGCAGCTCTTGAAGTACCAGCTTCAGCTTTTACTGAGAAACACAGATATCTCACCCAGCAATCGGGCTGTATTTGTTTTGCAATTTGAGTGAGTCAGACACATAAATATTTAAGTTTTAATTCAATTGCCTCTCCTGCGGTCGATGAGTCACTACTACTCTGATATCTGAGGAGTCTCACTAGGGGAGGTCCTGGAAATATGTTATGACTCCCAAGTGGGTTCCAGCCGGAAAGTCTGTGAGCTGTACTTTTAAAATGTATAAACTTATTTTCCTTTCAAACACTCAAAATACATGTAATGAAGTAGAATGTGTTTGCTTCCTGGACAGCAAACAATCCTGCAGCCAGAAAAAATGTTTACTTTGTAAACACTGTTTTCTTTTCAGAAAACTGTTTCAGCAAGAGGTTCCATGATGAAAAACAGTTTAGGTCATAAAAGACCTAAAAGAAATAGAAAGTGTAACAATTTTCCTTCTCTCTAAACCCCTGAAATTAACTTACAAGGACTTACAGTCACTCTCATGTGCTAAAAATATAGAACATAATTTCTACAGATGGATGATGCAAGATAATTTCAAAAAACCTTTGCTCAAATAGGGGACATTATGAATATGTCCATACACAAGCTGCAAAGGGAGACTAATTGCAAACTAAAAAGCTGCATTCCATTGGCATACACTTTACAAATCAAGTGGGTAAGTCAGCTGTGACTGTGAATAAAAATAATTAATGGAAAGGTATATACTCCATTTTCTATACAGCACTGTAATATTTCTGTAACCTTCTTGAGCCATGTTACCACTACTTTGCATGGAATGGGCCATGGTTTACTCACAGTAAACCATGCCTGTTTTGACTAATTCTGACAGTGCCTGTTTTGACTAATTCTGGATATAATTTTGGGTCTGTACCACAGAATTAGGTAATCACCGAACTCAGTTTCTGCCCTGAATCCAAGAGAATTCATTTGTTTCATCCATGGGGGTAAAGGTGAGAACAAGAATGACCACGATGATGCTCAACAAGTTCAGATTCTGCCCTGAATTCAGGAGAATTAATTTGTTTTATCCATGGGGGTACAGGTGAGACAAGAATAACCACGATGGAGCTCAACAAATTGACAGCAATGACGATGGCAAGGCAAAAGTCTAATTTTCATGGCCTTCCTGGCCTAGTGAACCTTGCAGCCCCGGAGATCCCTGACCCTAGCTGAGAACCAAGCAGCTCCATCTCAGATAAAAAGTAAACCTGCTGCAGATGTCCTGACATGGACCAAAGCCCCCAGGCCTCCAGCTGCAGGTTATGGGGCCTGTGCAAATGAGCTCCCTGTGGTGTGGGTTTGACAAGCCCCAGTCCCCAGGAAGAGGTTCCTCACACACCTCATGGGGACAAGGCCCAGAGTGGCGTCACTGCGCTGCACATCTGTTAGCGGGGAAATATTAGGTGTGAGCGCAGGATTATTAAATCTTCCCCCACCAATAACCATCTGTTGTTACACCCACTAACTAAACTCTGTGTTTGTGTATGAAATCCATGGACATGCACATGCAGTATGTACTTTCTGCCTAAGAGAGGGACAAAGCCCTTTGGGTTTCACTTCACTGACATTTTGAAACTAGGATTGGTGTTCACAGGTCACTTGGTAAGTTTTGTGGCAGTTCAAATGTTTCAAATGTCACAATCTAATGCCATATATTTGTGGAAGCATTATTTTCACTGCTCAGTAGGGATAACCCAGGAAACACCCAACAAAATGTCCCCTGTTTTTACAGAATGCAAAAGCCCATTTCACTATACATGTACTAAGCCTTTCACATTCTTCTTCATTTTTCTTTTCCTCCTGCCAACCTGTATTAATGAGGTGGTAGATATAGGAAGGAAATTACATACTGCCTACACATGTTATTTCAGAATAAGGATTCCAAGAAGAACTTGGAATAAAATGTCCTCCACATGCTTTACTTTAAACCCATCTCTCTTCTCTAATGGTTATTAGATTGGCTTCTCTTTTACACTTGCAATAAGCATATAAATTTTCTGGATGCTACAGTAATTTTATATCATGTTTTGTTCCTAATCATTGCATCCACCTTCCATCAATTGCATTTTTTTCTGAGGTACTGACAGGCAGCAGCCACTTTGCTGAACACAAGGAGAGGGAAATACATGCCATGGGTAATTTCATGGACATGGAGCGACATCATGCTACTGGTGCCTGAAATTTAGCGGTTAACTGTGGGTGCTGCAGGGCTGCTTTTTATCACGGGTGTCAAATTTACAAGAATTTTACCACAGAATCCCTTTAATGTTGGCTACACTTTTCAGCTCTGGAAAGTATCAGAGGGATGCAGGGCAATGGATCTCTCCCCATGTACTGGGATTTGTCTTTCAAAGCTGGAGCCATTATGGATGATGGGTTGTAGTTCACCAGCAATCAAGATGTCACAGAACTACAAAGAATTTCTTTCCTCGCATGTCATATGAGTAGGATACAATTGAATTTTAAACTAAATAATTACTTTATTTTTTTTTTCTTTCACTAATTTAATGTGCAGATCTTCATGGCGACTTCTAACTCCACAGACTAAAGAAATTAAGTGACATAATTTCATCACTTGGAATTACGATCTTGTCCTCCATGTTCATACAAGAAAACACTAAGCATTTGAGTTTAGATAATCACAACTTTGTTCCATTTGTATCTAAATCTATACTTTTAATCATTAGAAATACAGTTCTAGAGTGTTATCGTGCATAAATTAACCCTTTCCCAACAATAACTGCAGACACTGTCCAGCTTAAAGTAACTAGTTTATTAATTAAATATCTAAATTAAAATAGTAGGAAAAAGTATTTGAGTATGACTTATTACTACTGTAGCAAGAGTAGGGATTTTACATGCATTAATTTGGCAAGATTTGACATACAGTAGTTGTATTTTCCCAAAAGGAGAGCTAAAATCTGGTCAGATCTGTCATGGTTTTGTAAGTGTGCCAGATCCGACACAGAAGAGATGTGATTAATTATCTGAAGAATTATACGTGTGTGTATTTCCATGAAACAGCCACAATCCCCCTTACACAATTTCTACCAACAGCCATTTTCCTGGGCCATCAGAAAAATCTTACAAAACGCAGTAAATTTCTACCATGTACTACGACGTGAAAAAGTTCTACCATACACTAAAAAAATTAAAAAATACCAAAACCCAAATCAAAAAGGACTTAAACAAACAAACAAAAAAACAAAACCCCCCAAAATTTACTGGCATTTATTTCTCATTATAGAGTGAATTTGAAATTGCTTCCTCATTCAGTTTCTCTTTATTTTCCAATATAAAACTCTGCATTAGAAGCAGCTTGAGTACTAGAAATCCAAGGAAAAATGTGTGTTTCCACAATTTATTAAGAAGGAAACAATTGGAAACTCTTCTAAGTGGTGTTTTATTAAAATCTCTTCTTTCTTTACCAACTACAATAATTGAAAATACTTTTGTTCCCTTATTTTTTGTTGTATCTAGGAAAGGAATACCATAGGTTTCCAAAATGAGCTACATGAATAATTGTCATGATAAGTCATAATGATTACAACAGAAATAAGTTTAAAGATTGTATTTTTTAGTAGATTTGACACCTAAACACTCTGTGTGTGTGTTTAGACATACATATACACACATACTCTATCTTGTTAGATGATATTTTCCAATTAAGCTTGAGTTAAAAAAACCAGCATTTTAGACATGTTATCGTACAGCCTCAGTGTTACTGTGACTATAAAGGAATTCCAGAATTCCTTAGGCACAGTTCTGATTTTTGTGCCTTGGGGAAGACATAAAACAATTGTTTTATGGTCAATCAGTGAAGTCTTTAGAAGGCCCTGCTGGGGAAACTGCTACTGCCATCTGTACTGAAACCGTATAGGCATAACTAAAATGGAGCACAAGATATTCTTCCTTTATAAACTCAGACCTGCTGGAGTAATTCCTGTGAACAGCCACCTGCTCCTACAAGCCATTTGTTCCATTTGTAAAATGGATGTTAGCTCCATTTTAACTTCTAAATGAGAAATTCATGACCGTTCATGCATCGTTTCATTGAGAAAATCACAAATGTTGCTACACTTCAAAATAATAACACATCATTCAGTTGTCTTCCACCTTAGACGGTGCCACAGAAACATTCAAACTGCAAGACACGAGAATGCAAGACAAAGGGATGTTAGAAAGATTTTGTTGATATTTTTTGACTCAGACTCTGAATATTAGCCCCTATCCAACCTCCCTGGCCATCTCGCGGCCTTTGAAGCCACAGGAACATCCAGCAGCCACAACAGACAGGAAGGTTTATCCTTAGCTATCCCAGACGGATCAGCCACTCTAAAGTTTGGCATTTTGCCTCTGAGGAATGACATCATCAAACTGCCCTGAGATCCCAGCAGTTGTTTCCATCAGACAGTGTGAGGCCACTTTGGACCCGCACTTCAGCTGTCTCCGTGCTGATCCGCATCCCTGCAGCTCCTCTCATAAAGGGCTGGAGTTGTGCTCCAAAGTGGAAGAGCAAAACACACTTGAAACAGGTAAATTGCATAAGTTGCATGTAGTTTTGCTTAGTTCTGGATATGCAGCAAATATCAGAGAACCTCTGGGAATGTTAAGTGGGAATTTTCTGGCTGAGAACTACAGTCAGCATGTAGAGTACATCTACATCCAGGCAAGGGAATTGTGGAGGAGATAGGAGCAGGATAAGGTGTTGTTCACATCTGCAATGGCAATCTTCATCTGCTGTGGATTCTTCTGGGATTGTGAAATCTAGCACTTCCAACCAGTCCCAAATGCATCACAGGACCTGAAAACATTGCTGGGCCTGAGAGCGCCAAGTCTTGGCACTCACTCTTTATGCCAATGTGCCAATGGCACTTGAGTGCCAGCATTTAAACAGAGACCATGACCTGTTTTGTCTCTAGCCAATGAAAGTGAAAGTCCACATTAAGTGATAGCCAACCAGATAAACAGAATCTTAACCGAGAGCCAACTGTAAATACAAAACTGTTCCCTCACCTCCCTTAGAGTCATTCAGACTCTAAGATACAAATATGTCCCTTTTTGTCCAGTTTCTGCACATGTACACTCCTCTAATGCCTAAAATGAACACTGTAATATCACTGTTCACCTTGTAGTACATTCCCAGGAGTTGATCCCAAACAAAAGACTAAAGATCTCTTCTGAAGGATGAAGGATGTCCAGGTATTTTGTACTCATATGACACGGCTTTCTATGTGGTGTAACTAAAAAGGATGGAAGGTGAAAACGAATTTCACAACTTTTTGCACCAAAACACACTAACTAAACCATAGGTATTAATTCAAAAGTACATTTTTGAGAATGTGATCTGATGCAATAGATTGATTTGATCTAGAAATATGTTATATGTGTTTCATCTCCATGATGTGAAGTGTTCTGTTTGCTCTGTCTTCCCTGTCACCCAAACATTTAAAATCCTTTTTCCACTTTTGCTATATTTATTGTGTACTCTCAACAAGGAGGTGTACACTCAGTCCCAGCTGAGTGTTACCAAATCACATTCATCAGATTATTTTTAAAGTAGTAACAACGTCACTCCTCTTTTTAACTATTAAATAGTACATAATTTATATCTTCAGAATTAAATTTTAAACCCTGAAATACTGTTCTTGTTTCAGTGCCTAGATGTCTGGAATTATTTCTAGGCACTGGTCTGAATACTTGAAAAAGCAACAGAGGTGAATTAGCAGACCATATTTTGCCAACAAGTAACAACTCCTACAAAGATCTTTCTAAATTAAGACTACTTACAGTGAACAGCCTTATCACTGCTGTAAAAGACATAAAATCATGCTCTTTGGGGGTTTGAATCATTTGTACTTGCAAGAAACATCACACGTACTTTAATGTATGGTAGCACAACTGGGAAATTTGGTACTCCTGCCTTGGGAAGAGCTGTCAGGCAGCACCCCACTGGAGCTGAGTACCTGCCGATGCCAACACTAAAGCAGGTTTCTAAAACCCCCCCTCTCCCTCACTTTTTAATAAATACCTCTGGTTGTATCTGTTCAAGCACACTGCAATTGAAGAAAACTTGCATGTAGAAAGGATGAGCAACAATAGAGGAAAAACTCTAAGGCCATCTTGTCCTCAAAAAAAAAAAAAAAAAAAAAAAAAAAGAGTAAAACTGCCAGAATTGGGGTCTTAAACTGATGAAATTCAGAATTAAGACGCAGACTTCCTCTCTGACCTTGAAAAAAGTCAATTTTCTACTGGATCAGGTCTTAAAGTGGGAGTATTGACACATTCTCCCTCATTATCAATACGGCCTGAAAGTCTGTCAGATACCCTGGGAACAGAAACTGCTAAAGTACATTAACACCAGTGTGACTTCTCTGAAATGGATGACTTCAAATGGACCCCACTTCACTCACTGGGGTTTTACTTTTAAATAAATATATAAGTACATAAATGGATCTCTTTGTAAAAAATGCTTTCCTCGGGTTTATGTTTTTGAAACTCCCTCTGAAGTTTATTGTTGCAAGTGAAAGTATGAATTGTCTCCTGTATTTTCTTCCTCTCTACCCTTACCTTCTGAGAGGTCACATTAACTGTCACTTATGTGTACAGTTCTAGTTATGTTTTGTTTATGGCTTTTCAGCAGCTCTGTAATCCTAGAGGATGAAAATATTTTCCATTTGCCACAGTGACACGTGCTGCGGAGGAGAAATACGAACAGCTGCCGGCATCCCTAATGGTGGGATCAGATAACACACTCTCCAGGATTTCAGGTTATCTCTTTTCCTTAAAGGAAAAAGCAGGCTGTCTGGTTCATCTGTGACTGCTTTAGGACCACCATCCTCTGGATCAGGAGCTCACTGGTACACACTCAGCCTATTTTAACCATCTTCTCCTGACCCAAACTTGCTGGCTTTAAATTAACCATATGTGGTCTGTGTGAGTGCTCAAGACTTCCATCCTTTTTTGCAGTTAAACAAACCCTTCAGAAGAAAAAGCAGCCTGGAGGTCAATGAAACTGAGGTGGTGAGTTACCATTCCCTTACTGGAGAGCTTTCAGTATTTGTCAGTGATATATTGGGTTCATAAAAAATAAAATTTCATTATTTAGGATGTTTACTTTAGCTTGGCTCCAAGAGGCATTTGTGACCTTCTAGAGGTACTTCATTGGAGGTCATTATTTAGACTAAATTCCAGATACAGAAAACAAAGAGCTCTATTCATAACAACTAAGACAGCAATGTATTCACAAGAGAAATAAGCAAGAACTTAAAAATGTAGACTAAATAAAGGTTCAAATCTAGGAAAGCAACCCTGTAAAACTAACTCTTTAAGCATATAATTATTTTCATTCTAGGCAGCAGTTTATTCCACACAACTTTAAAAACACTTTAATGTCTTCAGTTGAAGACCAGAATTCCTCTCAGGTTCCTTGATTGCACATAGGATACACTTTTTTAGAAAACAAAAATCCCCACTGCAATATCAGTCACCACTGCAGCTATCAAGAACATGTCATTCATGGCTCAGAATTCCAGTTATTCTTACCCAATGGGTAGAAGCACATGGGTCAGAAAGGGATGTAGCTTGCAGACAGGCAACTGGAATTAATTGAATCAACCATAAATGAGTGAACCAAGAGAAGGAAGTTTGTATTCCCAGGATATGCTCTAGCAGGATAGTCTGTAAAACCTTGAGATCTGAATGAGCAGATCAGTTTTTAATGAATAATTCATCTTCCTATCTTTTCAGCAATCAGCTCTACTGAAAATATTGAGTGAAAGGAACAAGTATTACTGGGGCAAGGACACTGTTCTGTTTTGTCATGAAAGATACATCAGTCTTTCCTGAGGAATACATAATCACCACTTACCTCAGGTGATCTCACAAATATTAATGTGTTTCAAGGTACCTGCAAACAGTCTCCAGACTAACAGACACAAAAATTGAGAGGAGAATTTCTAAAGGCCAGAAAGTGCACAAAGACAATGAGCTTTTGACTGATTTCACTTGACTTTATGGAAACTGTGAAGAGTGGGTCAGTGCTGGAGAGGCCCTGGAGACCGATCTGTCAGTGAATATCAAGTCTAAGAAAAGCTGGGTATGGGATCTTTTCTGAGAGTAACCTCAAGAAAATACTCACTGGTCATCATTAGCTTCCTCTTATACGAAATGGGAATCCCAGTTAGGGCTGTGTAGTCTTGTACAAACTGATTTGGTTGTGAAAAAAATGAATCTGTAAATTTCACATTTGTTCTTGAAGACATAAAAGAACAACAAAAGTTCTCACTGAGAACCAAGCTATCTTTGGATTCAACAAACTTTGCCATTAAAATATTACCCTGAAAGACCTTCAACAAATGCCTTTTTTAGTAAACACCAATGATTTTCAAATGGAACATTTTAGCTTCTTCTGAAGTTGCCTCCTTTTCCATTCCTTCCAATTTTGTACGCCTTTATAATGTGAAGGCTTTGTGTGGAGATGGTTATTAAATGGTCGTTATACATCCTGCACCAAAGGGCTTACAAAGCCTTGGAGATGTTTGTGGTATTGTGCTAATAATTGGTGAGACATGATAGCAGGAAAAAACTACTTTCTAAAGAACATCCTTGGAAATCCAACACTCTTTCTGTCCTTGTTGAGTGCAGGGGTTGAAAAGCATTATAAAGAGAGAGGAAATAGTTTTCACTTTTACAGACATGGTAAAATGAAACCTATGTAATCCTTATGGGACACACATTTCTGCATCTATATTTATTATTTTTAAGCCTTCATACTATATAAAGATCACTGCTTTAACAGTGTGAATAGCCCTTCCTCCTTCCAGATTAAAGAACAAAGTTGATTCCCTTTCAATGAGGCTAATTTTGTTTAAAATCACTGATTTTTTTCTGTAACAGCAGGTTTAAAGGGAAGAAATTTTTCTATTCTCCTATAAGTTATACTAATATATTTTACTATATTATTTGTAGTCATTAAAGCACTTCTCCTGATCCTGCTGGATTTTTGTGTATGATCATCATTTTTACACTGGAGTGATGTTGATTCTGTAAAGAAGGAAATATCTCATTTTCCAGAAGGAGTGCTAACAGAAAATTGGAAAACCTCTTTTTCTTTGAAGAGAAAGAGGAAAAATCTTTGGAACAGCTGCATGGAGCTAAGAATGTACTTTTCTCTGTATGTTCTTCACCTAATACAGAGTTGTTTTGTTGTTAACAAGTCCCTTTGCCATTGTTTTGGGGACTCAATATTTTAGATTTACTGACTGGCTTCATTGCAGCAGAGGAAACCCTGACTTCACTTACAAGTATTTACAAAGCTGTAAATCCTCGTTCCATGCAATTATCACAGTAAACATATATATAAATATATTTTAAAAAAATCTCAAAGTTCTTCAGGAAAAAAAAAAACACAGTCATTAATAACATATATGCTTGCAGTGAAATATACAGGAGTACAAGTAATAAGGAACTTAATGCATTTGCAACAGAATATTTATATATTAAAATTTCATTTGAAGCTTTCTGAGATACCATTAACTTTGGGATTGCTTGTGCACTGTCTGGGCACTTTCTGAAAGTTTAAGATTCAGCATTCTTAAACTGAAGGAATCTTTTCCCACCTTCTCAAACAAATAAAAATTCAAACCAACCCTCAGCAATTACACTGATGTGAGGTATGAAAACATCAAACCCGAAAGGAAAATTTCATTAAAGAAATAGACTCCAATGCATACAGGAACATGAGAAGCTGAAAAGTACAGAACTCATTTAAGCACAGTTTCACTCTACACCTAAAGCATATTACAAGTGCCTTAAAAACCTTTAATCCCAGCTGCAGTTATCCCTCTGCCCTGTGGAGTATGAATTATCGAAGCGCATGACATTAACCACGCTTTACTCTTTTTCAAGGAGCCACTAAGATTGCAATTTGCTGGTGCATAGAACTACTGAATGCAGGTCCCAGCTTCCAAAGGCAGATCCCAATTTCCAGACCCCACTGTATCTATTGTGCAAGCTAACAGGATTAGCCAGCATTAGCCCAGCATCCACAGGAAGTATGATGCACACACAGTAAGACCTGAGGAATTCTCCAGGGAGGAAGAAGGTCCAAGTTGAGGCATGCATGATTTCAAAGCAAATCTTGGCACAAATTAACTGCCTGACCTGCAAGATGTGCAAGCATAACATTTAATTAATTGCCCACCTTTTTGGAGCCACACTGTTTTATTTTTTTTTTTTTATAAGTGTAAGATAATATACTGCTACCAGTTTTTATGGAGACAATCAAAGAAATCACACATTAAATTGCCTGGTGATGAATTAGGATGCATTTCACATTGCTTTCAGTCACTCTCATCAACTCTGTTGATATGAGATAAATATTTATGTAACTTAATATTGCTGCAAAAATGAAACAACTCTATTAACACAGAAGTACTTCTGGTTCCTATGGGGGTTCTTCTTTTTTGTCTCCTTGAAAATAAGGGTAGAAAAATAATCTGAGAATGAAAGGATTTTAAAACCATTGATGAGGCAAGGTGTGAAATACCCAAATAATTCTGTTCTATGAATAGTTTCTGTCACATTTGGACTCTGACAAATATAATCTAGGCTGAAATCTGTACAGTCTAGAGCCTGCAAGTCAGAACAAGAAGCAAGCCTTTTCTCCCTACATCAGTAAATTCAAGGAATTTTCTCTTGTTTTTTTTCTATAGATACACACATGTTTCTCATAATTTCTTTAACTGGTATCTGCTTAGAAACAGAAATATGTTTTCCTTGGGTTAGTGGCACACAATGCTTTTGACAATCTATTCTTTAACTTACAGTATGCACAAGGAAGCACTTTGATAATTTTAGATAGCAGCTTATTAAATGATGGCCAAGCAACATAAGAAAAAACTTAAGGAAAATGACAGTTTCTGGTCCAATTTCTTATTCCTTCATGCAGTAAATTTACAAACAGAAGACCTCCTTTACTGAGCTCCTATGATTT
Organism: Melospiza melodia melodia; assembly: GCF_035770615.1. Lineage (NCBI taxonomy): Eukaryota > Metazoa > Chordata > Aves > Passeriformes > Passerellidae > Melospiza > Melospiza melodia. The sequence continues at coordinate 135,474,328 of NC_086195.1, forward strand.
TTATTTTGACAGAATATGTGGATGTTGTGTTAGCCTACTGGAGAATTTTAGAGGACTTTGTGTCTTTGTCCTGCCCAGGTGAGATTCCACCTGGAGTGTCCAGCTTGAGTTCTCATTATAAGACAGACACAGATTTGCTGGGGCAGGTCCAGAGGGCACCACAGAAATGATCAGAGGGATGAAGAACCTCTCCTGTGATGAAAAAGGCTGACTCCATTTGGGCTCCTCACCCTGCAGAACAGAAGGCTGCCCCCAAAAAACAGATACAGACTTTTCAGTAGGGACTGTAGCGTCAGAATGAGTCTGATGGCAATGGTTTTAACCTAAAAGAGGGACAGTTCAGAATAGATATGAGCAATTAACTTTTCACAAGGAGAGTGGTGAAACACCAGAATAGATAATTACCCCAACCCTGGAAATATTCAGGGTCAGACTGGATGTGAGTTTGAGCAACCTGGTTTACCTAAAAACAGCCTTCCTCATTTAAGGGAGAGGCTCAACTTTATGACCTTTGAAGATCCTTTCCAATACAAACATTCTAGGATACTATGCCTTAAGCAAAATCATCCTAAAAATCTGCTTTACTCACAAAGCTTGGAAGAGCTAGGAAAATGGTTCTGTGCTACTAAGATAATAAAGTTTTTAGTAATCTAAATTCTGCCTTGGAATCTCTATAGCTATGTCAGAAGTTCTAGGCAGCCCTACAGTACACACATTAACACTTTGTCAGATTCTTATTCATTGCCTGTAGTTTTCCTGTAAAATTAATATCAACAAATGATTAGAGTTACCAATAGCTGCTTTTAAATTTCCAGTATTTCTTTTAATTATTTTTGGACTATACTGTCTTATTGCAGTTCTTTCTCACCATCCCCAATCAATAAACATATAAAATTCCTAGTTGATACCACCTATATGAAGCTCATTATAAATATAACATAAATGAAACAGTACTTAAACAATTACTTTAACTAATGTCTTTACATTACAAAATTCAGCAAATAAAAATTACAGCTGCTTGATGTTCACTTCCCTACATCTCCTAAAAGACAAAGCAGGGACCCATCTGTATTTTTTTTTTCATTTAGCCATTTAGAGGAAGCTACACTTTTTTTTTTATTTTGTTTGGGTTTTTTTTAATAACTATATATTTGCATAATTTAGATGACAAGTGACTAAACGGTTTTTTCTTTTCTTTTTAGAAATATATGCATTTATAGAATTGTAGAAAAAGCAGAGCATACCCAAGAAGCCTCTAGCAATAAGATTTTTTTCTAACACCAATCTTTTAGTTCAAATAATTTCTCTTTTATCAAACAGCATCTATCTGTTGTGAAACCTGTTGCTTTTAAGAGCTAGTGAAAGCATAACAAATTATCAGGATGGCTTAGGAGTTTTCTAAGGAATATACGAATATAGTCCAAATAGCACTGACTTTAATAAAAATATAGTGAAAACTGGGCAGGGAGATAAGCTGCAGGGATGGAGGGGAGTGTATATGTCTTTAGAGGCTGAGGAAGTCAGCCTTTGGTACCTCTTTTGGTCTCAGAACTATTCTTCCCGACAGCAAGAGATTTGCTATTAAAAGCATTTCACTCTTCTCAGAACTTATAATTTACAAAGCATTAAAGATTTTCTGTGACCTTATCAAGTCTCCACTCGCTCAAATTCACCTCTGCTCTAAAAAGTACCAACAAGAGTTTTCTCTTTAATTCCCTAATATAATTAAGTTAAGCTTGAAGCAACTCTTCTCTTCTGTGATTAGCTTAAAGTTTTCTGTTTCTGACCTTGGTGCCTGAGAGCCAAGGAATCTGTAGTTCCCAACTGTGTCACCTAGTCTAAAAAAGAATTAAAGAATCCCCAACAAGCCTTTTCCCTGAAGCCAAAACTCTCACCCAATTCAAACTGATTTATAAATGCACATTATTTCTTAACGTGAAGCCCTTAACACATTCTGATGCTTTGAAACTAGTAGATTGATGATCTGAAGAACAGCCACTCCACTTTTAAATGATCATGGAAACTCAGAGACATTAAGATCCCAGTGAACTACACCAGGAACACATAAATAACTCTAGGCAACAAGTGGCAGGAAGGTTCCTGTGTAAAAAAGCAGTTTTCTACACAAGTATATTTGAAAGAAGTAAAAGAAGGAACACCTCCAAAACCAAAGCCTTTTTCTCTGATGTATAATTTTTTTCCTCCTCCACCCCTCTTTATTCACATAGAACCACAAGACCTGTGGATGTCAGAGGAGATCAGAAATTAGCAGCCTGCACTGCCACTCCTTTTAGCTTACAAGCCTAAAGGAGTCTCAAGACAGACACAAAGAAAGTGTAAGCCAGAAAAGCAGCCCTGGGCTGCCTCCTGCTCTCTGATCTTCAGTGCCTTGTGGTCAAGAATATTCATTAGCAGCACAGATAAACCCACTAATGGCATGCAACCCATCCATACCCCCCTGTCAAATATTGGAAAGGCAGCCCATTGATCTGTACAGGTCATTGATCAGCTGCTTTAGCAATGCAACATCACACAAGGAAGGACAAGCAGGAACTCTGACAAATGAGCCGTGTATTCTGCCCAATTTGTAGAAAAGGATATAATAACATTATTTTATTTCCTAGCTATCCAATAGCTTCATCTTCCAGTGCTTGGAATTATTTTTAGCAGCTACAACTGCCAACATAATAATCTGTTTAATGTCAGATTTGTACATTTATTTCAACTAGGTGCAAATAAGACAAAAGATGATATTTACTACTTGGAAATTCTCTGGGCATATGAAATACCTTATGACTATAAATTTTTTACCTGTCCTACATTCAGTGACTAAAGTTCCTGCTCCAGAATGTCCACAAAGCCCACCACTGTCCCCATCCCAAGAGTCGCAAAACATAAGTCATGAAAATCCACAGGGAATCATGTGGCAAATTTTGAACCAAGCAGAAACCTTTTTTTCCTAGTAAGGAAATAGAAGAAAGGAAAACATTTTAATTTGCTGCATGCATGCTAGATGTCTTTTGATATCAACCCCAGCACAGCTTTTAGAAAGGAAAATGATTGGTGCATTTTAATTAGTTAAGGTAAGGAAATTTCCTGAAGAGCACAAACATATTTGTCTGCTTTGTGATGTTCATTGTGTCTTCACAGAAATGGGTGTTGACTTCCACACTTTCACCCCCTTAAAATTTGGCAGAAACTAAATTTTTTTTATTCAGTCTTTTATGCTTTTAAATTTTCAATGGAACTATGGTCACTTTGTGCCCAGTGCAGATGCCCAGATACCGGGCATCTTTTCAGTTGGACAAGATTTTGTATGTGGCAGAAAATATGTGAGAACTGAGTGTGGAACTGGGAAAGAACCAAGTTTGCAGACCAAAGTGGAAAGATGAGTTGGATTATTTCCAGTAGTGGTTTATTCTGCCTTTAAATAGATCCCAGCCGCTTGTGGCATCACATCCCCACAAAAACGTCAGGTAAAATTCTGAAAATGTACAAAGGGACACACATCCTGTGATACTGTGTGTAGCACCCAGACAGAACTGGTCAAGTTTTTCACCTGAATTCAATCTACAATGCCTGGGGAGGGCTAAATTCACAACAGAATTTACAACAACCAGTAGCAAGAGCGGAGTTTATTTTGAGTAAGTAATTATGAAATCCTATCTTCATCCCCAGGCATAACCAAAACCTGATGGGCTATGGCCCTGACCAACATGCTCTGGCTGACCCTGCTCTCAGCAGGAGGATGGACCAGGTGCAATATCCAAAGGTGCCTTCCTGCCCTGACTGCTCTATGACTGCCAGTGGAATTCACAGCACCAAGGCCCCTTTAGGAAGCCGTGCAAGGGTTGGAAATCATCCAGCCATAGAATTTTAGGGGTTCCTCTTACTTTTGTTCTAAAAATAACCTTCTATCTGATAAAAAGTAAATGTTTTTAAAGAAATTCTAAATAATTATATTTCTATTACATTTCTATTTCTATATTTATATGCACAAATATATATTTCTATTATATTTCTATTTATATATTTATATATATAAGTATATATTTCTATTATATTTCTATTTTTATATATATATATAAATATATATTTCTATTATATTCCTATTATATTCCTATTATATTTCTATTATATTTCTTTTGTTTTCTGAGAGGTAAATATACCACTTTATTTCCAGTAGTAACATTTTAACTTTATTTTGAATACTGCTACAACATGTTAACTGATTACGAATACAAAAACCCAAAGTTATTTTTATCCTAACAGATATCAAACAAACAAACAAACAAAAAAAAACTCACCTAGCCTAATGCATTTTTAAATAAGACTGAAAACTTGCTGGCTATACATTTTTTCTAATAAAGGTGCAATGATTTACTGCTTTCATGAAACTTTTTAATACAACTTCAATCTCCAAAGAATGCTATTTTATATTCAGTACTACTTCTGGCAGTCCTTTAAACTACTCTTTCTCTGACTTACAGAGCTATCAGTCACTTTTAAAAAGTCCTCAATAAACTAAAATCGACTGCCCTGAAAGAAATCCATCAATCATATTGACTAGCACCGAGAAAGGCCAACACCATGTTAATTGCGTGCAAAATTAACAGGAATTTGCAAGTGATTTTCTCAAAGCAGAATCCCTCCTCTGCTTTGCATGTCTTGAATTACTAAGTATTCTTACCATAAGAAGCAGCTCAGGAAATCACTTAATATTATCAAAACACAGAAAAAAAAAAACAGTGGGAGATGAAGAAGTTTTTCTTTTAAAAGCTTTATCTGCATGAAATGATAGCAGCCACACTTCTATGAGTCTTTAGGGCAGGGCTGGTTGTGGTGTCTGTGCACCTTCCAACATCCCAACAGCTGCTGCAGTCTCAGACGTGGGGCTCACAGAAAACCTTGGCCAACTCAGTGTCAGCGCTCAAAATGCAAGTAGCAGCAGCACATCATACTCAAACAAGGGTGAGGTGTTCAAATTTTCTGAGAAAACCCCCTGCCCCCACCACTGCTATTGCTGTATTTCTGAATTCCAGAAATGCCTGCTTTGGTGATCACATGATTACTTTTGTAGAGGTCTTAGTGTAATTCCTTATGAGCAGCATTAAAATTGTACACACAGCTGTATCCATTTTAGTCTGACAAGCCTTTGTTCTTAGTTTCAACCCTCTACTTTTTCCACATTATAACTTGGGGGGATATTCTCATATTGATGAGTTCAATGTTTCTTCTCTAACTCTTAAGAAGATAATTATCCTCTGAGTAAGGTCTGACACCTTTCTTCCCCCCTCCCCCTTTTTTTTTTTTTTAAAGAGTGGGTAGATGAAAGCATGCTTTTTGGATTTTATATTGTATGTAAAATAATCATACTTCTTTCCCATTTGATCTATATAATCTTTATCTAGCATCAGTCTCATAAGCTTAAAAAACAACAGGGGCAGATCACATGAAAGCATTCTAGAGGGGCAGATGTGGAGATTAACAGCTACGAGAAGGATACATTTTCACCAGCCTTCCAGACAGATCATAATGTCTTTTAAGACATTTTTAATCCTGAACTAGCAGACTGATGACCTGAAACATTCTCAAAGTGCAATATTTTGTACAACATCTACACATATTCGGGGAGCTTAAATCCAAAAACATACAAAATCAAGTGTGAGTTTTGGGTGGTTTGGACTTTTGTTTGTTTTAAAAGCAGCCTGTCATCACTTCATGGTCTGTTAAGAGAGTAATTTTGCTTTCTAGTTCAAGTTCTATTTCTTCCAGGAGACTTTTCCCAACAACAAGGTGGGCCAGGCTGCGGGTCACACTCTCTACACTGCATGTCTGTGTTGGCATATAAAAGCTGTAAAACTCAGAGCTGTGGCAGGCAAGACAGCTCAGCTGACCTTTATAAAAGGCCACTGTAAGTGACAGTTCACCCAGTCCTTCACTGCCTCCTGAGTATCCCTCTTTTACTCTCAGGCATGTGCTTGTGCCTCTCTCACACTGACTGTGGTACTGATCTGATTTTCCAGCAGGCTGGTATAGCTCATCCCTTGTTCCCTCCACTGGTTTTTACTTTTCTGCTCCCCTCTGAACTGCTTTGGTTTTCCAGAGGGTTCCAACCAAGCATCAGCTTCATCAGCTACACCTTTGTTTTCCAGTTGCATCCTAATTCACCTAATTTTCAAAAGCAAATGGAATATATTGGTAAAGTGAGGCTCTCTGGAGAGCATTGCTGGGTGCACTCACAGGCTCGTGGAAACATTTGGGTTGAAAGAGAGCTTTAAAAGGCATCCAGTTCCAACCCCCTGCAGTGATCAGGGACATCTTCAGCTGGATCAGGTTGCTCAGCTGGGGTCCACGCTCATCACAAGTCCCAGACAGAAGAATGAGCCTTACAGATGGCTGTCCCAAAAGGGACTGCCAGGTGTGCTGGGGTCCTTCACAGTCAGGAAATGGGTCATGCACAGAAAAACTACGTGCCAAGAGAGGGTAACTGTGCTCTGAAATCCCCTTTAAACCAACTTGCAGAAGAAGAAAACTCATTTAAGCAATTCAAAACTTTGAAACTGAATCTGAAAGTACCCCTCAATACCTGGAAATCAATTGATGGTTGATCTTGCATTCTACTAGCTCAGCCTGTCTGAACCCAACAGTGAGAAGTTCTGCATCCACCTATTGCAAGAGGCAGTGATGATATTACTAAAAGATGCATCCAATTAATGAGTGCACCTGGAATTTATCAGAAGACAAGGAAAAGAAATCCTTAATGGTGAAGAGCAAGAAAAGTAACGTGTTTGAAACAATTACAACAGTCTTTGAAAGACCAAACTGAAGACATGGCATATCCATATTCAAGGATCCAGGTAAAATCAAGCACATTCAGGAAGTCTTAGATCTGGACATTATATTTTTTATAAATCAATTAAAACTAAACCTCCTGAGAGGCAACATTACTACTCCCCCAGGTAATTTGATGATTTTCCCTCTACAAAGTTGCACCACTTACAAAGATCACTCTGGTACTGGCTCTCTTGGGGAGCAGAGTGGCAACAGCTGAACGCACTGATAATATCAAAGTATTGATTTGTTGCTCTAAACAAACTCACTCGCCATCAATACCTTTCACAAAGTGGTTTCATGGGCAGAAATTCTGCCTGGAAGGTACTTTCAAACCTGTTTGCCAGACAACAGCAACGCTGAAAACTTCTCTGCTCCCAGGCTGTCTGTCCTTGGTCAGGGCAGGACAGGTGCTGGTTCATGAGAACCACACTTAATAATGAACTCAGGCCCCCAGTAATGTTTTTGAGCATATCTTTTTTTCTTCTTTTGGATAAATTTTCTTAGTAAGTTACTTAATCCTATGGAACATAATGTTTCTAATGTGGTTGAACTGAACCAGATTTTTCTGACAGGGAAAAGCTGCTGGCTCAGTCCCTGCCCAAGCCCCTACCCACAGCCCTTTTGAAAAGAAAACATGCAACAATTTGGTTTTATTACCACATCAATACCTACATGTGCCCTCTACACTAAGAGCTCAGAGAAGTAAAGCGAACCTTAATGAATGATTTCATTAAGTATCCTCTACAACTTGTTGCATGTGTATTTTAACTGTAGCACTGAGTGCATAAGACTGACAATTTCAGCAAGGCTGGAGTCTCCTTGAAAATACTGACACCTTCAGTGAAGTACTGGAAATTAAATAAATACAGTATACTACAGAGACACTTTCCCTGCTTTAACCCATCTATGCCTGCAGAGGAGCAAGCACAGACTCGGAATAACAGACTACTGTTTTAAGATCACTAAAGGATAAAGACATGTTAAAGAAAACAGGAGGAAGTCCAAAAGCTGAAATTACAAGAAAGATGAATGGATTAAGTACACATTGTTAAGCTAAAACGTCACAGCAGGACTCAAAATTCTCCTGATCAAATTGGCATTCTTTATTTACAGAATTAAGAAAAAATCCACATTAACCATTAATGCACTAAACATGCAAGCCCCTTCATGTGTGCAGTCTTGTTGCAGCCCCTGGAAGTGGACAACCCGCTCTGCTGGGTCAGACTTGTTCCCCTGTAGTGTTTATCACTAAATACTGCCATTCTCTGGCACCAATGCTGAAGGGAAACCTCCTGCAAAAACCATGGGGATATGGCACATAAACTGCAGGAATCCATAAATCCCAGAGGAGCCTCTCCTGCAGCAAACAGGAGAGCTCAGTTTTGGGGAGCACAAATACAGGACTACTTAAATAAATGAGGCTACTTTTCCTACCACTTTTTCTGTGTAGGAATTCAGAGAAAAATGCACTGGGTTACATATTGAAGTTTTCCTCCTTTAGGATAACCCCCTCAGGCTCGCTTTTGCAATAGCAAGAAATTTGAGCTTGACGAAGGGCAGAGCTGGCTTCAGTCAAATGGAATCCACATGCTTGTGCAACATGAAAAGGCAGAATAATAGAAAGAAGTTACTACATGTCATGACTGTAGAGTTTCCAGCCCCAACTTCCTCCCCATTTTCCTTTACTGTCTGTCTCATTCTCATTCACATCACAACTCTCTAAAAAATAAATAAAACCAGCTGGGCTTCTTTCTGCAGCATTATATCCAGGAAAGTATAGCTAAACCCAGTGTTCAAGTTACACAAATTTTGATCAGCTCAGGATGAGGTCCATAAAACTTCTGAAGTAACTCACCAGTATCATAAAAGCTCAAAACCACTGGCCAAGCCAAAAGGTCTTAAAACACTGGGAAGCAGCTGAAGCTGGCAAAATTATAAGCAATTGAAAACAGACGTGGTAACAGAAAGTGTTAAGAAACTTTAGCTATAGGCATTGCTGCCAACTCCAGCTATAAATCAGACAAGTAAAATGGGAGGGAAACCTTCAACAGTCTGTTCAGAGCTTTTTAGAGTAAGAGTATGTCTGTTTATATACTTTTGTATGGTGCTAGAAAAATATGGTAATTCAAGTGGAAATACTACATTTTACTTTAGACTCAGGAAATTACAGATCTTCAGAATTTACAGTAAAGGACAAAAATCACAGAACTAAAAGTTTCCTTTCAATTTTTCAGTGTTCTCTAAGATAGCGTTAAAGTTCCAAAGTTTGAAACAAATGACATCTCCCATCCACGTTTGTTGAAAGTGTCAGCAAGTCATGCTCACCTTCATCTAGAATATCGACAATTTTCTTAATGAATTTCATTCAAATTATCAAGCCTACTCTTTCATGAATAGGTTGATATTTTGTACAGAACTAAAGAGTTTTTGAGTATCACAGGGATACTCAAGTGAATGTGAGGTGAATGAGTAAGCCTCCTCCTAATGTTGGTCTTTGTAGTTAACCTTCCTCAGATCTGGTCCAGAACTTTCTTCTTTCCATCTTAAAATACCTGACAAAATAATACTGCTTGCCTGTTTTATAATAAAAGCAGGGTCCCCAATGTGCGGGAGGAATGATGCATCTGACTCCAATGATGTCAGAAGGCTAATTAATTACTTTATTATTCTATATTACACTACATCAAAACTGAAACTGCATAAGCACTCAACTCAACAGAATCTTGTGACTGTCTGCTGACAGATGGTCTGCACACCCGCTTGGCCCTGACAGGCTAAGGAAACAAAACTCCATCACTTTGGGTAAAAAAATCTCCATATTGCATTCTACTGTTGCACAAACACAGGTGCAGCAAATGAGATATGAATTGTCTTTTCTTTCTTTGAGGTTCCTCACTGCAATTTTCAGAAAATATCCTTGGGAAGTTGTGCCTTGCTTTTCTCTGTGAGGAGAAATGTGGCCACAGTGTTTTATATCTGAGATACATTTACTCATCACAGAAATACTGTCATTCCTCACCTTGCAGATGAGGAACAAAATCATTTACTCTGCTTCCTCAGCAACTCAATAATTAGAGTGAACAGATGGGCCAAAATAATCCAAGCAAGGGACCCACAACCTCCCTCCCTCTGCTGAGCTCTCCCCCACACCTGAGTGGCACCACTCCCTGCTCCATTCCCAAAGCATCCTGCCCTTCACAGGATTGCCCTCACGTCATTCCTGCTGTTGCTGGCAGCCCACCCTACTCAAAGCTTTTTCTGATTTTTGATAAGGCCAGTCCTAGATAACAACTGTGAATGACACTTCAGCAATGAAAAGCTTTGATCCACAGCCACCATCCTTGAGCTTCAACAAGCCAGAGGCAGGCAGAGGAAAGCTGAGATGAGGATGTCAAGGGAGAGTGGAAAAAAAGTGAAATAGGAGGGCAGAAGCCTTGTAGATCACTTCTTAGTACTGGTGATTCAATGATTACGAATTCTATACCAGCTTTGTTATATGAAAATAAGAGGTATTTCTAAAATTTAATTTAGCCTCAGCCAGGACTCCTATCATTAAGGTCTTTATTGAAAATATAAAAAGAAAGGGGCTGTAGAAAAACATATGCAGTTGAATTTTTACGAACTGCTTTACTTATTTTCATTAATGACTTAATAATAATAATATTTATTCTCCCCCAGATGGCTTGATAATAAAATGCACTATTAGTTTTAAATAACTACAGATTATCCTAGAGTTTGTTTCTGTAAAAGCTAAAGTAAATCTGTCACTGACCTTGACAGAATATTTAAGTCAACTAAGCCTTTTACTAATTTTTCAAATTCTTATCTTATTTCTCCTAAACTATATCCTTGTGTTTGATTGGATGGCTAAATACAAAGTAAAGCTCTGCAGTCTGCCTATTTATTTCAGCCAGCTTCTCCCACACACCTGCTACTTGAAAAGATTCTTGCATAACTTTTTAAGAACCCAGGATTTTTTGCTCAAAACTACTGGAAATACAAAACACTTGAGCAACTTTTTTTTACTGCAGTATGCAGTCAAGACAACAAATAAATAAATGATGGTTCAATGGTTCTTGGAAATGTTTGAGTTTCTCTTGGATGTGTTTCAGTGAATTCAAGAATACATTGATACACAGACACTAATTTTGGGTTTGCTCAACTAACACATGCACAGAAATTCTCTGACATGAAAAGTACTATTATAAGGGACAGTTTCACTTTGATTTAATCAGGAATATAGAATTTTTCTACAGATCTGGAAAACATAAAATTAGTCCCATACACTTTGAAATGAATCAGATAAACTGTCGGTGGCACAGGATAGAACCCTTTAATCCAGAAGACTAAAACATTTCATATCTATATTAAAATACCTGGGGTTATCTAGAATAGATATATTCAGTATTGAAGTGTGAGAATAAATTACAATAAGAACAGCAGAAGCATTGAAAGAAGTCCACACTAATTTTATATCCAAACACTGTTTAAGAGTCAGTGTGGAATAAAACTTTCTATGCTTTGACTGACTATAAAGGATGTGAAGTCAGGTATTTAGGAGTGAGAATATATAAAGAACTCTGAATGTGTTTTTTTGGTTGGTTTTGCCTTTTTTTTTCTTTTTCTCTGCCAGTGATACAAATTAAATAGTTAAATGAGAAAAATAACAGTGCAATAAGAGACTGTATTGTTTTCTTTAATTTCTAGCTTGGCAATACTTTTAACAAGCAGGAAAGGAGAGGCACTGGAGCAGCATGTCTTTAAACAATCAACTTGATCAAGGTCAGCATGCTCAGTGTTTGCCAGGACTAAAGGAATGCAGATACTGAACAACACTACTTTGCTTCCTAAATTATACTCCCCAGCCACAGTGGTGGGAAAACACAAGGCAAGGTATTACTAAATAAGATTTAATAGATCATAACTTATTAATTTTGCCACCTATTACTGATTAGAAGGGCAGTATGTTCTGACCCACTAGTGGCATATGTATGTTTTAGACATTCATGCCTGCCTCCTTTATTTCCTTTTACTTCCCAACTCCAGTTCTGTGTGACAGCCACTCTCTCCTGGTACATGAATCCAGGCTCACACTTAGGAAAGGGTGGAAAGTAATGCAAAGGAGGGAGTAGGAAAAGGGTCTAAACATGATCTTTTTTTTAAATAGATTAGTATGTTTTCCTTTTCTTTCATACACTAACCAGCTGCTTATGCTTCTCTAGCATGTATTATCAAACATGCTTTTGACTTGGTTAAATCCTTCTGTGCTAGAATGATTAAACTAATAGAATCTCATCATAGTTATTATTTACAGAGCACATGGGAACTGCTTAGCAAAAGTTCAGGTTGAACAAAACTCAAAAGATGACTATTTTTGGCACTTGTCTTGTTTGCAGAAGAAACACTATCTAAGGAAGTGAAGTTAATGAAAGGAGTCTGTTTAATCAGCATAAAATAAACAGCTAAAAGCAGGTTGCACAGGGAGAAGCAATAAAAGAACAAGTGACTTGCTATGGTATTGTTTTCTTTCCAAGATTGCTCACCAGAGAAGGTTTTCAACAACTGTACTTAAATGCCTTGGTTTCAACACTGAATTCCATAAGGAAAGAAAGAAAAGCTTCCAGTCCTTTTTACTATGGTGCTCACAAGCCACTCTGGCTCTTCCATAAGCCTTGTGGCATGCTCATGTAGTGAAAGGTAAAAACACAAAATAAATAACAAAGAGCACAATTTGTACACCAGATGCAAGGAAAAACACTGCTGGAGCATTAAGACTGAATTCTGACTGAAAAGTGGTGTTCTCTGAAGAAATAGGCTCCTCTTAACACTATGTATGTAGATTGAAGAGTACACATTGAATTTGGGAATGTGCTGTTCTCTTGGAAATCTTTACATGATTGAGTTCTTTTACCTCAGTGAGAGTTACAAAATGAAACCCTAGATTTTCTTCCAATCATAAACAGTTATGGTGTTATTTTGATCTTAAGCCAGAACCAGACACAAATAATGCATATAACTGTCCATGGAATAACAAATATAAAACACCAAACCAAAACAATAAACAACAGCAAAGCCAAACTCCTTTGCCATTTCAGCAGCCTTTCTTTCTAGAAGAGATAAAATAATTCAAAATTCTATTAAGCCACCAGAAGCAGAGGACTGTAAAATTTTGGTTTTAAACTGAACTGTCTTTTGCAAATTCCTTTATTAAGATACCAGGGCTTCAAATGCAACCCTTCTTAGGAAATGAAATTGAATTATATTTCCATCATTAAAAGAAGTCTACACCATAAAAAAAAACCACTTTTTAAATCTGCTGAGCTCTCTCTGGAGGCACCACATGCAAGAGTCAGCAGAATCAGCTGAAGTATCCAACTGAGATATAACAATGTGGTACACATGAGTTTGTCCTCTTACTGCTATAATCACATAACAATCTCAATAACCTCTGGCTCTGTGATCTGTAACAACAGTTTCATACTACAAATATGTGTCTAGAGTGTCTTTCATCATACTAGAAGATGCACTTCTGCAGAATATTTTGTTTTTCAACCACGGTTTAAGCTTTTAAGTCTAGTGGAAGTAGTTTCACTGGCAATTTGTCAGATAGACAAAAAATGTAGGTAAGAGTTTTTCCTTAAGAACTGACTAGAAAGGTTTTGAGTAAGAAGTAAGGCCAAGGATGAAGACTACTCTGATTTTAAAGATGAATAAAAGGAGTCACATGTCACACACTACCACAATTAAAAACAGTACAGGTGAAACCTCTGAGCTTTTCAGCTTATTGTGTTGCACACAAGAAACAAGAGAAAAAAGTGGGAAGCTAAGAGCAGCTGAAAGAGACCAAGAAAAGAGACCAAGAAAATCACTACCCAAACCGAGAATTCTCTTAGGAGACTTGGAGATGAATTTTCTCCTTTTCCTGTTAGTTTGTTAGGACAATCGCAAGCATTGGTAATGGTCTGTGATGCTGCTGCAGGTGATTTTTTTCCTGAGGCCCACCTTGAAATTGTTTATGCTTTCATTATTCAGGCAAAGTTTGTTATGCCAGATACAGCTGCAGAATAAAGCTTTTCATTCATAATAACCTTGAAGAGTGTCACTGTGATTCTATACCCTGGAGTCTAAGGTTTCTGAATTTTGTTCTCAGTTCCTTTTCTTAATAAAAAGCAAGCAACTAAACAAGTAAAACAACCAAAAAATTCTCTACAATTTATCCCTCATATGACTCATAACATTTAAATTAATCACTGATTACCCATGACATTCTGGGCTCCAAAAAAGAATCAGAATAGGACAAAAGAAACTTCCGTTTGATTTTCTCAAAAATTTAAAGTTGAATAGTGAATATGTCTAGAATCATTTATTCCTTTAATTTCTAAAAAAAGAAAAAAGTTCTGCAAATAAGGAAATATTCTATTCATAAGGAGTGTAGGATATAATCCATGATTAGCCTGAAGAGCCTGGAAGGTTGAAAAATGGTAAATACCCAACATCCACCAGCACAGCACAGAAGAAATGAGAAAACTGTGATGTTAAAAGAACTGCTGCTTCAAAGCACACACATTCTCCAGTGAAGCAAGGGAGGGCAACACGTGGTGACTTTTTCTTAGTAACTAAACACAGGAGGATTAAAAGTGACTGCAATTGTAGTGCTCTGTAGTGACTGAACAGCTGCACACCCAGAGAGCCTGGACTGGGGCTCGTGCAGGAACTCAGCAGCTCATGGAGCAGTTGCTGTGATTGCAACATCTGAATTTAATGTAGGGATTGAAATAAAACTGTGTCACAGATAGACCCTGTTCAGTGTCTTTGGTTCAAAAGAACCACAATATCTGTGATGCCATAAGGCAGTAGTGCTGGGGTAGCATATTGATGCAGTTCCACTGTGCCTTTGGTTTTTTTTCCTTCAGGAGATGGGTCAGTAATTTCCATCTGGGATCTTTGATTTTGAGGTATTGTTATGTGCTGAGCTACTACTGGGCTGTTCTGGAGGAAGGAAAAGGAAAAGGAAAAGGAAAAGGAAAAGGAAAAGGAAAAGGAAAAGGAAAAGGAAAAGGAAAAGGAAAAGGAAAAGGAAAAGGAAAAGGAAAAGGAAAAGGAAAAGGAAAAGGGAGGAGGAAAAAGGGAAAAGGAAAGGAAAAAGAGAAAAAAGGGAAAAGGAAAGGGAAAAGGGAAAATGAAAAAGGGAAAATGAAAAAGGGAAAATGAAAAAGGGAAAATGGGAAAAAGGGAAAATGGGAAAAAGGGAAAAGGAAAGGAAGAAGGAAAGGAAGAAGGAAAGGAAGAAGGAAAGGAAGAAGGAAAGGAAGATGAGGAATTTTGTTTAAAGCAAGACTTTTAGGAAAAGAGCTCACTGTTGAAAAAAAAAATTCCCCTGGGTAAATATATCTTAAATTTAAGGTTTTACTTTAGGAAATGAAGGTTTTCACAATTTTGTACAAATTTGACCCTTTTCTTACAGCTAAAAATGTATTACCTTAAACTTAATTTTGATCATACTGGGCATGTTTACATTTTAAATGTATATACATATCGACAGAGTTCTGCCAACTTGTTTTCAGAGCAAGAGACACTTGGCAGAAAAAAAAGGGAATATCTTTCAGTAGCAGCTCTCCCCAATTATTTCAAAAATGTACTAAAATAGAAATAAAAAAGAGGAAATTTTGTGACAAAATAGGAAATTTTGTGACATTATGACATGAAAGGAATAGCAGTGATAATTGTATAATTTTATCCTATGGCAACATATGAATAAATTAAAAAAATGACCTATATAGACTGAAATGATATTTCAGAAATCTAAAAAAAAAAAAAAAGCATTTTTTTGCAGTCTTTTCTATAATTTCCTTTTTATGAAAACTGAAAGCATCTTTAATTCTGAGGGAAAATTAAAATAGTGACAAAGGATTTCTAGCAGCTGAAACTAAACTAGGTATTACTAAGCTAACTTTTACATTTATGCATATAAAGGTGTATGTTTAGAGGCTTATCAAAGTCCTGACTGCTCTGCTTAAGAAATGAAACTATGACTTATAGAAATGCATATTATCAATTCAGTAATCAATGAAATCTGAAGTGATAGCAGCAAACTTCTCAATAACTAATTCAGGTCTAATGCAGACCAATTTAGTAGCCACATCCTTGGAAAGAGGATCCATAACCTGTCCCTACTTTTGCAGTTGTGTGCAGCAAGTCAAGGAGTTGAAAAAAGTCTTTTTCCACTCCAGTGTTTTGTTTTTACCAGCTTCAAAATGTCTCAAAACCACATGAGAAGGATGCCTGCTTCCAGTATTGACTTGTACCTTCGCTGCTAATACCAGAAAACAAGGATTTTAAGTCCCTGATTTTAAAACTTGTCCTCACATACCTCAATCTTATCATCCTTGACATCCAAGATATGTTACAGTAGAAGAAATTAAGCAATTTTTTCATTATACTTAAAATATCAGGCATGGTCTACAGCAAGGCATATGTGTACAGAGAGCTTTGGTCTAAATGACCTTTAAACCTCCCAACTCAGACTATTCTATAATTCTGTATCAGGAAACAAGCTTAAAAACACTTGCATTTACAGCTAATTCCCAAGAAGCTTCGTTCCTGCTTTACCCAACTAAGCAGCTGCTATAACAAATGACCAGAGGCTCACAGCTGGCTGCCCAACCTTCACCTGGAGACATTTCTCCACCAGAGCACATCTTTGCTAAGACACACATAAACCTTTATCTTCAAAGCCTCCTCAGCATGCTCCTCAGATGCAGACCTTCCACCCATGAATATTTCACAATTCATAACTTAATCAGGTCAATTTTATTACTTTTCCAACAAAACTATCAGCTGTCTTGGCCTGATTTAAGAAATATGTGTTCTTATTGGTAATGGCAATTTGGAACCAATAAATCTGTATAATGTTAAAAGATGTGACCTCTTTTTAAGTTGAAATCAATCTCATACTAACATATGAATATAATATACTGTACAGTCTTATGCAGGAAAAAAAATATACATAGGCTTCATTCTCTTTTATTTTGGGAGCTAAAAACACTTGTAAATTTTGGGTGAATTACCTCTTAACTGAATTTTTATTTATACTACTTCCTTGTGATGTTTTGGTTTAGATAGATACAAAATTTCCTTTCCACAGAAAATGTCCTTATCATGGATGTTTGTAGATTTATGCAATTTTAGGGAGTGTCAGAATTAATTGCATGATTCTTTATAACTTTTTCAACTGTAAAGGCTGTTTAAAACCAAATCTGTAGAGGGAACAGAAAAGGTTAAAAATCTCAGGCTGTAATTTATAGTGTAGAAGGCAACCATGAATGCAAAAAAGACTCAATTTCATACTGTTTTGCAGAAAGAATAACTTAGGAAAGAAGGTGCTAGGGGAATTCACTAGAAATAAAAGAATATCTTTGCCTTGTAGCCATGCTTAATGAAGGTATTAAATTTTTCTCTTCTGAGCCTGTCAACTTACCTAGCTGAGGCTCACAAATTCTCCCTTAAGAGACATTTGTGGAGCATGCATATCAAGAAAATGAGCTGGAAGATGGATATGAGGAGGGTGTCTTGTGAACAGCATGTGGGGAAGCTGAATAAAACACCAGGTTTGGCTGCTACAGTGTTGTTTTCTCCCCTTGCTTTAAGGTACCACCATTGCTCTTGCACAGACTTAAAAGACCAGATGAAAGTTGTGGAAAGCTGAAGATGCCAGTGGGTAAAAAAGAAAAAAAAAAGCCCATAAAACAGAGGATACTGATACAAGAAACCCTGGGAATTAATATGAGAGAAAAATGAAAACAGACATGAAAATAGCAGAAGACTGTGTAGAAAAAAGAGTTAAGGGAGACAGGAAAGAACTAGATACAACTGGAAACATTAAAAGAAGGCAAAATTTTAAAGAATACAAAAGTGAGTTTGGCATATAAATCACTTGATGGGATTAGCTTAATATTTAGTTCAATGATTCTCCAAGTTAAAGGCTTCTAAGTAATTATATCTTCTGAATATGGGAGTTGAGCTACTTTGAAAGTTTTATTCAAGGACAGAAATTATCTTGAGGAAAGGGAAGGGATTTTTGGAGAGAATAACAGCTTTAAACAACATGTACAGCTACAGAAAGGTTAAAATGGAAAAATGAGCTAAAAAAAAAGATCAAAGAGAAATTAAGAAAGTCAGCAAGAATAAGGGACTTTTAAAGCTTTTACATAAATGCAGAATGAAGAAAGGGAACAAGAAATGAATACAAATCAGGGACTTTCTTGACACAACAAACTTGAGCATTAAAGGCAGATCAGTCATCTCAAACTCATGTGTTTGCACTCAGTTTTGATACTTTAATTTTTAGACATGACATTAAAATAGAGACTTCTTATCGAATTAGTGACTTTAAGCAAAATACATTCAGCATGTTACTGGGGCAAAACTGTGCTTTAGCTTAGCCTGACACATGTGCCAGCATGTCATTACATTGCTGCAAAAACCAGACCATGAGCAGGAGGGTGGCTTAGCTATAGAAACCTTTCCTATTTGCTAGCTGGCACATAGGACAAGGTTATTGGTTATTAAAAAAAAAAAATGCTTTTGTAGGAATACACAAATTCAAGTTCAGACAACTTTGGCCTGCAATGGAGCAGAATAAATGCATTGCTTATTGCTTTTCTTCAGTAGTTTCCAAAACAGCAGGATAAATAAGAGAGGAGTGCCAACCAGTGAAAGCTGACTCCTTCCTCTCCTAAATTCAGGGCATGCAAAAAAAGAGACTGCAGAAAGGCTGTGTGGAGTCAGGGACCTTTCTAATTTCTAGCATAAGGTTGCAAGAGGTAAGTCATGAAAATATTTGTTGAAGTACCCTAACTAAAATACTTCAAAATGTCAAGATATACCAGTGAAAGTGTTTTGTACGAGTAAATGTTTCAAACCATTTCTTTCACACTACCTTAAAACAGATTTTAAGAAATGTGCCTTCATAAGGATGATTTGTTCATCTACACCAAGGTAAAGGATTTATGGCAGGGACCATAATCAGTCTTGGTTATAATTTGTAGGAAAATAGTCTAGAGGCAGAGAATAAAAAAAGATGAGCAGAGGCAGGCAATAGAGGAGAAACCATGACCTGGGTAGAAAACTGAGCAACCTCCCAGCTCAGCAAAAGACTCCCATGACTGGAAGTGATGCAGACTTCTGTAGAGTCTGTAGAGCCATGGTGCACAAACCCAACCTGTATATCTGTATTTATGGATGGTGATTAGATAATCACCACCAGGACATCTGCTATCCTATCAGTCAGGGCTAGGAAATGACACAGCAGTGTTGGCAAACCTTTTATGTACAGTAAGGATTCAGTCCCCCCTTCCCTTCCCTTCTTTTTTTATTTTTTTTTTACCAGCTTGCATGATTTTGATAATCATTTCCATCTGTCTTAAAACTGCTTGAACTATAATGTTGCAAATGAAAGCACATCCAGAGTCCTGCATCTGCAATTACATTTTCAGCATAGCTGAAACCAGAAGCAAAATCTTGATGACAGAATTCACAGAGTGAAATCTTAGTTTAACCTTGGGAAGACGAAAATGCCTTCATTTAATATTCATTGACCCACAATCCTAGTTTTGATCAATATTAATTTCTGATGCTAATAAATCTTTACACTCTGCCAAGGACAGGGGAGTCAATAATTCCTTATTATAGTTAGAAATGAAAATATAATCTGGCATTTTTATTCATTTCACACACAGCATTAAATTTTATAAAAACCTCTATATCGGGATCCATGAGCTAAAAACAACTTAAAACTTCTTAGAGAGCTATGGTTGATTTAAACACTATGGAAAATTAGAGTTTTTCCTCAATGAGCCACAAAGTACCAAGGAGTTTATTTCATATGGACAATCCATAGACACGTGTCCCAAAACAGCTTCTCACTGGGAAACTGTTTCGTAGACTTGGACCTTATACCTGAAACCATTCTTGAACTTTTAGGCTAAACGTTTCTTTCCAAGATCTCATTCCCTACCTCCACTTAAGCATGAGGCATTGAAAGGGAGCTCCTGACTGCTCTTAAGGCAGTGCCAAAACTCTTATTGATTTCAACTTTGACACGGTCTCTCTTTTGGGAAATGACGATGGCTCTCAGCAATATTGGGAGAAAAGACAAAAAGGCTCAAGCAGGCAATAGTGGACAATTGTATTTAATTTCAAAAGTATCCTGGTTTTGGCTCTAAGAACTAATGCCTGCTCAGTCAGAGTCACTTCTGGCCAGCACCAGCAAATGAATGTGTTTTAATGGGATGGTGGTGTCAGGATAGCAGGTCATGCAGATGAGAAGGCAATATATAAAGACTTGACATATTGATGGCTTGGTTCCTCTAATTTCACTCCTAAAAGGAATATTTAAGCCCACATATAAGGCTGTAACAAATCTTACTGCACAATTAACTTTAGCTGGCAAGTCCACATTTTCAGTTAGATTCCATATAAGTTAGTGACTTTTGACTTTGATGATTAAGGTTTGTAATGGGATGCCACACGTTCACAGGGGCAAACAATCAATCAGTGCAATATTCAAACCATTTCATCAATGACTGCAGCAATTGCTTTTTATCACACAGTCAGCAATCTCCTGCTTTTAGCCATCAGCCACACCAGAGCAGCTTTAATCCACTGCCATTTTTGCCTCCCTGACACATCATAGTGTGTCATTTTTACTTAAGTAGAAAAGAGGCAATTATGGATTCTCAGTTTTCTGATACTTGCCTTTTGGTAGAATTTTTGTCTTTTCATTAAAAAAAATGAAATTGTCATTCAATTTTACTGAAATCTAATTTATACCTATGTTAATTATGCAGCCAACGAGCCTCAAGGGATTATGTGGTACATTCTTTATCATCATAAATATTGCATTACTTCAAATGCACTTTGGAAATTCCATTCTCAGCATTTCTTAATGATATTCAGAATTCCAGGAGAGAGCAGACTCTTATCTCCTGATGTTACAACTTCTACTGCTTGTGTATTATTTTTCAATTAGTCAAATATCATTCTTCTTTTATAATTCAATAATCCAGTAAAAATTAATGTTATTCTTGCTAATCAAAGGGTTGCTGAAATTGCTATTTAAATGCTTTTAATTAAGAAAAAATGTTAGCAGTTGCAAAGCTGTTAGCATTGGAAGAAAAGGCCTCTATGTGTCTTAATTACAGGAGATACATCAAGAGGAGGAAGGTGGAGGAAGGTTTTATATCATGCCTGTAAAATTAGTACACAATGTAACTTAAGTGCAAGAATTATTTTATATAGAAGGGATTTTTAATGGACTTCATATCATGATTCCCGTTACTATCTATTTCAAGCTGCCTCCTTCATATTTAGTGGTATGCTTGGCTCCTGAAACTGCTAGGTTTCTCAACTACTGAAATGCTTCACTGTTAATTTATTCCTCAGTACTGACATTAAAAAAAAAGAAAAAAACAACACACCTTCAGGCACCTGATGTGCATTGCTTTGTCTTTATGGCTATTAATCAGTAAATGCAAAGATGGGACTTGTTTCTCCTATAAAGGAAATAATGCAAGTCCTCTAAAAGGTAAGAGCAATGCAAATCATCAAACACCAGGAGAAGAGAGAAATCACCTGTAAACTGTATTTTCTGTTTCAACTCACTGCTGTTCATTATGAGGGCTCCCAACAGAAAATGTGAGCTGAGAAAATAATGAAAAAGACACTGTGAGAGTGCCAAATAGAATTCTACCTGAGTGTGTGGTGATGGGCTGCCCAGAGAGCACGCGGAGCTGTGCTGTGGGAGGGTTGCAGACTTGCTGTGCACTGCAGATTGCTTTCATACTCCACAGCCTACGTACCTCTCACTTCCAGAAACGCTGCTTTGCTGGGCCATACACCACATTAAAACCCTGACCCACAGCTGTGGCTTCCTCCTTGGCTCTTCAGGGACGGGACAAGGGTTGGGAGCGGAACTGGGCCTTGCCTTGGTGCCTTCCCTCTGACCCCCTCAGCACAAACCTGTGGCTTCCTCCCAGCTGCACACAGCTCTGATAAGCACAACCAGCAGGACTAATCACATCCCAAAAGCCCTGTGGAAGCAGTGCTGAAAGCTCCTTCAAATTCAGAGCCCTCCCCTTGCATTGCAGAAACAGTGTGGGGAAGAGGACATCTCTTTATAAAGAACGTCTTTTTATGTGGGCTGAAATGGATATATCCATTCCTCCAAACGAACACAGAACATGGCAGTTCCAAATTCAACATGGCATTGAATGACAGCATCTAAAAACCTTTCAGATATTGTCCCCCTGCCATAACTCGAGCTGCAAGCAGAAGTCTCAAAGAGGAGATAGAAAGAATGAAGCATGCAGTGTTTCTGAAATTAATTTCAGACAGAGCTCCAAATGGAGTGAGTTCTCAAGTCTCACTTGCTTATCAATTCTTACACCCACTCTATTTGTATCAGCACATTTCAGATTTCAGTGTAAACTTAACTGTATTTCATCTGAAGTGTGACAACTAATATTATTCAGGTAATTTAAAGTGCATGTTTAAGGTTTAGCTGTTAAATAGGAGCTAATAAACAATAATAAGAAAATGAAATGCAATGATAAAAGCAAATACATTATGCAAAAATGAATATTTTTTTCCACATTCCAGGTTTGGAAGCTGGTTTGTTTAAAAGAGCTTTTGTTTCTGCAATTGAACAGAGTAGGCTCTGCTTAGGTTTTCCCTATACTTTCAGATAGGGGCTACTTCTTTAAAGGTTTTTATTAATCATAACAGAACCACATTCAATATTAGTCAAATGGAGATTTCCATGACAGAGTTGATAGATTGCACTCTCAGGTAGAAATAATATTTTCTTTTTTTAAACAAAAAAAAATTGCTTCCACTTTTGGAAGGTTTCATTTGTTGGGGATGCCATATTGCATTTCTCCATCTCCAGGAATCCTAGATCTCTTCATCTGAGATCACTGTCTGCACAATAGGGCCATCTGTTACTTGCAGGATCTAGAGTTGTTTTTCAGGGTTTTCCTCCCTAATTTATTTGTTATTGTCTATTAGATATGTTTTTCTAGATCAGTATAATTTTGGTGTGATGGCAATTTTGGCAAGGAAAGCTGCAAATAACCTGTGTTTCTTTTTTACAGGATAACTGGGATTGAAAGTCCTAAAAATTGTGGAAGAAGACCCAAATCCTAGCCATACAGTTGAAAATAGCTGAGAAATCATCGAAAACGTAGAGATAGGGAACCAGTCACTGCCTCACAGTGCTCCATCCTGGCTTTGTGCTTCAATTTCACTGGGTTTTAGTCTGTTACTCAAAACACAGATTTCTATGCGGGAAGGAGAAGCTTTCCAGTTAAGCTAATTCCCATATTTAGCTTCATCTCGAGCTCCTTTCCTGCAAAAACATCAGACCATCTCCACTCTGTGCGCTGAAATGATCTGTCCACACAGTACTCATAGTTCCAGCGCCTGAAAAAACCCACTGTCACTTACTCTAAATAAAAAATTAGGCTCAAATTCACCGATTTGGGAAGGTACTGCTATCCGTTCATTGTGTATTATCAGAGTTTATTAATAAAACACCACAGATTTACATAATCCTCTCAAAATATGTCTCTTTAAAACCTTGTAAGAGTTGTATGACCACAATCTGAGCTAATAGAATTGCTGATTCAACATCCTAAAGCTACCCATAAGTTCTCAGAGTATTTCTTGATTTGTGCTGACATTGTGTTTTTTATACAGCATACGTCTTCCTTTATTATATATTGATTTTTATTTCTATTAACTATACAACTGTTATCTTTTTTATTTTCCTTTATAAGGTGCTTACATCACATCAATTCATCTGTCATACTTGAAGGCAGCCTACTTCAGTAAATTATGATTGACTTCTAATATATGGAAAGAGTGGTTTTGTACAACATTCAAGTATTATGAAAAACCAGCAGAAGTTAAAGTAATTATAAGTGCTTTCATATAAATGTAGATAGTTTCAAACTGATTTTTTTTTACAGTGTAAGTATTCAATCAAAAATACTTCAAAATAGTACTTCAAAATAGAATATCTACTATTACAGGCTGCAATCCACAGAATGCAGAGTTCTAGTCCTACTCTTTACAGACACTAAGCATGATGATTTTAATTCTGCAATTAACACCACAACTTTATTGTCTTGAGCATATATTTTTGAAAATATAAAAATAACTGGCATTTAAATTGCATCAAATTGCTGAAAGCCAAGGTCTTGAACACCTTAAAAATGCAATGCTATAGGGTTGTCTCTGGCAGGCATAAATTG
Organism: Melospiza melodia melodia; assembly: GCF_035770615.1. NCBI lineage: Eukaryota > Metazoa > Chordata > Aves > Passeriformes > Passerellidae > Melospiza > Melospiza melodia. The sequence goes on from NC_086195.1 coordinate 135,498,477, forward strand.
AAAGTGAGATAGGATGGAAAGTAACAAAGCACAAAATATTTTGATAATAAATATATTTTGAGAGTGTTATCAGAGTGCAGCTAAGGAAGATGATTTTCCCAAGTGAATGGACCTGTAAAGCAGCACACAAGGGGACAGCCATGAGGTAGAGCCATCAGTGAATGACCCATTCTCATCCAGCACTCTTTGCAGTGACTTCTCCCCACTGATTCTGAAATCAGCTGGGCCTCCCCACATTTCATTTTGAACTTTGGACCCTCAGCATACACAATATACATTTCTTTTAAAAAATTGACATGAAAAACCTAGATTAACATTCATGAATGAGGAAATAGAAATCCCAAACCTAAAAAAAAAAAAGATTCTCTATTTCATTTCTTGCTGGGTGGTATTATTGAAAAGCGAGACGAAATTACCTTGAATGTCTCTGATCAGCTTTGGGATGGACACACAATATGATCTTTGCACATTTGTGATTTTTTTCTCTGTGCCCTATGAACCTGAAACAAGCTGAAAACCCTGAGGGCGAGAGTGGCTTGGGTAGGAAGTTTTAAGGAGGTTTTCCTCTCTCCCTTTCATCCAAGATATTCACTCAGCTGTTTCCACATCCCTTACAAAGCCACACTGGGGAAAGTGGGACTTGTGTCCTGCTCCATCAGAGGCCAGAAGACAATCCTTGTCTCTGGACAAGGAAAGTGAGTGTTTCCTCACTTGGGCTCACCACGTTGACTTTTTGCCTTCAACTGTTCAAGACCACTGATCCCTAAAAGAGCGGCATTCCCTGGGTGCCTACCCATCCAAGCGTCCTGGCATGGAACTCCTGATTTTGCTTTAAATAGACTATCCAGCGTTTCTAGGCTAATAATAAAATCTCACAAGAAAAAATACAGACTTTTAAAAATACTGAATTGCCTGACTAGGCATATTTTATCAGCTATTTCTATAGTTTCACAAATCATCCAGGCTAATGCAGCTTAGTTAATAATATCACAGGAAATTAGACTTTGGCATCTAATGTTCCAGAAGAGAAGATTCTTGAAAAAAAGTAATATCTTTATTTGAAAACTCTTTTGTGCAGTAAATTGTAGCAAATAACTTCTCCTATCTGAGAATTTTCCTATTACAACATTCACAAGAGGATATTCTAGCAATACTAAAACCACCCTTAAGTACCTTTGAGGGCACAACTCCAAGTTAATGAAAACATCAAGGAAGGCAAAAAAAAAAAAATCTACTAATCAGAAATCCTGCTAGGCAAATACTGAAACATCCTCAGATCCTGTCTCCTTGCAGGGCTACTATACAGAGGCACTACCCAAAAACATTCCTTGACACCAAGAAATAAAAATGCAGATCCAGCTGTTTTCAAGTTTGGTGTAAGGAGAAAAAACTGCAGAACTGGAAAAGAACAGGACAGTTTGTACTGCTGTGTTTTATTGGAATTTTTTTTTCTTCCCCCACACCTCTCTCCCTCACCCCATCATCCTAGAGAAGAAATACAGCTCATTCAGAAATTCTGCTTACTGTGAGTCAAGGGTGGGAAAAGGGCAAGGCTAGAACCTGACTGGAGCACCACTTCCCTGATACAGCTATTTGAAATTGCAGATGTACATGTAATTAAAAAGAAAAATAAAATAAAAAAATTCTATTTTTCTTTTGAAGCCTAAATGACCATCTGTGTTCTACTGGTACCTCAGGTCTGACTGACCCACCGTTAAGGTTAAGACCATTTTTGCTGAAAGTTTGTCAGCTTTCCCATTACCTGTGGCCAGGAACTCAAATCTTGCCACTTTGGTTTTGCCTTGGGAGCTTGGGTAGTGTAGCATAAATATTTGGGTTAAAATCAGTAGTCGTGCAGAATAGCCACAATCTTATTTACTATATAAATTCCAGATGTACATTCCACACAGATATTTCCCACTAATTGAAGATATTACTTTGATGAATGTACCATTAGGAATTTCACCTAATAATTACACTCCAAGTTGTTTAAAAAAAAAAGAGACACCTTAGGAGATACAATCAATGACTGCATCTACATAAACCCCACTTATTTAATATTTGGTGTTTGAAAAGTATCTTAAGCCCACTGTAACAAGAAAATAAATTGCTTTAATTCAACATCATCCATCTACTAATTATGTTGCTAAGATATTAACAGGAAAGAATTTGGTCCTATGGCTCTTAAAAGCTTGATTGTTAAATTCATAATAACATGGGACCTGCCCTTCATTGAGCAGAGAAAAATGAAAACCAACAAAAACCAGATCCCTCAAATGAATACGTACAGTTGAGGAGCCTAGTTTACTGTCACTGAATTTTATTCTCCTTTTCATTTTCAGTAATTGCTGCAAAATAGCTGCTCTTCAGGGACATATTAGGCAAAGAATAGTAATTAAGCTTAGGAAGGTATAATCTGTATAAAAATGAATTGCAACTGACTCAGTCTAAAACTAATGCATTACAGATCCAAATGAAAACCTAGCTGTACCTTGTGAATAGCTTATTCAAAAACACTTCCAGATTTCTACATGTCAGCTCTGTCACTTCGGGCACATTTATTATCCTCTTCAAAATGTGTAACCCTTCAATGTGAAAAATGACATCACTGAGGAGTCAACACTTTTCCTTCCCTAAGGAGCCATGCCTGGGAATGCAAGCAAAAATCCTAAAACCAGATAAATAGAACCTTTCTTTATGAATGAGTCTGGATGGTTTATCAAGACAACCACTTAAATGGCCCACATTATTTTAGCAAAACACATAACCCAGCCAAAAGGAGAGAAATAAACATCCCGAGGGCTTTCAAAAGTTGGTTTTGCAGCACCAGATTTTGAGCTGAAGCCCTTTATTAAAAACAAATATATTCACTGATGAATAGTTCTTATACTTGGTTTCCAGAGACTGAACAACAGAAGGAGGACTAAAAATCCATAACCAGTCAGGAGCTTTTCCACAATATGTTTCCATATTATGGGAACATCTCTCCTGCTCCAAAGAAAATGAGCAAAAATATTTATGGATTATTAGAATATACATTATCTACCAAAATTTCATAAAATGGCGCCATGAAAGATACGATCAAGTTCACCAAGCCTTTACATTCCTGTGAGGTTAAAAGTGGTGCACTTCCAGCTTTTCATGACACTGGGGAGAAAGGAAAGCAACTTCCTCTCAACTCCAGTTTTAGGCATTCCCTTTTTTATGGGATTAGAAACCCACAGCTTATTCTGTCAAGTCTACATGCTAGATTTATCATTAAAATTATTTTAGTCAATATTTGCACAACAGAAAATAAAAGGACTTTAAACAAACCTCTTGGATTTCTCTGCTATAAATTATAAAACCAGAAATCAAATTAAACAGAAAGCAAAATAAAGCATGACCCTCCCTAACCACTAAATCATCTGTAGCAACCTGTACAGATGGATGTATTTTGGAATGTTCCCAAAGCCAAACTGTTGAAGCTAGCTTTAAAACAAGATATGAATTAGCTTGGCATGCTCTACCCTTGACTTAACCCTCAAGGACGTGGTCAAAAGTTTACTGGACTGGCAGAGAGGGGAGCAAGAGTGGCATCACTGTGAACAACTAGAACAATTTATTCCCTAGAATTTTGCAAAGCCCTCCCCTCTGTGTAGGAAATTTAGGAAACAGAGCACATGAAATGCTCTACTTCTCCCCGTGAGATGATATTACTGCTTAATTACAATTGAAAGTTATAAAGTTATATTTTGATGATTACCACATTACATTGCATTTCTGAGCATCATGCACTATTTTCGACTTCCATCTTTGAATAACATGTGAAAATTCTGTGCATAAAAATTGATAAACCTGCAGACAAAACATTTGAGTATGTCTTCTGGGATACAGCCCTAAGACTATCAAAGATGCCTGATACTGGGTAGTAAAGATTTACTATTCAACTAGAAACACTGGTTTTACTTACTCTACAAACATTAGCAGCAGAATTGTCTAAAACCAAGGAGATCTGAAATACTGTGCAATAACATTCTGCTTTATGGATACACACACAGAAGAGCTCTGAATCCCTTAATGCTGATGGATAAGGGATTACTGGCACAGCTCCAACGTGACACACATGGGCATCCATTGCAGCAGGTCCTGGGAAACAGGCAGTTGGTTTGGAGAATGCAGGGCTAGAGAAGCTCTACCTTCTGTAGAATGCAAGACAGTAAAAGAGGTTTAAAATATAATATAACCAGGAGTCCATAAAGTAGTCTTAGTTTTATTTATTAAACATTTGGCAGTGGATATCAAATGCTGGAGTATATCACAAGTGGTTTGACTGCATCATTTATTTGTAGTGCAGTACAAAATGAGAAACATGCCCCAGCTCCTTATTGTATGTTAATATTAAATCATTACACATGGCAGCTGTTTTGTGTTCCATGTGGTTTTCAGTTTCTTGCTGACAGGTGTCCAAATCACAAAAACTATCCCCACATGTAGTGGCAGCTGGCCACACTGTCATCTCTGAGATACCAGAAGTGAATAAAGAAGCAGTTTGTATACTGGAATGATTAATTCAATCATTAGCTGGCTCTCTGTTTGGTTTGAAAACCAGGCAGAATTTAAAATAGTGTATTTTTAAGTGTTCAAAGACGCCAGTCTTCATCAAAATATAAGCATGATCTTGGTTCAGTATGGGAGAAAAGAACCCCAAATCCCTGATAACCACTTGGTCAATAGATGATATATAATTTGCAGAGTTTTCCTTTAGCTTAGTTACCTTTCCATAACACGACTGTGCTCAAGTTGGGTAATCCTATCGCTGCAAGAGTTCATTATAAGTAGACAAACACACCATGTCATTTCTAAGTACCTAAATCCAGATCATTGTGTACCTTTGGAGGTTGAAGCCATTTTTCTGATAATAAGTGAGAAGAGTTAGAAGATGGAAGAGGTTTAAATTACAGAGTAGCACTGGGTCAAACGTGTATTCTCATGTTTTTACTTCACTTGCACCAGGCACACAAATCAACAATATTATTTTCAGCTGCCTTTTGTAGCAACAGTCTATTGCACAAGAACTGCTGATATACCATAAAAGATGTAATCCAGCAACACTTGCATCTCCCCAAAAGGCAGAAGGTGAGTCCTGGGGTCTGGTGACATCCCTGTCCTTGTGGCAAAGTGGTGAGATGGCATTGCAGTGGGAAAAGGGACAGACCTTGATTGGCCTCACAGAAACAGAGCTCAGGGAAGGAACAGGAAGAGAAAACCTCAGACTGCTTCACTGGGCAGCCCTTCCCAAACATGTTGTCTGCCCAACATGCCACAATGCAAGCTTTTCCAAAGCTTAAAATTAGGAAAGAGAAACTGAAGGCCAAATGGGCTTTGAGTCGTACAGACACTCCGTTTTCCCTGTTAACTCCCAGGCTTTAAAGGGTTTAGCAAACTGTTACCATCTTGGTTGCAGTCTCAGTCCCTTAAGAAATTCTAAACCTGATATTGCAGAAAGCCATGGATATTTCATCCTCACACCTGCTAACCCTGGAGGGAAATATCTTTAAAACTATCTTCTGGGAATGCTTTAAAAAAAATAAAAAAAAAAAATCCTCAGAGCACATTCCCAAGAAATTTTAGCAATCTTCAAGCAACACTGTGCCTTTGAAAAGAAAAGGAGGCAAAAACCCCCAGCAAAAAAAAAAAAAAAAAAAAAAAAAAGGCAAGTTAATTCAAAGCATATTTTGAAGTATCAGATGTGCTTAACTGCAGTAACTTTTGCTTCTATCACATAAAGTTACAGTTGAGCAGTGCCATTGACATGCACATTTAAAAAAAAAAAATCCAAGCAGAAAAACAGCTTAGATTTTATTTTAAGTTGTTACAAGAGAAATAAGTGGGTTCTTTTTAAACACCAGTTCTAATTTTGCTAATAGGCATATATATAAGAATTAATGAATTCTGATTATCTGTAGTGCACTGTGAACATTACTTTCCAAAACATAGAGAAAATCCTACAATAGCAGTTCACAAAATAGTCTACTTTTTACTCAGAATTATGTTTAGAAATTATTATTATGGGTAAGTTTTTAATTAAAAGGTACCTACATTTATAACAAGCACAGAAGAATCTTCTAAATATGGCAGGAGCCCAAAATTACAGAAATGCTGCTCAGTTGCATACTATTTACAGACCATTTCTAGTCAGAGAAGAGAGAAGCAGGTCTCCTTTTCTTCCTGAGTAGCTGCTGAGGCAGGTGGATGCCACATGCAGGAAGCTGCTCAGTGGCATTTTATTCCTTCCCTCAATCCAGGGTCAGCTAGAGCTGCACCAGAAATCATTCCTCAATGTGCTATCAGCAATTTAAGCACAGAAACCAGCATTTCTGCTGCAAACACACACTATTTGATGAAATCACAGTCCCACAGTGTTTGCTGTGGCTGTGCCTTATAAAGAGATAAACCCTGTACCTACATAAGACAGAAAGGAACAAGCTCAGATGGGAGTTGCTTCTCAGTAGTCAGAGCCACGTGCTGATAAGCAATCCAGAATTCCAGTTTTGGATCCATATGAAACCAAAGAGAACAGATGCAGAATCCACTGGTCTGGCAATAAATCTCCCCTGCCCCCCAGCACTGTGGTTGGCCTTATTGAACTGCCTTGCTCAGAAGTTCACAGCTGCCCCCCGAGCCTGACCTTCAACCTTCTGCCCAAGCTGGTGTTGCAAGAATATTAACATTTGCACTTTTAGTGCACACCAGCAGTTCCTGTATTTTATTTGTATTTTCTGAAACTTACTCTTTTCTCTTTAAAGCAGAAACATATCTGTTGAACATGCCACAAACATTCAAGTAATTATTGCTGCCCCACTCATGAGCATGTCCTGAAAAGAGGCAGTGATGCTTGGCATGTTTAATATCATAGATCAGATTAATGCAGAGAGAACAGCCTGTTGTGTGATTGCAGGAAGCCCATTCCTCTGGGCCACTGAGAACAAGATGCGCAAATGCAAATCAGAATTTAAAAATGCACCCATTAAATTAGGAAAAATTTCTATTTATTTGTTTGTTTTAATTAATAAAAGGATACCCAGAAAACATTGCTCACTCTTCTCAGTGCCCCTACCCTCAACAATGAAAACAAATGCATGGGAAATAAGAGTACACATTCTAGCCTTACTGTTGATAGAGAATCCTCACAGATTTAGTACCTGAGGCAGAACAACAGTCTGGGCAGGTTTCAGACTACCTGACCATATCCTATATATGATGATGTTTCAAATATTTTTAATTTTTTTCCCAGTACTTCTATGGTTCTGTTTGTTTAACCTGCTTGGCAATATGATCTGATTCTGAACTATAAACATTTTTGCCATTTTGATCATGACACTCCTTCTATTTTTTTTTTTTTTTGCAATATAACAATTATCCCTCTCTATCCCAGAACACGCTTTAAAGCATATTTTTTCTCTGTATGTGAAACTAACCACGTAAATTTCTACTTTCCATGAAGGCATAATTCAAAATTGTTTACTAGATGTTTTATACTGGTTCTCTGTGATCAGAAGAGATTTAAGCAACAGTTCAAGGAAATTAATCTTTAGATTCAGCTTGCCATTTTTAAAATACCCCAATATATCTCTATTAGGCCAAAGTCAAAAGTCAACAGAAGTGCAGTCTGCCCAACCTCCTTATTCCTACATTAATCAAATCCCATCCTGCTTAATTTTCTTTTTGGAATAGGAAAAAAGTGAAATAAGAGAGGAGCTAAAGAAAAAAAGAGATGATTGCATAAACATACACTTCAAGGAGATGGATCCTCTGTAGCTACACTGTTGAAAAATATTGAATAAAATAAGGTAGGATAAGGCTTTCTTTATGTAAAGGAAAGATCAGTCACATGAATAAAAGAGCCAAATGGAATCTTCAGGCCTAATGTAGTAAATCTCCAATAAATTCCAATTATTATTGAAGTAATAAGTCTGGAAATTATTTTTCCTTCCTTTTAAGTAATGTATGTGTTTACAGGGAAAAAGAAAAAAAAAAAAAGCTTGAATGACTTGGATGCCATCAAGGACCAGGTCTTGAGATATCGAGATTCATCCTTTGTAGATACTGCCTAATTCAAGATATGTCTTTAAAAAAATAAACAAATCCAAATCAAACCAACAACAGCAAACCCACTCATCAGTAAATCAGGACCATAATGCTGGCCCTTGGAATGGTGCCATTTAATGGCCACTTTCAAGCTGGCACTCTCTTTCACTGAGAAATAACATTCTGTATCCAGCAGTAGAGAAGTCACTGATGTAAATGAAAGTCTTCAACAAAACAAAAAAATAATAATACAAAACAAAACCAACTAAGCAAAAAAAACCAAACCAGAAAACCCCCAAACCAAACCAGAAACAGCAGCTATGTTGTACTAGTGCTTTGTGAAGCAGTGTATAAATACACTAAAATTATCTCTGCTGAAGAGAGGGCTTTCAAAAAATACTGTGTGTCAAAGTAATTTTTGACAATTTTGTTCATTAAGGGTATTTTTAAATATCAAAATTTGTGATCAAATGATGCTCATACTCTAGCAGGTAAGTGCTGTAGACTTTTGACAAATATACTGAATATTCTTTACCATAAGTGAACCTAGGATCTGATTCAGTCTGCATCAAGTGATGGTGAAACTGGAAGGCAGAGATGATTACCACTCTCTTTCATATATTCCTACTCCATTCTCATATGTGTAATACAAAGGTGGAGAGAAATCCTAGATTAACCTGGATTAGAGACAAAATCTTATGGAATTCATAAGAATCAGGACTTCATCCCCAGGTCTGGGCATGAAGTCTTGAGAGGCTGAACTCAATAAGAGTAAGTGTCTTTTTTAACTAACTGTTCTGCACAACACAGAACATACCCACACAAAACCCACAATAAACAATCCAAGGAATCACCTAATACCTTTGATCAGTAAAATAAATAATAAAGTCTGCTTCCCTTGCCTTTGCTTTCTTTCCACATGCTGGCCAGTGAATAAGAGCTAACGCAAAGAAAATACTGCCCAAGAAAATCTGCCCCCAGAAGGGCCAAAGAAGAGTCTATACATTTTTCCCAAGACATTCCCAGGGCAAGATTTTGCCTTTCCATGGACTTTGCCATAAAAGCAGTCCAGTCACAGACCAGAAAAATAAAGCAGTAGCTGTTTACCTCTTCCCAACTGCTCTAATAATTTAATTTTTTAGATAGCATAGACTGAAAACCACTCATTGCACTCCTTTTTCTGCTTCTATAGACATGTTTAACACTGAAAGAAAAATGGGTTTAACTCTTGCTGCTCCTCAGCTCCTTGTGTTTATGTCAGCTCACTACTGCGTTCCTCCAAAGACCTGGGCACCCACAGATTGCATTTTCATGTCACTGTGATTTACAGAGTGCAAGGGGGACAATTACATAACTGTTTACTTAAACTCATAGATTCTCAGAAGCCCTGCACAATCCTTTTGTTATCATAATCTCCAGCAGGCATAAGTAGCATGGATATATCATGGCATGAAACTGGATATAGCTGACTTTGCCTGTCTGACTGGTGACTTACAGAGCCCTGCGTATCTGAACTTCTGGGAAACAGCTGCTGGTCCCACACTGAAATTAGAACATTTGAGCTCGCCTGATTTATGTTAATTCCCGTGGGAACAATGACATGAAAAATGAACACGACTTGTAAATAAAGTACCAGTTCTCTCAGCGGTTAAAAAAAAAAGAAATAATCTATTTCAGTACACATGGATCTATTTACCACCTTGCTGCACTGAAGCATAGGCAGCCTAACGTTATCATTAATAAATGGAGCCTAGAATATAAAGCTATTCAAATGTTATCTGTCCCTATCTTGCCATTATTTGAAGAATTAGTTTGCAATAGTTATTGGCCTGGTTTTAGTTTTAGAAGAAATATTTTGATGCTGTCAGGCATGAGAGAGGTGAGCAGAAATGAAGTTTATGAAGAAAAAGGGAAGGTATAGGATATATGTTCATGTGACCCAATTGTCAAGGAGTGCATATTCCCCAAAAACTAGAAGCCATTACAGTTTATCTAGTTCTGATTGTTCAGCCTGACAGGTCAAACACTTGAAATCTGCTTTTTTAACATACTGGACTCCCATGGGATACTCCACAAAACATTATATTGTCCACAGATCAAAGCTGGTATTCATAAGATCAAAACCAAGGTGGCTGGGAATGACTCCTTAAGGATTTGATAGTTTTCATATAGATGAGAAGAATGATCCCTCCAAATATTTAGTGTACTCACAAAAAGCAGTTTAAGCAAAGCAATCAGTTGTCTCTGAGACCAGACTGGATCATTTGGTAGCATAGCTGAGATACTGCTCAGACATGCACATGTAACAACATGATGTCTTATGTCTGGCGACCTTTTATCATTCAGAATCTGTCATTTCTGAAGCACTAGCAAGAAAATCCGCAGCAAAAAGTCCTTAAGTTTTACCTTAAGAGCACAGATAACATTTAATTGACTCTGGAGATCCTGCTGTTTGAGTTACCTGAGGTAGCAGAGCACAGACAGGACTACTTAACAAGAAATTACTAATTTAAGGAACTTCCCTTCAGGAAAAAGTCCTTTGCTAGGCTAGCTTGGAAAAGGAGGGTCAGGGAGGAAAGAGGAACAATCAATGTGTTTGCAGCTACAGGTAGAGCCATTTCAAAAAACAGAGCACTAACAGACTCTTACTACTTTTCATTTTCTTTTGAGTTTTCCATGACAGACAAAAACTTCTTTCCATCCTCCAGGTTTGCTGTTGTCAAAATTTCATTTGTCACCTTCATGTTTGAAAAGGTCTAAGATATACAGAAGAAACCTACAATGATACAGTTATGAAAATTGCAGATTGTTTACTTAAGGACCTCCATGAAAAGTTGTTAGTTTCAATGTCTAAAATTTGAAAGTGACAGATGACAGTTTTACTGCGGTGCGTAAACGCTAATACGGATAGGAACACTGAAGCCAAAAAAGCAGGATGATGCCTTCATAAAATGTGCTGATATATTATAAATGCCTAAAAATGCCCTCCTCCCCCCTCCAAAAAAAAAAAAAATAAAAGACTGACTGACTACCTGCTCATTCTATAGCTCTTTGTATGAGACTTTTTTGCAGGCACAGAGTGACTTCAATTTAAATTTTTATGTGGTCTAGCCCAGTACAATTTGAAAATCTATGGCAATGGCATAACTGCAAACAGCTCTGAAAAGGAAAGGAGGAAAAGATGGCTTTGCCAAAGGAGTGAGGAAACCTACAAATATCAAAGGACTGAAGCAAGGGCAAGGGAACACGATAGAGCACTTCATATGGATGTTTCATTAATGATTGCCAATCCAATTGTGTCCCTCCTCAACGTGCTAGAGGAGATTAAAAACTTTACTAGTCTTCAGGGTTTGGAGGTAAATTAATATGAAATAGGACTTATTTGATCTGGGAATTGCACTAAAACAAAGTATAAACAGAGGGAAACTGTTACCAATAGAGGCTATTAATAACAACTGAAGTTTGGATGTTTAATTTTGGCTTTAATTTTTTTTTTTCAATAACTGCACTGACTGAGGAGACAAAACACATGCTGGAGAGAAAACTAAACAGAAAGGAAAGAGAATCTCCTATCATTTAAAGTCTTTGTGCCTTAATTTTTCTCAAAAATGTAGGAATGGCAAGATATAGCACAACTACTTACTTATTTCAGGATGTAAACCATGGGGGAAACAATTGAGGTACAGTATTATTTTGAAAGATGTAATAACAATTCGTAACCTTACTTTAATATTTACATGCTTTCCTCTCCAAAATTTCCAGCAAAACAAAGAGGAGAATGTGGGAGGCAGAACAGACACATATAACCCATACAAACATTCAATTCACCTGTGTTTCACTACCCTCCCATTGTTTTTTATGTTTTGTCCAAAATTAAATTCCATACTTCATGGCGTCAGCTTTCCAATCTCTAAAAATATACAGAAAGGGGTTTTGCCTTCTGCATTTTGAAAAATCTTACAGAATATTTCTTAGGCTATTAGTACAAGTCCTTATTCTTTTTTTCTGGGTGCATCCATTGAAGAACTACATAAATGTTGAACCACCTCACAGCCATCACAATGCTGTTCCCAGGCACAAATGGCTTCCTTACTTTTATCCATAGAAAAATTCCTCAGGAACTCAGAATCACAGAATTATGAGATAAAACCCTCCAGAAGCTTCATTTTCAGCCTTTTTGGCAGCACTGATTTTGAGGGAATGCATTTTGTGCTTGGATGTCACATGTGGCATCCTCTCACTGAAGAAGCATTCCAGTCAGCAACAAAGAAATATAGATACTTCATACATGTATTACCTATTAAGTTAATAGTTATTAACTATTATATATTATCTATTAAGTTAACAGCTATCTGGGTTTTTTTGGTAAGTAGCATAACAATTCTCCCTCTAGTAACTAGCCCAGAAGAGCAGCAATTAGAGGTAATGGTCTAATTAGTGTTTATGCACTTCATCAAGGAAGCTGGAGTCCATTTGCTCATTGAAAATGCAATAGCTACAAATCTGAGGAGTGAAGACCAGATTTGTTTTCTTGTGTCCTAGTGTTTTGTTTCGTCCAGGAACAATGCTCAAAAAAGCAAATTTCATGGGAATTCACACCGTCACTTCATCAACATTTGGATGAGGCACAAGAGTAACAATTACACTCCAGAATTCTGTCAGTTCTTATTCTTGTTGTTTCTCCGGGCAGACACACGAGGGAAACAGTTATTTTTGAGGAGAGAACAATGAGACATTAAAATTTTATGTCCACCATTTGACTTAAACCTCAGACATAGCAATATTCAATCCCATCTATTTTATGGTCAATGCATCCATGCCATTCATGAGTACTCATGTAGACAATTCCTGTTGCCAGATGCACCGGGGCAAGATGCAGCAAACAAGCAGCATGTAGTTTTTCTAGATTTACTTGAACTACTGAAGCAGCTAAATAGAAGAAGGGATTAGCAAAATGAAAATAACCAGAGAAAGTCATCCTTGTGCTTAGCAGATGATAACATCCTGGGGCATTCACTTTAGAAACTGGTTATAGATTCCTGTGTTGCAATCTAACAGTTGAAGGTATGTTTACAAAAATCAATCAGAGAAGTAGAAAATGGAAAAGAACCCAAACCCTCAAATATTCCACCAAAAAAAAAATCCCTTCCCCTCCAAATATTCACACTAAACTGAAGAAATAATGTTAAATATTCATCCTTACACAACAAGTGTGGTAAAACTACACAGAAACAGCACAAAGTGCTCTCCTCTCTTTTTGTTCCTTTACATTCTAAAGGACATATTTCCTGTAATGGTCCAGAAAAGAAAGTTAATAGTCTATGTTTCCTTTTTTTTAATTAACTATTGAGGGTAACTATCGAGGTAAAAATATTCTATGATCAAAATACTGACGGAAGCAATTTTAAAAATAGTTATCCAAGTGTTACTGGTTAGGGTACTCAATAATTTTTAATTATAAATTGACAGGTATGTGTGCTTCCATTGTGCTTGCTTTCAGAAGTCTTTACTCAATGTAGTTGAACATGGAGCATTTTCACCTTCGAATTAAATAGTTCTCCATTGTGACAAGGAATGCATATTACTAAGAATTTGACTGATTTTTTTAAAATTCTTATTTATTTACTAACAAAACTTGAGAACCAGATTTACTGTATTTTAAGTTGTGAAGGTTAGGGTTAGTACTGCGAAAGTTTTGAAGGATTTTTTCAATTTCTTTTCAAATAATTTATTTCCTTCAGCTTAGATAAGACCCTTGAAGTTTTCAGTATGCTGCTTTGCTCTAACAAATAGCATAATAGCTTTTGCACAAGACTTTCTTATACAGGGGATGTTTTATTTGTTAAAATGAAAGATGCAGCCAGGGTGGTGGACCTGAGTGTCCCACAAATCTCCTTTCTCTCCTCTCTGCTTGGAAAACTGTTGTTTCCATGAGATGCATCTTCTCAAAGCTCATGGGAAGCCACTCTATCATCTAATAATGGAACCAACATTCAGCATCTCACTTTTCCTTCAAGAAAGCTATCCTCAGTATTTTAACATTTCCATTTTGTATATCTATACCAATCTTCACTTGAGGGCTGACAGGACTTCCAAGGAACTACAAGATTAATCATCATTTTCCTGTATCTTTCACATCTTAAAAGTGCTCCTGGAGCAAAAAAGAAATGGAAAGATGCATGCCTATAACTAACACATCAATATTCCTGCTTTGTCTTGATCCATTATCCTACTATGGCTGCTGTAATTCCTGATATTTATGATGCAATTATAATCCAGTTGCTCCCAGCAGAATAATCTTTTGTTTCTACCACATCCCCAATAAATAGAGCTATTTGGATGCAGCTATAAGTAGTCCAGAAATACAGTGAGAGATGAAAAGGATCCTGGGCTGAAAGAGCAACAATATAATTTTAAAAAACCCTGGTGAAAAAAAACTTCGAGATGGAACATGTAGGATTCATCCATTCTTCTCTTTGGTTCTCAGAGTCTTGACCAAACCCAATAATTTTTCTACAGATTAAGACCATTAAACAACTTCCTGCTTGTACATCTAACAACATTCCAGGTACTATCTTGTGAGAGAAATTATAAACAAAGTATATCCTTAACCTGATATGTGGTTTATGCACACAGAGCTACTCAGCTGTTCCTCAGAGCCTTTCCCTTTCAAACAGACATTAATCTTGCTGCCACAGAGCAAACACTCAGTATTTTGCACACTGTCTTGTTTTCAGAGTTATTCTCTTTAGCTTGGGGGGTCTTCAATATGGAGGACATGTCCAGGAAAAAAAAAATAGGAATAGAGTCCATCATTGAATGGAGTCGTATTTACGAAAAAAAACCAAAAAAAACCCAACCAACAACAAAGAGAAAACAAAAGAAGCCTAAATCCCGCAAAAAAAACCCCCATACCAGTGAAGAACTAACACTCAGAAGTCTGCCAGACAAGCTGAAGTCCTTCACACATATTAAATATTTTTTCCCCACTGTAATTTGCTAAGGAAAAACAAAATCTATTGGAAAGACAACAGAAGAGAATATTCTATGTCCTGCCATCCCACATGAAATATTGATGATAACTCATGTGGAAAAGACTGTGTAATGTTGAAGTTTATCAGCACTTGACATACGATCCAGTCTAAATAATTAGTAATTATTGTAGGTGATAAATAGACCAGACCACAGAGTCAATAGGAAGGGTCAGTGTCACAGCAGTCCTAATCTGTGCAGGCACAATCACAAAGAAATATGTTACCAACATTAATTTCCCATTGAAAAGGAAAAAGAAGAAAAAAGGCACACACTGATAGAGACACAAATAGTTTTTCTTTCCAAATTAGACTTGATTCATACAGGATACCAAAAACAACAGGAAGACCCACAAAGCTGCAAATGCCTTTACACAGAGATCAAGGTTTCAGTGGCTGCAGCTCCAAATTAATTAGAACTACTTTTAAGAAAACATATGGGACTGGCAAAATCTCTTGAAATCTTTTCAGCTGTGGAATCAAAGGGTATCTTCTTACCATTTTCTATCTTTATATAAACTCTTTCTAACCTCTCCTGTCTTAATAGAAGGGTTAGGAAATTAGAGAAATTAAAAGACAGACAAATAATTTTAGAATGCCAAGTTCTGTAGAAAATAAGTTTTAAATCATTAAATATACACCTTTGATATTGTTCTGCACAAAAAATTAGAATAGGTGCAGAGGGGCAAATGAGCTTAGAGCTTCATTTCTGTAATTCTGAAGTGGAATGTTATCTGAATAAATATGAATTATTAAAAAATTAGATGTTCTTCATGATACTTCACAAAATAGGCTGTTATGCAAAATTCCAAGAGGTTGTTTAAATAGAACATGGAAACATCTGCCCGTGCATTTTTCACTGTGCTTTTAAAAGGAATGTTGACTCTACAAATAGCTTCCTGTGAAATGTCCTTGTGTTTTTTTACAGAAATAAGTGTTCTCAATTAAAGCCATTCTTTCCCATCAGTTGTTATACAGCACTGAGTCCCATCATCATATGTTCCCTTCTCCACAGACTCTTGGAACAGTTAATTCTCCAAAACACATTTGATCACTGTATCATAGTTATAATTTTGGGACAAGAGGGGGAAAGAACAAATTCTTGGAGCTATTTTCTAAGAACAGAAGTTACTGAACATTCTTTGGCCATAACCAAGAAATATGCCTGCACCTTGTACTCAAAACAATGTTATTTACTGCACATCTTGAGTCATCAGCACAAAGGGGTAATAACTGAGTGTTGGGGATCCTTTTCAACCTGCTGAACAAACTGGTTAGGCCTTCTTCAAAAAGTCTCAGCTTGGAGTCCCTTGAGTGTGATTTTTTTTGTGAAAGAATGACAAAAGAAGGACAGGGCATACACAGAACTGGCACAAAGACCTGGCAGAGTGTTAAGAAGATGGAAGTGGGCACAAATCCTGCAGGTGTGGACACAGCTCCCACTCGGACAGGGATGCGGGACCAGCAACACGCAGCTGCCTGGAACTGGCCAACTTGGCCGGGGTTGCTCTGTCAGCCTCCTGTGTCTGCTGTGGAGCTGACAGAGACTTGCACAGACCCTGCAAGGCTGCAAACTGGAGCACAGGGCTTGGTGACTAACCCCAAACAGCTGCCATTCCTAGCACAGCTCCCTCCCGCTCCCGCTGCGCGGGTGGGTGGGGATGGCTCTGCTGCTGTCCGACAGCCAGAACTAGAAATAGCCATGCTCTGCTTGTCTGGACACACACTCAAATCTCAGCCACTCAATATTTTGAAACCTAAACCAAAACCTCCAGAAAGATGTATGGGATCAGTGCAGTTGTGTGCAATTCATGGGTGGGTTTTTTTTTGTATTGCATTTTAGTTTGAATTTTCATTTCCCAGGCAGTTACAGCTATTGCTAAATCAGCACAGGAGAGGTTCAACATAATTATTTGCCATCTCTCAGGCTGTCTAATCCCCTGAGTGAGGGGGCAGGCCTGTTGTGCAGCCCTAGGAAGATAGGGGAGTGAGAGCCTTCTGGCAGCAGATCAAAGAGTTACCCTGCTAGCTTGAAATGCTTAAAAGTCAGAATCATCCAGTGCTTTCATTAAGGCAGTGAAGGTTTTTCCTGTTCTGCCTCTTAGCCGGCCATTGAGTTGACTCTGCTGATTGCCTGAGGGAGGCACAAGTCAGGAGACAAGGAGGGTGTACACAAGGAAACCTGTCTTTCCATCCATCAGAGAAAAAACATTCAGCCAGCGATGATTTCTCAAACTAGCCATTAACTGATATGAAGTTTGTACAACTCTGCACTTCTTTGGCTACTGCTACAAAAGCAAGTTGCAGCATTTTGTGCTTCTTTTTTGGAAGCAGGCAGTGGGTGCAGATGCCCAGGGGGTGACACAGGACAGGCTGCCAGGTGGCCTCTGTGAGGAGGAGCTGGGATCGCCCCATGACGGACAAGGATGGTTGCAGACAGCCCAGCACAGGGCACAGCTGAGCCCACAGCTCAGCTTTTCCCACAGGGAAAGCCTGGGTAAGGAAAGGCAGAGCACAGCTCAGAGCCAAGGGGGAGGGAAAATATGTGACAAACAGCAGAGGCAGCACACGCCAAAGTCAGCAAAGAAGGAGATGTTCCATGTGGTGCCCAAGCAGAGGATTCACTCCAGGCTGTAGAAAGTCCACACGTGCAGAGGGGAAACCTATGAAAGGGAAGAAGTTTCAGGGAAATCTCTGTGCTGACTGTACCCTCTGTGCAATGCCCTGCAGGCTGCTCAGGGCTGAATGCAGAAAATTTGTTAACCAGGGACTGATGCCGAAACTGAGAAGAGGCAGCATGCCGAGAAGCTGGTTTTGCTTTTTCTTTGTTTCTCCTTATTTTTTTCATTATCAGTGTACATTTAATTTTTTTCCCAAGCCAAGGCTATTTTGCCTGTGTCTTACCAGGGTAAGACACCTTGCTGTCTTTCCCCTCCTGTGCTGTCCCTGTCCTGCTCATGATGGGGAGAATTGGTGCACATTTCTAACCAAGACTGATCCAACACCACACAGATGTTATGGTCACGTTGCTCTGCACAGTGAAAAGGCTTCACAGAGCTTACACAGGCTTTACAAATTCGATTTGGGTAAAGAGTAGTATAAGGGAACCCTTCAGGAATGCTTTTGAAAAATGCATGGAAAAATCTAGATGAAAAGTACCCTGCAATATCGGGATTCCCTGTAGGTTGGGGAAAAGTTTGTTAGATCTTCATTGCTAACACATGCTAAGTTTTAGGCTCAGAATCTCTCTTGTTCATGTACACATGTGCATGCTACATGCAAGAGCACACTGGATTCAAAGCAGAACCCTCCAAACAGCAGCAATGTTCAATACACTTTTTGAGTGTGTATGAATGACTTCTCAAGCTAGAGTGAGAACTCCTGCTTTATATCAAATAATACCATCTATTCAATGAGATTCTAAAGAGAAGTTAATGAATTCGGACCCATAAATTCTGCACCAGAAAAAAAGGGAGATCAGAACTGTGCAAACTGGGCATGATGTAATCCATGGTAATTTATGGTAATTTATAAGGCCATATGTCAAGTCATACTTAGAAATGAAGGTACCACAGCCTCTTGAATGAAAAAGCCACTCCACTGCACTTTGATTGCTTGATAGTGATAGATGAAAGCTAGAAAATATGGCTAGCACATTTCATATATCATACTGCAGATTGATGCATGCACATACTGCACTTTGGAAAACATCCACAGTATTTTTGTCTCATGATAAAATAATCTAGCAGCCCTTTGCCCTTACTGTATATCAAGATAAATTGTGACAAGCAAAGCTAACATCAAACAAACAAATGGCTTATTTCTAAACATTTAGCACATCTCCATGAATGGAATACACCAAGATATTGAAAATTCATATAGGTTTCATTGAGCCATGTGCAATGGTCACATGCTTTTTTTTTTCTTTTCCTTAAATGCACAGCTGTCTAATTGAGCATTAACAATCTAATAAGGTACACAACAGGACCTGAAATGCAACTTTTCCTTCAGGCCCAGCAGTGCACAGGTTCTGTATCAGTCCCAGCTTTTCAATTAGATCATAATTATAACATGCCTCATTTAGAGCTACAGGAACCCTGACCTTGTCAACAGTACTGGGCCATAACGTGTCTGTCTTAATTAGGTCTGATTAGTTCTGGGCCCAGGTCTCATTGTGAATCTCAGCTCTGCTAAGAACTGCTCATCTGTTTGGCAGCTGGGGGTGTTGCTGAGGGTTTTCCATCACCCTGCATGGGTGTGCTTGGCTCTTCCCAACTCTCCTGGGAATGCCGGACACTTTTGCTGGGGCCTCAGAATAAGGAAAATATGGAAAGTAAGTCAAAAGGGGTAGAAGAGAAGTCTTTGCTTTATGGGTGATTCCATACATTATCACTATGTATTATTAGGGCAATTTCATACATTACCACTGTGTATAATTAGAGCAATTACTGCTTAAAAAATACAGCAGCAAGCCACATATTGGGGAAAAAAGGAAGGATTTTTGTAAGAAGTAATCACAGATATGCTGAAATTGAAGACAACTGGCAATAAAAGATCACATACACCATCTATGAGTGACAGAAAAGAGCACAAATGAATGGTGTTGTATTTTGGTGTTTTGTTATTGTTTGGGGAACTGTTGGCTTGTGGTTTTGGGTTTTTTCCCATTTTTTCTGCCCTTTTTTAACATCAAAAGCAATAAAAACTACAGCAATAAAATTCTGGGGTTACTTCTCTAGTGCAGTGTTTTGAGCATATTTTAAATCTTATAATTTATAAACTCCTTTGTTTTCTATAATGATTTAATCTAACTTTGAGTTTTTACAACACACGATTGATACAAGCAAGGGAAATCATATCCTTTTAAGTACCCTTCTAAATTGTAGTGGTTGATTTTTCTTCTGTATCACTTTTTGGGGTGATATTGAAAGACCAGTATGATTTCTCCTCTTACTGTGACAGTTATATTGACAATTATAACAGGCATCTCCTCAGAATTAGGACTCTATACCAAAAGCCCTATTTCCATAATTAACTTTGATAACCATGTGCACTAACGAAAAACTAGCAAATTTCAAAAACTTAGTTTACAAAAAATCCTGCTACAGTCGTGGGCTGTTAAAATTTTTTCCATCTCCAACCACTCTGACTGCAAATCCCCCCTTCTTAACTCCCACAGTGATTCTTATGTACTGGCTGTAATTGCAGTGGAAAGCTGAAAAGTCCTCAGCACTATAAATACAGACTTCAGAAGCTGTCACTGTGTACAATACACCCACAAATCCATTGGCTAGGAGAGGCATTTCCAAGAGCTCCCACTATTGTCAAAAATACAGACTTCTATTTAAATAAAGAGACAGCTCAGGCCCCTCACAGAAGGCCTGTCTGTGCTACATTTTCAGACAAGAGCTGTAGTTTCCAAACCTCACTCTCTGCACATCTCCTGCCCTTAGGAAATGAAGAGAAACATCCTATGTGCTATGGGATTGTTTAACATGCATTCTGTATCAGAGCAAGAGTAATTTGCATCCAGATATAGCTAATTTAACAAGAATTCCCAAGGTTTGTAAAAGTTAGGAGTATCTGAATAACTTCACTTGCTTCACTTTTTGTACCAGAAAACATACTGTTCCAACTAAAGTTTAAGAATGAATAAAAGCTGCAGTAAGACATTTTTCAGAAGCCAGAACTAATCAATACCTAAGTCAGCATAAGGTATTAGATCAGAATAAAACTAATTTGTTTTTAAAACCCCACAAATAATAGTAAATACTTCACTATCAAGGCCACATGTAGCTGAATTTTAAAGCCTGAATTTTCTTAATTGTGGTTTCCTCATAAATCTACTCTTTCTGTTGGTGGACTTTTTGTCCTCTATACATCACAATAGGTGCTGCAAGAAGTACAAAAAGCCTCAAATACAAAACTTCCATCACTATAACTCCCAGAAGCCCAACTTGTTTTGAACATGAAAATATTGAGCAGGAGGTAAGGAAGAGTAATATTTAACTACTACTGTAGTATCTGCATAAAAAGAATTAAAATAAAGCAAGGTTGTAGACACGTTAAGCAGTAATTACAGTTTGGCTACCGACCTAAGTGACTTGGGAATGCTAATTTAGGGAAAATTTTATTCTTATTTGAAGTAAAGAGGTCACCATTAAAATGTCTACAAATTATTTACCAAGTAATTACACAAAGATAATATTTATTAGGTATTAAATACACAGAAAACCATGGTAATCTTTGTATGTTTACCCCAGTGAATAAATATGAATCATTGTACGTCTGTGCAGATTTCTGCCTGCTCTCTATTAAGAGTGTCATAATGTTTGCAGAAAGAGAATATTTACCAGACTCCACGCATGGAACTTACTATAAATTAACACAAATCTATTTTGAATAACACGATCACCAATTTTGCAAAACATTGCTGTAAACACTAAAAGTTAAATAAGTCACTGTATCAAGACACTGCGACATCACTACAGGAAGTATCATAAATATAGACAGACTTTTCCCAAGTTTTATGCAATACATTTGCCATTAATAATAGAAAAAATATTTCCATGGAAAGATTCATGTGTTTCGTTTAATAAACTCTCAATAAAAATGATCATAATAAATCACTGAGCAATATTTTCTTGAACTTATATTAACTAACAAAATACAGTACAAGTTTATACTCAACCCAGAACTCACACTGTATTGTTAGTTTATTTATCTACATTCCTTTTGGTTCTGTTGAAACTTCAGTAGTATTGTTTTCCATGCATTCTTAATTTCAGCTGGCAGTGCCATGTTCAAGCACTTAATGCTCTAACAGTATTTCACAGTCACAGAATGTTGAGGATTGGAAGGGACCTCTTAAGATCATCTACAACAGCTCTGGGCAGCCTGTCTTAGTGCTTCGTCACCCACAAACAATAAAAAAAACCCACCAAAAAATCCCCCAAAAACATAACAAAAACACTACCAACAAAAAAATTTTTTATGTTCAGGGGGCACTCTCCATGTTTCAGTTTGTGCCAGTTAGCCCTTGTCTCGTCCTTTCCTCTTGACAGCCACCTTTCAGAAACTGGCACACATTGATAAGATCCAGGCCAAACAGCTCCAGCTCCCTCAGTCTCTCCTCATAAGAGATGCTCCCATTCCCTAATCACTTTCCACTGGACTCCCTCCAATAATTCCTTGTATTTCTCACACTGAGGAGCCCAGAACTGGACACAGCACTCCAGGGGCTTCACCAGGGTTGAGTAGAGGGACAGAATCACCTCCCTGACCTGCTCTTCCTAACATACTTCATTATACTGTTGGACTTCTTGACCACAAGGACGCCCTGCTGACTTATGGAGAGCTTGGTGTCCACCAGGACCACCAGGTTCTTCTCCACAGGGCTGTTTTCTGATCATCCCCCAACCTGTACTGGTGCCTGGGCTTATTCTTCCCCAGGTTCAGGACCCTGCACTTGCTGAATTCCATGAGATTCCTCTCTGCCCTATCCAGGTCTTCCTCAATGGCAGCATGGCCTTCTGGTGGATCAGCCACTTTTCCCAGTTTTGTAGCATCAGCAAACCTGGTGCAGGTTTGGGGACTCTCTGTCACCTCATCCAGGTCACTGAGGAATAAATTGAGGAGGATTGGACCCAGGAATGCCCCCCAGGGAACACTGCTAACCCCAACAGGACTTTGTGCTGCTGATCACAAGCCAATAAAACACAAGTCTGACAGAAGTAAGAACTCAGAGTTTTCAATAAAAACTTTCAGAGATATCTTTGAAGGCAGCACACTGGATATATGCATGCTAAATCCAAAGTAAAGAAAGTGAATTTGGAAGTATGAATGCATTATGTCTGGACAAACAGGTGAGAGTTATTGACAATATGGGATAAACATTGAGCTATTCCATCACCTATTCCTACAACACATGGTCTGCAGGTTTGGCACTGACCAGGGAAGGAGGGTGGATGTCAGAAGCTAGAACAGCAGCAAAGAGTTTAGTCCTGCAGACTCTACCATTCCTTTTGAAAACGTAATCAATGCCTCATTTGGATGAAATTTCACTTGATGGAGAAAATTAATAATTATTAAACGTTTTCTTTTTGTCCTCAGTGGTACAAATATTTTGCATGGCAGTAGGCAGGGACATGGGGGAAGAAATGTAGGGATAAAATATACAGAATTTTTTTTCTTTTTATTCCCTTTAAGGTAAGTCAAAACCACAGTTAAGCTACTAAAATTGCCTATGAACTACTGAAGCAAGAAAACATCTTGATGACAAAATAAATTAGAACAGGACTGTCAATTTCTCTCCACAGTTATCTTAAAATATTCCAAGAATTACCATTAGGAAATGCCAAGCCTCTTTCCCTTATTACTGTTGTCATCATCTCTTCCATTCCCCCAGCATTCCCTCTCCCTTTCTTCCCTACCCACATAAAAACACAAATGCAAAAGTAAAAGAAGCCATCTCCAGCCAAAAGCTCAAAACCATGCTGGCTACATCTAAATACACTTTTCAATGAAAAGAAATACCTACAATGTAAGAGAGGGTAGGCATATCAGGGTTTTAATTTGTATTCTTTGAGGGTTTTCTGTTATTTGCTTTGTGATTTTGTTTAATTGTTGTTAGTTTGGGTTTTTTTTAACACAAGGGTGACCAAGAAAATGTGTTTTAATCCATAACATGGTGCATAAAATAAATTCAAATGTGTTTTAAATGTTAATGAGTTGTTAGATTTATATATTGCTGCTCTCAATGTTATCCCCCCAAAATGGATGCCAGGCTTCATCTATGTAAATATAGAGCAAAAATAAAACTGATCCATCATAAGGGAAATTAAATTGTCCCTAAAATACAAGGACTTCTGGAACTGATGAGGAAGAGAGAGTTCTGACAGTCAGATAGATTAATAGCGTGATAATAAATTAAACATAAACCTCCAATCCCAGCTGTCTGTGATCTAATGGTCACTCAGGGACATTGCAGAGCTTTAACATCTGGTGCAAAGAGGGCAAAATTGCCACTACACTGGCCTTTCACCTCCTAAAGACACTGGGATTGCATATGGCACAGTTGCATGTGTGCCAGATGCTCATTCAAAATGTGCAACTCAGTCTTCCTAGCAAGCCTAAAGTTTAAGTGACTTTAGTCCAAAGTAAATCACAGTGATTTTTAAAGAAAACAAAACAAGAATATTACTTTTTTCCATATAATATTTCCGACTTTGGAGATCTATGCTTAGATAAGAGAGGCACTTGTTTTCCTCCAGGTCAGTTGAGAGGGCTGGCCCTTAAATCCTGGGAAAAAGCCTTGAAAAGCATTGTATAACAACAGTCAGGTCTCTCCAGCCCAATTTCAGTATATCCCTTTCAAATGAAAATGGCTATGCTTGAAGGCACAAAGTTGCAATTTAAAAATCTAATGCCACAGCATACAAAAATAATGATGTCCAAACCAATAAAAATGTAAATCCAAATATAATGAGAGATTAAATATGTAGGGAAATTAACATTAAAGCAACAATTTTATCTTCCATACAATATATAATGTTTTACTCTTTTTTAACATTTGGGAAAAGAAATGCGTGTAAAAGATTTACTGACAATACAATGTAATATATCTTTGTGCTCAGAAGCTCTGCAGTATTTAATCCTTATATAATGGCTTATTTCTGTTCACCACCCAAATTATAACTTGTATCAGCATGACAATACTATATCAGACTAGAAGTACTTGTTTTGAATAAGTCTGACTTTCATCAATAAGCATGGGAATATTACAAACTTTTGTCTTTTTGTAGTTTTCTTTTGCCGTCTTTTCTTAAAATTGTGTGGTTTTTGGAATATCTTATTACTCAAGCTCTCCTTTATTATTTAGCCAAAAATTAATTGATTTTCTAACTATTAATACTTATAACAAACTAATTCAGCTCAGGAAGTAGAAACTAGCTGGACAAAACAGTAAATTCTTAACAATGCCTTCCCACGCTGAACAAACAGATCCCACCCCTACAAGTCCATGAGCATTTTGTACAACGTGGCAATGGGACTCTGCTTCTGGATGGGCACGACTTCTGTGAGAACTTCATGCACAATTGACTTAATGGAAAAGCTAGCTTAATTCTATGTAAATCTTTCCAGAAATTGCATAAAAGCTCAATTTGTTTTCTCATTATGAATTTTCTCCTTGTCATTTATTGACTTCTTTGTACAGCACCTTACATAATGAAAATACATTGGGCCTAGGTAACCATCTGTAATACCACATTATAAAAAGAAAGCCAAACAAATTCTGTTCTTGAAGAACTGCAGACAATTGTGGGACTGTTTGCTTCCATGCCAAGGCAGGTGTTAAGACAAGCATTTTGTTAATCATGCCAAATATCAAGCTCCTAAGCTTGCAAGATTGTGAAATCACCAGAACTTGACTCCTCGAAACAGGAGGGATGGATTTGTTACTCTTCCTCCTTTTAGAGGGGGATGATGAGAGGAAGGGATAATTACAAAACTGTAATTATTGAATTAGGACCTTTTAGGAGACAGTACACTACATCATTAACCTGTTTCGGTTTTTTTTTCTTCCTTCCTGTGCAAACCCAAAAAATTCAGAAGCCTTAAAAAAAAAAAAAAACAATAACAAATAACAAAGACATTTCAAAACCATATTCCCCCAAAAGCCTAATACAGCGCAGTACACATGAAAAGTGGGCCTATTTGACTCAGTAACTATGAACCAAACCCAATTTTGTTACAAATGTAGTTAATCTCTAATTCCAAACGTTATCAAGTATAGTTCAATACAACACTGTTCTGCATCACTATCAGAAATTAATGCAGGCATACAACTTCCCCATACTGCTCAGTTTTTTACATGTTTATCACTGTGGACCACCATCCCTTCAAAATCAAAAATGGAGGCTTCAGCATTGACAAGACAGAGGTGACCATTGATCAAATAATGATTTGACAATTATTATGCATTATCCTCTGAGATCTTGCAGCACTGTCTAAAATATGTTTTGCATTTAATACTTTAAAATCTCCATGCTCAAAAGCAAACGTCATGCAATTGAAGGTAAAAGTTTGGGGAATGCATTTTTCAAACTGGAAGACACTTAAATTGACTACCAAATTTACTCCCCATTATTTGAAATCACTCAAGTAGAATTCTACCAGATAGTTGGGTTTTCTCAGCAAGAACATATCCTGACCTGAACTACAAAAGCAAAGAATTTTATATTGAAAATATAAAAGGAAGCAGCTATCATGGCAATTAAAACCAAACAAGGTTCTACCATCTCTTGCTGGGTTTTTATTTTATTCTTGTTTTATGGTTTCTTGTGGAATCATATTACTAAGAGAATGCTTTGCATATGAGCTAAATGCATGAGACAACATCTGGATGTTACATTCCATCTAATAGCATTTGCAGAAATGGGCTGCTGGGTTGAATCTCCCTCATGGTGAGACTCTCCACTTTATTTTACTATTGGGCTCCTATTTAAAAATGCTTGGGCAAACAACATCCACATATGAGTTGAAGGATATACAAGAAGGCAGCAACTTTTCTCCTTTTATATGTTTGTGTTACTTTGGAAAAAAATTGATTTACACCACATTTAGTGTACTATAGGGCACCTCAAGAGGGGTGACAAATGTTAGTGAAGTTCTACTATCATGCACTTTTGCTTAACCATTTGACTTCCATGTGACTTACTAACTACAGTAAATTAAAAGAATTGAATTCTTCTGGACTACATACTCTACTCAACATAATCCTTCAAAACAGAGAATCAAGACAGCAAAATGAGAATATGTCCAATTAGCAACAGTTTCTCACTACTACTGCTGCAAGTATTTGGTCAAATTTTATGCCATTATGGCTGTTCTACCAGAAGATAATGAAAACTTTATGACTTGCTAAAAATTAGCTATTTCTTCCTAAAAATTAGCTACCCCTTAAGCTTTCAGGTACATAATGTATTTCCAAAAACTACTCTCAAATCAAAATTTACAGTCCCTTTTCAGAGACTTTTTCAATACAAATAATACAAATACTAGAAGCAATAAAATGCTTTAGTGGGTTACTAACACTGATCTGTTTGGTGTTTTTTAACTATTATTGAGTTTACTTTAATCTTCATACTCAGACATTCCCATGATGAAAACACAGATATTGCTGAAAAGTAAATCAGCAAGTGGGGAGTGCAACTACTACAACAGAAAAAACAGAAATTTGGGCTTGACAGCAGCTTCCTCCCTTACAGACCTCAAGGCATTTGATTTTGATGCTCTTGTTGGAGCATAACCTAGTGACTAACCAGCACCTTTTCAGCCACAGCCTGAAAAAGATGGGGGAATCAGGGGTCTCAAGAAAACCAAACAGAAACCCACTGTGCATTGTAAAACAATTTTTATCAGTCATCTGAATACAGAAGGATAGCATGGAAATATGGACAGGTTAAAGATACAATATGCAAACCAGCCTATCTCCATGCCCTCATATTTAGCTTCAATATGATTTTCACTCCAACCTTTCCTTTCTATTTCTGCTTGTGTTGCCATCGGGCATCCGAAGCTTTGCTACAATCAACATGGCATACTTTAACAGAGAAACACATCATTTTTCAAAGTCTGGGGGGGGGGGGGGGGGGGAAATAAAAAGAAGAAACAAAAGGCGCTAAAACAAGAAGAAATAAAAGGTGCTGTGCTAGCTGAGAAGCATGTAAGAACCTGGATGAGAATTTTAGGTACGTGTGTGAAGAGCAAATACTACACTTAGGTACGAACAGGTGATCACAATAAAGGGCTGCCATGGCTTCGCGAGCTATTGTTTGTTAGTGAGCAATAATTCCTGAGCACACACAAACTCCCAGCCTGCTCCCAGTACAATGGGTGGTGTTCTCACCACGGGACATGCACTGGCAGGCCTGCACCCAGCCTGACACAGGGCTCACTGCTGACCTCTCAGCTAGGAATGATCACTCATTGACGTGAGAACATCGTGTCAGAGCTTGTGCGTTCCAGCGGGCACACTTAAGTACATCCCTTGATCTTTGAGGTACATAACAGATTTCTGCTAGAAAAAGCAAAACAAAATCACAACAGAAATGTCTCAACCCTGCCATTTGCCAACAAAGGGGTCAGTTTGCCCTGAACACAGTGTACCAATACATTTCTCTCTGAATTGGCCCCCTCAAGATAAAGGAAACAAGAACTTAACATGCTGCTGTATGAATACTAAAATCACAAGGAAGAAAAGAGCTGTTGAAAACAAGATGTTTTACTTTGGGTGTTCCTGACTCCTTTATAATCATAAGAAAGTAAGATATTTCAAAATTAAAACTATTTCATGGAGGAAAGCTGGTGTTTAGTTATTGCTTTTATTTCAATAAACAAAAAAAGCGATGCTATATCTTTTTGCTCTTATTTGTCCTCATATTAACTGCTGAGAGTTCAGTTGCAAATACTGTACATGAATTTGGGAACTTCTGACACAGATTAAGTAGTTTTTTTAAGAAATGGAAGAGCATGATAAAATTCACTTATACATTCCACTCACATACAGTAATGCCATCACTAATACATGCCCAAGAGACTTTCGGGTTTCTAATTTACGCAGTATGAATAACCACTTCTTGTATATTTATTGTAATCAAGATATTTTAAACCAGAAACTTTTCATAGCTCCATTGTCAATGACAGAGTAAAAATTTTTTCTGGAGGGGGCGGTGTGGAATACCAATATTGGACAAAGCAATCATTACACAGAATCACAGAATAATGAGGTTGGAAGAGACCTCTAAGATCATCGAGTCCAACCTAAAGATCATCTAGTCCAACCATGTTTCACCCAAGTAAAACAAAATGTAAGGTTTTCATAATTAAAAATGGCTATCAAAGCTTTGTCAGGTAGGAGCAACATCAGTGTAGGCTCTATGAAAAACCCCAGAGGGAGACAGAGGGCCTGGGATCCTGGCAAGGGAAGGCAGCTCATCTTGTCTGCCTGGCACCTGGAGAGAAGCGCTGGAGTGCAGGTGTTCCAGAAGCAAGTCTGGATGCCCATCAGGCCCAAGTATCCAGACAAGTCAACTAAAACAATTTTGGTGAGCCAAATTTGGTGAACATGACAAGCAGCAAAGCTATCTGAGATGCCTTGATCTTCTACCACAGGAAATCTAATTTTTCGCTCCTTTCCATTTGACCTTTATGTATTTCTTCTCAGAGGCCTTCAGCTTTTGCTGGTACAGATTGCTTCCAGGGCCCAGCCCATCCCTGCTCCTCCCACAAAAAAAAAAAATACAGCATCATGAAAATTTAGACTTAATCCTCAAAGAAAAATTAAACAGCATTAGCAACAGCCACCTGGCCTTCTCAGAGGTGAAGGCATTTGGGAGTCTAAACATATCCGTCTTTCATTGCAGAACTGGCATGGCTGGGACTCTTCCTCCTCTTTGACACACAGAGCAGGCAAATATCACCATACATCTGGAATAAACACATGCATTTAAAATGTAAAGCTGTTCACCACACTGGCTGTTGGGATTGCGCCTCTCCAACACTCATTTCTTGGTGTAAACAGAGAACAAGTTAAGCTGGATCCTAGGCTTGGCCTGAGTGGTTTTGCAAAGGGTATAACTGCCACACAGCTTCATTTGCATTTCTAACTTCATAGAGCTCATTAGCACTAATATTTATTTAAAATGGTTTATTGAAAGCAGATTTTCTTAAGTGTTTACAGTCGAGTTTATTATCAATGCACAATACTAACCTACTGTTGATTATTCAGATGTTAGCCACAAAATTTGTCCTAAGCCCCTCAATTCCTGGACAACTGTCCAAAGTTTGAAGTAAGCAAAGAATCTGAAAGTTTCAGCATGTTTTCTTGAGGAGAAGAGCACGGAGAAATTATTTGTAGCACATAGACCATATGATATATTTAGAACACCCATAAATAATGGCATGAAATACTTTAATTATCATTTATGATTCTTAATATTACTGATTTCCTGGTGCCTTCTTCAATCTTCTGCTTTCTAAGACAAGTACCATTTCTTCTACTCTAAACCCTGCTTACTAGCACTGGGACCAACAATTGGCCATTAAGTTCTAAAAGATTAGAAATACTTCATATGAATGAATTTCCCTTCAAGAAAGAAAGATCCCTCAGTCAATAACAAACCTGGAAGGAGTTATGCAGCAGGCCTGTGTGTTAACCAGAAACAGACATCAGAAGTCTTACAGCTGCTTGTATACATGGGATTACTTTATGGGCAGCCATAATTTTTATTCACAGGGGTTACTTCCCAATAGACAAATGAATTAAAGAAAATTGCATTCTATTAACTATTCTTCTTCCACTATTGAATTCAAGAAATTCCATCTTTATTTGCTAAAGTACTTCCAAAATAATAGAAAAAACCAACTCAAACAGTATTAACATCCAAACCTAAAAAAATTTCTTTTTCCTAATGTCCTGACCCCATATGGAGGCTGATTTAATGTAAACTAAATACGTAAGTAATAACCATAATAAGTCTTCAACCATCAAGTAACGTTAAAAAAATAAAATCAGGAATTAAATAATTTCATTTGATTGTTTTCATGAGAACCTAACATTTGTATCATGGGAAAACCAAACCACAAATGTGCACACTGGGAAGCATTTCCAAAGTCAGTGATAGTATAACCTAAACAACAGTGCACAATTATTTAGGGCTGTCTTTAAGCCCCAAGAGTGAAGTTATTTTTAAATAATTTTTCCTCAGTGTACCTTCTGGATCTTTTGCTCACTAAAAAAGAAGAAAAAAGTTCTTATAACCTCTTTGTTCCTACAACACTACTTCCATTCCTTACAAACAAATTATTTTGGACACACTTACTGTAGTACTTCTAATGCTGTTAAAAGTCTTTGACATTTGGGGGGCTTATTTGTTAAGATCAGAGCAAATTTTGTGAGGTTTTAAAATTTATATGTGGTTCCAAAAAAAAAAATCAACAGGAAAGTTTTATAATGAAGATTTTTTCAGTCAAAATTATAGTTTTACCTTCAAAATCTATATCTGATAAGAAACAAGTAATAAAAAACTTGGCTTTTTAGAAAAATTGTTTTGTATGTCTCCTTTAGCACACATCCATGGTCAGGTACATATTGCCTAGGTTTTAGCACAGCCTTTATGGTGGAGTAACATTTCTACAGGTGTAAAAAATCATTTTATACAAATTCTATCATGTTCCAATTTCCTATACAATAAAATAAAACCAACACAAATGCTCCTAAACAGTATAATTTTCTCAGGTTTAAAATGTCCTTCATCACAGACAGAAAATGATGACGAGCAGAGATAAGGATGGAGAATTTCTGCATTTGGCAAGCAGCAAGAATATTCAGTCTCTAGGTGTTTCATTACTGGTGTCCATAAAATCTGAGGAGAGCGTGAAAGGTAGAAAATAAAAAACACAGGAGAGGCGAGGCAAAGCTGCTTGCTGTGATCACTAATTTTTGCTACTTTTCTACACATCAGAAACTGCACAAGCAAATGCGTACCAGGACCCACAGAAAGGAAAAAAAAAGGAAAAAAAAAAAAAAAAATCAGGCATAGGTCAGTGGGATAGGAGCACTCTCAGTAGTGCACAGCTCTAGGCTGGGCAAGACACCTCAGCTGGGCAGCTCAGAGGCCACAATTGCCTCTAAAGGCATAGATAATTGCTTGAATATACACGTGGAGAGTTACAGATATAGTTACGGATATTTCCTCCTGGAGGACCACTACAGCCAACTAAGGTGTTAAACCTGGTGCTCAGAATGACCAGACACCAAAACAATGTGCAATTTGCTTCTCCAAAGGGGATTCTTTTTTTTGGAATGTTCCAAGAGTCTCTTCCAAACTTTGGCCTCAGTCATGTCCCAAAGTCTATTTCCCATTCATAAGCCATTTCTAACATGAAGAAGATTCCCCCACAGGTTAATAGGATTTCTCTTCCAACAGCTGCATACACAGGTTGACTGAAATGAAAATTTTTTTGCCTGATGCCTAATCTAAAACATACATTCACATCAAATCACGAGCTGGGCTCTCTGCTACCTGTACTTTCTTAAGCCAAATTATAAACCCCTTTCTGCAGTTATATTCCTTGTCACATGGCATCAGCCTGCAGCTAAGAAACTTTCCTGATCCTTCCCTGCAAACAAGACATTTTAATGAACTGATAGCTCATCATCTCTAAAGCAGGATATCAGAAGCTGTCTTGAGCTCTGTCTTTTTGGCTACAAGCCTGCTTTTTAAGCCTGAAAACTTGGCTGCATTAAGTACAGTCCAATATTGTTTTAGCTTCCTGCCTAGTTCCTTTAATAGATTTCCCTGAATAGAAGCAAATAAATGAAGAAATAATTTGCAGCAAAATGTACACAATTAATACAAAAAATTCTTATTGTGCACAGCTTCACAAAGGAAGCCCTTACTTACATATTGCTTGCAAATAACTTCAAATTGAAAAACTTCCCCTGTAAGAACTAATGGATTATTTAAGCAACTAACTACATATGAATAGGCTGCTTTATTTAAAATTATTAGGCTTAGCCAAGGTACTTGAACTACCATGAGGATGCTTCTAATGGAAAGCACAAAAATAATTTTTTTGTTTTAGACTCTTCCCTCATCTAGACTCAGTTGTAGTATACAGTCATCAATAAAATGCACTGCAGAACCTATTGTTTTCTACTATTGTTAAGAGTCCCTTTATTTTCCATAGAGAAAATGAACTGTCATAATGGGCACAAGATCTCCTACAAAGCAGAAACCCAGGCATTAGGCATGGAGTTGTTCAGTAAATATCATTAAATCCAGAGGCTTATATCAAACACCTCTCAACTATAAGCACAGGAAACAATCAGTTAAAAAAAGAAAAAACCCTGAAGAACTCTGGCAAGGTACAGTAAAAACTGTTTTGCTCGTTGTAGATGATGAGAAAAGCCTAATTCACTTGAGAGTCGGGCTGAAAAAAAAAAGGTTTTTTTTCTCCTTTGGCGGACATGAATCAGAACTCTTTATAAAAGCTTGTGAGGATGGTGGTCCTGGGTTCTCTCCTGTAATCAGGAGAGAATCAACCCTAATCATGTCCAGGAGAGCTTCTCCCCTGCTGCTTTGAGAGAGATGGATCCTGCCCTTGGAGGCCATTAAGCATGAGCACTTCCTCGGTGGAATGACCTCCTGGACCTGGAGCAGCCCAGCTCCTGGTGTGAGCTGCAGGACCTGCACCACATGGGGCACAAAGGGCATTCCAGACTCCTAACTCTACTCCAAAAACAAAAGCAAGGCTGCAGTTAGGGATTAAAGGCAAGGGTGATGAACGAGGAGGAGTCGGCACCTCGGGTCTCTGGTCGTAGTTAGCACAGTAATATAACATTGCAGCGGTGTCCTGTATGCATTGCAGTAGTTCTGCAAATAATTTTCCCTGCTAGGAACAAGAATTCAGGCACATTAAACTTGTTCTGTGATATTAAAAAAAAAAAAAAATCTTCCTTATTATACAATATGTGAATGGAAAGGCAGTAATGTAACATGCAATCTCACATGACATGATTTACTGTCCTGCCATGTAAAAATCGCCATTTCCAGCACCACATGGAAGATCATCAGAGCCATTGCTTGAAATGCTTCTTTTTTTTTTTTTTTTTTTTTTATTTTGTACATCAGCCATCACCGTGGACTGATGGGGATTTCCAAGACAGGTTCTCAAATCCCAGTCACTGTGTTGTTGGAGTTATTTCTGTGAGGACTGATGGCAGTACAAGATTGCATTTTGCCCTCTTTTCTGCTATGTGTATATAGACTACCTCCATCTGGTACAAAAATTAGGGTATAAATGTTATTAACTGAAGTGCAGCAAGGTGACTGCGAACAAGACTCCAGTGGCTTAAGTATCAAAGTCTGCCACTGCTGAAAGTGATCTGACCCTATGATAAAAGAGGCCTTGGCTCCTTCTGAGGTATGGAGTTCAGCAGTTTTTCATATGACAGGTTCTACTCTTTCCCAGAGCACTGATTTTAAACAAAGGAAACGTTACAATCTGATATTGTGCTTATCACTCAGTAACATCCCTTTGATAAGCACATTGTCCTGGAAAAGAATAATACCAAGTTGAATATTATAGAATTTATAATATTGTCTGGCTCTAAAACAACATTTTAAATCATAGAAGTACAGTTTCAAAAATAGGAAGGAATTTTAGTTAGGCAAAGATCATAACTGCTCCATTTTCCTTAAAACATACAGAGTTCAAGGAGAATTGAATTGAGAGCTACAAAGGAATTCTCAATAAAAACCAGCAAGAGACAAACAGAAACAAGAAAATTACTGTGCATATTCCACCTTGTTGAACAGATGCCCATGAAAACAACCTTTATTGCAGTTATTACATAAAAGTAGTGTTTCTTCAAGATGTCAAAATAGTTTTGCTGGAGTGCCCTCTCACACTTTGGAAAATACATATCAAAACAATTTTCTAGTATGTTCTCCTATATTCCACTGTTCTAACAAAGTCTTCAGCATTTTGACTTAAAGAAACAGCAGGAATGAAAAAACCCAAACATCACTGCATATAAGTCTCTGGAAAAATATATAACCTATGAAAAAAAAAAATAAAAGGATATTCTGGAGGGACTGAGACGTTCAGAGTCACATGGTAAAATCCACAGCCATCCAATCTGGGTGTAATTGAGCTTATCCAAATCAGCTTTGGAGAAAAACTAAAAGTCAAACAGGACTCCAAAAGCTCCTGTTTAAAAAAGAAATGCCTACTGCATACATTATGGTAATCCTTTACACAATGTGTGATCTTCTATTCTCCAATCAGAGACAGAAGATTATTATTTATTCAGACAAGGAACAATGCACAATTGCAAAAAAAAGACAAATATTTAAGTTCTCAGCCCCTTACATTAAAACCTGCCTATCAGGTTGTATCCTTGATTTAGAACAAGATCAACTTGCTTTAGGTTCTGCTCAACCCACGCTAAAATTACTTCATAATAAGGCAGTAATTTGTTTGCCTGTTCAGCATTTTAAGAGAGATTAATCTGCTAGTGACATTTAATGGAAATTAAATCACAGGCATATTACAGGATAATTGGGAAGCATCAAAGGAATTGCTCAACTATAGTCATGCACATCCTGTTCTTCAAAATTACAGTACCAGAGACTTGTCAGAGTGTCTTTAAATTTCTCTGAGAGGAGAAGGCAGTAGAATTTAGTGCCTAAAGGTTATGACAGTAAGTGACTGTTGAAGACCAAAATACAGAACACAGCTTGCAGCTGGCTGAGGCAGGAAACAGCAGGATAAGTGCAGAGGGAAGTGGGTAGTGTGTCCATCCTCCTGCTGGACTGGACTGGGGTGGGGAGCACAGCCAGCTCCCAGCAGAGCCAAGGCCAGGCACATTCTGCATGGGCTCCACACTGCTCTTGAACCCTTGCTGTTCTCATTCTGCCTCACCAAGGACATTCCAGTTTTTTGAGTTATCTCAGGGCTGTTTGGCTAAAAAAGGCTAGTTGTTAACTCTTTCATAACAAGAAGTCTTCCTCTGAAACCCAAAAATCTATGTAATACAGGGTACTGATACTTTTATCTCCTTCACATCTTCAGATAAACAGGCTCTTCTGAAATTTCAGTTGAAAGAGACACAAAAGATTATGTATTTAATTACCCACGTCCTGAAAATGATTTGCAGTCTTCTCAAAACACAGAAACTTGATATAGCCCTCTTTGATACCCTTGATTATTAACAGAGAGCAGTTTTCAATCCTGATTAAATAATGAAACAAATCTGAGACAAGTCTGAGACAAAAACATAGTTATCTCCAGGTACACGAAAAACTTTCAACAATTGTCTTGGCCCCACATTACACTTGCACATCATTGCTTTAATACCTCTATAATAAAAAAATAACTGTTAACAAGAAAAAAAGAACAATTATTTTGAGGTAGAGCTAGCTGACTTGCAGTCAAGAGAGAATGATAATAGCCTGAAGGGAGAACGATGGTAAACTGTACAAAATAAGGAATGTTGCAAACTTTTTCCTGCAGGTTTAACACTTGGGAGGAGAGAGGTGGGGCAGAAGGCAGGACTACTCTTCTGCATGTGTGGGGCCTGACTGAAGGCAGAAACAGCTGCTGTTTGGGTAGAGACTCCTTTGATGGTGGTACCCAAGCAAGCCAGACTTGTGACTCTTAGATAAAATGTATAAAACACAGATGAGTCTGCAGAGCCCAGTTAGAAGAGGTGGATGCAGTTCCTTGGGTTCTCTGTTGTAAATAACAACTTGTCCCCCAAACCACATACCCAGGCAAAATCTGAACTTCAGTAAGAATAACAAAAAACACAACTAAGAAAATAACAAGAGATATCAACATACTTCATTTTAAACAGATTGAGATTTGGAAATTGCCTTCCATTCATTTGCCTTTTAGCAGCATAACACCAGCTACAAACTGGAGTAAGCAAGTCCTGCTTGGACCTCATCTCAACACAAGCAACACGCTTGTGGATGGCCATCAGCTTGCACACCATATGCACAAGCAGGGTGCCTGCAGCTCAGGAATGCTGTGCATTGGTAAGATTGTGTGGGAAAACACATGTGGCACCTGCTGAGACCCTACAGGCACTTTCCAATACCTTACTCCTTCAAGAACACTACATAAACAAGTGGAATTCCTCATTCTGAGATTTATAATGTATGGGTGGGCAGATTGTTGTGCCCACATGGTGCCTCTCTGAAGCCAGCGTGGCTCCATGCAGGTGCAGCTGTCCATGTGCATGTAGTAAACTGCAGGCTCAGAGTTCGTACTCTTATAAAACAGAAATAAAATCAAAGACACAAGAACTAGAAACTGCTTTACACTTCCCCTGCACTCTAAATAAATGAATTTTCTGGAGAGAAATAACAGAACTGATGCTGGTTCAATTTCTCTTTCTCTCTGGATAGATGCCTGAGGAAATGTCTCCCCAGAGCAGCTTGAAAAAGGCAGCAGCACATATTTTTGCTTGCAAACCAAGGATATTGGAGTAATGGTAATCTAGTCAGGGTAAACTATAAAGAAGTATGATTCACTACTGCTGAATCTATTTTGACTTCTTTATGTACACATGGCTCCTCACAAAGAAAAGATCTTGGCTGCAATGTGCCTGGCTTTGTCAGGTCCTCCAAGTCTGGCTGGGGAATGCGTGGGAGGGGCACAAAGCAGACAGCTGTTCCTATAATCTTTGCTAACCTCCTGTTTCGTAACTGCTAGGTCATATTATACAGCAAGCACATTGTAAGGATTACCTTTCAAAGCAGCCCTGCCTATACAGTTGTTGCTATGAGGATACTCCATGCTGGCATACGGCGCACAAAGCAGAGCCTCTGCTGTCTGAAGAAGAAAGGAAATGGGTCAGAACCCCTGTCTCCTCTCACACTCTCAGAAAATACAAGCCCCATTTCAGCCACCTGAGTTCTCAGTTCTGAGGCTGGGAGTCACAGACTGCAGACTCATTAAAACAAAGTGTTTCAGTATGCTGCTCACTTTGAATGATGCCAGTTCATCACCTTAGCATTGATTCAAGAGCCTCTTCCCATGAGCCAGCAGAGACTCGCAGAACTTATTTCATCAGTTTTCGCATTTAATTACTTGGTCTCATTTGCTGTTTTGGTGTTTGAGAAACCTCAGAGGACAGCAAAGCTTAGTGTCATGACAGAAGCCATTTTCAAAGCAAGATTATCTCCCCCTCCTTTTCTTCCAACTGCATGTAATTTCCAGTTTTTAAAAGGGAAAAAAGAAAAGAAAAGAAACCAACAAAAAGCAACCTAGCCAGCAGCCAGGCACATGTCACCATGATATTAGGGATGCAGCATCATTGTTCTCATACACCCCCTCAGCATTCTTTGTGTGGATTTCCAACACAGGCAGATCTTCAAAACAGTTTTCCTCAAACAACACCTATCTTTTGACAGAGATAGCAAGGCTCTTAGATGGCAAAGTTAAGCAGCAAACTTTGCAGCCACTTCCACGTTTCATCTTTGTGGCAGATATGCAACCAGACACTTTCCTATCACATTTGAAGTTAATATACTGGGGAATTATTCTTTTCCCACACCAAGGTATACATGACAGATAATGCAGAGAATGCCAGGGCAGACCATGATTCCACTCTGCTGTGGTTTCACAACA
This sequence comes from Melospiza melodia melodia, assembly GCF_035770615.1. Classification (NCBI taxonomy): domain Eukaryota; kingdom Metazoa; phylum Chordata; class Aves; order Passeriformes; family Passerellidae; genus Melospiza; species Melospiza melodia. The sequence continues at coordinate 135,536,786 of NC_086195.1, forward strand.
CAAGGGCAGCTCAGAAATACCATACACTTCGTATATGGTATTCTCGCCACTTCGTATATTAAACATATATTGCACGACTGAATTAGATTTAGGAGTTTTTGCTTCACTGGGTGTTTTAAGAGCCAGAACAACACTTGTGGATTAGAAGACAGTTCAGACAGGCTTAGCTGCAGCAGCAGGGCAGAGCACAGCCCACAGACCTGCGTGCGGCCTCCACAAGCATTCCTTTCTCCCCGCCTGAAGAGTAATCCGTCATGAAAGCTTGTTTGATTTCCATAATAGAAAACAGCTCAAGAATATAGCAACATATTTTTCAGTCCCTCCGTTGAAACTGAGTGTTTTCTGTTTTAAAAAAAATAGTTGTCGAAGCGTTTTTTGTGAGAAAGTCTGTTAAGCCCATTGTTTGGGGACTACTTTTAAGCCCCTGTTCTTCAATTTCCTGAGTCGTGCCTTAAGCGGCAGGTTGTAATCACTTCCATACTTCACAATATTTTAAATATGCCCGTTTCAATCTACAGTCATAAAAAAAAGAAGACAAAAAGAGTGAAGTATAGCAAGTTTGATTTTCTAACCATTAGCCATTTTACAAACAATATGGAAAGGCTATGACCTGCGACAGCTTTTTTTTTCCATCTCCTTTTTAATAATGTTTTATATAACAAATACAAAACACTTGAAAGATTACAGCATTTAAGATGTCTTTTCTGTTACATATTCATTGAACAAGAAGACTGGTAAAAGCCAAATTTTCTTATATTTTTACCTTCCCAATAACTTCTTTTCTCCAAGTGAAGGAAAAGGCTTGCTTCTATTTTGTTTCCTTTTCTGGAATTAGTGCTTTTATGAGCTAAAGATGCAGAAGAGTATCAAATCATCCACTAAAGCTCAGTGCTCAAGAGGAAGAGAAACAAAAGCTTTACTGTGTCTATGATTCTTCCTCTCTTCCAGACCAAAAGCTTCTGAAGGAATTTTTGTTCTATATTAAATGATCAAAAAAAAAAAAAAAAAAAATCAACCATAAATTTTATCTGTTGGTGTCTTCTATGGGAGCAAAACCTAATCTAGATTTATGCAAAAATGTACAAGGTGTTCAGCAAAAACAATCGCAACATTCTTGAGAAGGTGGAATAATTTGAAGACATGAACTACATACAAGCAAAGTGTACTCCTGTACTTAGTAATTTTTGAGAATTTGGAGTCAATTAGCAAAACCTTTAGCTAAGCCCAATAACACATAAAACAATTCTAGTTAAGAGCTTTTGGACTGAATTTTGAACACAGTTTACAGCACAAAGCAAAAGACTTCGAACATGTTTTGAAGTAGTGCAAAAGTGTTTGCATTTTACAGTGACCCAGTTAAAACTTCTTCCTCTGTGAAAACCTGCATAAATAGGGTGTACTATGGTTCTGATATTCAGAGAAACAGGCTTCAAGCATATCACTCAACTGTTATATTGGTCTGCCATCTGTAGGCCACTGAGAAAACTCTTTCCTCCTGGAATTTCAGACAGCTTTGTTCTTTACTCTGCATTTTTGAGGAGATAGCAATCAGCAGCATTACCATCCTGTACACATCATAAAGAGCTGATTTGCAAATCACTCCAGATTCTTGATCATCACTAGGCATTTAACACTCCCCACCCAGGAAACCCCAAGATGCATAGTTAGTCTGTTAGCTTCAGATCTAAGGGTAGACCAGGATTATTAAATTGTGAACTAGAGCCTCAGGAATGGTCATTTATACCTTCTCATGTATAAATGAGAAGGTCAATTATACCTTCTCATGCCCCATGTCTTTAAACATCTTACCCTTGCCATGCTGAATTGTAATTTTATTATATATGCGTATGCATTTATATATGAAAACACATTCTTTCATCTTGCACGATTTCCCTGTGGGTTTCTTCCAAGTGTCACACAGAATGTTCTTGAGAGATGCCACATAAGTAAAAGAAAAATCCAACAGCCTTACAATGCAAAATACTCCCTCTCTTTTGAATGTCCTCAGTCAACCTCGGCTGCAATTAGATGTGAGCACTCAGATTCTGCAGGAAACAGGAACTGCTGTGTCTGCATGTCATGCTCACAGATGTCACTTAGACTGCTTGGTAGGAACAAGTGTTCCCTTGGAAATTACTCCCTTTCTAGCTGTTAGGAGAGAAGATGATTAAAATAAAAAAAATAATAAAAAAAAAAATCACACTCCAGAAGAGTGGAGACAGGGCACAGGTAGAAGTCTCAGCATCAGAATCTCCTGAATTTGGGAAGGTTGTCTAGCACTTTCCAGGGTGTAAATTAAGTTATGGTCCACTGGGATTGTTGTGTATCACACCAGCACAGACACACAAAAAATCCCCTTAGACTCACATGTTCTGCATTCCAATGACAAGCTATTTAAGTATAAATTACTTGGAGGAAGTTTTTTTCCATAATTCACAGCCTTTCTAGAGTGAAAGGCAAAGAACTCTTTAGGTTTAAAAAGTTGGTGAATAGTTTCATGCAATATGCATCAGTGATAATCAGCAATTGTAATGATCACAGCTCCAGTGCTGAAGCATGGAAGAAACTGGATACAGATTTATAATCTGTAAAATCAGAAACTCTTGACAAGTCTGTGGTACTGATGAAGTAAGAGATGATCTTTTTGTTCAGACATTTCAGACCACTAAAATCTACCCTGCACAGTCTTGCCAAGTTTCACACAGCAAAGAACATCTGCACTGCACCATATCTTATTGATCTGTGAGCAGAAATGTCCTGGCTGTTGCTGAACAGCTGAATCACTGGGGACACAGAAGGAGCTGAGGAGTCCCTGCTCAGACCAGTTCCAGTGGGATTAGGCTCCTTCCATGACTCTGGCCACTGGAGCTGTCTAAAGCTGGGCTGCACAGCACTGACATTCGCTTGGAGCAGCTTATATTTCCAACACTCGCGTTTTTTTCCATATATTGTGCTTTTACTGTCTCTTTGTGTGTCTCTACAGCTGGTGGATGTGGTCAGCACAGTTGGAGTTTGTGCCCAAGTCGGAAAAAAGTCAGCTATTACAAAGGAACAAGGAGGCTAAAAATCCCTACACACAAAAGCTCCAAAAATTACACCCTACTTCATGATTCCCTGCATCTATCTCTTCATATAATAAACTGCATTTTTTGGAAACAGAGCTGTTGCTGAAAATACAGACCATCATCTGTTATTCCAGCCTTTACTCCCTAAAATTTAAAGGTGAAATACTTAGTCAAATCACCCACTTCAAAGCATGCTATAATATTTTCTTTCTGAAAGCTGCATTGGATTTCTCATCCAGAAATGCACTTTAAACACAAGGTATAGAAAGGATAAGCCATACTACTAATTTATTTACATAAAAAAAAAAAAAATCAGAAGAAAACCCTACCAAACTGTCACCAATACTGTGTGCTCAGTTCTGCCTTGGATGGCAGAACCTGGAATTTTACCTCACTTTGAAAAGAGCACAAGAGGAGTTTTCCTACACTTCCAAAAACCAAAGCAGTGCTTCAAAGGAACAGAGAGTCAATATTCTTGCAGCACATCCTAAGGTGTAATTTCTGGGGATTACCAACATAATCAGCAGAAGCAAGTGCAGACAAGCTGCATCTATCAAATGGGCTTCCTCATTTTTTAGGGCACTTTGGGCTTATTATTTATCAAGAAAAAGTAATAGCTATAGCTTCCCAATCCTACCTGAGCACTTTAGCATAAATCTAATTTCAAATTCATTTAGAAAACCCTACTATATTGTCATGGTCTCAAAAAATGACCAGTAAATATTATAATGAGGATTCACCAGTAAATCAGATCAAAGAGTCAAGAACCCTCTTTCAGACAGGTGTCTGAACTTTCTGCACTTCAGTACAGAACTTATACTTCCCTTGAATTATCAATATCCCATGCATGGTGATTAGCTTTAGAGGTGCTAACTCAGGGTCACTTTTTATTAAATATTCTCAAGGCTTTGTTTCTTTCCCTCCTTCTGTTCAGTCCTAAAGATATTGTCTTCAGAACTTGTTTGGACTCCTGCTAGTTTCCAGCCTCCAAACTCTCCTTTGGAAGGGAGTTCTACAGTCTAACTGCATCTGGTAGCAGAAGCATATACTTTAATGCATAAAATAAATAAATAAATAAACTAAAAAGTCTCTTCCTCGCTCCCACTTTCCCCTACCATTCAAAATCCCAAATTTCAAAACACAACACAGGCTCTGATTTCCACCTAATTTCTTCTGGACCTTGGACTGGAGGGTTGCACTGTGCAGGCAACCGAGCACTTTGGCTCAGACTACCAGACAAATTTTTTTAATCTAATCCTAAACTGCCTTGGGAACAAAGAGTGTTTCAAAACACAGACTGCCATAGCCAAAATACAAATTTAGCCCTAATGCGGAGAAATGTTAAATCCAGAGGAGGATTTTTTTCTATTGTGCAGAGCACAGCTGTGGGCTGAAGTGTCCCACAACAAGACTCAGCATGTGTGCAGTCCTCAGCTCCAGCAGGAACGTGGCTCATGTCCTGGCCAGTGACAAAAATTTCCTGGTGACTACCACATGATTATATCTGTCACAAATCCCAGGCTGAACAGGAGAAAATCTGGGTCTGGGAATTTGAACTGTCATTCAGAACTTGAGACAATGAGGCATGTTTCTAATCATTCTACTTTTCAAACAGAGTTGTTTTTTTTTTTTCCTGTGGCAAATAAATTGGAAACAAATCTGAAAGTTATATCCTTGCACACCTGTGAGCTCAGTGAGCCTCTGCAAGTCTATTCTCACAGCTTGAAAACTGAGAGCACATAACCCTGCTGTGATCCTAGGTGAGATGAGGTGATCTCTGATGAAGGACCAATTGGATTATTATAAACAACTACCACTTAAGATTAGCCCTTTTCCTAAAACACCACTATAAATACGAGTTATGGGGTTCAGTATGGGCATATCTGGGCGGCTACTCCATGGTTTGCAGCCCTGTGAATGTTAGGCTACATTTTCTGATTACTTTTTTGGAACTCTATAATTACTTCTGTATTTAAATATATTACATATTTATACACACACACAGACTTGCTGGTCAATACAGGTGTCCTGTGGCCTAAATAAAAACCACTTCCTGATTAGATGGAAGACAAGAACAATATTAACTTTGAGAAGAGGACAAACAGTATTGTCCGAATTTTCACAACTTCTCTTGCCTCAAAACTGCCAGACCCCAATATATTCCAATACTTGACTGTTCCAGCTGTGAAAACAAACTTTTCAAAGTTCTCAAACAGCAGGCCTTCACATTTCTGGGAAATGAAACACTACTAGTTGTTTTATTTATGGTATCTTTGCTTTATGACAGTTAATGAGCTGTAATTTTATAAAAGAGAACAAAAACAATACTTCATGCCATCACAAATAGCCATCAGCATTATTTATTGCAGATGTTTTAATCTATTGTGGTAATAATGAAACATTCATTGTTTTGCTACCCTGAGCTATCTGTGAGAAATTTAAAATGACAAAAGCTTGCTCTCCCTTTCCCCCCCGAAGCTTTTTTGCTCCTTTCCAGAAGGTTCTGTTGTGGAAAGGATAATGACGCGCTTGGTAAAAACCAGCATCATGGAGGAAACAGCCAATGTATGAAAATAGTTTCCTGATGAAGTCTAACCATTGCTTCCTGCAGAGTGCAACTGTTTGGTAGACAAACAGGACATAACGTTTGTGATTAGAATCCATTAAACCCTCAACTCCATGATATTAATGTAAAAGAATGTTTCACAGCATTTTGTCAGCGGTTTTACTATTGTAACTCGAAGACTTCAAAGAGCAAGTTGAAAACCATCAATTCAGATGCATCCAGCCTCTGTTCTGATTAGGAACACCCATGGCTACTCAGTGATCTTATCAAAGCCAAGGAGGCAGGTTCACACATGCCAGAAAACACCTGCCAGCTGTGGCCATGCTAACACAGAGCAGTACATCGACCCAGAGTCCCCAAACTCAGCCAGCAACTCTGCACTGTAACCTGCTTTGAATCAGCCAAGAGTTCAGGGCTGGAACCTGCCAAAAGGCAGCTCCTTCATGGTGATTCTTTGGCTTCCTACCTACTAAGCAGTGATAGAAATCTGGGGTGATTTTACCACTAGAGCTGCCTCTACTTTCTCTCAAAATCATCAGGGGCAAATAAAGCCCAACCAAAACCAACCAAGTCCCTGAAGACTTGCAGGACCAAGTTCTTGAGCTGTGTCTCAGTGAACATTCCAGATCATTCCCCCTATTGCTCAGTTAGCTCAAATATTGACTAATGCAGCCCCACTTGCCTGGTAAAACAAGTAGACAACTTAATTTATAGCAGGTTTAGCATCTGTCAGGCAAGTAACAAGACAATCATTCACAAGGCTCTGTACCTAAGAGTGCGGGCAATTACTCAGCCGTCTGGAAAAGACAAAAGAAAAACTGAGAAATTTCGTGTGGTGAGCTCATGTTCCAGCGGTTGATTTTCTGCAATAACACTAAGGAGCAGGGAGCCCAGCTTCCACAGCTCTGCAGTGTCTGCCAGCATTGTGGTTTCACTTGAAGTCAAGTTTAATCACATAGGAGAGAGTGAGCTGCAGAAAATGGAGATGTGTTGGGGAAGAAGACCTGTAGCTTAATTGAAGCTGTCTAGATATCATCATTCCGTTCTTATTGTTAAAATTCAGGCATAAGGAAAGGAACAATTTGTTTATATCACAGCTAAAACTTAACTCTTCAAAGATTATTGTATGAGCTACTTATTCAAGTTTCCCTGAAAATTACCCCCGTGTTCCAGCTGCAAGGATGCAACACATGCTCACAGGATGCACAAGCTTACATCCAGCTCCTTGCTCAAAGGAGTTCCCAGCTCCAGACTTATCTTGTAGCTATGAATCTTAGACAGAGTGACTGGAAGTGCAAGATGAAGCACAACCCTCCACACCCACATTCCTACCCTAATCCCTCATTTCCACTGCTCACAGCAACGCAGACAGTGCGAGGCGAGCACCAGGGAACCACAGATCACACTGGTCATCACAGCTCATCAGAAAGGGTCTTAAACACCCAAAGAATTCACTTGGCATTCATTATGGAAAGAAAAATCATGTCTTGAGAAAGAAGGCTGCAGCATCAAAAGATCATTGTACCTTAAAAAGCTCTGCTTTTTTCTCTCAACATCTCCTGTAGCAACTATAGATAGAATTTAACTGTGAATCCTGCCCATGTAAAATTACAATTAAGCTCACTATTGTTATAGTTGGACTGCATTGCATCCCTTAAAGCATTTCTAAGCATTTCAGGTACCATTTCACCTACCTTCACCCTAGCCATAAAACAGGTAACATCTCAGAATATCCTGGCCTATTTTTCCAAGTGGATTAAAAGCCACAATCACCTAGCAACTTCCATTGCTGCATTTCCCTCATTCAAGCCAAGTCTCAGTTATGTCCTCACTGCCATTATCTGCCTCCACAACAGCCCTATCTCCACAGCTCTCAGTTTCCCCTTTGAACAGCTCAGTGATGGTATCTGCTGCAGAAATACCTGACCTCTTTAGTTTCAGGTTCCACAAAACTAACTTAAAAACTTAGTAATATTCATGCTGCAACAGAGATCTGGGCCTTGATGTTTGATTTACAGCTTCCTAGAGTTTGTTTGCTTGAGCCAAGAGATCTTTAAACAGGCGATTTGCATAGAGGTCTTTCACAGACTGTTTCCAATAGGGAGGCTTTCAAATGGAAAGCAAGGTAAATGCTACTGGCTTTTATCATCAGTGGAAGGAGATTCCTTCCCTGAGCTAGATGGAGCTCTTCAAGAGAGTTAATTACACTGCTAATGGGATAAAAAAGACAAAGTAACATTCAGACATGACCTTAAGGCAACCACCCTGATGCAGAATAGGCAAACAGCACTCACTGCCCCTTTTACCTGAAGCAAAACCAGCCCTATTTCCTAGAGTAGCAAGTCTAACTCAGTTTATTTATTTTAAGCCAAAGATCCTGTGCTTCCACAGGTGAGCTAATGTCAGAGAGCAAGAACACCAAATATTTAGGTTCAATAAAGACTTTTCGTAAGTGTAAATACTCAACAGAGAATGTTGTTACATTAAAGGTAGAGATTTAGACATAGCCATGGAGAAGTTTCTGATAGTGCTGAAGATATGTCATAACTATAGGGCACTGTTCCTTGTTGGTATATTGTGACCTGTTATGCAAGATGCAAAGAAATATTACTTAAAAGCTGTAATTTTAAATTCTAACCCTTAGCTAAAGACATGAACTGCAAAGCCATCATTACATGCAAAAAGACTACTACAGCACTATGAAAAAACCAACCACAAAACAAAGCCAAAAAAACCCCATCAGTAAGCCAGGTGGTCACTCTGCCACACGACTTGCAGAAAAACCTGGGTTCCAAACATTAAACTGCAGTGGATTCAGTACCATCAAAAGCAGAAAGTCGTGAAGGATGAAGGCTTAGTCACGAGCAAGTGCCCCTCAAAAGTAGGAGGGTCAGTCTCATGCTCCACAAAACTCTGATGACTATTTGGAGATGCTTTTTGAGACAGCAGATCTTGACATGAAAAACAAACCAAAGAATACAAAATAGAATGCACCATCAGGCAATCCCAAATTGCTGTTAGCAAAGGTAATTGCTGAAGAGATCCTCAGACATCTTTCATCTTTATGTCAAATTTCACACCCAAACCAATTACCTGCAAATGTGCTGCTTTCAGCTGGAAAATAGCAAACCTGAAAAACAGCAGTTTTGTGCAACCACTCCCTTGAACTTTTATAAATGTTTTTATAGGGGGGATAATGGAGGATTTTCCAGTACAGCAAGGACTGCTGTTCCCACAGCTTCACAATATGAGCAACCTAATGCACCATGAATTATCCCTTAAGAGCTTTTAGCACAACTATTCGTAGCATTTACATGGCATGTAAAAATGATTAGGAAGAAACTACAGACAATGAAGTAAAATGCAATTATTATTTACCCACCCTAAGACTAAAGGCAAGATACAACTTTGACGGTTCCCCACAGAAACGTATACAACTTATTTAGCTGTCAGAGCCCCAGTTTTATGTGTTAGATGTTATAATCATCAATTCCACCTCAATGTCTTGTAATCAAAAGGGTTGTTTTGCTTTTCAGCTATCTTAATCATCTCAATGAGATCAACCAGCCTCAAAGTCTGTTAGATACCATTTTTGTGAATTTCAGTGAGGAAAGGTTGTAAAGACTCGCTTTGATATTCTGGAGTCAGTAACAACAAAAGTTTTGCCTCTAGATTAACAAGATCAGACCTAGATATATGCCATGTGCCTCACCACACCTAGAGCCCTGCAACCAAAGTAAGACAGCAATTAAAAAAATAAATATCAAAACAACAAAGCAACTAACTAAAACCAGTCCACAAGGCAAGCTTTAACCACAGAAGTTTGAACAACACAGAGAAAAGGATTAAAAACCAACAATGACTGAAAGAAGAAGTTATTTTTGCTTTGTCTACCCAGGACAATTTAAGCTACCAACTCAAGGCTAAAACAATGCTATTGTTTCCTCAGAGAAAGCTACCTGGGCAACCTGTTCCCACCTCAGTGTTTTCATCTCCCTGCCCCTCCAAGGGGCCACACACTAAGGTTTCCTGCTTCTCAGATTGTTTCATCTGTTTCCCAGAACAGTTCAGCAGTAATCTCTCCAGACTGGATTACAAATATCCACAAATTAATCATCACCACTGCGGTTACAGTACTTAAAAACACCCAAAACCTGCTCAAGAACAAACCAAGCTCAAGTTAAATTAACAGTGAAAGCCACCAAGCCAAAAAACCAACACATGGCATTTTCATAATAAAAGTAAGATATTTTATCTCTGTTTTATCAAACAGTTCTGTAAGTAACACTTACCTTCAGCTCCCACATCATTCTAAAGTCTTTAATTCTGCAAGACCAGTCTCCTGATGGGCTGTTGTCTCTCCTGCCACCCTTCTCTCACAGCCACACAGCTCCACAGCTGGCATAAATCAATCTCATCATTACATTTATTCCTACCAGCTGAGGAAGGGGCCTCTTTTTACTCTGTAGCTTGGAGTACACTTCATCTACTGTGCCATTTGTCATCTCTTATTGCAGCAGCCTTAGCCCAGAAATGGTTATGTTTCTGATAGACTGCCACTATCCTTACTGTAACAGGCACCTGACAACACATTTTCCTGTCAAATTCTTGACAGTGAAAGTAATTTAAAGATCTGTGATGATATATTATTATAGTTATTGAAATCAGATTCAAGTCTTGAGTGTGATGAGCAAGGGTTTATTACTTCAGACTGGGGGTTGTCTTACACTTATTTCTCTCCATAGGTGGACTGGAGATAATTCATAGCTGTGAATCAAAACACTTGGCCAATTTAACACCAATTTTTCATTCTCATTCATACAATGTGCACAAGCCCTCCACTTATTTAGAACCCAGAACCCTTATAGACAGCTGACTGCCCCAAAGTCTGAAAATTCCTGAACCATTCTTTTCCCCATCACTTCTCCTTTTTGGTTTGATGATCATATTTGTTGCATATACAACACATTTAAAAAGGACAAGTTCTGGTTTAGGATCAATACTTCTGATGCTCATCCTATTAAATATACTACTGGCATTTCCATGAGATGAGAACACTGTGAGCTGTTTCCTGCAGCAGGAACCTGAAAGGATTTTTCTCTCAAATGTTAAAATACAACTGTCTATATAAATATTCTGAACAAAGACAGATTTACACTGTAACTTTATACTGCATGTGAATAACAACATTACAAAGAATTAATGCAGGAATGGAGTTTTTCTACATTTTTATCATCCTTCTTAAATTCAAATTTATAATCTATGCATGCACTTTTGGCGAATTAAGAAAAATTTGTTTGTACCAGTAAGTTGATTTCAGCAAACCAGAATAACAATTGTAGCTGACAGTTATGTAGCTGGAATGGCTAAGGTCCTAGATCTGTTTGAGAATTAAAATCTTTTTTGAATTTTGTATATGCATTTTACTATAAAATTACATTACTGAGGCTGAGGACAAAAATAAACACAAATCTTCTCACAGTAATGAAGGTATCACATTGAAATAAAAGTGCATTACATTCAATAGCATATTATCCCAACAATCTTAAAGTTTTCAACAAATATTCTTTAAGAAGTTCAGAATTCTCCTTTCAATCTCATCTCTGCACTTTCTAACTCTCAAATGAATTTGTTAGTTGTCAGAAGTGTATGAATGCTATTAATAGCAACCAAAGTTGCAGCCTGGCAAAATTGAACACCTTTTCCTTTTTAGTGCCTTTCCTCCAAAAAACGAATAACTTTTTTAGAACTCTCAGCACCAAGATCTGGATATTTTTCCACAATGCCATCCCAGATGAAAATGAGTGGTGTTAATTAAGCAAAATTGGCCTTATTCCTTTTGAATGAAAGAACTATATTTCTGTAAGTAAGCACACAAGTGTGTTTGCTCTGAATAACTGCAGCAGGTAAAGATAAAGATAAAAATCTCCCATAGCCACATATTTCAGCAAGTACTTGTGGCCACCTGGCTCTGGAAGCTACTGGTTAAGTTACTGTATAAAAATATGGAAATTGTGCACTAAATACACAAAATACAGTTAGACTCAATGATCTTCATGGTCCTTTCCAATCTAAATATTTCTATTATTCTATGAAAATGTGATTCTTTCTCTGAACTTGGCAATTGTATCCAAAGAATGTGCTGTGTGAGGGTGCAAGGATAATTTGCCTGCACAAATGAATTGTTAATGTTGGGTATTTGCATTTTTCTGAATGGGTAAAAACACTTGATTTACTGTAGCATGCTGGAGCACGAGGTAAGAAAGAATTGAAGAAGTGCAAAAAGTTGGAAAAAGCTTTTAAAAAGCACAGGAATAGTGTAGGATGATTTTTTTTCAGGAATTGGCACTGACAAAAGAGATTGAGGAAAGAGTACATTTTAAAAGAAACCTAATTAGAACTTATTTTATGGAAACTCCCGCTCTTCAGGACTGCAGCCTGAGTGTAAGTGCTGAGCTGAAGTATGGTAGTAACACACAAGCAAAGATCTTCAACATGTTTTTATGAATATTCACAGAGCAGAAAAGGAGTTGTATGAATGTGAAATCACATTCAATGTACTTGGCAGCTTTGGTGTGTTCTTTAGTATTTTATGGTTTTTCTCCAAATGCTAACCTTCTGAAATAGGTGTAACTCTGCTGCAAGGCACTGACATTTGGATGTAAAATACCATCCCAGTAAAACATATTTTCCAAGAGCTGTACAAATAATCAGAACACACTTCCAGGCTGGGGCTGTGTGCATACATAGGAGAGATTTGGGCTTTGGGGCTCCACTTGTTTTCAAGATCAAAACTCTGAAATGTACCTATAACATTTCACTTGAAGTAAAAGCGTCATATCAGGCAAAGCTGGGCTCAGACTGGCTAAACTGGAGAGTTTAAGGAGATGTTTTTTGCTAAATAGAACCAAAGGTGTTTTAACAAGTTATTGCTTAGAGGAGTAGCTCTAACACTTCTCTGCTGCATCTCAGTTGAAAACAATTTTTAAAAAATCAAGCTGCTATGAAAGCTGCTGAGGAAAGCAGATGTACATATCACATCTGATATCACATCTCAAAAATTCATGCAGATGTATTATTGTTTTATTGATATTTGTCTAACTCTTGCTTAAATAGAGAGGTTTAATCCTAATTGTTACCATAGCATGTTTGAAAACCTAAATATTCAGATCTCCTCTAACCAGCTAATGAGAAGCTGCTTTCTGCTGCTTTTTATTCCAGAGCCTCATTTTGTCATACTGAGTTTATAGCTTACACTTTTTCTCTGGAGAAAGCAACAATTATCCAAGTACTGAGTAAAAGCTTCTGGTGTATGTGAGAGACATATACACTGCTGTGCATGCTTTACAAGTGCTATAAATTTGTTTTCCAGCTCTGTCACAAAAGAATTCATTCCTGTTGGTAATTCATTACTCAACCATTGAGCAGGTCCTACTTGGCAGACTCCTTGCCATCAGAATCTACTTTTTAAAATATTTGCTTCTCTATATAAGTGATGGGGACTGCTGTGTGTAATCTTAAGCCTGATTTATTGTTTGGTAATACCTTATTCTTGCTTAGTGAATAATATCACTCAAATGCAAACCAGGACTTTTTATTAGAGCACAGAGACTCTGATTTTCTGAGGTGGTTTCAGTGCACTATTGTGTAACTGCATTCTTCTAGGTCACATGTCAATGAGATTGATCTGACTGTAAGCATTCAGTTGTTCCCCAAGAAACACACTTTATTGCATGTTTTCCCTGTGTCTGAGAAGCCTTTTCCTGCCTGCTTTGGATTTATGTATTCCTGGATACGTTCTTGTCTCTTAGGACATTTTCTGTTTCATTGAGGACCCCAGGCCCATAGCAGAGGTATGATGCAAATAAATGTTGTTGCACGTTGAGTGGTCCAAAGGCAAACTTTACTCTAATGAGCTTAATTTCCCTAGGCTCCCCTTACTGGCTCCTGCAGCAGAAACTCTCTGCTGAGAGGCTTTGAGAGAGAGAGGCTAAACCCAGCCATTACAGAAACACCACCCTTATTTAGTTACTACCTTAATTGACTTATACATCTGGTCTCTTGGACTCCAAACAAAATGTTAAATCATTTGATTGTTCTGCAACCCAGAGAAAACACATTTTCCTCCAGCTGAAAAAGCTGCTGTAGGTTTTGCAAAGCTTCTTAAGTCCTGAAACTATGACTTTAATTTTTATTTTCTTGCTTATTTGTTCCTTGTGAGTTGCTATCATTGTGAGAACAAGGTACTGGAAAGCATTCTTGCACAGCAGGAGAGAACCTGCTGCTGTATATATAATCACAATCTTGCAGAACTATCACCAGAAACTGCGCTGAAGAAGTTTTATCAATAAAGAAATGCTTGTGCTAATCCAGAGTTACATTTGCTTTCTACCTCCACTGCAATGTCCTCAAAAGCCCACATATGCCCAGATATTTATGGATTGCCCCTATTTCCCTAGCTGCTCATAACATATGGCAACACTGTCAGCAATCATCATAAAATACATGGGGAGCCAGGAACACGTACAAGGGATACCCATATATAGACTTTGCACTCTACACTGACATATCAATTTATCTTTTTTTTTTTTAGCAACACCATGTTCTCATGAGCAAGAATCTCATGACAAGAATCTGTAAGGCTACTAATTTTCTGTGTGGCTTTTGCAGATTCTTATACACATTTTGTCTATCATTGAATTCATCCATGTAGTAAAAAAAAACAAACACAGAGCTATTTATAGCCCATGGCAGGGACATGAAGAAAATGGATCAATTAATGTCTTTAGACACTACAGTTCCTGTCAGGTTGCTATATTATATTTCTTGGGCTGGAGCTACTTCAGAAACAAAATGCTTTTGATAAAATACTATCACAAAAGGAGGCTGAGTTCCAGGACAAACTAACTGTTCAGATTGCCTTTTGAGGAAATACTATTAGGTGACCACTGATGATCCCTGTAGTTAAGTGACACTAAGTTAGAAAGGGAAAATTGGCTCATTCTGATGGAACACATTTTCACAGAGCAGAAGGTGCTGCAGCTGCAGAGGGAAAGAGGGAGAACTTCTCAAAGAATGTGTTAGGAAACAAATCAATTGCATTTTCTGTTCTCTAGATACAGGATAAATCTCTCCAAAGTAAATATGGTACAGATCAAGACATCCAACAGAATGATGGCCAACACTTTACACAATATGATGATATATTAAACATACATCCAAATTCACAAATCTAACCTTACCTGACTCACAGTCTGAGATTTTAATATTTAAGATTAAGAAAGAAGAGGTGGGAACTTTCTAATCTGGGTGGGATAAAATGCACGTCAAAGATTTTCTTTGGCACCTGCCACATCATTTTCATATTTCTCTAACAGTTCATATGAAAAGGTTTTCTGGAACACAGCAGACACCCCTGGGAGACAATCTGACAGAACAGGCTCGAGTCTGCATCCCCCAGCACAATAGCATCATTGCTTCTCAGCCTACAATTTCTACATTATCTGGGAGGTGCTTATGTACACAGACTATCAGATGTCCAATTAAAGCTTAAAGGTGCTGCATATAAAATGCAAACTAAAATGTTTACAGTCATTAAAAAGAAGACATTAATGTCATAGTGTTATATGAAACTAAGCAGGATCTGCTAAAAAAAAAAAAACAAACACTGCTATTCATGGCCATGTGATTTTTAAATCAAATGCTGGATATAAACCCATCAGAAGCTGGCATATAAAACTGTTATATTCCCAGTGATCTGAAGAAAAAGGAAAAGCTAAGTCAGTGAGAGTTTATTTTCAATGAAACAAGTAGTTAAATTCTTATGTTGCTGAACACACACAAATGGAAAACGAAAAAAAAATCTTTATTGGTACCTGAACATTAACAAATCACACTAACATATGTTAAAGCAACCAGAAATTGTTTGTGAGAAAAATATTGTCTTTGGATACTGTTGGAAAGGCACAACTGGTGTTAAGAAAGAAAAAAATTATATTTGTAAAATTTTACTGAAAGAACTAGAAAAAGCAAAAAGGATTGGAATATATATTTACTAGATTCTTTGTTTTGGGGGGTTTGTTTTTTAAGGAAGACCTACACAGAGACTGTATATCGGACAAAGTTAAAAACTCATTTTAAGTAATATCTTAAACACTACGCATAAAATTAACATCTTGTTACAGTGTCCTGTAACCTACTCTGTTTGAATTACTAATGTTATGTGTTGGTTGCTCTTTACACAAAACAGTAGTCTTTCTCCATTAACAATACACAGGCCCCATCTGTTTCTCATTAAACACCCTGCTTTTTCTGTAGTGTGCTGTTTCTGTGTTGCTGAAATTTCTCTGAGAATGCAGGGGTTCCATAAGTAGGATTTGGGTACATTCTCAAAGCTCTGATTCACACAGAAAAAGAAGGGTTGGTAGATGGGTAGAATCCCCACGTGTCTCCTCACCTGCACCAGCCAAACCTACCCCAGGTAACCCCAAAACATGAAGGGAATTCTCTGTGCACTGTGAGAGAGTCAGGATTTGTTCTGGGAGAGCAGGGATGAAGGGAAGAAAGAGAGTGAGATCTCCACAAGGTAGCTCCTCTCAGCAAAGCCTGTCAAGGAGAAAATGCTAATGAAAATGGAGGGAAGAAAAGCAGCTCCATGTTCTGGACTGCAATGTATCAGAGGAAACATTCCACAGGGGTGATTTCCCAGTCTGACAATTCAGTCCTTGATGGAAGCCAATATAATTGAGAGAAGCAAACTGATTGATTCTGAACACGTGTGAAAGAACACCAAATAAATGTAATTCTAAAAGTACAGTCTTCAGCTCAAGTCTTCACAGGCAAAATGCTTCACACTAAGATTTACAAGACAGCATACCCAGGATTTAATTTCTGTGATTCATGCATTTTTCACACTTATTACTCAAATATAGACTTTCAGTATGTTGTGATTGCTCACTGCCTATCTCCACCCAACTATGCAGTTTTGGTTTTTTTTTAATCATACTCAATCCTGAGTAAAAAGAGGCTGACTCACCAAAGGTACAAAGGATAAAAAGCATTTTGCTTTAGTCAGTTTGCATCACAGAAATGCCATATGATGTTGTATTCACAGTACCAAGTAAAACTAATTATGGTAAATAAATAATCTCATGCACTCTATTTTTTAAGAAGCAAACATGTTTTTCCTAAATATACTACTTATAAATAGAGACAATATCTTTCTGGAGACTGCATATGTGCTGTAAAATCCCTATTCATTCATATCTGTATCAAGTTTCTTTAGGTAGCATGCATTTAGTCCCTGAGCTAACTTACTCTAGGTTTTTGGTGCCTATTTGGATTGCAAACTTTTCAAGATAGAGAGAACAGTTGAAATACTTGGCATTTATTACTCTCAAGAATGCAAATATGAGTAGCCATACAAAGAACAGCCATTCCTCAATTGTTTGTTGACAAGTCCAGTTTAAATGGGTGTTTGCAAAAAATCAAGCATGTCACATCACTGGTGGGGCCACTGAACAAATATTTAGAAAATAAACTTGAGGTCACAAACTCTTCTTCAGCATTTGTAACAACAAGTTGGTTGCCTTGAGCTTGCTCTCCTTTAGTTTTGGAATAGTGAAATAAAGAAATGCAGCATTATCAACAACTTCCACTTTTGGAAGAGTCTGATTTGATGATTTTGTACTCTAACACAAATATCCAGAGACTGCTGAGGAAACATGAAGTACATGTTATCCTGGAGAGGCTCTATATGGAGCAAGCTTCATGTTTATTTTTTTGTTTCGCTAATTTTCTGTGTGCAACTCCTGCTTGACACTGAGTTCTGTTTCTTAAAAAAGCACATACAGGTTATCTAGACTAGATAGTGGTATTGTCATTAATCACTCACATAAAAATAAATATTTGTATGAGTATTCCTATATTGCCATAAGGATTTTTTTTTTTCTTTCATCTGTTTCAGCAGGGACACATTTATAACATCAGTAGTCCAGCACCACGTCATTATAAAGCAATAATGTCACTGGAGGGCAGACCTGAAGTAGGACAGTGATGAATGAACTGTTCATTTTAAGGATGCACTAATGGCACATCAGAAAAATATTTATTACCTAGAAAAATAAAAATAATTACAACTAAATCTATGTTTGCTTTCTGGAAGAATACACATGTATAAATTAAATAAGGAAAAAATAGACTTTGTCTCAAGAAGATGCTGCAGACATCTTTTCATTAAAAATCTTTCCTTAAGATTGGTTCTTCCTGAGAAGCTGAGAAGCTTCAGGAACAAAATGTAAACAATAGTTATCTGCTGCTATGGAATGCAACAGGTGACTATTATTTACATTTTTGTTCCTGAAACTTCTCAACTTCTCAGGAGTAAAAAATCTTAAGGAAAGATTTTTAATGAAAAGATGTCTGTGACAAGAAGGTATCAATGTATTCTGATGTCTAGCTCACTCTTGAAGCATTGAGACAGGTGTCATCATCTACAGAAATTATGTAAACAAAATAACCCCCATTACCCATTTATGGTCAACTCATGACATGGGAATCAAGACCTTTGTGAGAAATCCAAAATTATAAGAAAATATTTGTGTTTTGGGTAAAACATCTCTCTTAGATACAAGTAGCCCTAAACCACTGCTGTGTTGTAACTTGGATTTTTTCAGCCAGATTTTCTGATACTTCCACCTCCAACCAGAAGTTTCCATTTTGCTGAAATTTAACAGGTTCTTTGGAGAATCCCATACTGTAACTCTGATCTTACAGTCAGGATCCCAGTCCTTGAAGAGGCAAGAAGCAGAATCTCAAGGACAGACTAGAATCTTGAGCACAGCTGGTTCCTTGTTTTCATGGGAATGCTGGCTGCCCCAGGGTTTGTGACATGTAGGTTGGAAACACACAAGGTACTGGAAGAGATGCAATAGATTGGAAAAGCTTGAAAAAGCTTTAAAGAATGGCAGCTGGGGCACCAGAAAATTATGTGGTAGAGAAGAGGTCACAAGCAGAAGGGAAACTAATGCATAAAGTGAAGGGATAAAGATATTCTAAAGTACAAGCTCAGGCAATACAGCATTGCTCCAGCCCCAGCTGCTATTCCTATGGAGCAGACAAGAGACTCCTTTCCTTTTGCCTGATGTGGGAAAGTGTATTGACAGCGGGATTCCAGATTCACAGGGAGAGAGGAAAAGCAATCAAATGGGAAGCCCCCCCTGAAGAGAAAAAGGACACAGATAAAGTGCTGTGATTCTGAAACTTTTCACCCCTACCTTTATCTGTGATTCTGAAATTTTTCACCCCTACCTGTGACTCCAATCCTGGCCTTTCATCAGCAGTGGGACACAAAAAAATGTCCCAGTTACAGCTCTCAGCCCTGGAGGTGAGCAGTGAGTGTTTCAGTCTTGCTTGAGTTGGGAAAGAGCCTGAAAATGGAGGAGCTGAATATATCTACATACAAGGCTTAAAGTTTGCCCTAAGAGGAATGAGAAGGAAGCGCACTTTTCTATTTCTTGAGACTTCCTAATCATGGATTTAGATGTTTGGAGTTAATAATGGTGCTTTTGGCAGGAAAGCCAAGAATTAGAGCCTCATAATCTGCTTATCTAGGTACTGGGTGGTCCTCATGTTCATCTTTGAGTGCTTGTGCCTCATGATTCCATATATCTCCAAGCAAGGAGGCAGAGAGAGATGAATTATTGGTGAGTCTGGCTATCTAAGATAAGAATAAAATTGGGAATGCAGATCTGAGGATTTTAGTATCTCATGTAGAGAATTGTGTTAACTCTTCCATTGTCCTCAGATCATAGCTAAAATAAAGTGTTTAGAATAAAAAAGGATTAAGTTGCTCTTGTAATTATTAGGAAATACAAATAAAGTTTTATGATTCAACTACAGAATGATTTAAAATAAACTGTCAGTGAATATATTTAGAGGAGAATATACACAGGCTGGCTTTAAAAAATGGTACAGGAAGGTCCACAAAGGGAAATGGGCAATTATCTCTCAACATAACTAAGTCATCAAAAGAACACTTTTTTTTCTGTTATTCAGAAATAAGAAAAAAAATAAAGTTTCTAAATGTTAATAAAATAATTTTTCCCAAAATTAGACTAAATAGAAGAAATTATGCTTTCTTCTCTTCAAGTAAGTACAGTAAGTACTTCAAGTCATTTAAGGGACCTCTTGAATTTGAGGAGTGTGTTACAGAAATATAATCTCAGAGCAGCTTCACTGCCTGTCTATCACATGCTACCCTGCACACTGAAATTCAATGCAATTCCATTCAAATTTATTAAAGGTCAAAAGTTCTGGGGCACCAAATGTTCCAAATTTTAATTACTCCAAAACCTCTATGCTTTTATGAAGCAGTGTCATCTACTTTGATCTCAACTGTAAAATCTTACTGAAGTAATTTTAAAGTAAAAGAGTTCATTTTATTCTTAAAACTTAGACAAATTAAAAGTTCTAAATAAATTTATTTCTTGACATAAGAGATTATTTCCCAGATGCTACAGACAGTATGATGGAAGTGGGACACTCAAGTTAATCCCACAGACTAAGTAGTTTGCATGAGAAACTGCAAATTAGTTAAATGTTAACTTCAGAAAGAGTTTCTTTTATGCTCTTCCAGATTCTCTTCTTTTCTCCTTCTTATCTTTCTTTTCCTTTTTCTTTACTTTCCTTCGGCCTTCAGCTATTTAACTGCCCCCTTTCTGTTTGCTTCCAATTCTCTCTTTTTCTCCTGTTAAAAATACCTCTCCTTCTTTTCTTAATGCCTTTTTTCACCATCCCTCTGAGTTTCTTATCAGCCTCATCTACTTCAGGAGAAAAAAAAGCTCCAGCATCTAAGGGCAGCTGTCTTTTCTGCTCATAGCTCTCTTTATATACTGAGTTCCTTGACATTAGAATGTCTGTGATGAAACACTTTGCTCTGTTGTGTGAAGTGAGATTTCTTGTGAGAAATACAACCACCTGAAAGGGGAGGGGTGGAAGTGCTTTGAAAACAGCCTCAAGGTTAGGAAAGGCTGTGTTGAACCTTCCTGGTTACATTTTGACCACCAAAGATCCCTAAATGGTTTTGATTTGCTGTTCTATTTAAAGCTTCCAAAGAAGCCTCTAGTGCCAGATGATAATATTAATATGCAAACTTGCAGTTAAATTATTTGGAACATGTCAGGGTTAAATACTGCAATAAAAGAGGAAATCTGAACATCAAAGACCGCTCTGTAGCTCTTCAAGAAGGACAAATGTTTTACTCCCTTCTTACAGATAAGGAACCTGCTGGTTTCTTTAAAAGAACATTAATTTTTAACTATGTACCTGAACTTTTTTTCATCAAATCAAGATAGCTCATCTGGGCAGAGAAATTAATCTCCTGTTGGTGATACACTTCCAGCAGCTGTTTGGCTGGAAATCCTAATGGTCACTGCCATGTGGAGATATGGGCACAGAGACACTGGTGTCCCTGGGCAGTGTCACCTGAGACCTCCTAATCTCTTTCAGTCTTGGTTTCATCCTTTTCTTTTCAAGCATATTTTTATTTGAGGAAGCAACATTAAAGTAAAATCTTTTTTTTTTTTTTTTTTTTTTTTTTTTTTTTTTAAGGATCCATACAGGCAAAACCACATATCAGATTCCTTTTCATTCTCATCAAAACTACTTGAAAGATATATTCATTTGATATTCAAATATAAACCATGGAACAACTTGCAAGATTTAACCCCAATGCACAGTTCAGCTTGTCTAAATTGTGATCAGTCTGAGGAAACTTGGAAAGACACAGCTAGATTTTGCTTTATAACAAAGTTGGGACTCTGTTTCTTTATCTAGAGAGAACAAGTAAAAATTACGAGTACTAAATATAATAAGAAATTTACAACCTATGAATCAATGAATGAAAATCAGCATGATATATTTAGCAAAAAAAGTTAAAAATATTAGCATATTCCCTCTACTTAGAGAAAATACAGGACTGGGACTCACTGAGAAATGACTGATAGGTTAATGACAGAATTTTAGCACCACAACAGAAAAATGTTGAAGCTTTTAATAAAGTAGTTCTTTATGTGCCCAAAGTACCTACATATGTATGTATACATAGCTACATATAAATATATATATATATGTCTATGTATATATATATTTCCACACATAAAGAATCATTAAGAACAATTTTTTTACTACTTCTATATTAGTGGCATTCCTAATAACAATAATATTAATGGTTAAACAAAGACCATGTTATTTGTTATTTCTAGTGCCAACTACAGTAAATAAACCGGTTATGCTGATCCTAAGCATTTTATCTGAAATGCAAAATGAATTGAACAACAGAAAGAATAGTTCTGATGCCTTGTAAAATCTTAAAATGTCATAATTCTGTTATTCGTATGTTCATCTTTCTACCAGAAATATGAAAGACACACATCTGCTGCAGCTATTCACTCTGGGAAATTTTAAATTCTGACCTTTACATCCAAAACCTGACCAAAAAATTATGATTTTATTCCCTTTAAAATGAAAACAAATTATTCACAGATTAAGCAATTCTGATTAAGTTTTTATCAAAAACAGAATTACACACAGTACAACTAAAATATGTAAAGATATAAATGTCAGAAAATATGTTTTTAAAGTCTTCAGTGTAAACATTACATGCAGGGTATAGCAGTTAATAATAACCAGGATATTGCTCTACAATACAGTTTTCTGAGAGATAGTAAGACAGTCTAAATACATTGCCATTTTGGTATCAAACCATGAGATGATTTTGCATCATTTACAATGATCATAAGCATGTAAATCATAAAGTACAGGCATTCAAACAATAATTGTTGGCTTTCTTAAAAATGAAGTGATCACATAAAAGTAATAATGTGCCAGAATAAGACATCATTGCATAAGCAATTAACCAGTGCTATTTTTACATATTTAAATAGCTTAATATTGTCTCCAAGTTATACACTGATCCCCCTTCCCCACCCTAGAGAAACTACAGATTCTTGTGGGAATAAGCCCCCTTATTTTCCTTCCAAACTATTTTTTCTTGCAGTTCTATTTTTCAGAAAATAACATTTGTCTCCCTTCTCCTGACTTCATTCATTTGAGCTGCAAAGGAGCAGAACCAGGCTACAGATTTCCCAGTTCCAAGATCCCCTATGGAAAAGTATAGAAGAAAACTTCATCTGATGAGGTGTGAGCTCAGATAAAGCAAATGCCAGCCATAGAAATCAAAGTTTTGTTGTGGTCCTTGCTGGACCTTGAAAAGAATGACTAAAATTGGATCACTACAGCTTTTCTGGACAGCTTCTCATGCCCCTTAACATACCATGATCTTTTTTGGAGAAGCATCACAGAGAACCTATAGAAAGGATGTTCTGTCTTCTAAAAGATCACTTGGAGCAAAAATATTTTGAAATCTCTTTATATTGTAAATATAAATTACTTTTAATGCTTTGCTAAACTGCTGCATCTAAATGCTTTAGTGAAAATTTCAGTTAAGAGATGCAGAAACCAGCCATGTCCCCTTTCATGTAATGTCATACTTTTTGGTTCTAACTATGGAATTTGAGTGCAACCCAGTTAAACAGAAACATACATCACACAATCACAAGCATTTTCAGAATATTTCTTTTCATTAGAACATTAACTATGATGTGCAAAAATGAACCAGCAAGAGAACATCTTCAAGTGCGATGTCAACTGACAGGCAAATATACAGCATTAATAGCAATCAACAAGTATTCTATCAACTATGATTACCCAACATTTTTTCTCTCAGAAATTAACTCTCTACTGCTCAGAGTATCCAGATCTGCATAATAATCTGCATCCCCACTACTAGAGAAATTTTGACATCATGGATAACAAAAGACAAATAGTATACAAGGAATGGCATTCCTCTAAAATCTTCTTGTTATTTGTGAGACTGATGCTAAAATTTAAATAAAAGAAACAGTAAAGGCTACCCTAAACATCTCTTAATTTCAAGGAGACCTGATTCAGATCCATAACTTTTAATACATTCAACAAATGATGTCTCTAAGCAATCAAGTAACGCAATATCAAGGTGCTATAACAACTGATTTACAGCCTATTTTTCCTTTAACAAAATACAGCAATATGCTAATGTGCTGGCTTAAAAGCACCCTGTCCTGAAAGAAAAAAACAAGTAATTTGAATCAATAAAGTCTAATAGCTAATACAGGTGACATTAAATGAACTATTGTGGTTGCAAATCAATTTTCAAACAGGTGGTGGTCTTAGACTTCTGAATTTTTGCATAATTTACTTATCACAGCTAAAGGACATCACAAGCTGATTAATTTTTTTAATGCTTTTGTGAGACATTGATGTCTATATCACCATCTATTTCAATTCTTCACAGGAAAAAAAAGTCAGACTGAATACTCTGAATCAGAAATTTTCAAACCCCTGCAAGTCAATGAATCAAAACTGAATGTAGAGTAGTTTTACTTTTGAATCTGGCTTTTTTCATAACAGATGTACAGATAGTCATTTTAGAAGGCTTTTTTACCGAGAAAGAAACATACTATGGAGAAATTTCTTTCAGCATATTTCAGTTGTGCCTCAGTTTCCACAATGAGTAAAATAAAAGGCTCTTTTAGTCATAACAAGTTCATGTATTCAAATATTTATAAGCTGTGGGTTGCTATTTTTGTGCATCCCTTATGCACACATTCATGCCCTGCAGTGTGGGCTTTGGATGTGAAGTACCTGTGAGTGGGCAAGGCAGTTCTCACTTCCACTGAGTCCATCACCTCTTCCCTTAATGCTACTGATATGGGAGCTGAGAGAAGCAGCAGATTTATTAATATCATCTTCATGCTTTAGGGAAAAAAAAAATTCTCAAGCTGCAGATAAGCTTCCAGATAAGAGGACTGACAAAATTTCACCTATTCCAAGGATATCAACAGCCAGCTCTCCAAGTTCCGGTTATTTTAGGGACTTTCATCACATATATTACCCAAGCAACCACATCACATTTAGCTGAATTCAACAGAAAACCTTCATTCTATTTTCAATATTCCTTCTCTCTTTTAGTAATCTAAGTGTTTCTAAAAAAGAAAAGAAAAAAACCCCAAAACAAAACCTCAGCAAATATTTACAGGCATAATGCTAATATTATGCTGCCCATCATGGGAATTCTTGTTTATAAATAGCTGGACAGGAAAAAGGAATAATGTCAGCGAGAACTGAGTTGCCCTTTAAATGGAAATAATCATCTGGTTATTTCAGTCAAGCAGCTGTGTGTGCAGTAGGAAGTCTCACTCACAAATATTATGATGACTCATCTACTTTCCTTTTCTAATAGTAAATGCTCTTTTCTCTTTGTAAGTGCAGCGCTCCTAAACCCTTCACAAGCTGCAATTCTACCTTACATTCCCTTACCTAAATCTGCTGATTTTAAAGTACGGCTATGCATTTATATCCACAAAATTAGCTGTTACAATCACTGGGGTTACAAGGTTCTTTCACACAAACTGCAGACCTGTGAGATTTGCTGCCTTTATCAGAGCTAACAGCAGAAACAGCATGCAAAATGCTAAGGCTATAAAGAGAAAAGGTGCAGCCTGGACTTGTCCCAGGTCCCTGGGAAGAAAGGAGTTAATCAGCACAGGCAGTTTGGAGAGGGTGCAGTGAGACACAGGACTGTACTGCAGATGTGTGCAGCTCACGCAAGGTGTGGCCCGTGCCTTCCACCTGCATATCTAAATACTTAAATTACACGGCCTTAAGGCTGCTATTAGAGAGCAACCTCACAGAGAGGAAGAATTACACAGTGAAATGAGGCCTAACACATTTCTTCCAACAGAGAGCTGAGAAGAAGAAGAAGAGAAGGAAAAGCCCGGGTTACTCACGATTCTTTTCACCTCTCCACCTTGACCCCGCTTTTATTCTAGGAGCGACGTCCACGGCAGCAGTTATGTCTATTAGCCCAAGCAGCAGCAGCAGTGACAGCACAGCCATGCCAGGTAACAAAAAAAAAATAAATCACCTCTACCTGGAGAGCTGCTAGAGATGGATTGGAGAAGACTTTCCTCAGTAATGAACAATTGGAGCTAACAGCACTTACTCAGCAGAGGCAGAGGGAGATGTAAAATGTTATTCCTGCTAGAAATGTTTATTAAAAATTTCCATTGCATCGCTTGTTTCCTTGATCCAGGGAAAGCAAAAACAGAAGAGTTGTAAAGGCTTCCCCTAACTAGGAGCCTCTGGCACTCAGATGCAGGAGGAGATGCAGTGGCAGCTTTCTGTGGTCCCTCAGAAGCCACGGGCTCCTCACCTGCCTCTGCCACCTCTCAGCCCTTCCCAGTGTTTATCAACATTCCCCACAGCACCCTAGCAGGGGACACAGCCAGGCTGAAAACGGAGATTTTTCTCCCTCGCTTCCATATTTCACTGCAGTTTCACAGAGCTGATGACACGGAACATTTTAATGTTGACACTCAAATCTCATTACGTTTATCAATGGGCAGAAAAGCACAATTCTTCAAGCTTCCCCCCCCCCCCCCCCTTACCCACAGAGGGGGGCAAGGGCAAAAAATAACATATCCAAGATGAAAAAATGAATACTTAAAAAAGAAACTTTTTTTTTTTTCCAAAAGCTGTGCAGTAATTCTGCCTCTTATTCAGCACAAGTATCTTCTATTTCTAGGGAAAATAACACAAACAATACCACCTCCCACACAGGCTTCTGTCAGCAGATGCTGCATAAATGGAGCAGCGCATCGAGGGCTAAGAGAAGCTCTGATGAGAAATTGTGTATAGAATCTGTGTTACCTAACAAACCCTGCATCCCAGCAGCCTTGAGGCACCCAAGGCAAGCAGATTCCAGTGCTTGCAGCAGTGCTGCTGGAAGAAATTTAACCCCAGATCCATCAGTACTGGGCAGCCAGATCACGAACATCCCCACAGTCAGCAAAATAGTCTCAAGGAGGAGCTGGAGCACAGCTACCCCTGCACACCCCTTTCACCACAATTATGAAGTTATTCCCCATGAGTTGTGGAGACCCAGAAAACTTCATCCTGAGAGCTGAAAATCACTATAATAAGACCAGAGGGCTATTCCTGCATTGTGACAGAGGGCTTTAGCCTGCATGAAGTCTACATTTATATCCAGTAAAAGTAACTGCAGAGCTTCTAGTCATTTAGCACCATAAACATCAGCCTCAGGAGTACTTAAAATTGTTACTCATACACAGCAAAACTTACTTTCTTCACAGAACAGCAATGAAATAGCATTCCCCAAGCTGATCTTCTGCCTCACACATTGCGTGCTGCCTGTTGTGTATAGATGTAACCAAGCTGCAGAATTGAGGGCCTTTTTTTTGAATAAAGTACTGGAGTAAATTTCTACTCAATTACCAAGAAAGGAGAGACAAAGTAATTTACCTCCATCTTAATGATGCATCTATTTTGTAATTTATCTGTTCTATAATATATAATATTCACAGCCACCGCTCTTTATGAAATTTGAGCTCAAAGTTATTAGTGCAATCGAAATACTGCACAAAGAATAAGTTAGGAGATGACCAGCTGAAGAAACTAATTTCTAAATCTTCTCATGTCAGCGGTAGGAACTTTCCAAAAGAGGGCCTGAAGAATTTTCTCACCTAGAGCTGGCAGACCACAGATGATCACAAGAAAGTTTCAATGGCCATTAAAGTAGTTATCCACAAACCCTTTAAAAGAGATGTTCTTTTTCTTTGGACCAGTTAGAGAAATTAGGAAGAGAGATGTGCTCTTATTTCAATTTGGGTGAACTTTGTTCAGTACAAAAAGCAAAGTATTTTTGGAATAGGATATAAAGAACTTGTGATCTCTCAAATCTCCAGCTTCTTACACACTACAAGCAGCCTTCAGTTTTGCTCTGACCCCAGCAGCTCCTTGTGCTATTCCCTCTGGAGAGGTGACCAGGAGGGATTCCATATATAAACCCTGCACTGTATCTGGGCAGGGGAGAGAGTCATCATGTCCTTGCCTCAGTGGGATTTCCTTAGGTAAAGTTTTTGGGGTTTTTGTGATCATTTTATTTGACACGAGTCACATCTATGTGCTAAAGAACAATGGAGATCACTCCTTCACACGCTCTTGGGCCTTTGCCCTACAGCAAAAATAACTCCTATGGTAACATATAGTGTGAAAAGAAATGGTTGGGGGATTCATTTTATCCTTTTTTAAAGCACTTTCTAACTGCACATTTTTCACCATCTGAGCTCATGCCAGTTCAGTCAGTAGTCACTCTCGAAAGATGACTCATGGTGTTGCTGGTTATGTAAGACACCTGAATGTACCACATTGTTCACATTGCACCAAAATACAGCAAAGAAAAAAAAAAAATAATATAAGGCAGCCCTTTAGGAGCACATGAGCAGTAATGTAGAATCGTGTAGTTTACTGCGAATGCAGAAATACTGACTTTTGAAAGGACAGCTGCAGTTTTGAGCACCGAAACCAAAAGGTTTTGCAGTCTCACAGTTGACAGTGAACTGTTTGAAGGACAGAAGATAAAGATTTTCAAAGAAAAAAAAAAAGAGCCAAAGCAAAGCATGAAATTCCAGAGTGAAAGAAATTATTCTGAGCTAAAAATTCAGGCTGCCTCATATAAGAATTCTCTGCCTTGTAGTTAATACTTGTTATCCTTTATCTGGTCCCAGATCCAAACCTCATTGAGCTTTGTGCTCTGCAAAAGTAAACTTGTACATCAAATTGGTACTTCAGCAGATGTTGGCTGAGCTCTCAAGCCCCACAGCTGTTTTGTCTAACAGGGAATCCTACACAGAATTAATGGAAAGTTTCAGAACTGTAGGCCAGACAGCTTTTTGTCTTACAAGATTAATGGAAGGCCACTTTTATAGACACAAACCACTGCGTGGACACTTTTGCACGGGTTGCACCCATTTATCCCATCACAGCAGAAGGAGCTGATGCCTTCAAAAAAGCTACCCCATATCCTGAGGAGTGTGAAGAAATGCCCAAAGCAATGTCTCACAAGTGACATTCAGGCAAATAAATGAAATTAGACATTGAAAATTAATCACCAAAGGAGCTTTTACATCACTCTGTCTAACAGAGTGCCCCATGGACAGTGTTGCTGGTTAGCAGGGCAGTGGGCAATTACTGCCATCAAAGCAAGGCCCTCCCCACTGGATTAATAGCAAGTAAAACCAAACCAATTAAGCACTCAGAAGTGTGAAGCCAAATAAAAGGTGGCCTTCTCCTATGTGATTCAGTATTTTATAGCTCATTTAACTAGTTTCACTTTCTGCTGTATAATTTCTGCTCATGTGAGATCCTCAGCTATTTGAAAGCTTATTCAAAAGCAATATAATTAATTCTGGGAATTAGCCATGTGGATAAATTTTTCAGAGATGCAGTGGACCACTAGAAGATATTACACTAAGACTGGATGACTTCCTGACTTATAAGTTACAGTTCAGTCAAAAGGATTTGAAGATAAAATTGCACAATGAATTTATGGTCTGTGTTACATTAGTTCTAGCTAGCTTTAATACACCTCATTTTCTCAAATCTTCAAACATATTTAATCTCTTTTCTCCTCAGCTTTCATTATGTCCCAAACTTTTAATTTCTGGTTTAGTGCACTATAGATAAAAGTCACTTGCAATTTACTGCACAGGTCTTTCCTTGGATCAAGTAGCTTCCACAGGACTATTTATCCATAATAGGCAGAACTTTTTTCCTGAAGTTTTCTCTCCCTTCATTAAAGGCTTCACCTTCTTTTACCTGGTAACAGAGCTCTCTACAGCATCTTGGCAGGGGCTTCCAAGGCGGGTTTGAAATAAATTTTCTCTGCATTCATTGACAAAGACAGGCTGAAAGCTACAGCCTCTCCCACTGGAAGAGCAGCTGTCCTTTGAAAAGTCAGTTCTTTTGTGCACAGAGGTCCTTCTCCAGTCCTCAAAGTCACTTCCTTACACTGGGACATCTCTGTCACTTCTGAAGACCCTGCCACGGACTGTGCTGGGAATTGATGACCTGGGAGAGCTTTATTACCACAGAAGTTGGTGCTGGTTTAGTGCAAAGGAGGACAGACTGACAAGGAAGAGCCTGGCTGGGCACCATGCCATGGGTTCCTGAGTCATCCCCTCCTCAAAGTCACACAAGGATTGGCTCAACCTCCCTCATCATGAGGGCAGTGAGCTGCCCTTTCCAGTCCTTGCTTTTAAGGCATCTTTATCAAATTTGCAAAACAAAGCAGGTTTCTATTTCTGCAGTATGAGCTCTACTTAAATAGCTGCCAAATACAGTTCTTACACTGCCTTTGATGCCCTTTTGCAGCAGTTTCCCTTTTTTAAAGAAAAACTGAATCTGGTGGATTCAAGGAGCCTGTGCAAGGCAGCTGTACAGAGACTTTGGGGCATGACAGGACAGCAGCCACAGAACTCATTAAAGCTAAACATTACCCAAGTTATATTTTACAAGCCTTATAACTCTAAAAGCTCCAGGGAGATCGACTCAGATGTAGCAGTGTTTGCCATGAAAACATTGCAGTGCTATGAAGGGCACACACACACATAATTCAGCAATGTGTGTGGAACAGACCCACACAC
Source organism: Melospiza melodia melodia (assembly GCF_035770615.1). Taxonomy (NCBI): domain Eukaryota; kingdom Metazoa; phylum Chordata; class Aves; order Passeriformes; family Passerellidae; genus Melospiza; species Melospiza melodia. The sequence goes on from NC_086195.1 coordinate 135,567,019, forward strand.
CATTGTACCCCTGCAGTCTTGGGGAAACACTCAAGTTCCCAAATCAGCCTGGCTGGGGTTTTTTTGTTTTGATTGTAATACTGATCTAATTAATACATCAACTGAACAAAGACCCTGAGACTGACTGGGGTTTTTTAATCATTCAAATGCATACATTTGAAAAAAAACCTGCCAAATTCACCATTCTAACATACTTGTTATTTTTTTTCTGTTTACTTATAGAACACCGACCGTGCATTCAGCACTGTGTAATCATATAAATTAGCATTACCTCTCTCCTAAAAACTTCATGGTCCAGCATGACTGAGTCTTAAAAGTCATCACTTCTCTGAGGGCATATATTTGTTTCTTAATTTCCTCATGTTAAAGCCTTTACATTCTCAACCATAACATTATGCATTTTGCTAGCACAATTTACATTTTTGGTGGTAGAGGAAAACAAATGTGTTCTTCATGTATGCAAAGATACACACAAATCTTTACGTAAATGTACAGCATCTATGTATACATGCATCTGCTAATAAAAACCACAAACACAAAAGCAAACAGAGCAGGATTTGCACAATTAGATATCTATTATTTAGTCTTGACTAAAGCTACATTTAAGTAAACTGATCTTGGTTTGGATCAACCAGCCTTACATATATACTCATTAATTATATACCCTTAAAAAGAAATAACATTCCACTTGATGAAATTGGAAAAGAGATGGTCTGGTTTTTGAGGCTAAAATATGTTTTCCTCACCCGTGTACCTTATCAATTTTCCATCTATTCTCATGCCCTCAAGGCAACACAGATTTTGATTTTGATTTGTGTCAGAGACAACAATTTTCCTCAATTTATTTTTTCCATGTGACTGCAGAAGAGTAGGCATTAGACAAAGCCTGTAAAGTTAAGTTAGGAACTACTATGAATTTTACAAGAAATTCCCCATTACAGGCCCAGATAGCAATGCTATGAGAAAAGCATTTTTAGCTTTCTCTTGCTATAAGAAAACCAAGAATTGACTTTTTTTCTTATTTTATAACATATTTCGTTTCCCTTTGTTTGTAAAAGATGCTTAAAGGAAGTAAATTAAAGAAAAAAAGAAATAAAGCCTGATCTCGGAGCATGTAATAAAGAAGATATTTTGTTCTTGCTGTTAAAATGCAAAGTGAGCTCCTATGAGATACTTCCAAACCAGCACTCAGGCAAAGGAACCATCCTTCCTAAGCAAACCAGACATGTCAGACATTGTGACTGGTTACAGCCTAATGAGACAACATCTCTTAAAGGCTGCTGTTTGAGCTGGAGGTGGCACCTTGTCCTTCACACCAGCAGAGTTTATGCATTTATAGTCACTATTGGGGAAAAAAAAAATGTAGTAAAATAGCCAAAAGGGTAAGGAGCAGAAGAGCAGGGAACTCCAACCCCAGCTGACCCAGAAATGCTGGTGCTACCACAAGATAGCAAGCTGAGCTCACTCTTGCACCACCTCCTCCTACAGCCACAAGTTGCTTCTGCACAACAGAGAACTGACTTTTCTTTAAAAGCAAAAAGCACCAGCAGACTCTGGATCCCACACCACCACTCCTGAAGGAAGCGCGGCTTCCATGAAGGCATCACATCTCTCAAAATGCCTTCTTAGCTCTGGCACTAAATCAGCAAAACCCCTGAGTGCACCTCAAGTGCTCTCAGGACCCTCAACCACAGCACTCCAGGCTTTTAAAGGCTCTCTGTCTCTCACTGCTGTGACCCCACACCCAGAGCGTGCCTTCTTCTAATGATTATTTAGCATTTTCATGTGCGACTGCACAACTAACAGCTCTTCACAGCTCCATGTGAGCTGATATTTCAGCACAGCCAGTGTTTTATGTCAGCATAAATGAGGAGCTGTATGAGACTACCACAAGAATGCTTCCCAGATCATGTTGATAGTAAAATTTTATAAGATAATGTTGGCGCTTTTAACATGAGGCTTATGGATTAAATATGCCCCAAACACATTTAATGTATTCAAGTCATTTATCATTTTCTCTTCTAACAAATTGGCAATATTTATCCTATTAATTCAGGCAAATGTAGGACTGTTTACTGAGTGGTGGAGAATTATAAGGATATGTTCAGACAAAAATAAACACAAGAAAACTAAAGTGAATATTGTTTAATGTAAAAATACGCCATCCTACTCAGCTCTCAAAATAAACTGCTAAACTGTCGTCGGCCTTCTGCTTTCCAGAAAAAGTGATTGTTAGGCTAATCTGTCAGGACTGATTTGCATTTCTATATTTACTTTTTCTCACACATTTAAAATATCATTCTAGTGGGTTTCAAGAAAACATTCAGAGAAGACCTGGACATTTTATGATTCCAAGATCAAATACACAGCTTGTTGCATTTTTTCTTCTTATTTTTGCTATAAAAATGTATTTCCTTTTTGCTTTATTTTCCTTTCCACTGATCTCTGGCTTCTCCATACTCCATCTCTGTGTACTACTCCCTTTTCTGTCCACTATATAATTTTTCCAGCTTATCATTCCTGATCTCCTTCCTCTCTGTCTCCAGTTAACCAAGCCCTGTTTAGAAGTGAGGTATTGCCTGGAAGAGGTGCAAAGGAAAAGGTATTTGAGCTGAGAACTGTGCCAACACAAGTGAATAACTTATGATGAGAAACCCAGGTGAGTGTGGCATTATCTCAGCAGGTGATTTTGAGTAGATAACATGAGATAAACATGTATTTTGTAAACTGTCCCTGTGCTTAAAAAGCTAGAAGTTGAAGCCAGCCTGCCAAGTACCTAAAACTCCATGAAATTTATCCCAGAAGACAGACATATTCCTGGTATTCACTCTGTTCATTTAAGAAATTGCTTTCTACACATGCTTGCTGAACAGGGCATGTTGTTGGAATACAAAATCAGCTAATTTTTCCTGGGGTGGGTGGCACCAGAAACATGGGAAACTATTTTGGCAGATGGGCAGAGAAGAGGAACTATGACAAAATATCTAAAAGCAGGTATGAGAGTCTGGTTACACTTTTTCTGCTCCTGCCAACCCAAATTGCAATGCAGTGAAAGCTTTACAATAACTTCATCCAGGCATATGAGGACATTTCCTCTGCAGTGTTTCCATACTGATCTTCAGAACAAGAATCAAGGTCAATGTCTCACAGCCTAATAAGAAAAAATTCATTTGAAGGACAATTTTACCAGGCAGTTGCATTGGTGTTAATGAATCAGTTGGGGTTTTTTTTTAACTTTTTCAGTTTTCCATTTTGTCAGGGAAAACTTAATTCTCCAGTGTTGAATCTGGTTATTAGGAGACAAAGTAACTTATAATAACTTTAGCAATGACACGTCTTGTCTCCCAAATGGTGCAAATAATTCACTGACTGTACTGGATCTATAGCAAACTGTGAGCATCTGGCCTCCTCTGCTTTGATCAACATTTTCAAAGCCTACTTGAGAAAGATGGATGCCCTGTCCTATTAAGAGAACAATGGGAACTGAGTTTCTCTGTGTCCAGAGAGAAGGCAGTAATACAATTTCAGCAGTCAATGGAAGTTAGTGGTTTGACTTCTATTTGTGCCTTTGAAAATCTCCCCAGTGAGGTTCTTTGAGTGAATTAGAGCTATGGGGTAATCTCCTAAATTGGAACAGAATCAATGAGCTAAATGAAAACATTTACCTCAAACCCTAATTTAAGCCCTGAGCTGATGGAATTAAAAATGTCGTATCTTTAATAGATGTGCATAAATAAAAGTGTCATCATTAGCTGATATGTCATAACGAGCATGGGGCTTAGATTACTGTCTGCAAACTTGTGCAAACTCCACATTCAAGTGAAATAAAACACAAACACATTTAATACATTTTTCTGTGAGTTGAGATACAGCAATAGTAAGAACACAGGCTTTTCCTGACTTTTGTATTTCAAACTAAAAATTACATTCTTAGCTGATTTGGGGCAGCATTTTGCTTTATATTTCATGTTGTCCTACTGTACACAAATGTGTTAACAGAAATCAGCTGAAAAACAAAAGTGTGTTCTTTTAATGAGTTCCACACTTTCTAAACTAAAAAATTGCAATTGTAATATATTTGTGTTCTGACCACTTTCATAACAACTTAGACACTTGAAAATAAACATTCCTAACTATATATGCTACTTGAAATTAATAACCTCAGTAATAAAATCAATATTCTCCTTATAGTTCTTAGTAATTTTTTCTAATATTGATTTTTCTTTTTGGTATGGCACTGTAAGGCTTGCTTCTTATTTGGATTGCTGATATTGTTTTTATCTATCACAAAGAGAAGCATTTTTATGGAAAATAATTGAAAATGAACATGTGAAATGACCAAGGAACAACTGCAAACAGCCAAGTGATCATTTTAAAGATTAAAAAAATCAAAATCTGGAGACATCTAATGCTGAATCATTTTCCCTTGAAAAAATTGAAATACTCATAAAATGCAAATGCACCATTCAGTTACTGGTAGAAGTTTGTTATGGGGATAAAAAAAATTGTACAAAAACAGTGACTGAATGACTAATGACCAAATTCTCCTCTCTAGTAACAGGATTAAACATAGTTAATTATGATATAGAATAGATAATTTCCTGAGAGGCAGAGCTATATAGAATTATTTTTTACATATAAGATGGATATATAACACAAAAATAAGTAATAATAATCAAAACAAAATTAAAAGAACATGAACTTTGTTAAGGGTGGATGAGTGATTTTATTTCTGATTAGATTGGAGTGATGATTATCACCTTTCAGAATTATCAGTATAAATCCCTGTTTATTCAAATAATTACAGCTTAAATGTTTTTAATTGGTTTCAGTGACTTCAGGTGTTGCTTTCCACAGATTTTTTTTCTCTCTAATTAAGTCTAGTTTATTCCTCTTCCTTTTTTCTTTGTCCCAATTTTTATGTTTTCCATGTTATCTAAGTTAACACATTCACTTCTTGCATGGGGACCAGTTGTCTGATCCATTTCACAGATCTCTGCTCTGTTGACAGCTACTCTAGGTGCATTCAGAGCTATTTTAAAGATGAAAGCTGCTAACACGACTTTCTCAAATATGTCATCTAAGACAATAGTTTAGAACTTTAAAGAGCCTGTAAAAAATCCATAAAAAGAACAAAACAAAACAACTGAAAAAAAAAACCACTTAAAAATAAAAAAATTATTCATATTTGAAAAATATTAGCAGTCACAGAAATGCTGATAGCTTTTCTGATAAACGATTAATTTTGAATATGAAAACTGTACTGCTAATAAAAATTAGCATACAATCAAAGTACATTTGGCTGTGATATGATATAAAATGGAAGGTTGTTGCAAAGAGTAAAAATGACCCTCTGAAACCCACTGGGCATGCACGTAGTGCGTTTTTACAGCAGTGAATAAGGAGTCTGTAATCTGCAAAAAATGAGGCCTGTAAAGTCTGCAGTGTGACAGCCTGCCCATGCCTCCCAAAGTAGGCACTCCTGTCTTCTCAAAGTGAAGGCTTGACATCAGCAAAAATAAAGACCAAAAGTGCCACGGAGGAGGTGAGCGAGTGCAAAGTGTGAGTGGCAGTCCTTGGGAAGGCTGTGCTCCAGCCTGACACGTTGGCAGGGGATGGAAGCTCATACTGGAACCAACTGCCTGAATTTGATTTTTTGTGGGGCCCTTGAAGTAGGTGGGAGCATTCCTGGCTGATTCCCACTCCTCGTTTGTTTCTGTCCACTGTGGATTGCTGCAGTTTGGCTAAAAATTCCTAACACAATCCCAGAGGGCTGGCTCAAGAGTTTGGGATTTTTTTTTCAGATTTTATATACACTCAATGTTCATTGCATAAATGAATCTCAGCCTTGCTGTACTAGGACACCTTCAACATTCCCATTGGTTTTGGAGCAAACCATGGCCTCTAAAAGGGATTTTCCCCTCCATCATATTCCAAGACTTATCATTAGCTTTTGCTATGCAGTGGGACTTCATGAATTTGAGTTTTAAAGGAAAAAAAAATCAGTCAAAGAGAAGCCATAGTCAACTTTAATGTAAAAAAGATCCACAGAAATTAAAAGCATTTGGTTGACAAACCTCAGGGCAGATTTCAATCCCACATCAATATGACATCTGGAAAGAAGGAAAGAAGGTAGAGAAAACCCTGTAAGAACAGCACAGAGCTCTTCCCTTTGCTCATCACTGTTTTTATTCCCTCATCTTTTCCCTCATTTTCTCCTTCTCCTCTTCCTCTATATTTCCTCACACAGCTCACACATAACTGGACAGCTAGGACAAGTCACATGGCAGAATTTCATATATGACATTTCAGTTTGTCTAAATAAGTTATTCCTTTAAAATGAAGCTCATTGACTTATCAGACTACAGAATTGGAGGATTTTTTACAGAAAGATTTGTCCTCAATTGAATTAACAAATTCTCTTAATTTAAATCCTCTTCCCTCAATTTTTGCAGGGATTGTTCAAGAATTTGTTCTTTTCCTCTCTTTGGAGCAGTTCACATCTTTTTCTTGGAATGTAGTACCTCCTTATATGTAAATATACACAATATATACTAGGAATTTTTTTACTAATTATTTATAGCAAGGAAATAGATGGAGAACAAAAAGAAACAAATACCTAACATAATGTTTGGTAACATGATAGCTTCTCCTCTAACTAGCTGCTCCACTCTGTGGCAGAAATTGCAGGGCCACCTGTGGATCCACTCCCAGTTATCTGTAATTTGGCCTATCAGCCCTAGCACTACATGACATAACTCTCTGCTTACAGCACATGCTGGCAGTTTCACTCTGTGAGGTCCATTCACTGAATTTAAACCACACAGAAACCCCCAGAGGAACCTGATATTTGTAGCCCATAATGCTGCTTGATTTGGTTTCAATTAGATATGTTTAAATTCATGATTCTGAGATTTTATGGAACTTTTTATATAGTACCATGCCCACTGTGCTCATTGTGCAATGCAAGGCAATGAAGAGCAGAAATTAGGAACTGTAACTTGTAATGTCACAGGTTAGAAAATGGCACAAAAGAAGACCCCAAACAAACAAAACACCCAGCTGAAGTAGGAGGAGGGAACTCAGTATTTCTGGAGATCAACATGAGTTATAACTAAAATAACATGAGTTATAACCAACTTAACCAAGCAATGAAACAATCTGATAAATTTGCAGCTGCTGGGAGATGTCTGAACTTAATTTTATGACTAACTCCAACCCATCATATTGACTTTTAAAAGTTAACCTCAAAGAAAGTTTGGGAAAAAACCAAGGTTTTGAAAACTGATTTAAAATCACTCTTTAATTGTATCAACTATCACTAAAGTCACTGCATCAACTGTTACTAAAGCCAATACAAATAATTATAAATAGCACCAATACAGCCTGATTAATTTTAAACAACAGATTTTTAACAGGAAGAAATAACAATTTTCATTTGTATTGGCTTTAAATAATTAAGCAAATCTAAGAATATTTGGGTCCAAAGTATGCATCCAGTTTAAATGAAAGCTATGAGAGGTGACTGTAGACATTATGAAGATTATTACTCAAAATTAACATTTTTTTCAGCCTGCAATACAGAAGTATGAACATCTTGGGGCATATTTTCTAAATCTTTTGTTATCAAATACTGAGTTGGCTCTGGTACTTCAAATTCCAAAGGTAAGGATTCAGCAGACCTATAAATACTCCTTTGGTGTACAGGAGTATTTTTCAGTTCTGCAACACAGAAGAATTGATGGATTAGTATTTGCAGAAGTATTAAGGCCTCTGGATAAAATGTGTGCTAGGATAGAAGCATGTGCTTTTGTACTTGAACCACTCTACACAGATGAATTAGATATTTGGCCTTGTATTAACTTGTGAAGTTCTGCATCAGCATTTTACAATTGTAGCACATATTTCATTTTCATTGGCAAACCACAACTCATTACAAGTCTACTTTATACATAGCCAAGTGGTATGGCTTGTCAAATAGGAACATATGAACTTGGAAATAGCCAACATTTTCCAGTAATTTCAGAATTTTTCAGCCTTCTTGAGAGGGAGAGTTAACAGCCTTACATTTTCTAGAGTACATCTGAATAGTTTCAGGAGCCAAATCTTTTATTCTGAGCTTCAGTGCCAGCACAAGGTTCCTTCAAAACCATCCTCCCAGTTTATATCCTTGAAATAGTACTCCATGCAAAACTTCTGGTTCTGGCAGCAGAACATCCTTATTTTCTTTTATTCCTTGAATCTTGAGAATTTCTCCAACTCCTCATGAAAAAAGATCATGGGAACATGCTATTCTGTCAAGCACATAGATGAGAACCATAGACAGGAAAACCATTAGGCAGAATTTGAAAATAAAGGGTGAGAAGGATTAATAAGGAGTGAAGAGAGTTGTGATGCTCTACATCAAAATGAAAATTAATAGGAAAAAAACCCCAGAAAAATAGGAAGACTAATTTTTCGTCAGATTTTTTTTGTCAGATTTTTGTCAGGAACTTTTCTCAAGCTGTGAAGCTGATAAACTACTCCCAATGGTCTTTGACAAAACAACCCACAACCAACAAACAAAAACAAACAAAACCCACTCACAAACAAACAAAACAAACACAAACAAACTACCAATAACATTACACAAAACAAACAAACCCCAAACAAAATCCAAAACAATAAAACCCCAATAACAATAAAATAAGAAAATGTGAGGTTTGAAAGCAAAGAAGCCTAAAATATAGTGATCAGTTGCAATGTGGTCACCACTCCTACCTGAGCAATCCTTTTTATAAACAGAAGTTAAAAGCATTAAAGAGGCAACAATATTCTTGTCTCTTTATAATTCAAATACTTGAATTATCTGCTCAAAACCTTCTTAGTTTAGTGCACTTAGTTTGCCTGAAATCCACCGGCAAAAATTTATTATTTAGTACTCTTTTTACAGGAATTCTTTTAAATAAAATTCTGCTAGACATTTTATACCAAAACTTATTTCTTGAACAGTCTGCATGGCTATAACAATCTATAATTAAACCAAATATAAAATTTAAATAATTTACAAGAACCTATATAATAGCTATAGCTTTGTTTATCAAGATGTTTTCAAAAGCAATATTATTCACCCAAACCATACCATAACTGCTTTTTCCTGGCTCTTGGCAGATAAAGCAGAATGCACAGGTATGTGCAAATGTGTATTCTACAAACTAGACAGGAGCAAGACTGCATTTAATTTGTTACAGCCTTTAAAATATCTGTACTGTGTTTTGCACAAAATGTCAGTCCAAAAGTTTCAGTGGAAGTCTAATAAAGTTTTTCATCACTCAGACTATGACCTCACTGCACATTTTGTTCTGAGAAATGTGCACACAGTTTGCTTGTTCATTTTTTTTTAGAAGTGAATCCAATACATTGAATCAATTTTTATTACTGATATTCCAATGCTAATTTTACTATGGGATAGAATAATTACTAGTTAGGAGTGATAAAACTGCAATGCTTGAACATCTCAGTATTCTCATTAGAATTGGGTTTTAATTCTCAGTATGTATTGAGCAAGGTATGTTGCTGCAGCTAGCAGCAATTAATAGTAGTTTAGGCTCCAGTTTTATTTTTATTAGAATGCCACATATGCTGAATAATGTCACACTGGACTGCTCATTTTGCTGCAGCCCCAGAGTGCAGTTTGGGCCATCTCCCTCGTGGAGAACAGGAACAGAGTCTCCCATTAGCCATGGGGGCTGCTCCCAGCCCCACAGACAAAACCAAAAACAGATGTCAGAGATCTGCAGCTGGGATAGGAAGATATCTTGTGGCTCTCAGGCACAAAATAAAACTCTAATGAATTTTTTTAGAATGAGGAAATAGGACTTGAATGTCACAAAATGCTCACATGGAATATTGTAAGTTGTTTCTGCCTCATGCAATGCCAAAACCAGTCCAAGCATCTTAAAAACGGATACTACACCAATTTGTTTTTCTCACTCTCCCTCATTATCTCTAAATATGTGAAAATTGAAAGTTATACAGTACTAAAAGTTGGACTTGCACGATAATTATCCAAAATAAGATACTTCAAACTTGTACTACGGAACCAGGTTCAAGATAAATTTCTGTCAAATGAAATTCTCTTTGGTTACAACTAATCTTCTCTTGCTTAAAACCTCTTACACATACATTTTGAAAGCAAAAGCTCTACAATAAAGATGGTGCTGAGAACCTCCATACATGTGAATTAATGATGTAGCTGACAGTCTCAAAAATATCTTTAAAGAATACTTCACCCTTAGAGATAATTTAGCCTTGTGGACCTCAATGCAAGTTTTCCATTGTCTCATATAGAATTCAGTCAAAAATTTGACAAGAGAAAGTGACAGTGTCTCAAAAAGACCTTTGAGTAAGATGACTGGGGAAGAAGAAAATCACTGCTTTGCTCAGAAATTATAAATTCTAGAAAATATACAAGCAATTAAAAGCCCAACTCATGCTGAAGCATTACTAAAGAATCCTAAAATATAGTGTGTTTTCCCCAAGGAAAAAGACCATAAACCTGCTTTGGTAAACTTTAGTTACGTACAAAAATAATATTCTTTTTTATGTTTTAGATTGTTGCAGCTTTCTTTTGGTGGTTAATGTAATTTCTCAAATTTCACAAATAACTTTGAGCAGTTAATGTAATTTCTACCCATTTTTGAAAGATTAAAAAAGAGTCATAAGCAGCTAAAGCTTGTGTGACAAAATTTATAACTTAATGTTTCAAAATAAAATACTTGCTAGATTTGATTCATTTTCTGCATTCTATAGGAATCCTACACAACTGCAAAATTATAAAAAGGATTATTAAAAGTGCTGAAGTAGTTTTCTCTTATTTTAGGTTGGACAGTCCTATAATGCTTTTTTCTCATTAGTGTACATGCTAAGGAAAGAAGATGCAGTCTTCCAAATAATTATATAAGGCACATCTCTCTAGCTCATCCTTCTGAAATGTTTTGCATGTTCCACCTACAATTGCAGACAACTTAATCTTGAAGTAATTTACAGCAATGCATCTGATATCTTTGTTTACAGAGAAAATTTTCAATGCAGTATTATTCACTTAAATTTCAATCTGATTTGCTATTTTTTATAAATTAATTCTTTCAACAGAAACCTCATCCATGGTTCTTGTTACTGATATCCTCCTCCTCCAACTAATTTAATACAGAAAATTGTGTTACAGTCTTCCTTGTTCTTAGAGCAACTCCTAATTCTTATTTAGTGAAGTTTGCAATGAACAATATACTAATGAAACATTCTTATTTTAATCGTATTAAATCTTGACTTTGATGTTTATGTTCTTCATTAAGAGTTTTAAAATTTAGCCCTTATCCATGAAGATACTTAGATGCAAGATTTAAGTGGACTAATTCTTACAGCAAAACTTGTAGATAAAGAAAACAAATTTAACAATTTTTTTTGTGTATGTTCTGTTAAAAACAATTAAAAATATCTCTCCAGAAACAGGATGAAGGATAAAGTCACATACATATGCCACAGACAATCCTCAGTGGATTAAAAGTGGAAGCTTTAGGTGAATTGACACTGTCAGTCCTGAAAAAAAATCTCAGACCTCAAAAAGTGCCCTCTGTACAACAATTTAATGTGCAGAAAATTAAATAAAAGTCTTGAAAATAACCTGTAAATATAATTACCTTGCAGAAGGAGATTTCTGTTTTCAACATAACTCACAGAATGCAGAAGATAAATTGGTAAAGATAACATTGAACTGATAAATCACAACTGATAAAAGAGAGATGATCTCTCTTGAATTACAACTTACACTAAATTCAGGCAAGACAAATGAGGTTTTGAATTGATACATCACAGAAGTCAGGGATGTCAAAACTGTATTTTCTCAGAGTTCATTATGAAGTGTAAGTAGCACTGAAATTAATCTTTGTGGGCTTCAGAAATTACATTACAACACATAGCTCAGGGATGTAGTGCACTGGTTCACATCTGTCCACAGAGAGCAGAAGTGACTTTTTGGAGTCATTAGTCAGCCTTGGACAAGAAAAGGCCCAAGAATTGTATTTATGAGTGAAGATATGTTACTGCAGGGAAGCTTATCTGTTTATTTCCCACCAGCTTCATCCATCTCTTCTGGCTGATGCCTGGACTGAAAATGTATCAGCTCACAGATGTCACATCTAGAGTCCAATGTTTTAGTGTGAAAGGGGACTGCACACAGGCCATGGCAGCTGCACGAGGACAGAAAGGTGAGAGCAGCAGCTGCTTTGGTTGTGATAAGATATATGACTGCCACATGATTGTCATGTCTTTTGTTTCAAAATCAGCACGGGGGAAACTCCACAGATCACTTCTGTCCCTCAGCTTAAGTCAGTCACTTCCATCAGCCCAGTTCTGAGCTCTGCTCATCCTGCCATCCCTGTGGTCAGACACACACTGGAGGATCAGGAATAACTCTCCCTTCACGTCTTGGAACACGTTCCCCTTCCCCCAGGCTGTTGACATCAAGCCTGGGAGGGGATCAGCACCAGACACCCCCACTTTAACATTCATAAACCACTTGCACAGGCTTTGGGCTACCAGAGCAAATGAGTACAGATAAAAGTTGATGACCAAAAGCTTCTGGGTCTTTGCACTCAGCCATGCTGCACAAAAAGCCTTTGGCATTGAAAACATTTGAGTGCCATGAACACCTTCCCTCTCAATGGAGTAGAGACTCCCAGTAAATTAAGAGCCCAAGATTTTGCCACAGTTACTCAGTTACAAGTACATGCCACACCAAGCAAATTCTGAAAGATCCTGACGTGATAAATAGGAATAAACTGAAAATTGTTTTAATGTCCATGTCCGTATGTTTTTAAGTTGTGAATGTATAATGGCACAGCAAATAGAAACTCAGACTCAATATAATATTCACTCAGAGAGAAAAAAATGTAGTTTTAAGCCAGCAAAACTATGACATATGAAACAGATAGCTACTGCCTGTCAGGATAATCTGCTAGGAATACAGTTTTTGAGTCCCATCCTTCTGAGCATGTAGGAAAAAAAGTCATTACAGTAGTGGGAAGGGACAATATTCTTCTTTAAGGTCAGAGAGGCAACTCCTACTTGTTGGCAATGGACTCCTTAAAGCATGATGTGATTAAAGGGACACACCAGAACAAAGCCAACGCACAATTGACTTGTTTTCTAAAGTCACATACATTTAAGTGAATGTGAGATTAAAAGAACACAGTATTAGGCGGCACATGACCTCCAAATTTTGTACATGTACAATACCTTGCTAAGAATATTAAAATATTACTGTTGCTCTTGTGATGTGTGCTATTAAAAGGGTAAAACCTGATTACAAAGACGACCCTGCCCATGCAGAATCTGGTGCACATTGCACATGATGCATTAAAAATGGAATTCTGCAACAGCTGACAGGACAGGGAAATGAGGACTGGGGATAAAAAAAAGAGGAGGAGTCAGGGAAATACAGACCCCCAGGCACAAAGCAACAATTTATTCAACCTGCCTGCTAGCTGTCGGGTACTTCAAGCTCACTAGGATATGTTCCAGTACTGATAAAAAAAATGTGTCACAGGGAGGTGGAGAAAAAATAGGTTGTTGAAATTTGTGGTCAGAATTCATAATCCATATTCAGAAATGCCTAGCAAATGAAAAAAAAAGAACAGAAAACACTAAATACCTTTTACCTGACCTTCAGCTGGGATTTTATTACTATTGTGATGATTTGAGAGACTGGTAGAGATGCACCTTCATTTAACATTTGCATCTCATCTCCTCTTTTTGCTTTATGAATTCCTTGTATTCACAAAATAGTTTTAGGTGTTTAGTGTCTAAATTTCAGCTGTATCTTCAAGTATGTACTGGTTTTGCTTGGTATTTTTTCTGTGCCCTGGCTAAGCATGTAAAAGATTATTTAAAAAAAAGAAAATATGTAAATGCCAAAATAATCTACAGTTTTAGATTATATATACAATCTAAAACTGTGGATTATATAATAGATATAACCTGCATAAATCTGTGCAATGCATGTTTGCACAAACACATGACATTTCCACTTTTTGAAACAATATTCTGGTCAGGAAAAATATCTAGAGAAGCTCTAGGAAGAATACAGATATAAACACAACTTCTATCTATTTATAGCTTCATGCTTGTCATTTATTAATACACACAAATCTACAGTGTCTTTTTCTCTGGTTATCATACTTTCATTCCCCAATTTATCATCCAAACATCTGCCCATAGCTAGGAAACACCTAAAGGTGTTTCCCTGTGTTGTAAGCCAACAAAATTATGGCATAGGGAATTGTTGGCAGTCTGGTGTTTTTCCTCCCTAGTGACAGGTAATACCTTGCAACAGATGCTATTCATTTCTTCTGGGTGAGTTTGGTTCTTACTGGGCTTGCAAGGGGATAGATGGATGAAGAGTGTAAAAATAAATGAGTTTAGAAAAGTAATACTTTAGAAAAACAGAAATGGAGCTGGGGTGTGAAAATTGTGGTGGACACAAGAGTGTTTGTGGTTAATGAAGAAAATAATTGGAAAGGGTCAGTTTTACAGCCTGCCTTGGCTGTTCCTATTAGAAGATCCAATCTCCCATATCCACAGGATGGCAACTTAAAAGGGATCTCGGAGGCTGACAAAGCCCTCAGTGTTACACCATAATGCTAGTTTCACAGAGAATTTATGAGGACATGGCAGGGAAAACCTGGAGTCCTTCCCTCCCTCTGACAGAGAGCAGGAGGATTGGAAAGACAAAAAGATGCAGCATCACACACATAAATAACCCACATGCACAAAACTTACAGTGTCTAACACCACACTCCTGCAAACACACTTGAACACAACAGTGTGTTTGAACAAAACTGCTAAATTGTGGCTAGAGCATCTGAATTAGGATTTTCATTGTCACTCTGTAAATTTATTGGTTTGCCAAAAGCAGCATGGATTTTTAATGCTGCTTCAACAGCAGAGTTGAATCGTGTTTTCCTTTTCAATACAGCTCTACTAATTGTTTGTCTTTGACAAACTGCACGACTTTTCTGCTACATAAAATTAGCCACACAAACACTCATGGCTTTGATATCTGAGTACAACATTGCCATAAATCCCATGTTAGGAAAGGTGTCACACTGAAATTAAGGTAAACTTAAACCACTGCAGCTTTCTGGGACCTTCTGGTGAGAGTGGATCGCTGCCTGGGGGTGTTACATTAGTGCTTCGGGCAGGACCAAGGAACAAACTATTAGAATTTAATGTGTTTAGTTTAATTAGAAAAGCCTCAAATAATTTAAGAATATGTTTAAATGTGAACATGCTTTTGTGTAGTAAATACCTGAAGTGATTTTAGCATGAGCAGAAGTACTCTGCTGGTTTGCATTCATCAGGTAGAAGTGCAGATTACAAATGAATGCGACAGCCCCTGACCACGTCCTTACCTCTGTACCTTCTAAGGATGTGGGAGAAGAGGCAGCTGGCACTCAGAAAGAGCAGAGCTATCATTTAGCTTTAGCTTGGTTATGGTTTCCTTCTGTGCTGTTTGGTTTGCACTTGTAATTGAGGATTCCAAATTATGTTGGTAATCCAGAATTTGGGATAGGCATTCTCCCCATGATTCCCACCACAACACTGAACTGACTCCACAAACACAGAATGGCTGAAGTTAAAGCACATCTTCATCAACAATGAAGAACATTTCTCTGTAGAAAACTCACTTTTCATTTTTTGGATCAGATTTGGTTGTATTATTAGAGGATAAATGTCTCTCACATGTACTAAATTTTGAGATGCTAAAGGCATGTCAATAGATTTGATTTCTCCCCTTACAGTACCTGCTAACATATGATCAGAAAATACTTTCTGCTTTAAAGTGTTATACCTTCAGCAAAATAAATGTGTTGAAGTACTAATCCTAGATTTAACAATAATTTTCTTGAAGCAGGTACTGTGTGATATTTTACATCAATCTTTTTTATTCTTCCAGGAAATTTACAGAGCTAATTGTAGATTCAATGACCTAGGTGCTTTGTCTTTTCTTTTGCAATCTTTATGAATGTAATCTGGCAAAAAATTAAGGTAAAAATTCTAACATGAAAAGGAAAGCACACCTGCCAAAATATCTCACTAAATAAAAATAATTTTGAAAGGTGGTTATTAAATACAATTGGTTCTGCATTTCACATCAATGAAATATACTTTAACATTTCAAATCCTTTTTCACCATTTTTCTTCATCATACCTTCCTTCATTATTACAGCTTGGGAATCCCAATGCATTTTTTTTTTGGAAGTGCACACATCATCATAAAAAGTGATTATTTAATTTATATCATCACTGCTATACCCTATCATTGTTCTCACTAGTGAAGGAAAAGTTCTGTCAGTGTGATGATAAATGGCCTAGAGTCAGAGCAGTGCAATTAACCTTTCTTAAGCTTATTCTTGTTTAAGTGAGATAATGGAATTTGATTTTTCTTTTCAGAGACTTCTGAGTTTTAAAAATTATTTTATACTATGGAGGAGCCAAGATCTTTCTATGCTTCTAATGAAACAATTCTACAATTTTTCTATTATTATTAAATATTTTCTATTATTATTAAATATTTTCAATTTGCTTGTCATTTGAAAGAAATGTAACTGATTATAATTATTTCATAAAAAAAAAGAAAGCTCTAAATTTCAAGACCTCCTGAATAAAGAAAAATAAAGTTCAGATTTTGTGTGCTAGTTTGTTTTCTGGTATCCTGATGATGACTTTAAAATGCGTTCTCATGAAGATTTTAAGCATTCCTCTGAAAGCTTACTCTATAGAGGAGAGTTGAAAATGCTTCTCTAAAATAAGAATTAAACAAGGGTTTCAAACTCCAGTGTTGTTAAAATGGGCTAGGAGCTGATGGGAATTTCAGCTCAAAACTGCACACATCTTTTCCTGGTCACAAAAAAGGGGAACAAGTCCACTTGTGACAACTCCTGCTCAAAAGGGCTAAGTGACTTTTCAAAGTCACACAGGGATGACTTTGCCTTCTGATTTCCATTCCCTTGCTCCATTAGATCTCCACAGTGCTCCACACTGATCCTGACAGGAGGATGTGCATCAGCTCATTGTGACTGACAGTTTGCTGTACTGTCACCACTACACAAGGAATATTAAAAAAGGAACTGCAGTCTTTAAAGAAGGTGGCAGAAAACCTTAAAATACTATTTCCCAACGTTATAAATACATCACAATGTCAGTGAAAGGCAGAATTTTACCCCTTGGAAACACGTGGTTGCGCATTTAGCTTTCTAGTTTTTGTCCTAGTGGGAAGAGAAAATAAATTATGTCTCTCAACATAGCAGACCTCCTTGAAAATATCTGCCCAGGTGAAAAGATGTGTGCATGTTAATCAACATTTCTATCTCTTCCACTTCTGTTTTGAGCTGAAATTCCCATCAGCTCCTAGCCCAATTTAACAACTGGAGTTTTAAAGCCTTATTTATTTATTTCTTGCTTTTAAAGTTTGTGTAATCTCACAGGGATTAATTTCATAGAAGAAAATTTTATCTAGCAATTTGTCCAAATGAACAGTCAAATTGAACTATGCTGGTCAAAGCATTTCCTTTATGCTGGTCAGCCTGACTCAGATTCAACAGAACCTTTCCTGTGTTGCATTGTAGGAGAGATTTTATCTGTGGAGTGTTATCCCATTCCTGGTGTAAAAGAACCAAAGCATCACTAAATGGCTGTAGAGGTTGCGTGGTGAGTATGGGAGGTCCTCCTGGCACAGGAAGGCAGCAGTGAGGCTGATTCTCTACAGCCTCTGAAGTTTGCACAGTCAGAGAAAATATGCAGGGAATTAGAACAGCCAGCTCAGAGGCAGAAACAGGGAATCTTCCCCCAGGAACTGAGCAGGATATTGCAGTGATATTTTCTGCCTCTGGCTAAAGATCCAGCAATGCCCACCCGAGCATCCCTGCAGACTCCTCTTGGCACACCTATGCTGGATCACCAAGCTGCAAATGAGCATTTCCCAGGGGCCAGGCTGGGCACTGAGCTCGCTTTACTCCTTCCTAAAGTGAGATCACTTGATAAGGCAAGGAGCACCAGCAGGAGCTGTAGGGCACATAAGGGGTCTAAGAGTGGGAATAAAATGGGAGAGCAGTAAATGGGTCCTTTAGAAATTAACACATCTACTGCTGAAAGGTACTGCTGGGATCCACCATTTGTGGAACTTTTTTCCAGGAGTAATGTGAATTATTACATTTATTAATTCTTTCTTATCTAAGACCTGACAGTGTTACGTTGAGAAAAGAGCACTAGCACTTCACAGAGGAGAAATGTGAACTAGTTTCATATATCTCTGTGCATAGTTAAAATTCAGATACATAATTGAACTGATTTTTCATTGCCTAACAAAATGGTAGAATTTGTTTTTCAGGATCTGAAATTTATCTTATGACTTGTCTCTTAATTGCATGTTTCCTTTCCTTTGCATTCCTGAATTAAACAATTAAATACTGCTGATGGTCCACCTGAATTTTTCTATGCATAGAAAAATAAAAAATGCATTATTTGATTTTTCTTTGCTCAAATAAGTAGAAGCAAAAGCATGCTTTACATGCTCATTGTATGGTTTGAGAGTTGAGGTAGAGTTGGGAAAACATCATGCTTTTCAGCTTCCCACACAATTTAATTAATCCTTCACACTACTATGAGTAAATAATGCATAATCCAATAGGATTTTGGTGATAATTTATCATCAACTATTGTTCCTCATTGTAATGTTAAATATTATCAGCCTTATTCAACCTGTGAAATGAGTCCCATTGATTCCTTTGTCTATGTAATTGAAAGGGACAGTCCCATCAGTTTCATTAGAGGTTATTTGTCCTGGAACACATCAAACAAGATTTAGAGCCTAAATATGGGGGGGGGGGGGGAAATCCATTCCAAAACACAAATAAACTGAAGGTAAAATTTATAAGGTCAGTGAAATACTAATATTAGGTTCAGCTGCCCAAGCATCCCAGAGACAGATAACATATTAGCAGCTGGTACATGATTTCCCTGTGAAAGCTGCAATAAAAGAAATAACTGTAACTTAAAATCAATGCTAATATAGAGAAGTATGACAATACAGATTGCAGGCCAGTGTACATTCCTGAAAAATGTACTTTCATAACTGCAATAGCAGTGGCTTTGCCAGTCACACTTGTGTCATGCTCTGATTTAGGATCCAGAGAATGCTGGGACAGCAGGAGCATCACCATTCAATCATACAATTTTTGGCTTAGAGAGAGAGCATGTGCTTCTTAAGGAAGCAATCCAAGCCATAGATAAAAATCAGTCCTCCTTAAATAAGTACTGGAATTGGCAAAGGAGCTTAGAAATATGAGGCAAGACATTTACTGGGCAGGAGAGTTAACTGTTTCTATGCTGGAAAGTCATGAAAACAATGTAATAACGCTATGCAGATGAACAGGAGCTGTTGTAGATTATAAACATATAAGCAATTATTTATTCCATATTCAGAGGCTTGACCCATTGTTATCAATTGTTTCTAGAACATTTTAATTGTGTTCTTTAACAACATGATGCACCATCTTGACCAGAAATGGCAAAGCAGAAAAGAAAAATAGCACTTAGTTGTCTTGGAGAAACCAATCACCAGTGTGTTCATTGAGTTCAATATTATTATTCATGCATGGAAGAGCTACTTGTGAAAAGCTGTTATGGATTACAATTGATTCCTCTCTTGTTAGGTTTCCAGAAAGAACCTTTGCCTTTAAGGTGTTATGCATTTCCCTGCTGTGAGAGACCAGTTTTCATTCCTCCACTTTTTGGAGAGAAAAGAAAGCGAGGCAGATCTGCATCTGTAACATCATGTTAACTTCGAATTCCAATCTCTCCTGCTGCCCAAACCCCCGGATTATCTTCACCCTTCAAATGTTGGTTCACTTCTGCCTCTCCTGGCAAGAAAATACATTTACAGGGTAAGGACCAGCCCCACCTGAGCTTTGCTTTTAGGGGGAGGATGAGATTAAATGGTTCAAGCCCAGTTATCTCAAGCATTGTAGATATATATTGCTTTCAGTTTGAGAAAGATGATAAAAGAATGGTAAAAACTATTTAGCAATTAGTATGTCACAACCAAAAAGATAAAGTTTTACAAATCATTCTGGTTAATGAAATGTACAAGTAAATAGAATAGCTTAATATTTTCTAACACATGTTTCCTGCTTGCCATCTGAAAGTAGGTTTTAGTTACCGCACCAAGAATGCATCACCTTAGCAAGGTCTCCATAATTAACTAGAACTCTTCTCCTCAAGTAGTGTGCTTTGTGTTAAATTTCTTACTTGGAAGACCAATGTGCAGTTAACATTTGTATGACCTAAGGCTTAGCATGGAAACTTTGTATCTGAATACCATTTTCATCTTGCATGTGTTTATTTTCCATAAACATGTCAAACATCTATTTCTGTAAGTATTTGTTCTCCTTTCCTTAAATACACTTAAAGGATGATTTTTTTTATTATTATTTTTTTACACAAAATGGCAGTGAGGAAGTTTTCTGGACTATTTAATGCATACAATGAATGTTTAAGAGTTAATTTCTTCTTTCTGGAGCAACAACTCAGCTTCGTTCAATACCTCAAGCCAAATTAGCAATAGCTAATGAGCCTCAGCATGCAGAATAATGATACAAATACATGTTTATTCTACAGCTTTATCTGAAATAATGAAGTTATTCTCTATTTCATATTCTAGGTTCTTTCACCAACATTTTAACAGAATATGAATAGCACATCTTTAAAAATAAAGAACCAACAGGAAAGGAAATAACACAGACAAAATTTTTCCCAGCCCTCAAATTTTGGACTAAAAAGGGGAAACAACATTTTCTCCTACACAGACATCTACACAGCAGTGTTTCAAATTTTCCCACCTTCTGAGCAATCCTGAATCAAGAGCTTTAGGTATGGTCAATAATGGTCTTAAGCTACTTGAGGAAGAATTTCAGATGGAGATTTTGGTACAAAACCTGAGTGATCCCTGGCACCACAATAGATTTTCCCCCTGCTCTGTGATGTGTCCAGCATGACCCTGATGCAGAGTCATCCCTCTGGCCAGGGAGCAGAAAGGAAATCTCAGGTAAAGGTCTTCAGGGTTTTACACAAACCAACTGCCGTAATTTCCATCTGGGAGTTTGAAACAGAAAGTTGACTCCAAAATTCAGCACGTAACCCATAAATCAAATCAGAGACCCAGCAGAAACATGAAAAGAAAAGGAAAGGCAAGAAAAGATGGTGATTTAGGACATAAAAAAAAAAAAAAAAAAAAAAAAGAGGAGTTAATAAATAACAGCAGAACAGAGGATAAGAAGAAAGAAAACAAGGTGAGGAGTGAGGTGACTAAAGGGAGTGCTGAATGGAAAGTATAAAAAATTAGAGACTTTTACTTCCTCTCTCTCATTTTTGATAGTACAGAAAGGTTTACAATGTTTATATCAAGCTTTTCTAGTGGGAACTTTTTGACTTTGTAGTCTTTAAATATTTTTCTAAACACTACATCTAATTTTCATTTTGATGACCATGTTATGTTTAAGGCACTGTCTTCAAATTTGGGCTAGAAAACTCAGGCACTAGCTGGAATGATTACTTCAATATTTATTTAATGATTTTCTGTGTTAAGGGATGAGTCTTAAAAGATTTCCACAGAAAATGTAAGGGGCAAAACTGTCTTTATGTTTGGGATGCCCACTAACCTCACAAACACATTCTGGTGTCTTGAGTGTAAAAGATTGGTCTGTATGTTCCCTGGATCAAAAATATATATTTTTGTTTCTCTGTTCAAGTTTCCTACTTTCAAAAAATATTGAGTGTATGCAAGAATTTACCACACATCAAATGAAATAATGGATTTAAAATATAATAAATTTTTCATTAATTCTTTTTTTTTTTTTTTACAGCCTAGCTGAACAAGGTAGAAGGATACAAACTGTTGTGTATAAATGCATTTTTAGTGGGTGCTAGAATTAGATAGCTTGCTAATAATTAATATCTTACATTATTTTGCAGTATTTTCCCTGTGTTCCTTGAGAACAGGAGCTAATGCAAAAAATGATGGGTATGTTGTACTTGGAATCTGAAGGAGACTTTGTGTTTATGTTTGCTATTGTTCCTTTTAATGTCCCAGTAGGGTTTCTCTAGGTTATGCAGTCAGCATTCTGAATTTCATTAAGTCTGCTGGACCAGATTATGAAATATGAAACCATATAAGCAGAAATAAAAATTCCTTAACTTCTTTCTCACCATTTCTTTTATTAAAAAAGAGCACATTGATGCCATCTCAGCATCTAGATATTATATCTGTATTTTTGTATTTACTGAGTATTTTTTACTGTATTGAAAGGACAACTTGTATAACACAAAAGAAGTTTTTCAAAAAATATTCAGTTGTCTCCATCCTTATTCTGCAACAAATTTGGAATATGGAATTTGAAGCACTCCCTCAGCTAAAAGATGATCCTCCCTATTTGAAAAGAAAAATAATTCCTCATTTTCATCTCTTTTTTCTTTGAAAAGGGAGTGTGCATTTCAAATTCATTAGGAATACAAAGGTCATTATCACTGTGCTCAACCATTTGCTCTGATGTAAGACAGAAACATAATAATCCTACCAAACACAAAAATAGAAAAGTTCTTGATTGAGATAAATAAAATTTCAATTTTACAGAAAAAATTAAAAAATCAGGTCACAGAATTTAGTCTTTTTTGTGGCCCTTCAAAAGTTGTTAACTTCCTAAATATTATTTTAATTTTTCGGCAGCTTTTTATGATTCACTGAATATTGTCCTTCTATATAGAAAAATAGGAATACCTTTTTATTCTATTCTCCTGGTAATGACACCAGGAAAATATCAGATGGCATGATCTTTTTAGTGCAAATCAAAACCAGTAGATTTTTTTTCTAAATTACAGGATTTTGAATATTTTTTTATTATTATTTCTATGTGATTCTACTTAAACCTGAGTGAATAAAGCCTAGAAGTGGTTTCAAGCCAAACACAGAATTAAATACTGACATATTTATTAACCATGAATCCAGTGGACCTTCACTAATATATATAAAAAAAAAAAGGTAATGATCTGCTCGGCATTTCCACACATATATCTTTTTCAGCTTTGCAGAAAAGGACCCGAGTGTCCTGGTGGAAAAGCTGACAACAAGCCAACAATTTGCCTTTGCTGAAAGGAAGGCCATCAGCATCCTGGGCAGCCACAGACATCTTTTTATGAAAATCCTTTCTTAGGATTTTTTCTTCCAGAGAAGCTGAGAGGCCTCAGGAACAAAATGTAAACATTGATTATCTGCTGCTGTGGAATGCAACAGGGGGATCTGTGATTGGTCTTGTGTGGATGTTTGGATTTAGTGACCAGTCTGGCAGAGCTGCTTTTGTTGTCATTCTTTCCTTTTCTATTCTTAGCTTAGCTAGCCTTCTGAGATTAAGCTTTTCCTTCTATTATTTTTAGTATGGCCATAATGTGATATATATATAACAGAATAATAAATGAAGCCTTCTGAAATATAGAGTCAAATCCTCGTCTCTTCCCTCACCCAAGACCCTTGTGACCACTGTCACACTGGGCAGCATTAAGAGGAGTGCTGGCAGCAGATAGAGCCAAGTGATGCTGCCCTTTGCCCAGAGGGGGAAAACCACTGGCAAGGCCACACCAGCAGTGCTGGGTCCTGTTCTGGAATTCTCCATTTTTACACATATACAAGCAGAATATGTAAAAAAGTGTTACTGAACTCCAGCATTTCCTTCAGAACTTCAAATCCCTCAGGCTCTCTAAACTGCTAAGTAGTATCTCAAATATAGTGCATGTTCTTTGTAGTAAATACCTTATACAATCCCAAGGTTTATCTTCTTTAAATTAAGCTAGCCCTCAGAAGCTTAACGTTCAAATCAGGATTACCTCCCCACCAAACCAACACAGGCTGCACTTGAATATTCCAAATCAATGCATGACTAACAGGATTTTTCCTGCTGCAGACTGACTAAATTCAAATATAATCTTAGCTTCTGCTTCCTTTCTACTGATTACAGTCAAGGATGCAGCAACCTTTGCTGCTTGGGTGAACTCTTTCTGATATCTTAATACAATTTACAGTACACCCTGGGATAATCCTTGTTCAATATTGCTGAAGTGGCTTTTTCACTGACCAGTGGTTTGAGAAAAGCTCAAGACATTATTAGTGAGCAATAATTAATTAAAACAGTATATTTTAGAAATCATTTTAGTCCGTACAGCTGAACAAATGGCTTTAAATATGTTATTCATATTTATATATGTTATATATGTGAATATTATTTTTTAGAATTTATTAAAGTAATTAATTTTATCCAGACTATCAATTTAGTTAGATCCCAGTACTTCATCCAAAGGAAATTCACTCAAATATGAATGCACATTTTTTTACTTGGAAGAACTGTATTTAATGATTTCAAAGTGAAATATTTATTTCTGATATATACTGGCATCAGAGGAATTGATAGCCCTGGGGTCCCCAGCATGGGAAGGACATGGACCTGTGAGTGAATACAGAGGAGACCACCAGGGTGAACACAGGGCTGGAAAACCTTTCCTGTGAGGAAAGGCTGAGAGAGCTGGGAGTGTTCAGCCTGCAAAAGAGAAGGTTTTGGGGTGACCTAACTAGTGGTCTTCCAGTTGGTGAGAGGAGCTACAAGAGAGATGGAGAGAGACAATTTAGAATGTCCTGGAGTGAAGGAGAAGGGGGAATGGCTTCAAACTAAAAGAGAGCAGGGTTAGATTAGTTATTAGGAAGAAATTCTCCCCTGTGAGGGTGGTGAGGCCCTGGCACAGGTTGCCCAGAGAAGCTGTGGATGCTCCATCCCTGCTCAAGGCCAGGCTGGATGGGGCACTGAGCAACCTGGGAGAGTGGAGGTGTCCCTGTCCATGGCAGGGGGGTTGGAATGAGAAAATCCTTTAAGGTCCCTTCCACCTAAACCACTCTGTGATCCTATGAAACACCCTCCAGCTTTGCCATCAGATGAAAAACTTTAAATTAATGTGAATGACCAGCACTGCATCACACTCCCACCTTACAAAGCATCTCCCTTCCTGGTGGTTCTTCCTCTTCCCTGCCCAGCAGGTGAGCAAAGGCAGCTTCTCTGAAAGTGCAAGGGTCAACTCACGTATTTTGGCTGCAATCAAAGTGCCCTTCATCCATGCTGTAGTTCAAGGCTAACATTTGCAGCATACCTCAGGTTTTACATTTAGACAGTAAAGGGAACATAGTTACTTAAGAGAGGGTCAAACCAGACACACTCAGCTATTCCACCCTTCCCAGAACAGGCAGAAAACCCAGGTAACAATTAATTCTTTTATCAGCTGATATGAATGCTACAATTGTTACCTTTTTTGTGATAACAATTAAAAAAATGTTGCTGGTAGAGTTTATTATATTTATATATTATATACATAATTCTGTATATATTATATACAACATTTACACTGAACTGAATTCCTTTAGGAGGCTGAATAATGACAACTCTCTCCTAGCCCCTGCACTAGGCAGCTAAAGCATTGTTGATGGAACAGCCTGCTTAGTTCCTTTTGTCTCTTTTCTGTTCTCCACATGCCTTGGCCAAGTAAAACAGTATTTTACATCCTCTCAGAGACTATTCTGCATGTGTGCTCACGGCTTTGCTTTCTGTGCTTGGGGACAATGCCTGTTTATGAGAATTCTCTGGCAGGCTCTCTCCACCCTGGGCTCCACTGTGTACCCAGGCATGGGAAGCTACATCTCCATCACTGCTGGGTAAAAGCAGATGGAAGGCATTCTTGGGGCCATTCCCTTCACTTTCCTTTAAAATTCTTAGAATCTTACCTACTTCCCTGACCTTCAGGACTTCCCTCACTAAAGTATCTAAGCACCACATCAGTTTTGCAACATACTTATAACACATGTGAGAAGGGAAATATTTTTATTCTCCTTGAGTCTTCTTACCTAGGCTTCAAGTATGGATAGCCTAATGGAAGAAATCCAACATTTTACAAGGAAATTTTCTCAGCCAATCCTATAGTAATTTCAATACATTAAAATAGGAAAGAAAATTAAATTATTCATTCTATCTATTCTTCTCTTCCAGAAAAAAAACATGAGAGCCCCAGAGAGATAACACCATGATGTTTTTGGATGAGGGATATTAGCTGCTTTGTGCTTTCACAGCAAGGTCAACATGTAGAACTTTCAAGTAGAAGAGGACTACATTAAAAAGCTCAAAGCTGAATTAAATTTATTGTATTCTGAAATGCTGTGACTAGATAATTCTATAAACACAGAAAAATTATTTCTTTTCTGTGCAAAAAATACTTCAGCATTTTTGTAATGAAAGTAACTGGTAGGATGACATTTTGGAGCAGAAGCTGCACAGTAAAACACTCAGGAGATTATTTTCTGCATTTTCCAAAGTAGCTTAGCACAAAGTCATGCTCCAACTTTTTATTTTCTGTTTTACAAGTGGGAGTTTCCTTCCCATTCTCTTGCAGTGCAGCTGGGGAAGGTCAGAAGCTCCCAGGTGGGCATCTTTTGAAGGCAACTATCATTCTTGTTCCTCTGAGCTCTTTTATATCAGCACACACCAATGTCAAACGTAATTACCAAAAATAAAAAATTTCCTAATCGATGAGAAAGTCTAAACCGGAATAAATGGGTGGAACTAAGCCATTAACCAAGCACTGCTCAGCATAGGAAGTGCTCTGCAATATATGTTGCAAGAGGGATTAACTTGAGATATTAGCAATGAGCAAACCCAAGATCATGTCTGCCAAATTATAAATTAATTTGTTCCAAAGCAGAAAAATTAGATGGAACAGATATTTCCATTACAGTGAAATCTCAAGCTAGTTGTAAGAGACTCCTTTTGCTATTATGGACATTTTTTTGCACTAATTTCTAATTTTAAAGCAGATCAACCTAAGGTTATCTCCAAAGAGAGCAGAGCTCTTCTCACAGTACATTTTACATCCATAGCATTAAAAAAACCCAAAGCTTCTATTCATTTCAGTCTTTACCCATTACTATAATAGAGAGAGTGGAAAGAATTTTGGCAAATAATGGCTCAGTCAGTTTACAGGTGGAAACAAGTACAGAGGGTTCCCTCAGTAGCTGTGATAAATGAACAAACATCTGCACTGCAGCAGCCTGATTGGAAATACACAATAAACCCATAAACCTCCACTTTAATTAGAGATTTCACCCAGACAGTGGGCTTTGTACCACCTGACAAACGTTGTAGTTCTGATAATCAGGACAGAAAGCCAGAATCCATTAAACGGAGATCATCTGTAAAACTCAGTTTAGCCTGCAGTGAAGTATAAAGCAAGAACTACTGGGATGTGCATGTCCACCCAATTGTTTTCACAGAAAGTATCATAAAAAATGTTACAGTCAGGAAAAACTGGTATTAAGCCAAGCTCCAAATAGTTCAGTCCTTTTTTCAATCACCAAAACTCAAAGTGAGTTACATAATTTGGGGGAAACAGTTGCAGTTTTTCCCTTCATGTTTTTCATTTCCTTGTAGCAGACATTTTCTGTAAAGTTCACAACTACTTTATCTGTATCTGCAAGAATCATAAACTTACAACTGATTAAGTATTATTCCTTTCCATAAAATCTCAACCTGCTACTGAAATTAAGGGGAAAATTTATTGTGATGGACTTCCCACTTAAGTAAGGGCAAACTTTAAGAAATGTACTGTAATAAATACACTATCACACTTAATTTTCATCTGCTGGGTAGATTTCTATGGCAAATATGTTGAAAAGTATCTCATATGTTAGATTAAGGACTGATGGCATTTTCACTGCTGGCAGAAGTGGTGATAAACATCTATCAGCAATAGAGGGGTCTGGGCTGACCAGAGGCTATGAGGCTTTGCTTAAACTGTTTATATAAAATCAGAGCACGTGGCCAACTGCAGAGACAAGAAGGGAAAATTACCCCTACAGTGATCAAGGTCAAGGAGACCATGCCACTGAAAAATACTGATCTCATCATGCAGTATTAGGTTTTACTGAATTCTTTGTTTCTTTAAGAGAACTGAAGAAATAAAGCCACTTGGGAAACAGCCAAGGGATCTTCTCAGAGCCTGCAACACCTTCTGAGTTACAGGACAAAGTCACATCTTAATATTTCTACCTCAAAGGCAGGGGTAAGGAGAAGCATTGCTAATAACGGATCAGTTGTGTTTCCAGGCTGCTCACTGGAGTTGTATAAGCATTTTCAAATTACAGAAAGAGAAAGCTTATGAAACACACGCAGCAACCATACCCAGTCTGCTCAAGCAGCAAACAAACCACTTGTGGATCTTTTTGGTGCAGTGTGAGGGGGTGTTAGCCATGGCATCTGTTCAGCTGGGGCCCCGGGCTTGACTGTGGCTGTGCAAATGTGGGATAATCAATTAGGCAGGGTGTCAGCCGTGCCAGCACAGATGTCCTCAGTCAATTGCAGATAATCATCGCCTTCTTTGAAATTTCCAGAGGAGATTGCATTACTCTTGGGACACCCTTGACCTCCCATCAGGAAAGGCTTCTCAGATAAGAAAAATAAAAGGATCATATCTTTTTCCTGGTGCAGCAATATATATTGCAGGCTATTCATAACCTTGAAAGGGTTGGAGTGATGCAGTGAGAGCTGCATGCACACTGCAGGACACAGGAGCAGAGCTCTGCTCTCCCTCCCCTCCCCAGAATGAAATAAATACTGCAGCACCTTATGAAACACATCCAGGAGGTACTTCTCCATGAACTGGCTATCATGACAGCCTGTCAATGAGGAATAAATAGTGCCATCAGTGATCTCAGCAGACATTCTTTACCCAGGAGGACCAGCAGCTTTCTGGATCTGGGGCTTTTGCGAGGTCACACAAAGGGAGGGGGTTTTTAATTTCAGGCCATGCTTATTCAAGATGGCACCTGGAATATGAGGAACTGTTGGCAGAAAAATGAGATGAAACTTCATCTCACAGGGACTAAAAGGAACAATTTATCAGTGCTTCAAATTTTACTAGTAGTGACTTCAAAAACTTCCTAAGTAGGAACAAAACAAACCTAATAAGGTTCTTCCGTGTCATCCAGTTTCAAATCTGCTGTTAGAAATTTTTTTAGAGCAGATCAAGGTACCAGTGGTAAGAGCTTGCAAACAAAGCTTAGTTTTGTTACAGAGTACGACTTTTCATTAGAAACAGAATACAACTTTTGAATCTGGAAGAAACTCTTAGTGAGAAAACACAAAGGAAGCTCATTTTGCTTGACCCATCACTACACCAAGAACAATTATTGCAGAAACAAAGGCTAAAAATGTCTATGATACTGAGGAAAGGGAGCTGGATTCAGAGGGCTATTTTGAGCTCTGGTGACCATATTTTGATTCTTAGTAAAATTACATTATATATTTATTTTTTTTTAAAACAAAAGATACGGGGAGGAGCAATAGCAACAAGAATTTTTCCACACGGGAAAGAACATGCAATCAGAAGAGCCTTTTATTCAGCTGAGGTGCATATGGAAGACCTAAGGGTAGAAGAACATTCCATTTTGCTCAAGATGCAGTTTCAAAACCCAGGAGGCTGCAAAAGCAGGAATTGGCTGCTTGAGACAACCCTAATTTCTCTGATCCACAGTACTTCAGGAGAAAGTAAAGAAAAAGTAACACTTCAATAGAAAAAGCAAAAAAAGAACCAAAACATCAAGGCTCCTAGGCAACAATGATAAATAGAGAGAACTGGGTATGCTGGAGTTAGTCATGTCTACATTGTAGTCAGGGCTGTGTAGCTGAGAGATAAACCTGCCAGTCTTTATCTGGCTTGGGTTTCAGTAGTCAAACTGTTGTGACAGCACAGAGCTCATCAATTCATACACAAATAACGGCTGTGACTGTATTTTCAATATCTGTGGGCTTACTTGGGCATGCACTGCATCTGCTGCACTCTGAGTTTATTCATTTTCCATGCACTCTTTTATCACACAGTTGACCTAAAGCAGTGAGTTCCTATATTGAGTGATGTATATTTTATTATTTTTGTTCTATTAAGCATTACTTGAAGTGAAATAAAACATAAAAAGCAGAATTCTTTGTCTGCTGTTCCTAGGGCCTTTGGATAGGTAACATTAACTCTTTCAGTAAATTTTTTCCCCTTTCAGTCAGACCGCTATGGAAAAGGAAGAAGTCTGTTTGAGTGCCCTGTGAAGACAATAATGACTATCCCTATTTCTAAGTAGTGATATAAAGGGTCAGACTTTCCAAATTTCAAGAAAATGTTCATCAGAGAACAGGCTGAAGAGACAACTCTATAAAAAAATTAAGCATTTCACTTTAAAGAAATTATATTCCAGAGTTTGAGCATCCTACTGCATACAGCCATTTATTATGACTGTGCTAACAGTACTGCCAGTTTTGACACTCAAATATCAATGCATCAATTTCTCTAAAACTTCAACTGTGTAAAAATGTTCATGCTAAAAATTGAAATGTTTGACTTATTCATTGTAAGAGAAAAAAAAAAGCTCACCCCTTAGATGTGAGCCCTGAGAGTCTGAAGAAACCCATGAAATGCTGAGTTCTGTGCCAACACCATTGATCAGATGTCAGCGTCTTGCAGGACTGATTTAATTGTTTTGGATCAGGTTGGACCACCCTGATTCTATTAAGGATGTAATTGATTTTACTGTGATGACTTACAGACAAAAGTCCTGTCTAGTGTGTATAAGAAATTAAATCTCCTGACAGGGAGAAAATGGGCTAATCAAACAAAAATTGCACTTCCACCTTTAAGATTTGTGGATTTTTAGAATAATCTGCAGGGATTCCATCCTTTAGCTGTGTAAGAAGGTGTTGTTGGGTGTTTTCTCCCCTCCAAGAACCCTCCCAAAATTGTCATAACCTACTCCAAAATGAAATTAGCATATGCTCTGCTAATGTGTGACCTTCTGACACCACACACTTCCCTTACCCATGAAGGCATCCCCAAATGCAGATTAAGCCTTAATTGTAATTAATTATAAGCGCACATAGCAACGCCTGTGCTCAGCACCACATAAAA
This sequence comes from Melospiza melodia melodia, assembly GCF_035770615.1. Classification (NCBI taxonomy): domain Eukaryota; kingdom Metazoa; phylum Chordata; class Aves; order Passeriformes; family Passerellidae; genus Melospiza; species Melospiza melodia. The sequence goes on from NC_086195.1 coordinate 135,598,141, forward strand.
TTGGATTTTTTTCCTATGAACACCTATCAATGTGTAAGGTTTAGATAACAGCACAAATTCATACTGGGGAATGCTAAATGCAATATCAATGAGCTTCATCCAAGTCTGTTGTCCAAAGAAAGGATTTTAATAATAGCTTTGTAGTTAAATGCCTGGTACATGTTGCCCTCTTGTGGAAGCTGTGATAAAGCACAGTTTCCTTTGAATTTAGGATTTTGCAGTGATATTTTAATGCCTGGAATGTAATGATTTATTAAGTGCGCGATGTGAGTAGTTTATCATGTTAAACACTGAGTATATTCTGTAAATGGCTGCACTTGACAAGCAAACCTAGGTAATTAATTCTACTAAATCAGGCTTATCCACTGCAAATTGCACGGCCTTAGCATGTGTCTCATTTGCTCTTTTGGAAATTAAGAAAATAAATGTAATGTATAATTTTAGATCCTGGACTAAGTTAAAGTTTTTTTCTAGCCATTCAAAATGCTTTTTAGAATTTTTTAGCTGTTTCTTTTAGAAAAACCCATGCTCACCTCACCTATGAATGCTTGTACCTGCATTACACATGACATAAATAGAATGTCTTGGATGCTTCACATCTCACTATCAAATCACCCACATTCTTTACATGCAGATTAAGTAAAATATTTTCAAAGAACAAGACATTTACTAATATTTTTTCAATACATAGTTAAGATACCAATACATCCCTTATCAGCTAAGAAGAAAATCATTAAGCCTGAATTAAAAATTTAAACAAATATTAGGGAACTAGAAAACAGATTTTAATGAAGCTAAAGGGATGAATCAAGAACTTCAAAGGCAGTTTAACACACTATCAGGATACTTTAACTCTTAAACATTGAATGGCACCTAGATTTTCCATGGGATACTCTGCTAAATACAAATATTTTGATTCCTTTTGAACGTCTGCTAACACAAGATAAGTTATATTGGACATGCTTACATAGCATGGTATTTAGGGAAACTTCAGATACTCCTGAGTGGTCGCCTTTGTTGTTTGTTTGGGGTTTTGGGGCGGTTTTTTGCCATTTCAGTTTGATTTCAGAGCTGAGATAGTTTAGTACAAACTTGATCAAAGATTTCCATCAGCTGTGGACAAAGGTCAGGTGTCCATGTTAATGTTATCAGCGCTCTCTGATACTGCTGACAGCCAAGTGTCACTGATATGTCTGCAGGATCTGATGGATTTGGTGTGATTGCTTTATTCTTCACCCACTGGCATTTTATTTAGTTTAGAAAAAAGGGGCTGAAGGGAGGTTGTGATTAGCTAACACATTCCAGCTCACCCTGTCCCATGACCCTTTGCCTAGCGTGGGCACAAACTAAACATTTTACTTGATTTGCTTGGATGAAATCAATCCAAGAGGCAGAAGGCTTCAAAGTTTAACTGGTTGGTATCCCTGGATTGTCTCACAAAAAAAAAAAAAAAAAAAAAAAGGTAAATTTACATGATGTTTGAATTCTTTCAGTAAATGGGATCATTTATGGAAACTGTAAACGACTTGGGGCCACAGTGTCATTGATAAATATTTGGATGAATGGAAGTCTTCAAGTTGTTTTTTTCTAGCAACTGCCTCTTTTCTCCCACATGAAGTTTTTGGCTGCAGCTTCTGCCTGCTCTAGGAAAACAATGATTAATGAGCATCCTATAAACTGAAGTTATGTCAACTGATAAGACCCTAAGCCACTGGTTAACATCCTCAAATGATAATTCCATATTTCTTCAAGACCAGTTTTCTAAAGAGAGCTTTGTATTCCTTGGAATTTTACCTCAGAATTTTATCTAAAACATCCCTTAATTCTGGTTCTGTGCTTTTACATTAGGAGGATGTGCAAGCTTGTGTATAGAAATAGATATTATATGCCTTCTAACGTATATATACACATGCTTATGTGATGTGAATTACTTGAGTTACCCTTGCCTCACAGAATTGTGTTAAAGGAAAATACTTTATGCAATTTTTAATGGATTATGGCTCATCTATTGTCAAACTCTTGACAAAATATAACTCAATATTAAGATAGAGGCAAAAATGCTTCATAAGGCTTATGTCAATATGAAATATGCTGATCTGAAAAGCAGTTTACTGTCCTTTAGTGTTCATTTTTCAGTGCTGGTCTGATCAATTCTGGAGCTGGCTGGCCATTCAGCTCCACACACATCAGTGCTGGCTCCAGGCAGACACAAGGGAGAGAGCACTGGGGAGAGCACTACCAATGCCTCTGCCAGCAGCATCAATTCACTCTGACTTGATTGAGATGTGAAGCAACACCACAGCTAGATGACCTGGGTAAATTGAGGTTTTAGCAGCTTGAGGTCAAAAAGGCCCAGACTTGAAACCCCAAACCACCTACAGGTATCACAACGCATTAGGCTCATGTGCTCACAGAGAGCAGCAGCACTGACACAGCCCCTTCCCACCAGCTCCTGGGACTTTATCCATGAAGGAGAATCCTGTAGCACATCTCATCTCCACACCAGAAAGTTATGGATCATGGAACTTTAACGGCACTTACTATAGCACCCAAACTGAGGATAAATGAAAACAGTATATTAGGGTAAGTGCTTTTATATTCTTGCTCAAAAGCAGACACAAATACAGCAGCAGTAGCTCTAGTAATAGCCAGGATAACTGCTCTCATTTCAAACAGCAAAACAGTTTCTTCTGGCTCATCACCTGGCCAATTACACCTTCATCCTATCCATCTGGTAAAGCATTTTAGAAAAGTACCATTGACCAGAGTCATGAAGGCACTGACAAGGTACTTGATATTTCTGTTGATTCTGACAATCATAATGAGAAAAAAAATAATCAGTGTAAAAAAGGTTTTATTAATTAAAAAAAAAAACTCCAAAGAAATATGAAAAAATGTCAAAAATATAGTCCTTCACATACAGCATGCACACAGCTGTACACACAGAGGAAACAAAGCAATAATTGTAAAATGTTTTTTGGGATCTATGCAACCCAGATACAGGCAAATCCATGCCAGCAGTTTGAGTCTTGACCAGCCTGATAGCTTGTTCAGTCCAAGCTTTCATAATTTTACTGCAATTAGCACTCCCCAGGGGAGCTGCCCTCTCTTCAGGTTACTTTTGCAGAGGAAAATTAGAGAACTGTAGCTTCAGAAAATCAAGGGTGAATACTTTTGATGTGAAATGCCCTAAGGAAAAAATGTAGGCAATATCCAAGGCTGCCATCATTGCAGGTAGAGGATCCTAAGTCTGAGCATCCCTGGCCTCTCCTTCGTTTCCTCACAGCAGAAATACAAGTTGTTGCTTGCAAGACTCTTTTACTAATACATTATTAGCCCAGGGACTACCAGAAAACTCTGCTAACAGTCCCTTGGAGGAAGAAATAAAAAGTCATTCTGTGTATACACAGTACTTTAGTTGAATAAAACATCTCATGGGTCATGATCATTGTTTCATATCCTGATAAATTTAGATTAGCAGCCGTACTCCTTTACAAAGGTGGCTGAAAAAAGCTGCTTGTTCAGTAGACCCTCCATAGGCTGGAGGTCTCAAAAAGCTTCTAAAATAGCTTTTCTTTTTTTTTTTCCTCCAGTCCAGAAATCAATATGCTTTCAAACATTTTACCTTGAAGAGTTATAGCACTTGAAAAAGAATGAATTAAAAGCAGGACCATTAACCCCAGATATTTTTTAATCTAGCTTCCCAACATACAATATTATTACATCCCAAAGTTTGAACCCAGCTATTAAGGTTCAAAACATATATTCTTCTGTCATGGATAAATTTTTATTTTTGCTATCCAGAACTCAAATGAAATATCTTTATTTGACACTTCAGGGGAGGTAGGAAGGGGTGAGAAGCTACAAGATTATCCCTGCTGCATTCTTTTTTGCTTTCCAGCTAGTATAAAATAGATGTGGTACTTCAGTCTTCTGCTGGATTCACTTCATAGTGAATGTGCAAATATAGCAACTTTACAGCCAAAATCAATGTAAAACTTGCATATCCTGTTTTATTTGTTAGTCTGTTAACACAAAGCTAATCTTGGCAAAGCAGTATTTAATAAATTTTGTTATATTGTCGCAGACATTTTTTCACAGAAATCCTTTCTTTGGGGTTGTGTATCTTCTGGGAAGCAAAGGGCCCCAGAAGAAGAATGTAAACAATGATTATCAGCTGCTGTGAAATGCAATGGGATGCACCTGTCATTGGTCCATGTTCCCATGTTTATAATTAAGGGCCAATCACAGGAGCAAGCTGGGGACAGAGTCCCTGGACGCAACTTTGTTATAGATCCTTTCTATTCTTAGCTTAGCAGCAGCCTCTGCAACTTCTCTTCTTATTCTATTTAGTATAGTTATAATGTATTATATATCATATATCAATAAATCCAGCCTTCTGATCAAGAAACAAGATTCTCGTCCTTCTCACCCCCAGCAACCTCCTCAGGTCGCTGTAATATTATATTGAATGTGATTTTAATTATTTTAAAATAAGGCCTACATAAAGGAGGAGTAACTGCAGCATACTAAAGCATTTCATCCTGTTTCACTTGTAAAACTGAACATGATAACAAGGATTTTCCAGCAAACCAGATCAGGAAAACAACAAGGATGAGGAATATGATCAGCATTTCGCCCAAAATCTCCACAAAGTGATTAAAATCAGGTTCTGAATTAATACCTCCAGCAAGAGCTAAGGATTAAAATGAACCTAAAGCCCAGTATCAAAGAGTTCCATCTCTTTAATCATGGGATTTATAGATTCTCTGTCATTTCTCACAGATATCTACAGTTTCTATATTTTTTTGCTCTTCGCTGTTGTCCCATTAACTCTTCCAAATCCACTGAACACAGCTGGTGAGAGGAACCATGATCACAGTTTGAGGGAATCATGTCAGATTATTAATTAATTGTACATGAACAATATCATGCAGAAGACATCCTGGGCAAAATACAGCAGAATTCACCACTACCTGACATATTTATGCATACCTTGGAAGGTAAATTTTGAATTGAAAAAATTATTTGCATAAAATATAGTAACTTTATGCACTCATATCAAGACAGCAATAACAGGGATGGGAAAGGCTGGCCCAGGGCAGCCCTCCCTGTCCCTGGAAAGAACAGATGTGTGACTGCTGAGTTGTTAGCCCATGCCAAAGCTGCTGGGAGACTGCATCTCTCATTTCCAATTTTCACCCACAGGATGAGGGGGCACCCTTATACCCTTTGCTGGCTATTAGCATGGCCAGCATAGCTTTAAGTATTTTCTCTTTGCTCTTCAGCCAGAACTCTGTCAAAGCTCTACTCCACAGCAGCTAGGAAAGGAAAATTTATTTTTGCCTACATTGTTGAGAAGGCCTGAGTCAGCTCTGCTAGAATGATCCCTCATGATGAAAAATTTATGGCTTTTGCTTTGCTTCACTCCCTGCCTTTTAATATCCTTCCCTTCTCCCCACAGCATTTTTCCCAATTGGATTTGGCATCGTCCCCAGTTCCTGTTTTACATTCTCCATCATCATTTTCAAAATAAATGTATCTAGCCTTGTGCCTCTATTTCAAGACTTCCATCCTTGGTTTCGTGACTGATGGATTTTAAAGGGTGAGCCAAGTCCCTAAATGCCCTGAATCAATATTGTTCTTTAAGAGTTGCTTTAATCACTTAGATGAAGCACCTACTTCTGGCAAACCCGTGGAAGGAGTGAGTTACACAAGACAACTGTCAGATGTGAAATGCTGTCACCATCCAGAGATGCTGGAATGTGCACAATCATCTAAAAACAGCCAGCTAAGCACAAAAATTGACTATGAAAAAAGGAAGCAAATCAAGTAATGCCCCTGTTTCCAGCTGCCTGCAAGTTACCATTCTCTCCACCCACCACAGGGCTCCAGCCCATGAGGGTTGATGACAATCAGCAGCCTGGGTGAGGGAATGGAGCTTCCCACCAGTGCCATCTGCACAAGAGTGGAACAGGAAGGGTCAGCCAACCAATCCACTTGCTGGTGCACCAAATGAGTGCTAAGAAAGTCAGGGTAAAACTACCACTGAGTTTAGTCCAGAATTTTGTGGGCTTAATTTACGAGGAGATTTTCCATCTCAGAAGAAAGACACAGCTCGAAGAAACATTCAAAATAAATTTGTTTGCTCCAGCATAGTGTTTTAGAAACAGCATCATAAAAACCAGATACAAACATTTTCCTTTGGTTTGCCTGGGGATTTCTCTGGATCTCATTTTGATCTCTGTACTTTTCCCTTGCAATGGTTTATAAAATTCTCTTTGTCTATGATCTCCAGGAGTGCTTCTGCCACATCAACAAGCAAATGCGAACAACTGACCTAGATGCCAACACACTTTTACATATTATTATTATTCATTTTTATGTATATTACTTGTTTATGGGTAGCACAAAAGTAACTGATGTTCACACTCCACCTCCTCTTTCCTTTGGAACAAAGGAATGCTGCATCTGTGCTCAGAGGATGCCAGATTGCTGCCTGTGCCTGCCTGGATGTGGCTGGCAGGCAGCCTGCTGGGGTGGCACAGCAGCTGGCAGGAGTTGGGACAACCCTTCAAGTTTCAGCTTTTTTTCCTAAAGCTGCACCAGCCATTGCCAGGATGTAGCCAAAATATCTCAATTATCTTCAGTTACCTGTTCAAAGAAATATGGAATATCCTGAGTTGGAAGGGACACACAAGAACCCGCAAATCCTGATCCAAGAATGCCAGCGTGTGCCTGAGAGTGTTGCCCAACCCTTCCTTGAAGCAAGCCCTTCTTGAAATCAGTGAGGCTTTGTGCTGTGACCTGGGGAGACTGTCCCAGGGCCCAACCATCATCTGGCAGAAGAATCTTTTCCTAATATCCAACATCAGCTTTCCCTGGCAGGGCTTCCTGCTGTTTCCTTGGGTCCCATCACTGGTTAAGAGAGAAGAGATCAGTACCTACCCCTCTGCTTCCCCTCCAGAGGAAGCTGTACATGGCACTGAGGTCTCCCCTCAGTAGTTACTGAGCAACATGCAGTTACAAAAAGCTAATGGAATACTGATTCCAAAGGAATATGTGCTGCTCCAAAACTGTCTTTTGTGAAATTTCTAATTCCTGTGTCCGCCATTAACAGATTGTCTGAGTGAGCAAAAACATGACATGGATGGATTAGCACTTTTCTTCCTTTCTAAAAATAGGATCACTACCTTTAATGAAGAACTGGTTTCAATTCAAAGACAGAAATTCCAAATCAGTCATAAACAGGTGGTTACACCAGGTAGCAGAGTTGCCTGTGCACCTTCTGGGCACTGGGAATCATCCCCTCAGTAGCTATTGAGCAACATGGAGTTGCTAAAAGCCAATGGAATGCTGATTCCAAAGGAATATGCGCTGCTCCAAAACTGTCTTTGGTGAAATGTCTAATTCCTGTGTCCACCATTAACAGATTGTCTGAGTGAGCAGAAACATGACAAGGATGGATAAGCTCTTTTCTTTCTTCCTAAAAATAGGACCACTACCTTTAATGAAGAGCTGGTTTCAGTTCAAAGACAGAAATTCCAAATAATTCACAAACAGGTGGTTACACCAGGTGCCTCTGCACCTTCTGGGCACTGGGAATCAGCTTTTGGGGCACTGTGTGGAGCTGGCTCCCAGCTGGAGCCTCCAAAGGAACTGGAACCAAGGCCACATGCAAGGAGACACCCATACAGACACTGTGAGCAGAGACAGCTTTACAGAACCTTCTTATTTTTATCAGATTTGACCTAAATACTTAAGGAAAACCATTGAAATTAATAACACAATTGACTAATAATAAAACCTGTTCTCCAGGCAGCAACAACAGCCAGGTGAGCAGCACAGAGATCTCCCAAGCAGGAGAAAAAGGAACACCCTGTGTAAAACCAGCCTGTCCAAGCAGACACTCTGAGTCAGCATCCACCTGACCCTCACACAGAATAGGTAATGTCTAGCAGCAGGGTTAGGGTTGAACATCAAAAGAATCTCATTTCTGATTACTGATCTGTGGACAGAGGGAGAGTTTCAGAGAACAAATAATATCAAAAGCAATACCAGCAAGCTAACGAAGATATTTCATGTAGTGCAAAATATATTTTTTATCTTTACTGACTGATCCATGTATCTACTGAGCTAGTATTTCAGAAAATGATGTTAACAACAGGAGAACATCCTTGTTGCTATCAAGAGAAGCATATTTTAATTTCATGCACGTACTAATGAGGGCAAAAACATTTCTAGGAAAAAAAGTTGCAAGGTTTTTTATTGTTTAGGTAATTTCATGCTTTTAAAAGAAAGAACACCTCTTTAAATGAAAATGTTGTCTGTTAGCTGTGCATTTTGTCAAAATTTTTTTTTTTTTTAGTTAACACTGCAAATGTTTCAGACAATTGAAAAAGGTGCCATTAATACTGATATTGTGATAATGATAAAACTTTGGCTGTAGAATAATGGAAACTAAAACTGAGTAGGTGCATTGCTGACACACTGGAGGGTCAAATAGAAAAGTGTATTTGTTCCATTCTGGAAACAAAATAGATTTATTGTATTTTCTTGCCCGTGTATGAGAATACAAAATAGAATCCAATGCTGGCAAAGTGATTTTAAAAATACATTTTTACCAATAACCAAAGCAATAAAAGTTATGTTTATTTACCACTTGCAGCCTTGTAACTGTAATGTGGAATTAAATACGTTTGAGTGTTTTGAATTAGCCAAAGAGCTTGTGAAGCTAAAATTGTGGAATATATTTGAAATATGATGATGAACTCATTTCAAGGATTTAAATACAATAAAGTTACTTGCACTTTGAACATATATTTTTTTAAAAACTAATATGCTGAGGGAAAATAATCTTTAATATTACTCTTTAATAACTATGGACTAGTCCATGCTAGAAACTGAGATAAAATTTTTAGCAGTTTTTTCTGGTGCCTTGTCTTTTACTTTCTTAAAAAGCAATATATACACAAGAAAGAAAGAAGAAAAAGATCTTATTTTCTTGTTTCCCCCTTCTCATGTTTCTTCCCATCACCCCCCCCGCTGGTGTGTCTACCTGCTCTCCCCCTCATCTCCTTCCATGTTCACTCCCATGCCCAATAAGAACAGATACCTCTGGTTTATGATTTTGCTCTTCTCTCCCCACTGAATTATCAGCATAATTTGATGCACTAAAGTGACAATGAGGACAGAGAAAATATGCAAAATAAAGTCAACAAGCTTCCTCATCTGCAGCCACTTGAAGACAGGTGTTGGATGAGGAGGCAGCAACAAATCTGAGCCAGACAAGCTTTGCTTGTTGGCATAGCTCCGTTTTTTTTGTTTGCTGCTTCATGATAAATGACTCTGTTGTCCTGAACTGAAGGCAGAATATTCCCTCCCTTCTTTTATCTTGTACCCATTTAGAGTTACATCGTGTTTGCTTAAGGTTTTCTGCAGACTACAGGCTGTGTATTTGCTCAAACATGTGTGCTTTCTTTGTGCCAAGGAATGGTGAGGAGTGCACTCCCACTGGAGGGCCCTGGTCCTCTCCCACAGAGAGAATGTTCCCTTACTCTGGACAAGAACATGGAAGTCTGTTATTTTAGCATTATTAAAATAGATATTAAAACATCTTCAAGCCTTTTGTAAGATAGAAATGGAAATGTAGATTTTTTTCAATCTTTTTCCACTTTTCCATTAGTTGGAATTATGCAATCATTTTTTGCTTTTTGCTTTTTTTGTGAATGTGAACACTTAGCAAGTCATATCCATTGAAAATTTTGATTCAAAATGGCAACGAAATAGGGTGTGCATACTGGTAGCCAAAAAGGATTTGAGATTACTGCATGGCAAACAAAGCAGCTCTTTTTGAGATGCAAATTTCCACATTAAATGTAAAAATTGTTGGTGGCCAACTAGAAAAATATCAAAGCTATGTTGTGTCATTTCAATACACAGTTGAACAAACTTATCCATCAGAGGTTTTACTATTGCATAAGTAATGTATTCATACTTGATAGTTCCAAATAGGAGTGTGATTTTGACATAAAAAAACAAATAATAATGTTTATCTGTGTAGAACAGGAATATGACTGGAGGATGACAAGTTATTGCAAAAGGAATAAAGACAAGACTGGATGCTGTGTGTTACAAAATTCAGACTGAATGGGATATTTTTTGACATCTGAACCATGATAAAATCCATTGACTGGTTGCAAGAATACATTCACAAAGACCTGGCTTATAGGATAAGGGCCTTCTGCAGCAGCAAAATGCAATTTTCTTAGATAACTTGCAAAAATACCAAACATGACCATTCTGTCCCTGATTTTTATGTAGTAGATTTTTTTTCTTTTGGTCATAAATTGCTTCATGACAGAAAATAAAAAGGAAAAGGTTGAACATGGAAGGCTTTATAAGAGAAATAAATGTCACATTTGAAGGTGAAAATAGGAGCAAACATCCTGTTCCACAAACATAAAACAAGCTGTAAATTTTACCAGCTACATCTGACAGAAAACAAAACAAAGCAGCCTCTATTTTTTTTTTAACCTCATACTTATACAACACTTAAATAGCAGAAGCCAGGATTATATCTTCCAGAATGCAGGAAAAAACCCCAAACCACTTAAAGCCTGTCGATTACAATTCAGAGGTGAACTTCTTCAGAGCTTTTGTGTGCTCTAATGTTGTTGGGGCTGTAGCGGAAGTTTATTGAGAATAAACACTCCATGTACTAAAGGAGAAGGCAGATGGAATGCTTGAGGTATGCTTGGACAAGGAAGGGGTGTGAAACATGAACATACCATTCCAAATGTTAAAAAACACAAAGAGAATTAGGCAAATATAATTTTCTTGCATCTCTTTAAAATAGGACAGAAAAATCAAGTACAGTTACTGACATTTTAAAGGTTCTGAGATTTTTTTCACCTTTGAAAGGGAAGGACATTAAAATTTTTTTCATGTCCCTAACTCTTCAAGTTACACAAAGACCAAAAAGGATCCAGATTTGAAGGAAATGTGAAAGCTTGGTATCACAGAAGAGATAGGATGCAAAATTTCCTGATCCCTCCTTCTCATGGAGATGTGTGCTATACTGTGCTGCTCAACATGCCAACAGGATATTCTAATCCATATGTTTGTCAGAGCTATCAGCAGATCTCTAGTAATAATTATGTTTTCCTTATCACCTTTCAGCTTTCTTCTGCTTTTAGAGGACAGTGCCCAGAGACTGATCAGAGATAGAGTTAAAATTGGACAAGGAGGATTAGGGACACCTTGGAGCATCCATCATCCATATTAAACCACGCAGTCTTTAGGCATTTAAAGGAATTATTTTAAGCATTCTTACTTTACCAGAAAATTTTGATAACATTGCAACATTTGAAGAGAAAATTTCAGATTTTGGAATAGGAGATGAGTCTGCTTAGGGCTGAAGAGGTCTTCTGCCAATTTCAAAGCAGAGTAAAGCCATGTAAACCCATTGAAAATAAAGCATCGAATGGAGTATGGAATCTGATCCTTATTAAGCATAAAATGTTGAAATTGTGTATTTACAACTTTGTATTCCTTTTATTTTTCTCCTGAAATTTCCCCCTCTATCTCTTTAAAAACTCATTTTTGTCCCATCATTTTCTTTGCCTCTCAGCACCACTGAGATAAGACTACACCCAAATATTCCCACCACTTCCAACCTTGCTGTCTAAAGTTCAGCCATGATTCCTTGCATGGGATTTACTTGCAGCCTGAAAATAATCTTCATTCTAGACCTAGAAAGGCACAGCACAGCTCAGTTTCCCAGACAACTCGCACTCTGGATCCCATTGCCATGGCCAATTGTATTATTACTGCAAAAGTGGGGGCACCTTTCTTCTTCTCATCCTCCCCCTTCCCTCAGATATCAATCAAATTATGCAGGCTTGCTCTTCAAGAGTTATACTCCACTATTCTGAAAATGTTTATTTGCTTTCTTTTTTCCTCAGTCATAACAGTATTAGTTAAAATTTGACACAGGTTTGTAAACAAGCAAATAGCCTTCTCTCTATCCCCTAAAAAAACAAAACAAAAAACCAAAACAAACAAAAAACCCACAAAAAACCAAACAGAAAAACTCCAAAACCAAAAAAAAAAAACCCCAAAAAACAGCAACAACAAAAGACTGAAAAATAAACACAGAAAAGTAACCAGCCAACTACATAGAAGTTAGTAGTGGAAAATAGCAGCTGGGCCATATTTGAAGATGTCTTTAAGAATCCTTGTACTAACCAGAAGATGAAATCCACTGTAAAAAAGCACAATAAAAAATGCACTTAATTGAGAATTCTTTTATTCCTGAGTTTAACAGGGATCCCATCACAGTTTTGCACTATAACTGCCAGTTAAATAAGTTTCCACACAATCCCTAGGCAGAAGTAATTTGTCTGATCAAGAACATCTTGTATGGTCTGAAAGAGAACCAATAATTTTCTAGCTTTAAGAGTCCAGATAGTAAAAAAAAAAAAAAATCAGATTTTAAACAGTCAAAAATAAATAGACAGAGTAGTAATTATCCAAAAATTAAATCTGAGTAGGAATTATTCAAAATATCTGGTGATTGTTTGTAACAACTGGTAAGAAACATGGTAAGAAAGAGCTGGATTAACTCTAAAAATTAAATTGCTCTTATTGAAACAAAGGAGAATCCAAAGTTGTGGGACTAATACAAACCTTTACAATTCTGCCAGTGAAAAATGTTAGCCTAGTTGATGACCAGTTAATTTACTATCAACAAGAGAAATTCTATTTAGAATGCAAGCAATGCCATTTGTATTGAGCCTTTCCCCATCTGTGCTACAGTTTTCCGCACTAATAAATGCTGGTTTTTTCATCTTCTTGTTAAGTATTTTCTTTCCCTAAAATATATTTCAAAATCACTTTGTTGAAGTGAAACTGGCTATGTTAAACACTAGATGGCAGAACTAGGCTGGAGCTGAGCATCTGAAAGAGCTTGTCTTCAAGTTCCTCTGCATTTCCAGAGGTACCAATTCGAACATTTCACCCTGTTTTTCCTATGAAAGTTGTCTGTGGTTGCCTAAAAATCATCTCCACATATAATAAATAATATTTTGTATACACACACTGTTTACGTTCCCTGACAAAGAAAAGCCAGGGCAGCCTCCTGGCACTTTCTTCCTGTGCCCGTTTCCCAAGGCCAGGAGTGTTCACTGTCCTGGGACCTCTGTAGCACCACAGAGCTGCAAGGTCAAATCTGAAGCCAAATCCTCTTAAAATCTTTAGCTGCATGCCTGAGCTGAAAATTACCAAGAACTCGATGTAGAATTTAGGCTGAAGCACAGATCAGAGAAAGGGATTTACGTTTTCAGGCTTGTCAAGAAATCTAACTGTAAACACAGAAACAATACAAGGACATAAAACACTCAAACAAAGAAATGGACAGGTGGATTAAAAACATCTGTTCCACACTCTCTCCTCTAAAGTTGGAAATCGTTATTTATAAACAATATAAAATGAATTAAGAGTTTAGCAGAAATTAAATATGCATGGACTTCCAGTACCTGAATGATGTTGACAAGAAAGATGGAGCGAGATTTTTGACAAGATCATGTAGTGACAGGACAAGGGGGAATGGTTTCGAACTGAGAGTAAGTGTAGATTGGATATTAGGAGGAAACTCTTTACTGTGAGGGTGGCAAAGCACTGGAACAGGTTGCCCAGAGAAGCTGTGGATGTCTCATCCCTGGAAAGGTTCAAAGCCAGGTTGGATGGGGCTTTGAATAACGTGGATTAATGGAAAGTGTTCCTGCCCATGGCAGGGGTTTGAAATACCATGATCTTTAGGGTCCCTTCCATCACAATCTATTCTATGATTCCATGAAATTAGGAGATACACATAGGCTAATTCATCTTTATGTTACAAAGAATATGACAAACAAATGCACCTTAACAAATTAATAAAAGCGAAGTACATTTCAGTTGTATTGCTACTGAAAACTGATAAGACTCCATTTTGTTCACAACCAGGCTCACAGGCTCCTGTACCCCACTGTGCCCAGGACAAATCCAACCGTGTCACTTCAGTGGAGCACCTCACATTTTGGGTAAGTGGGTAAAGTGGAAAAAAGACCTGTGTTGGCTCTCTGAGAATTTAGATCCAGCTGAACTTGAGCAGCATCACATGGGATTTTTTGCTGACAGCACTGGTTGCAGATAGGACAGCAAATTTCACTGCCTTTGATTTTTGTATGCAGGAGTCAGCTGTGGCAGCCAAAGGTTTTGCAGACAAGCAAAGCCCAACATTAAAGCCCAACATATGTTGGGCAGCTTCAAAAAACAAGCCATGTGTACACACATTATCCCCTATTGTCAGCCTTCCACATTATTTTTGTCCCCACTCCTAGAGTTATACTTTAGAAATCTCAGTCTTCGATATTTTGGAAGAGCACTGCTCTGCAGCCCCTCATAGCGGGGGAATGTACACAGAAATGTCCCAAAAGAAGGCAACAAATGATCGTGGAAAGCTGCTGCTCCAGGGAAGGCAGAGCAGCTGCTCAGAGCTTGCCTGTCTCACTCAGAGGTGCCTCTGGCACTGCCACAGAAGGGATGAGCATGGGGAATGGCTTGGGCAGCAGCCATTCGTAATCAAATGCGTAATTCATGCTGCATTATTTCAGGCTTGTAGCATATATACACTTTCAGGCTTCATGCTGAATGATAGGCTGAGGATTGCTGCTTTGGGAGGATGAAATTGTATCTTCTCCTCAGAATCACTGCGCAAGCATGTAAAGCACAGATTGAAGGTAGGTAAGAGGAGGGAGGAGGAGGAGAGGGGGAAGAGTGAGGGAGGAGAAAAACTCACTCTATGTATTCCACTCACCAGATCATTTGTTCCAGTTTTGCCTCATTTTTAAAACGATACATTTGACTGGAATTAATCAGGAATTTCAGCCCTGCCATCTCCCCTGTCCCGTGGGCAGCTATGCCCATGGCACTGCAGGAGCAGCACGCCACATTTCCCAGAGACCTGTTGTTCCTACCATTCCTCCTTCCCCAGATCCCCCTCTGCAGCCCCAACATCTAGAAATGGGAGCAATCTCCAAAATGGTGAGAAAAGAGCACAGAAAATCAGATGACTGCACCCTAGACAATTCATCATTTTTCCCTTGTCCTCACAGATGCCTTAACTGCACAAAGGTATTTCAGCAAAAAGGATGCCATGGTAAGATAACTGGAATTTCCATTCATTTTTGTTCACACCTGAGCTATGCAAGCTTTTATGACTGGAGTTTGGTATTACTCAGGTTAACGAGACACTGCAAGTTTCCCCTTCGTATACGTGAAAAGCAGAACAAGAGGTGTTTTCCCATCTCTAGTCATAAATATCAAAATGTCAAATTAAAAATATATACTAGACATTAATTTCTATTTTTTTCTCTGAGAGTAATTAGTTGTTTATCAGCTGAAGTCAGTCAAGCTAGAAGACATACAAAAGGGAGGAGACACAAAATCTTTATAATCAAGCACTTTCTGGATGGTTCAATTTTTGTACCATTTTTCTGCCTTCCTGTGTCTCATCTCATGTACAAACATCCTTACTCACATACTCAGAAATCCATCTCACTGCTCTCTTTCAACCCTTTCTTTCTCATCCAAGATCACTGCACAAACCCTGCGGTGAAGGTAATTTCACAGCAGCTCACATTGCTCCCATCTGTTTCAGACCTTGGGCTCTTTTTCACCCCATGAGAACAAACCTATTCATTCTTCACCTCAGACTCCAGCCTCTTTGAAGCAGTTGCCAGGTTTTTTACTGTATCCTGATTACTCAGTTGGCATTGAAATAAAAAGGATACATATATTTGTGTTTATATATACACAAAGACACAAACACACCTATATATACAAAGACACACACAAATTTACACACATATATAAAAATATATATAAACATGTATACACACACACAAACATATATATATCTTTTTGAAAGATAACAGGGCTACTAGGTTTTGTGTTTAAGTGTGTGTGCGAGTTCATTATACAGATGAACTATGACCCTGATGCATCATCAGTGCAAAGTTTTGGGAGCACGTTGATGACCCTAATTTATATATTATATATACCATAAATAAATATATATATACACCAGATATATATATACACACTATTCATGTGTATATATATAATATACATATATATACATACATATTATATACATATATATATATATACACACACGTATATATATATGCATATATATGTGTATGCGGGTATATATATGTATATATTCCCATATATATATGCATATATAATATATATATGTATATATTTTATATATATAGTCGTCTAAGTTTAAGAGTCTTCCCATTGAGCACATCTTCCTTCATTGCCAGAAATATCAGCTTTCCAACTGTTGACTGGATTAAAAGCAGTAATAGCTATGAAGAGTTTATTCAAGCATAGGAAAACTCTTCTCTGGATATAGCAGAGGAGCCACAGAACAGCAAAATTAGGTGGCAGCAGGTGACAGATTTACACCCTCTGAAGGACTTCTTCTCAAAAGCCAAAGAAGCCATTGCACTGTCTGACACAAAACAGAGATGATGCTAAATGCTTACATACCAAAAACATTTAGACAAATTAATGGACAACACTCACTCCCACCAGAAGCTTTTAAAGACACTACCTTGGGCTGGAAATCCCTTGGAGTGGTTTTAGGAGAAGGGCTTTCCTTGTGCATATATTGCACATTCATTTGCTCTTGGCAATTTTGGATTTCAGGCATCAAAAGAGATGGGACTTGTGATAGCCTCTTCTACCTTCAGTGTATTTTGATCAGTAAAATGTTAACCTACATCAATTATTTCAGTGATTACTATAGAATTTAGTTAAAAAAACACCGTTTTACACTTGTTGATTTTAGAGAAAATACTTCACTAATAAAGCTAGTGCATTATACTGTCCCTGGTTTCTCAGACAGTAAAGAAGAATCACCAGGTTTTCTTGGCTTTCCTGCATTTTTGTCTATTTTCATTCAGATTAGGGCAAGTTCCTGAGTAAATAGAATTACTGCCAAAAGCACCACTTTAATCATGGGGGAAAAACATGCCATCCTCACTAATAGCAAACATAAACAGAAAGAGCTTTTAGTTTTATTAAACTAAATAAGACCTCTTGGACAGTAAAATAATATTTAAGCTGATTAAGCACAGCAGAATCAGTTTGCGTATGAATTAGTTCAGGTTAGTTTTTATATTGCCTTTCTGAACATGGAAATAATAACTTCAGCTGCAATTTACCATTGAAAGCTGATAGCTCTTTCTGACTTAAAAGAAAGAAATGTTCCTGCTAGTCATTTACAGGAGCTTTGCTGCTTTATTTTGAACAGAAGCACCTTGTCACCAGTAGTTACAAAAGTTGCCTACAGCCTTCAGTTTTTTAAAAAAATTAAGGCCCACTTAAACTTCTAAAACAATCCCTACAAATCAACACAATAAATATCAACCACTCTGGAAATCCTTGTATGTTAGAGCCTGACAGGAGATCCAAATGGTCATTTCTCTTATGTGATTTGTATAAATCATGGCTTAAACTCACGAGCAGGGCTGGGGTTGGGGCAGGCACAAAACACCAAAACAAGATGGGGGAAAAGCCAAATCTTTGCAGGCAGTGATGTCTTGCTGAGGTGGGAATGTGACAAGAGCAGCTCACATGGAATCAATGCTGGCACACCTGGAGCACCAGAATAGAGCTCCTTCTGTGACCTCTTTGAGGAACAAATTCCCACAAATGCCCATGCACTTTTGAGCCCTAGCAACCAAATAGGTAAAATTGGACGCACCCTGGGTTGAATAAATTTTCAGCAATGAAATCCTAAATGTTAGGTAACACTACTTCTATGTATATTGCTGTCTAAACACAAAGGGATGTATTTTAATTCTAATACACAGGGGGAGTCATATACATAACCTTAATTAACAGCAGCACATATAGGGAAAATCTTCATGTACTAAGAACAGATTCTATTTTTGTTTATTAGGAATACTGTATTTTATCAGCTGTCTCACTATAATGAATCAATAAACAAACATGTCTGACAAAAAATATGATAGTGAATGACATATAATCACAAATTCAGCCTTGATTAAAAGTATAAGAAGGGATCATAGCTTTTCTGAGATATTATAAATTCTATTTTTTACCATCTAAATTGAGAGATTACAATGGTAAGTACGTTCATGAGCCATGGAGTCTTAGAAGAAGACCAGCTGAAAGTGGAAACGAGTTTTAAAGGGTTGGAACTACTTTTAGAAAATTAAGAATAACCCAGACATGAAAATGTGGACTCTGCTAACATTTTTCTCACTTTGATTCTAAGCAGAGATGGGATTCTAGGTGAAAAAAATCATGTGACGAGAGAAACAAAGTATGCTCCATGCAAGGACACAAGGAAGAATTTTTACTGATGAGTTACTGAGTCCTGTTCCCAGATCTGGACCTGGGGACCTCCAGCTCCATGTGTTTTTTAAACAGACTGCATGAATCTGCAGTCCCACCACTCACACACTCAGTAGCACCTCATTGCTTCCACAATTTCACTAAAATTTAGTGGGACTATTCAAGCACTGGTTGAACATAAATAATGGCAGTCAAAAGCACAGACAGAGGGAAAAATAAGCCTGCCCTTTTGGCAGGGCTGGGCAGTGGTGCCTGGGTGGTGCATTCCCAACAGTTTGTAGGAAATTGATGGCAGGAATCAGAGCTGTCTGCAGCTCTCCTGAGCCTCAGCCCACCACACAAACACCACTGAGGCACTTTCCCAACAAATGCATCAAAAAGCAATCATCTCTCTCATTAACAGGTATTTCTCTCTGTCAAACTGCTTTTAATGGCTCTCCACATATTCTGGGTTACTTACATTTTCTCTACATCCCTAGAAAACAAATTCTTAGAAATGTGTGGTGCTATCCAACAGAGATAAGTCACAGCAGAGGAAAGGGAAAAGAATATTTTGCTTGCCCATCTCCAGGGGAGATTACAGCCACTAGGCTGGGTGATTTATTGTCTTGGATTGTAAACAGCATGCTGTAGCCTGCAGTGAAGACCCCTTGTAAAACAGCAAGGCATTCTGCTTTTATATTCTCTAACACATAGTGCTGTCAGCTAGGACAAATTTCACTGGAGTCAATCTTCACTGGTATAAAACCACACAATAGAAAAGGATAGAGCTCTAAATACTCTGATATTGTACCAAAGAATAAAAAAATAAAACAAAAAACCTACACAAGCATAATGATAAAAAAGTTGCATCAAATGAGAACAAGATATTCTTTCATTCCCCACTAGGAAGCAGTATAACCATGTTTCTAACAATTTGGAAATAATAGCTATTCAAGTCAGACTTCTGGAATATTTAAATAGAAGACCACAAGACAAAAAAAAAGCCATTTCACTCTGATGACTACATCAACTACTTGTGACACTGAATGCCCCTGAAGGAAAGTAAAACTGGAGAGAATTCTGAACATGATGGAAAAGCTTCATGGAAGATATTTTTCTCATGATAAAAGGAGATAATTTGCAATCTTTCTTGCATCCTTCCTGCACATTTAGCAAGGGAAAAAATACAAAAAAAAACCCCAACCAAACAACAGAAAGAAACTGCTATTTTACTCTATTGCGCCAGGCAAGCTGCTCAGTTACAACTTCTGAAACTTTCTGATGTCTTTTGTAGACTTCTATAAACACCTGAGTGGTGTGGTGCATTTATAAAAAAACATGAGAAAAAGATGACAATATCATCCTAAAAATCTATGGAACAAAGTTTACCAGATTGGTTTTGGGGCTAGATTATGTTTAGGAGATGAAAACGATGATAACTCTTGCTAAATACATCATACTTTGTCATAATGAGTTTTGCATCTGTCTTTAGCAAGAAAAGGAGTGGAAAACACTTCATCTCTGTCTATAGGGTCAGTAAGTCCATAATACTCCTGACCCTTAAGTCCTAAAAATATCCTTATTATTTTAGTAGTTAGATATCATATTCCTAACTAAGATTTCATTAACACAACAAACCTGAAGGTTTAGATTCTCTTCCAAATCAAATTTCACAAGAAGATTACTTGTTGTGGTAATGGCACTTAACATCTCAACATGTACATTCTCTCATTCACCAGCTACTTCACAAACTTCAGCTAGCAGAGCAGACTTGGAGGTGTTTATTTTCTTCACCTTCTAGACTAGAAACCCAATCCAGGGAAGTGATTCAATAGTCCAGAGCAATGTGTGCTAAAGCCTGCAGTGCTAATTTCCCCAGCCTTTTTTGCTACCTGAAACCACTCTGTTCCGCTTCTTGGTGTAGATCATGTTTCAGGACATGGCTAAAGTGAATGCACTGCTTTAATTTCTAAGATATTTATTACTTTCCAGAGTGTTAAATGCAGCTATCTTATGTCTTAATCTCAATATAAAGTGTTGGTTATTTTTGAAATATTACCAAATGAAAATGTTAGTCTGATATATGCTTCATAATGCTCACCATTTGCAAATATGTAACTGGTTTTATGCTGATACAAATAATGTTTATTTCCCTTACATCTCTTCTAGGCAGAAAATGTCTAAAATAGATGTTTTGTACAAAATGGTGGATTTTTATTTCAATCCTGATTTGTACTCTCTAGAACCTGCACTCCAAGTGATACAACATACACTTCTCAGCTCTTCTGAATCTTTCATATTTCTCTTTCGTGCACATCAAGACATTTCCCTTGCTCTTTCTAATTTAATTCTGTCAGTTTTGAAGAGTGCTGACCAAGCCCTTGGCAAAACACCCTGTTGGTATTTATTCTAGCCTTAATGCAAAATGTCATTAAAATTCACACACACACACAAAGGATCAGCACAGACATCGCCTGAGAGAGTTTTCATGACCCTCCAGACAGAGAGATCATCACTGGAAGGCAGAGTGGGTTGGGCTGGGTAAACAGTGAAGGCTGCAGCAAGAATTGCTAAAACTGCAGAATGAGGACTTCATTCTGACTTAAGACTTCACAGCTCTCCCCAGGCCTTTTGGTGAGCTTGCTCCGAGTCTTTTGTGGGCAGGAGGAGGGATGAGTTCTTTCTACATTAAACCATTTTCAAATTTATTCTTCATAGTAATAATAACACACACCCTCTAAAAGAAATACTGTGATTTTGTGATTTCTACTCCCCTCCCAATGAACTCAAGTATAGGAAACAGGATGAAAATATAGTACCATGCATCACAGCCAGCAGTAAAAATGATACAGAAATGAAATATAGGCTGGCTGGCATCATTCCAGCCTTCCTGGCTACTTATCAACTCTCTGATGGGATGATATGCTGCATGAGATTTGCCTCCCTATCTTCCAGACATAACCCTTATCTGACTGGGGCCTAAACAATGGTCTTCAGAGGAAACAGATTAGGAAAGCAGCAGTTTGCATTTCAAGCTGAATTCCCCAATTAAGTATAATTATGTGCCATATGTTTTCATCCTTTCAATTTTATGCTGTCTTAAAAACTAAGTAAATATGTAGGCCCATCAAATAATGGGCTGTGTCACTGCCTTGATGCAGCATCTGTGGTACACTGCTGCAATTCTGAAATGAAAATTCAGTCAACGTAATTATTCTAAACTAAGCCATCAGAATTACATGGGGGTGGAACAGTTTTGAAAGTTTGCTTAGTTTTACTATGTTCAGGTCCCATTTCAAATCCTTGAAATGTTGAAGATCACAAAGGAACCAACAACAGTGCTCCCTAAACCAGTAAAATTTCCCCAGGGAAAAAAATGAAGGTACAACCTCTTCTCATATATTCACACTGAGCATTATTGACAAAAATAATTTCCTTTTTTCTTATTCACCCATTCAGCAACCTGAACACGAGGCAGAGCTTTGCTCTGCAGTGACTGAGCACAGGAACAGGCTGTGCAGAGAGAGTGTGGAGTCCCCTCCAATGGACAATTCCAGGAACCCTCTGGATGGAACCCTGTGCCATGTGCTCTGGGATGGCCCTGCCTGAGCAGGGAGATGGGACCACCTGATCCACCCTGGGCTCCTCCAGCCTGACCCATTCTGCAAGATCATTATACCTCTGCAAGGTCACACCCAAAATAATCTAATCTCACCAAAAAGTTAAAAATCAAAAGATATTATAGAAATTATTTAAATTAATTTGTTTAATTTCTTTATTTGGACTTGGTTTTGGGGTGATTTGCAAGGTATTTGCTCAGTTAGAATGAAAAATGAGTTCTATTAAATAGTGGTCAAATATTTCAGGAAGTTACGATGTTTTCTCCTTTAAAACAATGAATTTTTTAATGCCATGCAAACACTACAATGCTAGCCCACGGAAACACTAAAATTTGGAAAGCTGTTTCATTTACAGAAACCAAGTCTCCAAGACTGAAAATAAAGTGTTTTAAAAGAGGATAATTGCAGTAGAGCAGACATGTAAGCAGTTAACTTATTTGTCAGTGAAGCAAAGAAATTGTCCTGTTTTTATAAACTTAATCTATTTTCTATATAAAATATGTAACTATGTAGCTTTAATGGAACATGAGAAAATAACTAAGCCCCATACATGCACAATGTTACCCTGTTTCCAGTAGGATAAATATTAAAACATATCCTTTTTTGACTTTTAAGAATTGTGCAAAAAATGGACTCACAATTAAAACGTTACAGCATGCAGAATGACACTACAGCATCAGTCATGGCCCAACCTGGTATGATGCAGTTCCTCCCAGAGAAAAAAAAAAATAAAAACAAAAAAACCCACCAACCAAAAAAAAAAAAAAAACAACCCCAAAAAATTCTAATGATTTTTATCTGGTACTTTAAATGGCACATTAATGTCCAGTGTTAAAATAAATATTCAGAGAAATGCTTCATCATAAGGAAGGTAGTTGAAGACACTGCTAATTAACCATTAAATGTTCTCTGTGATTAGTGGAATTTTTTCCCCCAAATAATTTAATTTTCCACAGAATTGACAATTGCATATTTATTATTAGTTATCGCATTCTACTAACAATTAACATTCACTACAGTAGTTTGCGTACACAGCAACATATTAAAAGATATTCCTACCAATGAAGTAAGACTGCAGAACAAACCAACAATGTTCCATTGTCTAAATCAGCAATGAAAGACAAAAAATGCAGCTTTAAAGACATTTGGAAAATTTTCCTCCATAGTGTATATAGGTTCCAGAGTGCTGCTTTTTTGGCTATTAAACCTTCACACGAGAACTAATATTCTAGGAAAGAATATTAGAAAGAAACCAAAAACCATGAAGACAAATTGTCTATGGTGACCTTGGAGTCCTGAAACAGTTAACAGTCTTGCTACACATCAGCACCAGTAAAACAGAATTTTAAATTAAGACTGAAGAAATGTACCACACTTATGGATCAAAAAACATTTTTCATTCCTACTTAAGACACATTGTAGCAGTCAGAAGTCAGATACGGGTAAGAAAAGCTCTTGTTTTCAGAGTATGAACAACTAATACTCTTGGTCTATTGGAATGTCCAACTGCTACCTCAGATGCCACTAATTGTTGGCCTCTACTCCAATAATAAGCTTCACAATCTGCTTTGAGCATTTTATTATGAAATAGACCAAATCAAGATTATTATTATTATCACAGATATTATTGAAGCGCTGGACTTCCATTAAGCTAATATGCTTCTGCTGAATTTTTACAGTTAGCCTAAAATGCTTCACTTAATTTGTAAAGATGACACATCTCACTCATCATCTTGCAAGAGAGTCTAAAATGAAACAAAGCTCAAGAGTGAACCTCCCAAATACATTATAAACGTTCTTTTTCTGATCTTGTACAAGCTGTTCCATCAAAAAAGCAGTCAAGATATCATGTGTGTGGAGAAAAGGGGCAAGAGCAAATCAAAGAGGCAAAAGAAATGAGAAAAAATTTATCAGTAACAAGAGAATGAATCAAGCAGAGCAAGTCAAGGCTAATTTGGGGCTAAGCCAGGAATCAACAGACTTCTGAACATGCAGGCAGCTGTATATCTATTATGACAAAAAGAAAAAGCAGGACCCTATGAAATCATGATTTTATATAATGCAAAAGATTAACAGAGTCCAACAAACCTGTTGACTTTCTCAGCATTTTCAGACACTGCTTGGCCTGCACACCCCCAAGCTGTCTCTGGAGAGATGTAGATCTCCCTCCTACTCTAATAGAGAGTCCCTGCTGTCCTGAAATAAGAACATGCCTGGTGGCCAGCAGCAGAGTTCAAGAAGCATTTCATGGCTCAGAGCCCAAACTGAGAGCTCACAGTCAGCCTGGACTCTCACTGATAATTCTAAACCTCCACTCGGTAGCATAAATCTTTAAATAGCTTAAACTCTCTTCCCATTGATCACTGACAAGGTATTTAACTAGTTTTGCCCAGGCAAACATTCACTACCCATGATTTCTTTACACTATAAAGAAGAAAATAAATGATAATGTGACAAACACATAAATTTATGATTACCTGGAGCAAGTTTCTCTAATTACTTGCAGGCAGGTTATGTCAGCTTCTGAACCACCTTGTTTGTTTGCTTGTTTACAAGGCCATAAAGTCTCCCCTTTCTGCCCTCCTTCCTTATTTCTTTCTAGGGTACAAAAAGCAATCTGAGCTGCCAGGGCAAAGATTGTGCACACTGAAAAGGAAATTAAACTCTATGGTCTTGGCTGGGCTATGAAGTGATGCACATAAGAATCAGAAAGGAGACAAGGTACCATGAGATGTGCACAGGGACACTTTGCTGCTTTTCCAGCACTGTGTGGATCAGCCAGGGAGGGATTTTGCACAGAACATTGTGCTGAAGATCCCTGTTGGCTTTTCCTCCCTCAGTTCTCACTGGCAATGGAACAAAATACAGCAGGTGGCTTGGGCTCTATCTGGATCCAGTGCTCAGCATTATTATTCCACAGAAGAAAACCACAGTGAGTCCACATCTTGGGTATTACATACAAATCAAAGGTAGTGTATAGCACAAATACAAATAATATAGGAAAGACCAATAAAATTGATGGGAGACAGGCAGCGGAGTTTACACGAGGAGGGATAAGACAGCCTAGGATTTTTCATGTGGTTTTGATTCTGAGACTCGACCATTTATTTGATGCTGTTGATTTATTTTGAAAAATTCCCTGCACATTTTCCTTTTAATGCCTTTCAACTGTTATTTCCTAATAACCAACACAATTAAACTCTTTCTCATAAACTCATTTCATTGCTTAAATTGCATCTCTCCTTGCCACAAAATGTTGGGAACACCAAAACCAGAAATTGTGACTGCAATTCCCTGCAATGGAAGACAGTTCTGAGGAGATGAACATGGGCTTTACATTGGTGGCACTCTTGATGAGATGTGGGAAGGGATTGCCCACTCCTGATGCAATGAAAGCCGAGCTGCCCTCAACACAGAAGGGTCGGGGGAGCAGCTTTTAGGTTACATCAGCTGATGAGGTACAGGTTGACAAAAGAGCTAAACACAGACTATAGAAATGAACAGCTAGCAGAACAGAGAAGAGAGCAAAGGGCTTGTGATGGTGTGAACCCATGTTCTCCTTCCTGCTGGGAACACCCAGCCATTTTACTGGGGTTTATGTAAGCTGTGCATTTCATTGTGAAGTCTGCTTCTACTTATATTTGATTACTAATACTACTGCAGCATTGTATTAAACCAAAATCCCAAGCCACACCAGGCAATGCCAAATAAGTAAATGTGATATTCAATACCAAACCCTTCACAGGGGAATATAAAAAAAGAAAAGCTGGTCAGAGAGAAGTGGACTCTTGACACTAATGCTATCCAGTGTGGTCTGATCACTTAGTGTAAGTAAAAGCCTTTAAGGACTATTAAACACCATTATTCAGTGCAATCATCCACCTGAGATTCCCTAATGTGCATGTGAGGGGAAATACCATTTTATAACAGTTCTTCTCTAAGGTGCTGGTCATAAAAACCCCAAGTTGGCTCTTTGGCCTGATCGGTACTTTGCATGGGATAATTCAGAAGCTCTAAAATATGTCTCCCTATACATTTAATGTGCTTGATTATTGGGAGTGCAGGGGTTCAACAGCAAAATCTGGTTATTTGTTCTCAATTTCCATCTTCTGCATCTAAGTCAGTTTGTTATGATCCAACACAACACTTACAGCTTGCATCCCATGGCTATTCAATATTTTTGTTAAGTGTTGTGAGGATCTCTTCAAAGTCTCGGTGGAGTCTAAACCAAATGTCAATTATGATCTCCTTAATAGTCTCATTTATTAATGTGTTTGTAAAGATTCAGCAGATCAAGAAGGGAGAGTTATCCTTTCTCACACAGCCTTTTCTGCTGAGGATTGCCATGTAGCTGTTTCTCAGGATTTCCCTTGCACTGAGAGTCAAGGCTGACACGCATGGCTTGGAGGCCTGCAGCCCTTAGTTCAAACATCTGTAAAATGTGGGTGCAACATCTGTCACTCACCACTCCTCTAAATAAGAAAATCTCACATATTATTGTTCATTTTATACTCCACTTTTTTAGCAGATTTCAATTTGTCCTATTTGATTTTTTTGGAAGTGTAAATAGTCCCAGAAATTCTCCAAATTCTCAGTTATTTTTGCCAGAAAAGGGAGGTATTTCTTCACACCCATGTGTCAGCAAGTCATGCACACAGTTCATTTAGCTGCTTACCAGTTTGCATTGCTCTCATGACTTCCATTCCTACATAATCAACACATTTCTTACTTAAACATCACAGAAAGGTTTCCATATGAATTCTCTGTGTAAAACAATAGCCCTTTTAATGTGTTTAAATGAACCTCAATTAGTCCTAAATGACAACATTAGGAATCTATTTTCTGCTATCTTATAGCAGTTATCTAAACTGGCTTTACCACTGGTTCACACACTGATACAACAATTCCACCTAAAAGGAGTTTCTGTTATTGAGACAGAGAAGTTTTATATTATTACTGCTAAAACATAGGTAAATGTCAAACACTGTCTCTGATATTAGAATAACTACACTTCTGATTAAAAATGGAATTTGAAATTATTGAAAAAGAAACCACTCAAAGATTAAACTAGACAGAAAACAAATGGAATTCTACCTTATTTTCTGACAGTTAATAAATCAACTTTAAACAAATTAGTGCATGTGCTCAGAACAGGCCTGTTTGAAAAATAATCTTCTGAGCTCATGGGAAGTGATGCTTTAGTGAACAAACTTCATTTCCATGTTTTCACAAAGAAGAATGAAACAAAATACTTCCTGCATATATCTATGGACTCACACCTTCAAGTTAAATCCTGCCATAACCAACAAGCAGAACATTTGACAAATTCCATTTTCCTGATTTTTTTTTTAAATCTCTTGCCCCCCTGCAATTCATCGTGCTGAAATCTTTGATCCCTAGCGTTGAGCAGACATCAATTTCCTAAATGACTAAAACTTACGGGTAAGTGTTTCCTTTTAGAGCTGTATGTAAATGCAATGTTAAATTTTATTTTTGTAATCTCTTTAATCAGAAACAAGGGAATTAGCCAGCTGTTTGGAACTCGTGTTAAGATCTAATTAAGCATCTGATTGGATTTCTGTGCATATCAAACAGCAAAGGCTGGTATTTGCACACAAGACCGACTGCTTTCATTAAAATAAAATCCCACCAAATGACAACAGAAAGGGTTCACTCCAATGGTGGGTCTCAGAGATATCCCTCCACGAGAAAGCACACATTGGAATGGCACAAAAATGTGCTTTATGTGTCAATCATACCAACAGGATCCTTTACTGAGTGACACCTAGCTTCCCCCTACATCTGTACTGCATGCTCCTGCAATACGCCAAGGAATTGCCTGTCTTGGAGGCTTCACACAGAAAAAAAAATATCCCACAAATTGTCAATTACTCCAGTGTGGAAAGAAGCTTTACTGCCACCTGTGCATGTTTTATTATATTTATTCGGTGAGAAACGCTTTTTGCTTTTTAATTTTTAGTCAAAGACCTATTTAAGAGTATTACTGCTGAGGTTTACATATTTATACCAAAAATTATCAGGACTATTATACCCGGTAAAGTGAAAATGAAGTTTTCCCCTTTTCATGTGATAATGTCCAGAGCCATGGTTAGTTGAGGTGGTGTTACAGCATGGATTGGACTTGATGATCTTGGAGGTCTCTTCCAATCTAGTGATTCTGTGATTCTTTCCCAGATACTGAAGGGTTTAGAAACTAATATTCTAGATGACAGCAAATGATGACTGAATTAATCTTTTAGTGAAAAAAATCAGTCCCAAACCAGTTCTGATTTTTCCTTATCAATTATGGTTCATAAACAAACGTTAATCTGGAAATTTTCCTGCCCTTTTTTCTTCTTTACTCAGTCAATTTCGAGAAGAAATTCTTGAAAAAGTAATTGCTTTTTTACACTTGCTAAGGTTTGATCTGTGTGAAGAGAGTTGAAAAACCCACTTTACATGTAGAGCTCTCCATTTGATAAAACTCAGTAAAAAAATTAGGGTGTCAGCTATTTTGCATGTTCTTATTGGCTTTTTTCTGAGATTTGGACAGAGTTCCATGCAGTCTTGATCGTCGCAATCTTTGCTCTGGGTGGAATCTACTGATTCCGCTACTCACTGTAGTAAGTGAGTAGTGCAACACTTACACCTGGATCTCCTGCGATGGAACAAGGTCCAGTCAAGATTTGCCTTAGTGAACAGCAAGGCAAAAACTGGCCCACTGCTATGAAATTATGAATTTAGCTGAAACTGCCCAGCATTTCACTAGAGCTTCCAATCCTCAGGTTCTGGACTCACATCATTCTGTCAAGCTCTCAGTTTATTCAATAATTTGTCTCAAGAGACTGAAAAAGAAGCTCAAATACAAAGAGTTTAAATAGTTGGAAAGGAAAACAAATGTAATTTTTTTCTCAGCGTCTATCATGCTTTTTTTAAAGCTTTGAGTAGGCAATGTTGGACATGAGTGATATTTTCAGCTCTAAATATTAACCTTAATAATAAATGTTATTACAGTGTCTAAGTGAAGAGGGGGAAAAAAGAAACCAAACCCCAAATATCAATTGTGATGCAACCATGCTTCAGAATAGACAGGGCACCCTCACACAGCCCACAGTGACTGTAACAACCATTCTATAAATCAGTTATGAAGCAGCATTGACTGCAGAAAAAACCTTGTAGAGAGAAATCACAAAAGATATCAGAAAAGATAACATTCACTTGGGGACTCTGATAGTTTCACAGCCTATGGTTGGGCTCAATGACCTCAAAGATCTTTTACAGCCTAAATGATTCTGTGTTTCTAATTATTACTGAACAAAAGGTCTACACACATTTCCTGAATTCTCAGTTCAGACAAAAGTTCATTTTCCTAGTTGTTATCAATTTTATAAATTATAACCATAAATAGTTATCCCAAGCTAAAACAAAACATGAGAGGCAGTTTCTTTCACAAAATACCTTAAAACTTAGTTCAAACATTTGTCCACAGATGAGTATAATATTTGCTAGCATATCTGAAATCAATTCCACTTTCCATGGTCTGCTGGCTGGAGATTAAAATGTCTTAATACTCACAGGTATTAAGAGTAGAGCTTTTAATTCAATTTAATTTTAAATGGAGCTGATTTTAGCCCTAAGTGTAGGAGAGCACATGTTCCCATGCAATGGCATCATAGGCACTGCAGTCACACTTCACCTGGGAGGCTCAAGCACTTGTTGCCTTGGCAACACCATGCTTAATGTGTTTCATTTTGCCTTTCTTCCTCTTTTGTGAGAATGAACTTAAAAATGCGGGAGAAAGTAACATATCACACATTTTTCTAATCAAAATCCTATTAAAGTAAAATTTAATAAGAATAATAACAGCATAGGAGCGATCACTTCATAGGCAAACCATGAAAACAATATATGACATAAAAAAAGACAACCTGTTCTCTCAGAACTGAACTCAGGTATTCAGACTTTTAGCTCTTGGTCAGCACCAGATGCTGTTTCCTATAGAGGATAAGAACGAAAATCATATTTTTTTCCTTTGTTGTAGCCATGCTATTAATTTTAAAATATTTTTATAATTCTCCACACATAAGCATATTGTATTTTTACAAATATTAAAATAATTTCCTAATACTTCAGATTTTTCAGTTTATGTCAGTGCCTTCACTGAGATCACTGACAACCTTCAGAACCCTGCAGCATCTTTGCTGCTCTGACACCACCTTTTAGCAATGGATGGGCCAAAGGCAACATATATCTGCACAAAAAAATGCACATTCTCTTCCCCATTGCTCAGCACCTGCACTCACAGCTGCAACTGAACACAAGGAGACCAGAGCTCTTAATTGGTCAGCAGGTACAAAAAATTAGCTCCAAGTGGAAGACACAAAGTAGTCACTTCTGATCTAATCCTCTCAGCATCTCAGTTCCTCATTTAGAAATCAGGATAATGCCCCTCTTTCACCTTGTTGGAGTCATCTGAATAGAAGTTCAGCGGTATTTCTAAGTCACTCAGATCCTTTTGGAATGAGCAAACTGGGGAGAGATCATTATAAAATTAATTGCTGTCTTCAAAGTTTAGCAGTGAATTCAGCCTGTATCCATAAAACCATGAATATTTTGTTCTATCAGTAACCCTTCAAATTTAATTTCTGTCCTTTAGAATAGCTGCTGGTTTATATGAGCATTTCAGAAAGACTAGCTGATGACATGGTCTGGCACACAGATTTTATGAGTGTGCAGTTGGGATTGTCACTCATGGGTAGCTATGTCAAAAATTAATGGTATAAATCAGCCTGAACAAATGCAAACAAAGTGTTTCTGTTGCATTGTTAAGTGTTTTCTACGTGGTGAACAGAACACTATTTGAATGAACTATTTGACAAGGACCTAAGAGGTTTCAGTACTTTTTCATTTTAACTATTACGCTCATCTCACTATATGGTGTGAAATTTTATATATAAACTATACATACTACAAACTGTAATTTAGTTTTGCAATAGACACACACTGCTTACTTGAGTCTACTTGACTTGGCCTGGCTGGAAGAAAAAGATCTAAGTGAAAAGGGTTTTTCCTCTACCTAAAATACCAGAGAAATAATGCTATAACCTTATTTTTGAAAAATAATTAATGTTTTATTTGGAGACACTTCCAGGCTACAGTATTTCCCAACTACCTCTGCCATGAGTGCTGTGTATGCTCTGTTGGATCCTATTTTAACATTCAATATATGATCCAATTCCCATGATCTTATTTTAAAATAACGATCAATTACTCCTTTTCTCTTAAAGCCCCATATTTTTTCCTATTTCTCTCTTCCTTAGGTTTATTTTACAGTTACAGAAGCCATATTAATGTCAATACAAATTCATGGTGGTATCTAATGCTCCTGCCTCTTTTCTTTTTGGGGACAACACCTCTATTGGCTTTTGAAAAAGTTCTAAGGCTTTTTCCCAATATTAACACTCTGCTTGCCACCATGTTCTGTGTCCCTTTCACACAGCCAGGTGCACACATCCGCACACACAAAATACAAAACATTTCTAGCATCAAGCAAGCAAAAAGATTCAGCTTTTTTGAAAAGATGTGTTATGTTTTAGCTCTGCAAAGTTATGTACGTGTTTAACCAACTGGACCAAACCTAAGTTCATATAATAACAACTGTACATCCAGCAATTAATAAAGCAATGCTGATATTTAACTGGGAACCAGACCAACCACTTATATCATCACCCTGAACCAGGAGGAATTGACACAAAAAGAAGCTCTAAGGTTTTATACACCATATAAAACTTGCTGGTAGTTCCTGCCTATGTAGGCAACAAGAACAGCTTTCTTCCATAAGCAAACTGGACATGGAATGTCTTTAATGTTGACTTATGGGGACAGACAGTTAAATATCCTATTATTTGGGTTTGACCATATACCCTTAAATGCATAAAATACAATGAAGATGGAAGATACAGAACAGCACATTTTCCAGAAAGCATCCCACTAAAACATTTCATCTCTGCTACTAAAGGCATGATACAAGTGTCATAAAAAAGTTGCTCATCCATTTATGCTGTCACTAAATTGATTAATGATGAAGAGGAGGCGAACAGTTCAGCAGAGTTAAGCCTGAATCTAATGCATACCAAGGCACAAGCATTTGCTGAACAAAAACGATCTTGTTTTTATTAGTTAGGTTCAGATTTGATGGGATGAACCATTCACCCAGACACAGCCATAACTCAAGAAAACTATAGGCAACAATAAAGTGTCTCTTCTACTTTAGCATTTTATATCCAAATGTAAAGACATAACACGGGTCAAATCCTACCCTTTAAAATGCTTGAAAATATATTACCAAAATTATTATTAAATGGATATACTCTCATCTGAGTAGAAGTACTTGCCTACCATAATGCTGCACCATTTTCCCATTCCACTGTCTTAAGAAAAGCAGTAATTTAAATAAAGAGGGTTTTTTTGAAGATTAGTAATGAAACAGGGAGCATTCATAGCTACAAGAAACCTATGAACAATTCGTATAATTAAATTTCATAATACCTTCAAGTTTCTCTGCCCATGGAGCACTGGACCAATGAGTTTACCTCCTCACATATTTTTGGGTGCGAAGAAACATGTAAAGGGGATATTTGCCCACTTTTTTCCTCATTTCTCTCTCACTGAAAACATATAAAATGTGCAGAATCTAACAAATGAATGTTTAAAGGGCATTGAAAGGACAATTGAGAAGCATATTTGCAGTTCCTAAAAGATGTTTTTAATCACTCATAATTAAGTAGAATTATCATATTAATCTGTAGTAGTGTGAACCAGCAAGGATATGGACCATGGCCAAGTACACTGACAGAGGAGTTAAAGGGCAAATGAAAATTTATAAGGAATATGTTACACAGAAAACAACTGAACTGCATTATATGATCAAAGCCAACAGAAGTAAAACCTGACAATAGAATTGTTTCAATATTCTAGAACTCTGTAAATCTTCAACTCAAAAAGTATGAAATAAGGAAAATATATTTCAAAGTATATTCAAAGTATATTATCACCAACTTGTTAATAAATTTTCAGTTGTTAGTGATTTTCTGTGTACCATAAATTTAGTGTTAGTAATAATTTCTAATAATTAATAATTAAAACCATTAATAATGTATTAGCTTATTGGGAGAGGATCAGTGCCTATAATGATCTGTTTGAAGCAGCAGTACTTGTCAGGATGCGCTTGTCTCCTAAGACTGGTAAATTGTATTCATCTCCTTATGTGATTATAATTATTTGTTTAAGGGCAGTTATTGAAGCTTTTAACTAGAATCACTGTGATAGATAACTACATAAGCACACATATCTCTGATATGATCCTTGCCTGAAAACTTTGACATTGCCACTGAAAGGAGCAATAGAAAGATTATAAAACAAACAAGGAAAAAATGAACGCAGAGTTCAACAACAAATCTTTTTGCTTGTAAAAACAACCATATGCATAAATAATTTATTCTCTGCCCTTTAATGTATTCTGCTTTCAAATGCAAGCTTCTATTTGATCTGATTTTCGCTGGTTTCTCACTAATATCACCACTGAACTAGATTCTGTTGCCAACTAATGTTCCCAGTAAAAAGGGAACAGCCTCTATGTTTAGTTTGGAAACTTTCTGAACTTCAGGTTTCAGTAGACCTATCTTGTGAAGGAAGTGTGTGCACTGCAGTTACGATGCAAAACACTGCCAAAAGTGATTCTCTGGTCATTATAGTTAAGCCTTGTACAAATAAAAATGTGCTTAATATTTGAGAACCAGACCAGTCTATTAACCAGGACACACATACAATGTGTATCCTGCGGTACTTAAGGACATTAAATACATTCCAATAACCAAGTTAAATTAACATGCAGAAATTATGCATGAATATCTGAAAGTCCTTTAAACATGATTAATGAAGTCTGGATGATAATTACATTAGGAAACCAGTAGCATTAAACAAAGATAATTCTGTGTAAAAGAACAAAATTCATCAAAAAATTTTAACAAATGGGTGAAAGATTAAAGACAAAAATCCAACTCAATTATTGTCTATGGCCCCAGTCCAGCAAACCACTTAGAGCTTAAGTTTAGTTTTATCAAAGTTAACAGACCTCATCAGTCTAAAGATAAGCATCTGCCTGGGGCACTTTTTAAACTGAGGCCAATGGACTCTGTGCAACTGTACCAAAACACAACAGACTTGCCTGGCAATAGTTACATATTTGACTATTAATGAAAACGCTATCCTTGTTCAAACAAAGTATACTCTAAAACGTTTTAGGGAAACACAAATGATTATGTTTCTAGCCCTGTTACATGCAGCATGATCTGGAAAATTTTCTAGGAAGCTAAGAGGTCTCTGATCTCTAATTGCAGAAAGAGACTAATTTTACAAGCTTTTTTCCCTTATAGTTTATGCCTCTTGGAAGCACATTTAACTATTGAAAAAAACACCTATGGTGGCTGAATGGAATTTAAGCATTGCCATTCTGCCAGCACTTAGCATTTGATTCAGCTTTTTAGGATAAAAGAAATCTAAACAAAAGGCAAAGTCTTTTGGGATAGTGATAAGACCACTACCATTGGCTCAGGATATCAGTAGAGAGCTCTGCTGAAAATGAGGGAGTAAATCTTATTAGTAATTATGTTCTACATTGAAGATACAGCTTAGGGAACAAATACTGCCCTTGGGAGTAGGTCTAACTGCATGTGAAATCTGATGATCTCTTCACCAGTTGTGAAGAGATCCTGAAATCCTGACACATTTTTAAACATGGCTTAAATAAGAAGAATAAACAAACAGAACAAGGTAGTTTTAAAATAAGCTTGATTAATTATATATTGATTTGCTGTAAAATCAGGTAAACAATATAAAGTGAACCTGTAAACAAACACTTAATCACAGTCAACTCAATACAGAACAAAGTGCAATGAAAAAACCCAGATCAATTTAGATATTTCCCTGCAATATTGAAGACAAAGAAGAAAACACAGAGTATGTTTTCTAGATAAGAGGTACCCCTATCAGAGAATAAGCAAAGGAAGGACTAGCTGAAAAAAGCAGGCAAATCTTCTTGAAATTACTTTTTGAGGTCATAAAAATGGATAAAATTAGAGAAATTGTGACTACATTAAAATATATTTTTGTGGTGTTTAACAGTACTTGACAATACAATATAATTTTACATTGAAATTTCACTTGATTAATTTTTTCCCCTTTGGCAGTTTTAAAAGCAAGCAAAGGTTGACTTCCCCCAGTGCCTTAGAATCTCAAGATTTGATTCTCTAAGGAGGAAACTGATGTTGTTGATGAAGTGCTGATGAGTCAGTGTGGTGTTGCTTGTCTTTTCTTATAAAAATCCAGTATTGATACAGAAAAGTTCCAATAAATGGTTCAATTTCTTCTCTGTTTGAACAGTTTCAACACCTGAGATCTTGTTTCAGTGAGTGACAAATGTTTGAAGTACTAATGATGATGGCACTAATGATGGAGTACTAATGGTGGACTGGACATGTTCTCAATCCAATCCTTTTAAAAAGAGAGGGGTAAAGCAGAACATTCGGAAGGCTACCCTAACCAGAAGATGAGACAAAAGAAGTGTCTTCTAAACCACAAACATTGTCACAAGAACACCAGAGCACAGACATTTGTGATGGCTTGACACTGGTTGGACATCAGGTGCCAACCAAAGTGTCCCTGTCACTCCCCTCCTCGCTGGACAGGGGCACTAGACTGTCACTGATGGGTTTGGACACTGGCTGGTCCACCTTGGAGTTTCCTGTGATTGGCTCCATCAAACACAAGAGAAGAGTCTGGCAGCTTCTTACAGAAGCCACCCCTGAAGCACATCCACCACCAAAACCTCACCATGCAAATTTAATTCAACATTTGCACTCAGTCGCAGACAGTGATTAATTTCTGGATGTAATGGAGATTCTTTTGCTTTGCATAGTATCATGTACAGGTTTTACACAGCCAGAATTTGAAAACAGATATAAGCATAACAATTAAAAGGTTTGGAACTATAAAATGTGTGCAAAGAAAATACACAAAATATTACTCATTATCCATATGAAAGAGGACTACACACATGACTTAAGTTAATTCATTGGACATAGCTGAAGAATCAACCATTAAATCTTTTTTAAAAAAGAGCATTCATCCTATAAACAATATTCCACTTATCAACTAAACTTTTAATAATTCACAATTTATATGCATATTAATTTCAATGACATGCAAAAAAAATTCATGGGTAGGACCCAGGCAATGCATTCAGTGGAACTTGGATGTAACAGTTCTCTCTTTTTAATTGATGGCAAGACAGAAAACAAAAACTGTTGTGGTAGAATTCCAGGGAATGTATATAATCTGGAACTGCCAATCCTGCCCCACAAAAACCCAATTCATAATATGCAATCCTATTTGAGATTGCTGGCAATGAAAACATTGTTTGTCTACACTGACAATGTTAAATTATTTTAGAAAGCATCTGGGTTAGTGTGTCACTCGTCAACTACTGCATATTTCTTTCAACTCCAAAAGAATATTCTTTCTAAAAAAAACCAAACCAAGAAATAAATAGGTGAACTTGCCATGAAATCAAGTATATATCTATTAGACTTTAGGAAGTCTAACAATTCTATAATGTAATGCATGAGATAAACTCCATTAAGTATTTCCCTTTTTAAGAATCAGATTACTTTCTGTGTTTCAACAAGTTCTTACTCTTAGAGCATTTACAAACACTACTCTTTTTCAATAATAACTTTTTCTTTTTTAAGAGCAAGCATAACTTCCAAACAAAATCCACAAATCACTTCGTCCCCAGGTGGATTTTAAAATTTTTAGCCTATTTAGTTATAATTGAGAAAAAATGATGTCAAATAAATGCATGGAAGCATGGCTTTTTAAGGATTTCATTCCTTCCTGCTGCAATTCAGAGACTGCTCGATCATCAGGTGTGAAATTCCAGTTTAAGTACAAGCTACTCTAATTTCACAGTTGAATCACAGAGTTGCCACAGAGTCCCCACTGAGTAAATTCCACATTTGCATGCATTCAAGGTCATTACTGAAGGTGATTGAAACAAGACTCGACATCTCCATTTATTTATTGTCAGAGAATGGATCTGAAATTTGCACTGGCTCTAATCATTCTGTTTCCACGTCTAAGTCAACGTCATTGCAGTCTCATCTTGCCTTGTCAAAGAAGAATTTCCACTTCTAAAACATTAGCTTTCAATAAGTCCCATCTTTGATCAGATTTCAAGCTCAATAATTCAGACACAGGTACTGCACAATCTGCTTGTACATTGCTCCATCAATTCGTATTATTACCAATCATTGCATTAAACCAGCATCTTTGTCTTTACTATATTCCTGAACACTTCATTCAATGAGGCAGCTCAGCATCTTAACACAGAACACAGTTTAAAATAGATGTGTACTCATGTCTGTGTTTAACAAGACAATCCCTTCTTTGCATAAATATATTTACACATAGAGGCATATGGTACATATAATATGTATTCATAAAAATGCAAATGTGCATCCAGAGAGACTTGTATAATGAAAGAATTTAGACTTTACATCCAGATAGAAAAGAAACAATGTGTGATGACTAACAGTAACTTGAATCATGGTTATGGTAGAAACTCTATAATGAGAATGAAAATCATCCAAATATCCAAGAGTACTGAAAATCTTACTAATTTTTTTAAAACAAAAAATAATTGTCCCAAATAACACTTCTGGAAGTGAAGTTCTCACCTTCTGAAAAATATGTTTTTGAAAAAAAACCCAGCATATTTTAAGTCTCAGTTTCATTAGTCTTAAATAAGAAAATTCCAAAGGTCTATGAGCAGTTCACATGAATGGGTCTGTTTTACCTCTATTACATAGATGGAAAAACTAATGCACAGGAAAACTGCAATACTTGTGCAAAAGGACACATTAATCCTGAAGTGATGAGAAGCCAGCACAGACTGTAGAATTCCTTACTCTAAAAATTATACGATTATAACCAGGTACTAGTCCTTTCAGAGCTTGGTCAAGTCCCAGTAATCATTAATTTCTTTTCTAGCATCCTAATGCAGCTCCTAAAGTCTACAGGTTCATTGGTTTGCTTTAATAGCATATCTTTCAGGCTTTGAACTTGAACTTGGAACATGCTTAATTTAGTTCATGATTGATCATATGCAGTTACTTTGAAATTAATTTATTATGTCAGACTAATTCATGAAGTCAAACCACCCTAATTTGAGAGGTGCAGCTATATTTTCTTGAATTAACTTCCATAGCTAGATAATCTCTAAACAGACTGGAGAGGCACCTGCTATCAATTGATTTCCTTTCACTCATTAAAAAGCTTTCTGTTGAGTTGAAAAATAAGCAGTGAATTGGTAAGTGTGAAATCAATTCCTTGTTAGTCTTTGCAAGCCAAAGATAAATACTTGAAATAGACTTGGAAGTTACAGCATGTGGCTAACTTTTGATCCTTGTGCTCCCTGTACTGCCCTGTATGTCACAGTTATCAATCAGAGTTTGTCTGAGTCACAGATCCATTTCTCTTCCCTAAAAAAATTAAGTTAAAATGTCACAATAAGGAACCTTCAATAAATAGTTAATTTGGTCACTACATTCATATAAATTGGTCTTCCACTAAGAATTTTTCTGAGCTGAATACAATGTATTCTTCATGTTACACATTTAAGATCTTTTCTAGGTATGCAGAAATAGATAATTACTTTAATATCAGACCTTTTTGGTTATTCCTATGTTTATTTTCACATGTACCTATAATTCAGGAGTATTGTTATCAAACTTACAGAATAACAGAAAATAACATAGAAGTATTAAATGAACTTGATTTAGCTGCACAAGTAGACTACATAAAGGACAAGGAAAGAATACTCAACACAGGGTTTTAGCCATGAACATTTACTGACACTTCCTCTGGGAAACATTATCTATCCATCAAGGGAGTGTTCAGCACTAGTTCCAGTAATAGGGAAAACATTCCTTCTGTACAGCATAGTTTTAAAATTTGTTCCTAAATAAATATTTTTATTGCTCTTTAACTGATAGTTACACTCTTGAAAAATTTTAAATAATGACTTAATTAAATAAATTTAGATACAGATATTTTCTGGTTTCTGTCCATTCAAAAGGAAAGATCAGATTTCTTAGTCTTGTTTCAACTATACTAAGAAAACCTATTTCTCCTGAGTGTAGAGCTGCAGAAACAAATCTTACACAGAAGGGGAATTCTGGCTACAAAAGGGCAGAATATCCTTTGGTCCCTTTCCAGCTTCCCTTTAGTAACATCACTTCAACACCTTATTCTAAGAGATTCCACAGCTAAAATCAACACTGATCTCTAAAAGGTGCTACCTGGGTTTTTCATGAACTTTAGGTATTTGTACAATTCAGATTTCTTCTTTTATGAAACAGATATCTATGGAAGTGTTTATAAGGTCTTTCAAGGACTTGTGATTGTTGTGTGCCCATGACAGTGAATTCAACACTCCACTGAGGTGCCTCCACATGGTGCAAGCCCTGTTTGTGTCACCAAACTGTTTCAGTCTCCAAGGGGTCCAGAACTCCAGGGACTGTTCTCTGGGCAATGTTAATATCCAGTCATGACTCTCTTGCAGGATATCTAGTTTGTAAAACCCTAAACTGAGCTTTAACTTCCAGAAATTCAGCTCATTCTCCCATTGATATGTAATGTACTAAATGATTTCTCAAGTTAGAATTCTCTTATCAGCCCTGAATATTATTCTTGAAAGTCTTACGTAGCTAATAGTATATGCTAATAATAAGCTAAGAGTTGTAGGGAGTGTCTGTAATTTTACATTAAGTAAATAAGGCCCTTAAATTTATATTTAAAAATATGCTTAATATTACAAACAGTCTAAACACTCAACAGGTTCCAGAGACTTAAGAAGACTTTGGATGATAACTGACAGGTGATTATTAGATTATATTAATATCTGATAGAAGTGCAACTAAGTAATTTTTTTCTTTTTCTATAATGCCAAACATAAGGAAAATTTTTAAAAAGTGAAAAGACAATTAAAGTACAAGCCATGCAAAGTCCTAAAATGTGCTCATGTTTTAAAATTGCCTTTCATGAAAAGCCAGTGGAGAGCCTGCTTGTGAACGATGTTTGTCATTCTGAAAGATGTGATATCCCTTTTTAAAAAGACATAAAATGTGGGTCATAAACACTACTCTTCTTTCTAAAATATATTGCAGATAATGATAAACTAATTCTTGAAGTCCTGACAACTTATTTTTCTGAGTCTAAAATTGATTTGTGTTCCTTGCCCATTGATTTTACGACAGAGGTGAGAAATGTATCTGGGATGCATTGATATTTAATGATTCGGAGGAAAATCTATCTTTTGAATAAAAACCTCAAGTTTTATCTGGCCTACCTTGTTGCTCCAAGAAGTTTTTGCTACTTTGCTTTAGAAAAAGGAAGATTTTAAACTTGAATTCTAGGCTGCATTTTTGAAAAGTAGAAATGCAACATACAGAAATCTATCATGGAAATGCTCCTTAAATTCAAACAGTCCCAGCAAGCCAGAGGGCAAATGGTACCTTTACTACTGGATTTACTGAAATCTGCCTTGTTCATAGACTCATTCTCATTTTGACATTTAAAGCCAATGAGAACTTGTTTATCTTTCCTTCTTTGCCTTGGAGAAGATGCTACCAAGGCTTTCTCCCAAAACCCACTTCAGGTGAACGTAGAGCAGCCATAGCCCAGGATAATCACTGTGCCTAAAGTAACCTTCCTCTTTCTTTTGTATTTTGTTTAAAGTATGTATCTTCACAACATACCTGGCAAGAAGTATTGTACAGCTCTGCCTTTCTGATATGAAAGTCAGTCAAAGGTCCTAGTAAAAAGTCTTAAGAATGTAGACTAAGTAGAGGTGACTGAAATTTGTTTTTCTCATCCTTCAAGAGGGGAAGAAATGAAGCTGTTCATGCAATCAGTTTTGAAGTTCCTCTGGAGTCTGAAACCACACTTCTAAAAACACCTGGAGCAGCCTCTAATTAAGAAGCCTGTGAAGATGAGTTCAACACACTGAAACTGCTCAGCCAGAATCAAGTCAACATGGATTTGTTTCTTGGCAGAATATTTCCTATTCAGAGTACTCCTCCAACCTGTATGAGAACCTTTCCTGCAAACCCTTAAGCCTGGCCTAAGAACCTCACCAGGGCAGGAGCTGCCTGCAGAACCACCATGGACTGTGATTTCAGCCCACACAGAGAGGACTCAACGCATAAATATATTTCCAGAATAGAGTAATATTACAAGATGCATGTTATTGTCTTCATTGTAGAAGTAAATGGCTACAAGATACCACACTGCAACGTTTAACATTGTGTAAAGGGCTCTGCAGGTACATCCTGGCCAGCTGCAGTGAGTGGCTCATGCGGCTTCTGGGCCAGGCTATGGACCTCAGCAGAAATTGTGTAGCCCTGCATGACCAGAATGAGTATCTTGGATAGGGAAAAGAACCCTTACGTGTGTCTTTACGTGTCAGAAACTCTATACAGGAGTTATAAAGACACCAGTTCATGTTATTGCTCAAATTTCCCTGCTTGTCTTAGCACGCACAGTATGAAGAAAACAAAACACTTCTGAAAACAAAACATTTCCGTCACCTGCAATTTCCTGGACAATTTTTTGGTTAATCTACTTCCAACCTCACTATTGTTTTCCCATAAAGATGACACAGCTCTCTTACAAAGGCATTTACTTATCAAATACACTGTAAAAACACTAAGGCACAGACACATTAAAATCATGTTGCTTCCCAGTTAAAGAGTGAATTACTGAAAAAAGATGCAGTTCTCCTTCCCCAACATATTTCCTCTATATTCTGCAATTAGCAGATCATGGACTTTTCATGCTAAAAGTAGCATTTAGTATGAAAGGGATTTTTTAAAATCTATTAGTTTTTCCAGTAAATTTCTGACATATATTGTGAAAAAAAAGTCCCTCAAGTGGACTAAATATTACATGAAAGAAGAACAAGATTTTTCATTTTCATTATGGGTTTTTTTATCAATAAGTCTTGCTTAAAACATATTAAATACAATTAAAAACAGAAGGCAGTAAACATTTAGATAACTAAAAACAACAACAAAAAAAGGAAAATGTTAAGTTTTGAGCAGGGAGAAATACACGTTGAAAACAAAAGTACTGGTTCATAATTGCGGTCTTAGCAGTCTGTCCTAGCTCAGAAAATGCCTTCAATTATTAAGCTGCAATCCCACATTAGCAATCACAGCCTATGTAGCAGGTGAAGGAAATAGCTGATTCCCAAGCTGAAAAAGCAGGTATTGTTGTGTTTGTTGCTTGTGGTTCTTTTCTGCTTCAGCTGAAATCAAAACTGAAATATCCATTGACTACAGTTGAACTGGATCAAATGGAAGTGCATGTGTTAATATAAATGCAAAATAGGGCTGGTACAGAAAAGAGTTGCAGGAACACAAGGAAGGGAAAGCTCAGAAAAATCTGTTGAATGAGCTCTGGAAAGGTAAAACTTTGGTAACTTCATGGGAAAGTCTGAACAACCTGAAATATTCAGTGCTGTGCTTCAAAAGAGCAACAAAATTATTTTGGTGTCTTGGTTACCATAAGAGCTTCTGATAATAGCTTTAATGTTTTTTTTCATATTACATTTTTCAGAGAAATGGGGGAAAAACTCAGGTAACCAGCAAAGGCAGGTAAGAAGTTCAGCCATCTGCATAACTGCTGTTTTGGATATCACTTTAATACACAGTCTCTGACAAATTTCATACACATTAGTTCCTGGCATGAGAAGAGTAAAAATTACTGTTATCACAAAATTGACATTTTTTAAAGTCTAAGCTCAGAACTTTACATTTAGCTGTACAGCCAGTGGAAGAAACAGCTGTAACATAAATAAGGAGGTGGTTTTATACAGGTCTTGCCTAAAATCCCATTTTATATAAGAACAGCTCACCAAGGTGTTAGTTCCTGCCTCCAACAGCAGACAGTGATCAATACCTATCAAAGCACATCTCTGGGCAAAGGAAAAATGCTCCCTTCTTAATTTAATTTGTATATGTTCAACAACTACCAGGTCATAGACTTCCACTGCTAAAAGTACTGCTTGGTATAGAAGAGCACTTTTTCTTGCCTCAGTTCTTCCAGTCAGTTTTTGACATG
Organism: Melospiza melodia melodia; assembly: GCF_035770615.1. Classification (NCBI taxonomy): domain Eukaryota; kingdom Metazoa; phylum Chordata; class Aves; order Passeriformes; family Passerellidae; genus Melospiza; species Melospiza melodia. The sequence continues at coordinate 135,641,421 of NC_086195.1, forward strand.
GTGTCTTGCAGTAATAAGTCCTCCAAGCTGACTAAATGTTACATAAAAGAGGAACAAAGTGACTTGCTCATGGGGATTTTATTTTCCACAAAATTTTTCTCCTTTCAGCAAATTTCACTGAATGTTTCCAGTTCTTGGAGAAAATCTAGCAGGCAACTTCTCCAAGTTCCTCTGTTTCAACCATATTTTCTAAACCTCCATCCTTTCTATCTTTAATCGTCTCTCTCTCAAGGACTGACTAGTCCTAAACTGACAAATCTGTCTTTCTATTCAGTCACAATCACTGTTTTTCTCCATTTTCCAGCTCCACTACAGACTTCAGAGATGACAGGACTAGAACCAACTTCAGACAGCACCCAAAATTTTAGCATACTGGAGATTTTTTTATCTGCATATCAACGTTATTTGCCTTATGCTAGATTCCTTTTCTAATAACATCTAACATTTGATTTGCCTTTTTCTTGACTGTTACTGAGCTCTGAACTGACATTTTCACAGAACTATCAATCATAACTCCAAAATCTCATTTGCTCATTTCAATGTGATAATTTCAGCAAGGAATCCATCATTACATATGTAAAGTTGGAATAGTTTATTTCCCATGTGCATCACTTCTTATTTATCTAGATTGCATTTCATCTGCTGTTTTACTGCAGTTACTTTTCATGGTAATATCTTTCCTCCCTTCATCATAGTCAGCCTTTGTTCCTATTACCTTGAAAAACTTGGTGCCATCAGTAAATTGTCTTTCCACACACTCACACTTTTTCAGTACTAATGAAAATGCTGAATAACCCAGACAGGTGTGACTCTGCTGGTGACCTCCCCTCCTCTTTCAAAAGAAACCTTTTATTTTTATCTTCTCATTCCTGACTGACTTGACTCTGCCTGGAGACTACTGTTCTCTACTTAAATTCTTCATTTTTCAGCTCTTTCCCTTACCTCTGTTTTCATTATTTTGCTAAAATCTCTTCAACATAATTCCATAATAATCAACATTGGAGCCCAGATGCCTTCTACAACAAAACCAACAACACCTAAAATTGCTAACTTCTGGATAGGAGGGCTGGTACTGCTCAATCAGAGATATGCAACAAACTTAACCCTTATTGTGTGTATTTCTTTGATTGCTATTATGGGGGTAAGCAAAAATAAAACCCCACTCATAAATCCCCAAAATGTTTTATAACCATCAGATACATACAAATGAAATCTCCAAGTCACAAGTGACTGCTGCACACTGCAATATGTCACCATGTTAAAGAGCTGGGGTAATTCCTCAGTGAAGAGCCACTTGTTGTGCCACTTATTTTTCCTCTTTTAATGCTTTGCCAGTTTCTTTAGAAGAGTAACACTCATTGTGAATCATATTTCATCCGTGTGCCTTTGGAATGTGAGCAACTCCAGCTTCAATACCTGGCTATTAAAAACAGTCTGAAGCATTCTGCAGCAGTTTTCAAGAGTACGCAAAAACTTATATTACTATGAATTACCCTTTCCTTATAACACATTGACAACATTAATCTACCACAAAATAGACTTCCCTCTCCTTGGCTTTTATTTGGATAGCCATGAGACTTTCAAATGATATATATTTACAGTAAGTACTGGGATAAAAATGGATCTTTTTTTCCTATTTCCCTGCTGAGGCTGATTCTAACATCAAAATGAAGGTACTGGAGCTTCACAGGCAATAATTTCTACCTTCAAGCAAGTGCAGGTTTGGTAAGGAAGGTTTGCTTTGTTACAAAGTGATCCATTCAAAAAATGCCTCATGTGAAGATGTAAAGTTCTGTACTGCTAGCCCCATCTTGATGCTTTTCTTGTTTTGCCTGCCCATCCTTCTCAGCTATCTTGGAAGAAGAATCAGAACAAAGAGTAGATTTTCTCTGCAGTGTTATTGCCTTTTTTAGCTCTGAGAACAGTAAAGGTCTAGACTTGTACAATCTACCCTACTGCCCATATATCTTAGCACACGCCATACCCTACGCTGACATAAATATGCCATGGCCAGGATGGCACATAGCTTCTCTGTTCAGTAACTAAAAAAAAAAAAATCTACCACACCAAAAAAATAACCCCTACCCCCCCCAAACTAACCAACAAACAAAAATCCAAGCAAAACCTAAAACAAACAAACAAAATAGCTGAAAACTCTACTTCCATCTGAAAGTGAGAATACTACTTTAAGGTATTTTTAAGAAATTTAATAATACTTCCAAAATGCATTGAATCCATTGCTTTTTTCCACTACATTGAGCACTTGAGATTCTTAGTTAAAACAGGCATCTTTGTATGCATATGAGGAGGCTTTGAATGTCATTTGTGAAAGACTTTCTATAATGTTTTTCTTATTCCACTATTAGATCCTCCTTTGCTTGGTGTTCAAAATTCATTAAAACCAAAAAGCATTGAGCTAACTTGCATTTGACAGCTCATTTAAAATAATCTAGTATGACATCTTATATCACATCTCACATTTGTAGAGAAAAACACAAATTATGCATGCCAGCAATTTTATGAATTTTATGAATTTTCCTGGGTGATTTATCCACACCAGTAATTTTGTACTCATGAATGCATCCCCAAAAGAATATGCAAAACCATTTCAGCTTTTCAGATATTTTCTTGCTAATCTTTCAAATGCATTTTGCTAGCACTCATTCATTGCTCCCTAAATATACAGACGTAAAGTTGGAGTCTGGATCACTACATACACTGAGTAGAGATAATGCAGATATTAAACACAGATATTTATATGGAGTTCCAATCTCGCCTCTGCTCATGAACTCTCACAGGAAGTAGGACCAGGAGCAACATAAAATGTATTAAACATTAAGATTAGCTTTTGAAAAAGTTGCCACAATTAAATTTGCAAAATGCCATACAAATACCTTACGTGGCAGAAAATAAATTTCCTTTTCTAATCACAGGAACAACCTCAATCCTGTGAGTACAATTAATCTTTCACTTGAAATCTCCTTTTAAGTCTAGAATTAAAAGGAACAGATGAAAGAGTTTATCCCATCAACCTTTTCCCACCTGTACATGAGATAGTCCACAGTAGGTAAATGGAAAGAGGTGGTGCTTCAACCAATTAATTTCACAGCATGAATATCAGAAAGTGGGTCATAGTAGCCGAGTAGTAATTCTGCATTCTCTTAATTTTAATGAAAAAATAACAAGAATTGACACAGTTCAGTACTTCTCAATATGACCAGCATCAAAACATATTGTACAAGTCTTTCATTAAATGTATGGGTTAATTGCCAACAAAGTACCATTATCTTTCTGCTGTATGACAGTCCCACACTGGAAAGACTGTGACCACTAAGTATATGTTAATAAGCCATGTTAGAAGCTTCTGTTAAAAAAAATATTACTAAGAATTATCAGTAAAGGCATTCAGTTGATTCTTCTTGTTACTGTAAAAGCTACAAAACTCTTTTTCTGACATTACTGGCAAACCTACATTACAATGCTGGTGCACTAAAAAAGTCAGGATCTGTTAAAAAGGTGGGCACCACTTTGCAGGGATGGGAAAATGAAGATAAAAGACACAAAACTGAAAAAAAAGAGAGTTTGACTGGATACAAAACAAAAGCTTTCCCCCATGAAGACACTCAAACTTTGGAGATGGTTTTTCAGCTAAGTTGTGCAAACTGAGTCTGGACATTCCCAAGGAGTGACAGGAAAGCTTGTCTGACCTGGTGGCTGACCCTGTATTAAACAGTGACCTCCCAAGGCCATTCCAACCCAAACTATTCCACATTCCTGTGACTGTCCACCCTGTCTACAAGCTGGTGATGTTACCAGGCTCCCACCTGGAGCCTGATCTTGGTTCCTTCCCAAAAACAACCCAGCTCATGGGTGCCCAGAAGCACTAGGACATGTGTCTATGTGTGTACACACACATCACAAACTCTCTGCTTTAATGATGCCTGACACAACCAGAAATTCCTCAAAAAACCAGTGGTACTGGGTACCATGTCCTGATTTATGTTGCACATGTATTAAAGCACCTAGGATTTAACTTGAACAGAAGGATTGCCTATGAACGTCTTGTCACTTGCCTGTGTTTTGATATCTTCTAGAGTGGGAGAGAAATTTAAATATTAAGATAACATGAATAATAGATTAATGTATTTCAGCAGGAGATTTCCTATCACACAGTGACTTCACACTGCTCTGGTGGACTGAAAGAATACAAGGACAAGAATTTTAAGCTGTATGATGGAACACTTTAAACTCCAAATCTGCTCTACCTTTAACCAGTCATTAGGTAGCTTAGTCTGCAGACTGGAATCAGTTGCTTGACTGTGAAAAATGTGTGTCAGGGTAGTATTAATTAACAGGACTCATGATGAAGCACATTCTCAAATGGCAGATTGGCATTTTTTAAAACTATATAGAATAAGTAATAGTGACAATTTCAGAAAGAGAGATATAAAATGAATTGATGGTCTGTTCCCACATTTTTCACAGTTCACTTTTTCATATCCACATCTTACCTGCTTTTGGTTTGAGTGACTAATATTACTTTGTTACAATCTGGCACTTCACTGCTACCTTCTCCGAATGTTTATTTTTATACCTTTCCACTACATAGTGTTTCCTCTCAGATAAAAGACCTTTCTTTGTTGTTTCCCCACCCTTCTTTATCCCTCACTGCAATTACAAGAAGAGAAAGCACTTTCTCCATTAAAACAACCGCAATCTGGCAACTCCCCAGTCTGAACTGATTTCGTTTCACTCCTGTGTTGTATAAAAACAAAAATCCTTCATCCCACAGTACAGGATCTTTTAGAATGAGCTCTTTACTGAGGTTTCCTCCTGCTTTCAGAGCCTGTCAGGCAATTTCATCTTAAAAAGTTGTGGTTTCTACAAAAAGCTGAAGAAACCTCTCCAACACAACCTCTTGAGAAGCCATGCTGTAAAATCTGAGCTACCCTGGAAGTCAGTCTTGGTACAAGCTTATGGAAACTTGGCTGGGGAAAAAGCAATCTCACATTTAGGGAAGCTCTTTATTTCAGATGGTGGATTTCAGCATTCATTACTGTGTAATCAAAGAGCTGAACTCATGCTGGATTCTTTTTTTACTAATTTTCAAATCCACAAGTCTCTCATGGCTGACTCTATTTTTTAAGAAATAAAGTTAGTTGAAAGCTAGGAGAATATTTGACGTGTAGGATAGATTAAAGCACATTAGCTTATGACTTTCAAACAGTTACTTCCCACAATGCTGATTTACAGAAGATAAACTCAGCATGAAATTATTTTAAATCCAACATAATTCAATCTCTAGGTGTGGAAAATGCTACAAGATATTTATCACCCTGTGATTCTTTCAGAGCCCTGAGAAGAGTGGCTCAGAGTATCAGAGGAGTCAATCTGCATCTCGGAACAGTGCCCTTAATCAACTAATTTTGCATCCAATCAGTTTATCTATTTGTTCTAAGTAATAATCCCTTGATTATGGGATAAATTTCTCTATGGCAGACCTTGGCACAAAACTCATAGGTCTTCTTTTGCAATGATAAAATATACTAATAGGTATTCATCATCTTGCTTCTCCTTAACCTGGCCTTATAGTTTCAGCAGTAAACATGAATTCCCAGCTTTTAAAAATATTTTTTAAAAACTTCTATATGTCTTATTACTGTAGCAAATGGGACCGTATACAATTTATTATTCTGAATTTGCATAAATTCAGATAAACTCAGTAATAAAAAAATTTTCTGAAGAATCCATTTAGAAGCACATATCTTGCACACTTAACTGAAAACACAGTAGTTGTCTGAGCTACTGATGTGTTTGGATATAAAAGTATTAAAAAGATAGAGTGACTACAGTGACTTCTGAGAAACACTCAGTGTCAGTCTGACACGTTTGAATTGCACTGTGAGTGCTGAAAAGTCTCCCTGAGTGGCACATGGGAGGTTAATTCATGTCACCAGACAGAGCTGAATCTTTTAGTCAAATGTTCTTTTTACTTTGCTCTTCTCTTAGAAAGTAACAGTATAATTCCTGGGGCTCCTTTCTCCTTTTCTCTTGCCTTTGGGCTACAGCTCCATTTCTCATGTTAGTTCTCTATTTCTCAGGCTGCTCACTCTAAATTTCAACAGTCAGTGAGCATGTGCCTCAAATATTGCTGTAAGGATACAACTTGTAGGACTTCTACCTTTTATTCTCTCTTCTCTCTGTTACTGCATTTCTATAATCTCACTGATGTGTTCAGTAAAAGCCTCTCAGCTATTTATCTAGCAATTTCCCTCCCAAATACATGCATTTTCTCTGCTCATTGCCCTCTGAGTTCAGAGAGTAGGGCTCCACACTAAAAGCAATCTGCTCTTCCTTTCAATGCATGAGTCAAAGATTTGGACTCAGCAAGAGCAAAATTTCTTCTCTCTCAAAATTTACTCATCTCATAACAAAAATTAGATATTACTTGATGGATTTTATGTGGCTGTAAAAATTTCAGTCTTACAACACTTAATAATAGTTTAGCAAAACCAGTATTCAGTACCCCCAAAACCAAACTCGAAGCCAAAAGCATTAGAGAAAAATAGCACTTGAGTGATAAAAAAAATGGCAGGTCGTCTGTACTGGAAACCATCCATGTCCTTTTCATTATCAGCATGTAAACTGGGATCACTGCTCCATTATTCACATGAATGAGAATTTAAAATTTGATGGTTCACTTGTGCAATATAGTTTTCAGAAATCAGTAAGCAATTTAGCGTTTCTTATCCTTAGGTAAGGATGCTCACTGCTACAGCAAACAACTACACTGAATTATAGCCCTAACATGGAAATTACCTCTGAACCATGCTGGGGCAATGACTTCTGTATGTGCAAATTAAAGAGGCTTTTAATAATAGAGAAATAAAAGCTTTCATGCACAAGTCTGGGTAATAAACGGTATCAAAAGCACAGCAAAGATAATATGGATATTTTTACTATGCTTGCAACATTGGATGATAACTACATCTCTAATTCACAAAGCGTGTAAAAACACAGGAGCAGTGAAACACTAACATGAACACGCTGAGTCATTAATCAGAAGATAAGTTCAATTTATGAGTAGCAATTAATGGTAAAGGATTGTGATCTCTGTTGGGTTCTAGGGTTAAAAGCCCCTGAATACTTTTAGACTCCAAAGAACACCAAATATTCATAAAGACAAGTATGGAAAATGTGACATCTCTACATTCCATTTAACTTCAGTGAGCCAGTCTGGGGTTGATAAATATCACAGGCCTTTGATAATTGATGGAAGAAATAATAAAAAACTTTGAGAAGATCAAAATATTATCAGGTGTGGTTTGGAGTGCAGTAGAGATTAAAAAAGCATGACATCAAGAAATAAAACATTGTGGGAGTAAAATACCTATATGTAAAACTATGCAAGCAAATCTCCATGGGCTACAAATTAGGGAATTGGGATGTGCCTGTAAAGTTGGAATGTGAAGGTTTACTTCCATGCTTATGAAATGAATAGATTGACATTTGAATTACAAGCAGCATGTAAGATGAACTACTTCCTATGTATTCTTTCTCAATTTAAATTTAAATTAGTTCAATTAAACAGTTTTAAATTAGTTATGTTAGTTCTAATTATTATAAAACCCATTTTTCCATGCCTGTTTTGAAGTCATTCCCTACAGCAAGTCTTGATATGACCAAGTGTATCCAAACCTATTTTTGTGTACACTCCTCTACCAATCTTTAAACACCAGCGTGATTAAAAAACTTCAGCATAAAACAATTTAAAATTTCATTTGAAAATTAAATATTCTGATTATCTTTTCTAACTACCATGCAGAAAAAATCCAACCAAATTATTAACTTGGCCAATCCTAACAGGAAAGCTTGGTCCTTAGTTCTGCTCTTGGCCCCCTGTCCCAGGCCAAGGCTCTCACAATTTTCTTGTCATGGTATTTTGTAGCAGAAAAGACCAACTTTCAAAATTATTATTTCAACCTCAACATTATTTTACTGGCCTTCTACAAAACTACATGGGTTTATGTCTTGTCTTTTTTTAATTTAAAGGGTGATTATGAAGAGAAATTCAACATTTAGGAAAAGTCAGCAAACTAATTCTATGCAAAGCATTAATTTCTTTTTATTCTTCTCTAAATGTAAAGTGCATTCATGGGAGACAATATCTCTTCCAGTGCAAAGGCTGAAGATTGGTCATGTTACCTAGCAGCAATAGTTTGTTTTATCTTCTATAAAACTGTGAACCCATTTTATTTAAGACAAAGAAGTCTGGTAATAAATTACTTTCTCAGATGGTTCCTGTGTTCTCTTAAACTACATTCTTAAGCAATTTCTTTTTTTTTTTTTTTTTAGTTCCTGAAAGAGGAAAAAATGTAGTCCCAAGGAGCAATAGCTTGTAATTTAATCTACACTCTTTCACCACACACACATATTCTGGGACAAAAATAGAATAAGGGAATTCAGGATTGTCCTCAGAGCCTGACACCCGGAGAAGCTCAGGGATCTGAGGAGAGTCTAAATAATTGCTGAATCTGATATTAGAGCAAGTGATGTCAGGGCTCCTTCACAATGTTGGCACTGTTTCCTATGTAGCATTAGAGATTTCCTGGCTAAATAGAAAATGAGAAGGCAGATTTTAGCCTGGAGAGCGTGGCTGGATTATTTTTTAAGAAGTCTCATGAGTAAACAAAGGGTTCAATTAATTTCCTCCAAAATCAGACACTCCCCCATAACATCACTGTCTCCTGCTATACCCATGGACAGACACAGGTAGTCAAGCAATAATTCAGCCCCCTTCCACCTTGGCTGCAAGGCTGCCCTATCTCAGATGCCCCCACTTAACATAAACTGGAATGAATTCAGGCCCTCATAACTATTCCCTAATTTATTTCCTTGAGCTTTACACAGTTGAACTTCTGTCTCCTGAGTCTGGTTAACTTTCAGGCACCATGCCCAGAGTTAAAGCCCCAGGCATAACTCTCTTTCCTCTTTTGAGTTCTGAGATGCTCTCACCCAGCTGCTGAAGCTTGTGACTCATGATTCAAGCTTCTCAGCAGAGTCACTCCAGAGCCCCTTCCAAGAGGATGCAAAGGTGATGAAGACTTCACAAAGGCTTTCAAATTTCCTCATTTCTTAGAGTATCATGCTCAAAAGAAGCCATGGAAATACATCAAGTGTTCCCACAGCCTTGCTTGCCTTGGGGAATGCTAATGAATCCCTGATATTTCCATTCTTTCCACTAACACTACGAGCTTTCTGCACAGTTTGGATCTGCTGCCAGAGTAGGTTAGAAAAAGTCCTTTTTTTATAATGTATCATCTATAATTCTCTTATCAGCTTGACAATGAAGCAGGTCTCACATGTAAAATCTAAAGACTTCCATGCTACATCAAAATAAGTGTGTCTAACAGTACATTCTCAGACTGACCCCAACTTCAGGCTGGCAACAAGAGCTTTTCTCCTACACTTTGGTTTTCCTGGAAAGAAAACAGGACCATGCAGATTACAGCACAGCCATATAACACTTTGCCTTGAGGCTTCAGTTTGGATAATTATAGGGCAAATAGGTGCAGGACACACAACAGCATGTCCAGTGTTTAGTCTAGAGGCAGCCCAGTTGTCAGAAGAGAATAAACAGACTCTGAGGATGGGATTTATCTGACCAAAGGTAAACCCATAGTCTTTAGTTTAGCTGAGGCAGAAAACAGACAACTAGAGAGGGAAACCCCCAACACTGCACCTAAATGCCTCAACTCTACTCTTAACTACATACTTAATTTGGAATAAATTACGCAGAGCCTCAGGGATCAAATCAGATGAAAGTATCTACATTACATATACATGTCTGTGATGCTGGTTAGATTGATGAGGATCATCAAGTGTCAGCACAGAGATGGAAAATCTGCATATTTGAGGGGTCCAAACAATTTATTGCAACCTTGCACTGTACTAAAAGACACAGTGAGTGTTCTCGGTTAAGATGTTGGTCAAAAATATTAATTTTTTTTTTGCAAATATTTGGGCATTTGTTAAGTTTGTAGACAAAAGTTACAGTGCTGTTAGGACACTGCTTTTGAACATTCAGAGTTCTGCATACAGCACTACTGAAGCTTAATTATTAGTAAACCCCTGTTGGCTTTTTCCTCCAAAAATTTGTAAAACACATTAATAAATACGCAAAAATATAAAACAACTTATGAGGATTTTCTATTGTATTATTTTAACATTGCCACTATACTCTCTATATAGAGTATATATACTCTCTATATATACTATACTCTACGCTATACTCTCTAAGTGAACTTGATAAATGTGAACTTGATAAATTTTCCCCATGTAAAATATTATTTCTTCCCTTCCACAGAAGTGGAAAGTATAGAGAACTATTCCCCATAACACAAAGTGTTTCCACCAATACGGCACAGATAAATCAAGACATGGAAGGTCTCATTTAAAAAAATATTTCAATATATTCAACCTTAACAAGCTTCTTTTGTGGTAAAAAGTGTGATTATATGTATTGTATGCAGTTAGAATTACACAAATGCTCAGACCTGCTGGAAAATGTGCTCATGGAGTCAAATTAGGTAAGCCATGGAATTAGATGGACTATTGATGCCTGTGAGTTGGCAATTTGTTTGAGGTCTTTTGTGCAGCAGCACTAGGGAAACCTGTGGCAGATGCATGGATGGGCTCCAGTTCTGTGTGGCTGCACAGGAAACAAGACAGGCATGGCAAAACCTACAGTTCTTTTTTAAATTATCCTGACTGCAGTTCAGGAGGACTGTGCACTCAAATATAGGTGGGTTATTGTAGAAAAATATACCATTCCATAAGCCATAAATCCAACACAGCACAGCCTTCACGCTCAATATGATATTCCCAACTTTTTATGAAATACCCTCTGAAGTTCTTTCAGTGGTAACTCATTTCTGCTGCACTCTGCCTACAACCTTCTCTACACAGCCCAATTCTCATGTGAATGTCTCACCCCTTCAAATTCTCTTTTCCTGTTGCAGCCAAAAAAATCAATGAATGAATCCCTATTTCCTCTCTCTGCACTAGTGCTACGAGCCTAAATACAGTAAAATAAATTTTACTGCTCTTTAATTCTCCTTCCTTACTAGAAGACTAGCAAAGGAAGGAAAATTAAAGAAAATGAAAGAGCAGCAAAATTTATGTTTTACAGATATCCATTACTATTAGATAAGCTAAATCACACACAACATATCAAAGTCCACAGAAACATGTCTGCAACAGGAGTTTTGGTAGTATGGACACAGAGCTGCTAACATGAAATGCTAACTCATATCATACTAAACAGGATAATGACATGAAGCAAACAGGCTTTGAGTACAGATGTACTCAACTGACACAGCATATTCTGTTTTCCTAATCCTTTAATATAACCATCCTCTGACTTCCCCACATTGATTTCAACAGATTCGCGCTTCCACTCAGCACCTCCCTCTGGGAAATTTGGCATCACCTTAAGAACACAGATTGGGTAATCTTCCCAATTACTTCAGTAGAGTCCAACTCCTATTCTTCAGCAGCAATGGCCATAGGATTGACAAGATTTTCTCTTTCTAATCTAAAAATACAGAGCCCTTTTTTCAAATTCCACCAATACATCAAATACAGCATCAGCTGTTGAACACAACTACTCCTGGTCATATACAACTGAAGTACATTTAAAATACATTTTCTAAGAAATGATAAAAAGACACCAAGCAAGCCCCACGGCCAGTTTTAAGTTCTTGCTTGGATGATTTGAGGATTTATTAAAGATTTATTAAGGAGTTCTTTGATCTGACCTTTTTTTGGAAAGTAAATAAACTAAAAGCCACACAAAACCCAACAACCCTGAGCCACTTCTACATTCAATAAACATGAACTTGGTTTACCTGGAAACATAAAAAACTGCAATCTAAATTAAGCCAGTCAAATGATAGCTCCTAATAAGTGGAGCTATCAATATGGTGAAGTCCATTACTTTATCAGTAATGAAGACTGAAATAAACTTTCCAAGTGATAGAGAACTTTACTGTATGTTTGGAACTGAACAGGAAAAAGATAAATTAAAATATATTTGCACTTGATAAATACATCATGCTGCTCATGCACATTTTAGTGACAAACAGGCTAAAAAATAAAAATAAATATTGCTGTAGATAAACATGAGAAAACAAACATAAGGAAATACACAAAAGGTAGGAATGAAGAATCATGCAGTGAAAATGCAGCAAAGCAGTCTTTTACAGCTGGGAAATAAAACTGAATGTACCTCTCTGAGTCTGAATGAAGACATTGAAATAGGAGGCAAGACAAAGACATGAACTGAAGATGACTCAGACCGCTTAATTTTTCACTTTAGCAGAATTCAATTCATGTATAAGCTTTCATGGTGACCGTCAGTGTCCTGTGGCCCTTTAGAGGAATTTTTTACTTTCTTAGTGCAGTACTAAAATATTGTTTATGCTTAGTTACTTACATGAATGTTTATGTCACCAACTGTGAGAATACAGATTTTACACAACTGGCCAGAATGGAGCAATTTTACTCTAGATCTTCCTTTAGATTCTAAAAACATGGGGAAAATGTGCTTTTATAAATTTTAACTGTTGTTACTGTAGCCATATACATAATACATTCTTTAATCTTTCCTTTATACAAAAAAGAGTTGACTAGTTGGTTTATTTCTAGTTGTGCCAGTCTTCCTGAATTAGCCCAAAAGAGTGCTCTGCAATTGCTTATCAAGGGATTTCAGTTGTTTCTCTTGAGGTGACTGCAACACAGATTGTTTGGAATTTCTGCAGTAACAGAAAGGTTAAACATTTTAAACTAGAGCTCAAAGTCAGGCTTGGCACTGACTGAACACCTTCCTAAGCTACTACTGAGCTCAGACCATCCTTTTTCTCACTGTACTAAGTTTCTTTGAAATACTCGAGGATGCAGACTTCCCTGCTAAAGCACATACAACTTCAACCATTTAAAACCCCGCTGCACAGCTTTACAAAAGCTATGGGAGACAAAATCCCACAATAATAGAATATTTATGGGGTGGGAAAAAAAGGCAGGAATCAGAAGCCAATTTCATTTACAGGCTGTTATAACTTCTAAAATGTCCACAACAGGGCAAAACACCAGAGCTCTGCAAGCAAAGCAGCACTATGAAATAAAGACAGCAGACAGTGAAGGAACAGAGACTGTAAGGTGTAGTCAAAGGTGCCAGGCTGGCTTTAAATAAACTCAGCTCAGGTCCCAGAAGCCATATAGCCATGACAGCAGGGAGCTCAATTTGGGAAAGCTGTCTGAATGCTGAAAAGAGCTGAATCCAAGTTAACATTCTGACCTCTCCATGTAGGAGAGGGTTTTTTATTTTAGACTTACAAGGACAGAGAAATTTCATTTTAAAAAATGCTTTAAAGGGATGGAAAATAAACTAGGTAGGCAGTAATCATTATCCTCTACCAGCTGTAAATTTCATGCATTTTAGTTCAAATGCAGAATTGTCTGTATATTCTGAAAAAATTAATTAAATTCACACAGCAGTTGTGATCAGTATGTTAGATTGCCATGATTAACTTATGAGGCCAATACAAATTATGTCCTTCATGCCAAGTCCTAAAGCAAAGTTATTGCCTAAGAAGCTTTTACTACTGAAACAGCTTCAACTTAAAACCAGAAGTCCTCCATGAGCGTCATTTCAAAAACAGGTAATCAAAGAGTCAAAATTTACAAACAGATGTTACTTTCCTTGTGCAAGGTAGCTGAAGTAAACATGACATCTGCAGGAAAGCAAATCACGGCTATTTCAGACTGTAAATTGTAAACAAACCTAAAAATTGAAGGCTAGAATTCTAAAATGTTTAAATTCCAATTCTGAATCAGCACAATGCCCAGATTTCCTGATTACAGAGGCAGATGAAATCCAGGGGATCAGCTCCCATTCACGAGCAAAGATGTACTTAAAAGAGGTGGCAAAAAGAGATGATGGAAACACATGAGCAGAAGTGGTCATGGGCACCACATCCTTCAAAAAAATGATGCTTCTTTATGAATTACAGGTCAAACAAGCAAAGAAGTCCAAGTGTGCATGCAATTTCAAAAGTTAACCTGTACCAGACACTTTTAGTAACATACACTCAAAGACAACACATTCACACACTAAGTATCTTCAAAAAGCACAAGTGATCAACTCTGTGATAGGTCAGTGCCATGACCTTAAATGAGTCTTAGTGAATATAACAAAGCGTATTTTCTGGAGCAGTATTACACATGAACAGAAGATTTACATTTTCATCTCTATTTTGAATGCCAGATGGACATAAAGAGAACTGGAAACTGTTTAATCATACCTTGAGTACTGCATGTGAATGTAATTCTGAAGGGCATAGCTGACCCATTTTGCAAAGACAGAGAAAAGAAGGTAAAAAACCCCACAAGCATCCTTTTGGTGCTTACCATAAACTGCCTTTTTATTTTTATATATTAGAAGTGCGACCTTGGTGGTCACCTGTGTGTCAAAATGAAGTAGGCTTAAAAGCTCAGTCATTTATGATCTGATTTAAAAACCAAGTTCTAAACAAAATAATTAAATTTGGCCTTTAGGGTAATACTGGGGAGAAAAACAAAAATTTAAAAAAAACAAACAAGCAAACAAAAAACCCAAAACCAAACACAAAGAATAAAAACACACCCAAAATGTAATTAAAGCAATATCTAAACATGGAAGTTAACAGCAAATGGCAAACCAGATTTGCTTTCCAGCACTTTTAGAGGTTCTTCTATCTTTGTGGTGGCCTGTAACAATGCCTTGAGCAAATCACATTTGTAAAGGATAGGTGTGCCTTTGTTTTCATGCAGCAGAGGAAAGGGGACATACTGGTTTAATAGTAGCTATTACACAGAACACATATAATAATAATGTTCTAATACATAGAATATTTGACAGGTTATTCTAACCATTCATATACAATAATTATTATAGGAAAACTGTTTAATTTGTATTAAAAACAGGAAGTCACTGAAACACCCGCACCTACAGGCTTACACTGTAAATTTACCAAATATAAAGTATTGATTCCTCTTAATGTAGACCATATACAAGTTTTCTCCTGAGTAAAAAATAATGTGGTGATTATTAAACCTTTACTTTTAGAGAAAAGTAAAGGATTTTCATGAACATGCATTAAAAATAGTTGGAATAAAGAAGATGCAGCAATAGTTAGTTGCACAATGCCGTACTGATAATACCATCACAGTAAAAACACTCGGAATGAATTTATTGTCAATCTAACTCAACAGTTGAGAAATAAGCTTACAAGAAGACTTGTTTCTTTCACCAATATCACTTTGATTTAAAATTCAGATTACTCAAAAGGGAGTAATTTCCTGTTTCATTTATGCAAAAATAAGGTGACTGACAGAAGGGTATTTTTTCTGCATATGCAGATACAGGTGCATATAAATCACCCTTTGTCAGGGCAGGAATTCTGCAAATATGTTCAACACTTATTAAAATATCTAATAAAGCATCTCTAGACACTATTTCACTGCACTGAAAATAAATTAGCAAGTACAGATATGTCTACTGTAACCCCTTGAGTAGTCATAAGTGAAAACACCCTTGTAAATTCTTTCATTCTTTTATTGATATGACTGAAATTAGTTTTATAATTGATGTTAAAGACATGAAATTGCTTTGAAGCATTAACAGATTGATCATCTAAATAAATATTAGAGTCAAGAGAGACTATGTCATTTTGTGCTCTACTTTTCTAACTGAAAATTATTCTCAGGCTAATTGAAAAATTATTTCAAGAGACATTTATTCTTGTTAATTTTAAGATGGGTAGAACAACTTATTGGGAAAATTCCATTTATATAATCTCCAAATACAGACAGAGCATTCATGCCAGTTTCTCCATTAACCATATAAAACACAATCTTTACAGAAGAACTTAAGCAAATGGATCACTCTTAGATTCTAGTGTGCAAATGCCTGTATAGTAACCTTGTTATCAAATTGGGAGTATCACAGAGCCAAGTAAACTAGGAAAGCTTTGACACCTAAGTTTATGGTGCATATGAATATGCATTATAAAGGTATATAAGAACTGAATATACCATTTTCACTACTGGCATATATTTGTCTCCAAGAGGTTAGGAGCTTCAAATAAAACTATTCATGATACAAAGAATGAGAATAATTTACCAAAAATGTTACCAACAAAAACTTCAGATTCTGGTCTACACATTTACAAAACCTTCAGCTGCGGCTAACCGAGTCTATACAGAAAAACTGATTACGTCCTCATTATATTTACTCAAAGTTTTTTATATCCCCATGATTACAATTGAATTTTTTTTCTTCTTGTTCATCTTAAATTTTATTTTAGCAGGCAGCCTTCCCAAATCCTGATTCTGAGATCAGTTTTCATGAATGCTCTGTCAGAGCATCCAAAACAAGTAGAGTATCAATATATTTTGAGGAAAATGACAGGCATCAGCTTCTCAAGGAAAAAAAAAAAAAAGGATGAAATGCCTCTGAAATTACATCCTTGAAAATAAAAAGAAAGACAAAGCAAACTCCTCCTTACACACATAGAAAGATCTTATAAAGGCACCTACCTACAGAGACAATGACAGCAGCTGTAGCATCTCACCTCTATCAGTCATAATCTAGAACAGTGCCAATTTCTATTAACCAAGCAATAGAGGAACTAAAATTACTCCTCCTGGTCTACGCAAGTCACTGCGGTTGCTCCAGCGCATTTTGATGACTTAATTAGGAAGATGGTGCAGCACATGTGGTTTCCCAGCCAGGTTCATCACAAAGGCCACATCATCAAAGCACAAGAGTTGTGTCTTCTACAGCTAGATTAAAAATAGGGATTTCTTCATTAAGTGTCTTGCAGCTGACTGTGCCTCTTGATTTGTCTCCGTTCATTCAGACAATTAAATAAAGCGTCATGCTTTATTTATTTCTTTTTAAAGGCTAATAAAGAAGCTGTGAATTGAAGTACAGCTGGCAATCTTTTTTATTTATTAAGATCTCAGTGTACACAGTGGCAATCTCTGGAAGGCAAAGCACGTGCTGGGATTTTTTTTCCACTTTTTAATATTTGTTCTCTTTTCAGGCACAACATTTCGCCTAATAGGAATTAGAAACCTTTGTCATCATCTCCAGCAGCACGGAGTCAGAAAAAAATCATCACAAAAAGCCCAAAACAATAAAAAAAGAAGACAAAACTAAAACTACCACCCAACAGGGAAAACCTAAGGTCACACAAAAGTCCACAAATATGAAACCCAAGTACGGAAATTGGAAAACTTAAAAAAAATAGATAAATGATAAAACTGTAAAAATTAGCTAGCATATAATCAAGTCAGAAAATATTTAAAATTTGGTACCATACTCCAAATGAACAAAAACCAGCTATTTCCTTTTACTTCTATCAGCAGGGATGGATGACTAAAGAAATTACATGATTGTTATGTAGGTATATTAACTGAAAATATTATACAAGATATACTACACGCTTTTCATTTCCTGATAACAAGAAATTATTATCTCTTGTGTTATTAAGTAATCTCATTTGTATAGCCATAATGGGAATTATGCATGGTAATGTCATGCCATGGAAACACCATAATATTTCCTTGATAACAAATACATTGTATCACAACATAATGGGATCTAGCCTTAGTCCATGAATGTTAGGAAATTTTAAAAATATTCTACAAGGAAGGATGACATACTGCTCTGCACTTCAAAGAAAGCTGAAGGTTCCATGAGGCAAGATGACTTCTCAGTCTTAAGAGTTACTAACTGATAATTGCATGTCATTATGCATATTTACAAAGGCACATGCACACAAAAAAAAGTAGTGATGAAATGAGATGATCTCAGGTGCTAGTTCTTTCTTTCTGCAGGAGGTTTAAGGATGGCCTATGCACATTGCAGGGATAAGAGAAACAAGAGGAAGATGTGAATGCAAACATGGTCTTTACCAGAGCAGAGATTTCAGTTTTTCTTAATTTCTTAGCTCTCTTTTTATTTACTCAGCCTAAATAAAACACTTCCTTAGGAGTCAAAATGTGAGGGGTGCTTGATTTGGGTTTTGGTTTACATTTCCAGTTCTGAACTGACAAGAATATTCTGTCCATTTCAAGTTAAATGGATGTGCATGATAGAAGCACATCTTTCGACATGTCCCTTGACCCCAGCAAGGCCTAAACTGTCTCTCTATTCTCCCTTAATGCGACCTTGACTTCCACAACCTACAAACTTGGTGGCACTTACAAGTGGAAGCAATACATAAAATCATCATTCCTTGCTACACATCACTTAGAGATGCATTTGTCACAGTTACATTAAATTAGGATCACAAAAATGTAATTTATGGCCAAGAGTGACACTTGATAAAGCCTGTGAAAACAAAATTACCAGAAAACGTGCGACAAAACACAGGACTTCTTTCCGCTCCAATCTGTCAACAAGAACAGACCCTCCATGATTGTACTGTGTAAAGTAGAAGTTATGTGATAGAAAGTTAAGAGAATGTCAAGATGAATCTGGGAGCCTGGTTGGTGAGCTGGATTTGAGCTGGCACTGTGCCCTTGACCTAGGGAAGCCTACCAACACTGTGGGATGCTTTAGTGAGAGCACAGCCAGCAGGGCAAGGGGCAATGGGCTCCCTTCCTGTTGTGGTTTCATGAGTGCACATGGAAGGAAAAGAAAAGAAAGAGTGCATCCTATGCAGACTAAATGATTTCCATGTGTCTTCCAGCCTAATGACTTCGCTGATTCCGTAGGTGTTCCTACCTCTGGGTTACTCACTTCAACTCATATCTAAATGTATATATTAAATAAAAATATCGATAAATGTTATCTTCGTTTGGCCTCAGATTCAAGGACAGAAATAGAAATAGCATGGAATTTGCAGATTATTAAAAATCTGACTCTCTTACATCATATTCTTTCTTCTTCAGAGTTAAGATTACTCAGCAATTTATCGCTTGTATCATGTTGCACAGTCTCAGGTACAAAGTATTTGTTTTGGTTTTTTTTTGCTTCTGTCCTTACCTTATTTTCCCTGTGACTTAAAAATCAAGCTTTGGAAAGCTTACTGGCTCATCTCACAATAGTTACCAACATCACTTTACTTTCAAATACTATAAATTTATAACAAGAAAACACCAAGCCCTGCCATTGTTTTTTACTGAGTTTTGCTGTTGGATCACTTGCTCAGAAAAGCTGAAAACTACTCTGAAGTACTTCCCAACTGAGGGAATTTAAGTTCATATCCACCACTCTTCAAGAAGTGCCAAGATGACTCAATTTTCTTAGCTCAATGAGGCGTCACTCTTCCTTTACATCTTCATGAGGAGGGGCTTAGATGAAATGTAAGCATTCAGTTCTCTTTGACTCTCAGCCTATGCCAAAAGACAGCATGGGTTGGTTGAGTTTGGCTGAACATTCCCTTTTTTTAAACATTCTTCTCAAAAAAAGACCTGTGTAACCACAAAACTAGCTCAATTCTATTCAATGCCTTGTTCAGTCCTTGACAGATTTATTTTGAATATTTGACTGAAAATCCATTCAGGCACTCAAAAAATACAGAAAAATTCCTGAATGCACAAGACCCTGGTTTTCTTCATGAAGCAGCAAGTTAAGATCTTCCAGTGCTACAAAACTTTTATTCAATACACCTTCACAGGTTGCAGAGAAATTAGAAGAAGGTGGAATTCCTTGTTAAAATGTATCAAACAGACCTATAATTCCTAAGTATATTTTGACAACAAGTTCAGTAATGTTACAGGTCAAAAATACAAATCTTTTTTTCTCTATCAAGATGACGAAGTTTTGAGTACTAAAAAGTTGACAGCAATTAAAAAAGAAAAAATAGACACCAAACAATTTAGTTACTGATGTTACTGAATTATGATTGACTTGACAAAAGCCCTAATAAAGGAGTATTCAGATTCCAAAACAACTGCCTCTTTTTCACTGCCTTTAAGATGCTATGGTAAGCAATCTGAATTTATGGGAGTTTCTTTAGGATCAATTGTCTCCTGTTGCAAACAGGCAAACTAGGTAGGAGGGTGAATTTATTTCCTGCAGTGCTTCAGTAATAAGCCAGTGAGTATTAGGGAAAAGGAAACTTAAAATATTACTTCCTGCCCCAGGAAAAGTCAAATCCTGAACTGATCCTCCTCAGTAAGCTTCTGTGGCTGCCAAAGAGAGTTGTTTATTTTATGAGTTTTTTTACACTTACGCCCATGAATAATTTCTCAAGTTCATATTTCATTATGTACATCTTGTATATCTTATGCTATATATCTGCATTTCTTATAGAGAACCTATTTTGTGGAGAAACAATGAACAGCAAACCATAGAGGTCCAGAAGCTCCTAAAAATTTCTCAAAAATCTGGGCTCAAAACAGGTATTTTCCTTCTCTTCCTCTCTGTAAAACCTATAGAGAATTCTGTTGCAAAAATATTATAATCTACCGGAAGCATTCAAATTTTTTTGTTTGTTTTCAGCATTGCTGACAAATTTGTCATGTTTTTACAAGGCTTTTTTTGTGCAGGCATCTCTGTGAAGCTCAAGGATTGACACCAATCAACGCAAGTGGCATCTGCTCCAGTTCACATGGAGAGATTTTCCACAACACTCACTGTTTGGAACCAAGTTCCAAACCCAGCAAAAAGCAGCAGGAATGCTCCTGTTGTCTCCATTACCAATCCAAAACTGTGTAAGTTTGCAGTTATTTATGTCAAAAAGAAAAAGAAATCAGTGCAAATTATTAACATCTTTTTCTGTATGTCATGTATAGTTTTGGTTTTTTTTGTTTTTTGGCTTTTTTGACAATCTATTAACTGGTAACTTTAAAACACTTTAAAGACTTAACTGAAAACACAGAGCTCAACATACGCATCTAAACATAATATGGCATTAGTTAATGCCATGTTTTCTTGAAAATCAGCTATCATGTTTTCCAGCTTTAAAATATGCAGGGCAACTGGCAAGGAAAAAAAAAAAAAAAATCACATCTTTCCCAGATAATGTTCAATCCCTGATTAAATAAAGATGTGCCAAGGCAGAGATACTTCATGCCTCAGGAGACATCCATGGTGGAATTGTGAGTGTATTTTATATGTGAATTAGAGGTAAGATGTAATGACATGAGATGAAAGGCTCAGCCATGATTTTAATAAAGGGGGGAGACAGTGCTTCCCTGCGGACCCCATATGCAAAGGAGTGAGACTCAACAAGAATATATGACAAGGTTCAACAAAAAATACAACAAATGCTTCAAAGTTATAAGGCCACTATTAAAATGCATCACATTTTACTGAAGCAGAGTATTCCACATCTGAGGGTAAGCTCTAACAGATTTCTTATAAACTTCATTTCCTATGAAAATCTACATCATCAGTAAGGCCGGAATATTTTCAATTTTCAGACAAAACAGAATTATATGTTTTGGAACCCTAACATTTCATTTTTTAAGGGTTTTTAATAACATCACTAAAAATAATTCCCTGTAATTTGTTATTTTAAGAGTATGGTTTTAATTGTAATAAAATATAACAATTTAGTAGTATTACTATGATAACAGACATTTCAGGTGCTTAATACTTTTAGCATTCCTCAGGAAAAGCTATTACCTATTGCTCCATTGTTTTTTAATTTTTTTTTTTATGGCTGTAGCAGAATTCTAAGGAACCATTACTTAATTTTCTTTCATTAAATATAGGAAATAGATTTTTCACAGTTCTCTCTCTTTCTCTACATTAAAAAAGACATGCCTTTGTAAGGAATAGACATGAAAAGAGCAAAATGAATGGGATGAACTGCTTAAAGGAAAAAAATAATCCTGCTTTATTTGATCTTTTGTGATAATCACACTCCTGGCCCCCTGCCAGCAAGGCTCAGCATGCTAATGTCTGGCCAAGTACAGTAATCTCTTGGTTCAAGTCTGAGGTCTGTGATGAAAATTACAAAGCAGGGGCAAAAATCAAAATGCCACCTGTGATTTTATTCTGAAACTAATTTGATGGAAAAAGTAATACATTGAAAACAGTCTTTTTAGTAAAGACTATGAAACTATGACTAAATTGAAACCAAGGCAAGTGGATGGAGGTAGCTATCAAGCAAATACATTTGGATCTGCAGGCATTCCTTTTAAAACGAGCAGTAGATGTCTTTGTGACAGGTAAATTGCTTTGAGATTATGTTTGAAGTCCAAGGTCAAACTTTTAAAATGATAATTTTAACTTGCATCTTGCTTTATTCTGGAGTCTTTCTGCATTTGAAAACCAACAAAACCAGGAAAAATCTCCCAATAATTTATTTCCTTATTTTCTGTGAACCACCTTACAATACAGGCGAACAAACAAATCCTTGACGAAACCTTTTTCCTTCCTCTTTTCTTTTAGAAGTCAGTATTTGAGCTAGTTGCTCAAAAGGTATGGGGAAGAGAATTCTATAGCCACAAAATTCTGTATTCACAATGTATTCAAATTAGAAATCAAGCCAGTAAAGTCTTCTACATGATTATTCAGATTGAAACCAGAAAAAGCAACCAGTAAAATCCAGCATGCCACTTATTTTTCTATATAGTTGTGTTTTCCTGAAAGGTTGTACGTCATTAGCAGAACTGATCAAAGTATGGTTAGATTTTTCTTTACAAATATTGAAAATTGCTCAGAATTACTTGGAAGAATTACTTGGAAGAATTACTGCTTTTAGAGATTTGTTATTAAACAAAAACCCAATACAAAGTTTTGTTTCCTTTGTTTTACTAGAACATAAATTTACTATTTGCTGAAGCAATACATGCTCCCTATTTTACCACCACCTTCTTTATGAATTTGTACAGTATCTTGCCATTTGTATACACACTACCCCTCTCTGAACTGGTAAGAATTACCATATGCAAGCACCAGGACAATCCCTGGTCTCTGGGCCTCACTGAAACACTGCATTTCAGCAATCCCCAGCTGCTATTTTGCTTTTCTGCAGGAAGGTTCTCCATAGATTTCCAATTCTCATTGATATTCAAGTCTGTTTCTGCCCTCTATATCTTCCCCCCACCAACTGTGCTAATCAAAGGAATGCTTTAATAGCCACCTAAACCTTCTCCTATTTTCATGCCACTCCCTTTCTATATTTTCCTTTGCAGTCAAAAAACCCCAACCATTGCAGCACAGACAATACAATTAAATTGCCAAATTCTGTGTGTTATGCATGCAGATAGGCTCACAACTTCCTTAACTCCACACATACACACATTTTAACATCCAGAGAGAACTTCAGGTATATTCATGCACATATTCAGACGGACAGCAAAAAAACCATGAGTATTTATGTTTAAATAAAAGGCACCTACCTGGAATGAGCTGGCCCAGTAACTGATGGCATCTGGAAAGGCTGAATACAGCAACTACAGCCAGAAAAGGATAATGTTTCCATTTCATGATGTGCCCCTCCTTGCATTACACCAGCTCAGCAGCACTAACAGTAAATGTCACCTGAAATACACCATGGAAACAAGAACAGAAGAATTAATGACAAATTGAGGTACTAATAAATATTTTTGTCCAGATTAACTCCATGAAGTGTGCTGGTTTCAATACAGCTTTAGCTATTAAAACAGTGTTAAATTTGCTAGCAGTTAGACAGTTGAAAACCACAAACAGAATATTAGCTATCCTTGCAGAGCAGACAACCCCGAACCAGATGTTTTAAAGGGAGACACAAGGATCCCCATAGTGCACATATATGTGTTTAAAGTGCTGCATGTTGTTTGGTTAAGTTATTAAAGAAATTGCTCACTTCAGCAGGATAAAGTACATGTTTAATCCATCTCAGTGCTAGAAATACTTAAACCCTTGCACAAGTTGGAACCACAGTCAAGGCTATTCAACTTACCATGAAAGGAGGGTTAAAACTTCACTTTAGCCTTATGAAATTATGTTTTGCTGAATGAGGATTAGGTATAATTGTTCAAGTTATTACTGGGTAAAATTAAGACAATTTTCTGGTGAGTTTGCAATCTTATGAAGGAAGACAATACTTGGAATCAAAAAAAATATTTTTAACCAAAATATGACTTTTAGATGCATCATTCTGACCACCACATCTGTAGATTAAAAAGCATTCACAGCTCCACTGGTGCTTACAAGCCATCTCTGCTCATCCTACTTATTAGTTTACTCTTTGCCTACATTAGTGCTTAGTATAGACTTGTCCAGAAATCATGGAATTGTTGGGGCTGGAAGGGACCCCTGAAGTTCCTCCAGTCCCACCCCCTGGCAAGGGAGGGTTACCTGGAGCAGGTTACACAGGAGTGCATCCAGGTGGGACTGGAATGTCCCCAAAGGGGGAGACCCCATGGCCTCCCTGGGCCTCAGGCCTTGTTTTCAGCCTGTTCCAAACACCTTTCCTCTAAAACTTTCTAAAATATATATGGTGTTTTTCAGATCATCTCAGTAGGTTTTTAAAAGCAGTAAGTTTGTTTTTTTTAGATAATTAAATGCACAATCTGAAATCTGATGGTTTCATTTTAGGTGATTTATTTTGGGGGAGGTTCTTTGAGTGCTTTGGTTTTTTCTAAAGGGCCCTTCTCTAAATACTAACCCAAATGCATGTGAATGTAACATTGCCTATATTCCAGAGTGTCTGGGGTTCATGACAAGATCATGATGGTGAAAAGACACACTGTTTTAAGTGTCTGTCAAATTATGAGATGTGCCAAATTGCCTGACCCTAACCAACAATTAGGGACCACCAAGCAACTGTAAATCTGACATACACTGACACCATAAAATCTACTCCAGCAATAAACAATTATGTTAGACCTTAATAACTTCACAGCTACACTTATTTCACTCACCTTGTTGTTAATGTATACTCAGAGATGGCCAGTGTAGATGATGAATCCTACATTATTTAAATGCCAGCAGACATAATTGCAATAGTGAAGGAAACCCCAGTGACACCAGTCACTTGTTCATGCTGTTGGGACAGAAGAGTTTCATCTGTAAACCTAATACCTATTTAATGACTGCAGATTGAAGAGTTGCATGACTACTGGGAGCACTCAGTGCCACCTGACACTTTTGGATGTTCAAAAATGCATAAATAAGTTTCATATGAGCAGATTCCATCTCCTACACATGTTGCATTTTAAATTTTCTTTTTGTGTTGCACCTGTGCCTGTACTATCTTAGTAACTAGAAATAATAATCCATTTCCTATTATAATTACCTGTGTCTTACAACAGATTTCACGTTTTTTTCTCATTTCAACCACACAGCACACAAAAACTCCCTGTTCCTTCCATTCTCCTTCTTTTAATTTCCCCTATCACTCATAGGGCTGCTCTTCTGTTGCAAACAGCTTGACAGCTCTTAATTGCAGAGTTAACTGCAATTAATGGCCAAGGTGCTACATGCTGCTCTGAATGCTGTTCATGGTAGGGCTCCAAGACTGAAATTCAGAGGCTCAGGCCCTTAAAATACCCATCTCTTTCTCTATACAGTGATATAAAGTTCTTTACTACTTTGGTTTCTGTAAAGCTACTTACTACTTTGGTTTCATACTCCCATTGTTTCTTCACTTTCTGTGCAAACACAAGACTGAATGTTGCTTCTAAGACAAAGATGAAGACGCAGCCCTTGGATTTTTCTTTTTCAAACAGAACCAGGAAAATAACACCTTCAGTTCAAGATTTACTTTGCCATTATGTGAGGTAAAGCAACACTGAGGTGAAGGAGGAGAGTTGAGCCAAGGAAAAACAAGAAAGATAGGAGAGGGAGGGTTTTAATTTTTGTGTTTTTTCTCACCATCCAACTCTATTTTAATGAAAAGTAAATTTTGCTCTTTAGCCAAGGTCAACTGACCCCCAAAAGTAAAGTTGCAGGGTAGAGATGAACACCAGGAACATACCTGAATGGCACTCACCTCCTCTGAGAAGGTATGCCATGCACAAATCCAACATTTTGTCTTTCCTTACCTCTCTCTTGCATTTATTTAACTGGTAGACTTTGATTTCTTTTTAATCTGTGTATGTGACAGAGCTCCACAGGGAGCTCTGACCATGAATGCTTGGCTGTTCAGTTAAAAGCTTTTTCACCCTCTTATTCTGCTTGTAGGCTTATGTTTGAAATAAAATACTTCATTCTAAAGCTGGAAATTCTCAGTATCATTAAAAACATTATTCTTACAGAAAATTTTGGTGAAAAGAGTTTTCATGAACGCAAAAAATTTTAATAGGAAAACAATATTTTTTAGTCTACAGTTTAAAAACAAATCCTGTAGATTTTCCTTGAAAACAATCTTCAATAGGATGTTAATTCTTATTATTTGGGGTACAGAGCTTCTGAAAGAGTACCTCTGATCACAGGAAAGATAAAGTAGAAAGAGTTGTCATCAAAATGGTTTTCAGATAGAAGCTGAGTCGAGCCAAAGAGAAACAAGATTTTTCTTTTCATCATCTACTGCCACAGTGCCACAATTCTGGTACTACACAACAACAGAAGAAACACCCAGAAACGCACTGCAGCCAAAGGGACTCGGATGCAATTCTCTGCAATTAGTTTTTCAGGGTCTGACCTACAAAAGTAATGCTGCAGAATAGTGACTGGCACTAATTAGATGTTGCCAGTGACAGGAGAAGGATGCACTCACCACAGACACTTCAGCTGGTCTGAGACCTCGCCTCACTCTGCATGAAATGGCCACAGACCTTCACCAGAATGTGCAAGGAAAGACTCAGACCCAATGCCTTGTCCAGGGTACACAAAGAAGATAAACACTGGCTTCTCTATGACATTATAATCATTAAAGAATCAATGGCAAATTAAACTGCACAAGCCCAGAGGGGAAAGGAGTAGTGTGGTAAATGCAGGGAAAAGGTCCAATCAATTTTTTGCCTCCACTTCCAAAGTCTAGTGCTATTTATCACTACAGCCAGTGTAGAAGCAAAGACACAGACAAGATCAAACCAAAGCTGGTTTTCTTTTCATGTCTTCAGGGATTTTGTTTGGTTTTATTTCCCCAAAAAATTTGATAACTATTGATGCTCTGCTGAGGTAACCAGCTTCCTAAGACTAGATTTTGACAGGGTCCTGAGTAGAAAGAGTAGACACAAAAGTCAGGTTGAAGATCCTAACTAGTAAAATTCACTTCCCCTTATAAAATATAAGCACTTTAGTAGATATTATGCTAAAGAAGATTGTTTATCTACAGAATGAGGCAGAAATTTGATTTGCTGTGTACCCAACCATTTAGGAGTGGACTAGCAAAATTTCACCAAAAGGAGGAAAAAATAGAAAATATTTCTTTTGAAGCAAGGTTAGCTATTTCTGGAAGTGTAATTTTTTAAAGCTTGTAACGCATTTTTAGGCCTGCTGGTAGTGGATGGTCCTTTTCTTTCAATCCCCATGTCAGACACAGTTATTTGGTCATCCCTGTTTAGACTGACACTACTTCTAAACTTACTCCTCCTGTTACAGATCACTGAACTTCCCTTCACTATTTTAAACATCCTGTCTATGTTAAACTAAGTTTATTTAAAGTTCCAGAAGGAAGCCCTGCCCTATATTGTCTCAACTGTGTCCATTTGGGAGCAAAAACCACAGAGGTGATGAACTAGGGGGAAAAGTCTGGTTAGCTCCTTTCTTGCTATCAAGTAAATCTACTCTACCAAGATCAAAGCAGCTGAAAAATATAAATCTATTTAAACCAGAGTAATTATCAGTATAACACATCTATGGATGTAGACTGTCACCCCTTCAGTGACAGTTTCAACAGGCATTCATGAAGCTCCTCCTATTTAATCTTGAGTAGTCCCAGACATTTGCATTTTTAGAGCCAACTGTTAACAATTGGTTTTAACAGTTATCATGCAAGATTTACACTTTACTTACTTTAAGCTGTTGTTTGCTTGCTTTTTTAATGCAGTGAGAAACCCAAGAATAAAATATCTATTGTTATTAACAATAGCAGTGTATTGAATGTGCTCTGTTTACATTCCCAAGCTGGTTGGTGACAAACTTCACGTGAAGCAGTCTAACCTAGATTGTGACTCGATTTCTGTATGGTATTTTTTACTGCCTAATCAAAACCACAGGAATTGTTCATCTACTATAACTAAAATTAAAAAGAAGCTGTCCATGTTCATCCCCTTGTAGTGAAGCCAAGTCTGAACCATCAGACATATAACAAAAGAACCCAATTTTTCTGCCACCAGTTCCTTGGACCTGACAGATGCTCAGGAGAGACTCCTGAGAGCTGGAAGAATGCAAGAGATACTCCCATCTTCAGGATTAATAATTCAGGGGAGAGCATGCCTCTTAGCCTCATCTCAAACCCTAAAAAGGTGAGCAATGAGCCCATTCTGGAGACCAACTCCATATACTTGGAAGGACAAGAAGGTGATCAGTAGTCAGCATGGTTTTATAAAGAAAAAAATGTATCTATCCAACCTGAAATCCTCCTGTGATGATTGATTTGGTAGCTGAGGGGAGACCAGTGGGTGTTGTTTATCTTGACTATAAGATGGCCTTTGATGATTTATTCCACAGGTCCCTGGTAAAGAAGCTGAGGAGGTACAAACTACATCAGCAGAGAGTGAGGTGGACTAAAGACTGCTTGAACTGTCAGGTTTAAAGGATTGTTATCAGCATCACAAACTCTAGCTTGCAGTCCATCCCAAGGGCTGCATCCAACACTGTTTAATATCTTTGCCAGTTACCTGGACAGTAAGGCTGAGTACACCCTCAGCAAGTTTGAAGGTGACATTAAACCAGAAAGAGTGGGAGCATGGTTGTACCACTATCCAGAGGGGCCTCTGCAGGTTGGAAAAACCTCATTCAATTCCAAGAGTAATCTCAAATCCTGCATTGGGTGAGGAATAACTTAAGGTACCAGTATACCATAGAGGGCAGCTGGCTGGAAAGCAACTCTCCGAAGAAGGACTCAGTGCTCCTTCTGGACAAAAAGTTGAGCAGCAATGTGTTCTTGTAGGAAAGAAGGCCAAGGTATCCTGGACTAGTCTGGGAAAGCTCTGACAGCAGGTAGGAGGAAGGATTCCTTCTTCTCCTAAGCAGAGGTGAGGCCACACCTGGGGAGATTTGCCCACCATTGGGGTCCCCAGTACAAGACTGACAGTGGAGCAAACTCAGCAGAGAGGAACACAAATGTTTAAGACTTATGAAAATCTGTCATTTGGGAGGAGGCTGGGACTGCTCATTCAGCAGAAAATCCTGGGAATCAGATCCATGTGAGTAAAACCTTGCTGTGATGGAATGAAAAATAAAGAGCTCTGCCTCTTGGCAGTGGTGGCCATTGACAGGGCTAAAAGCACAAGATGAAACACAGAAATTCCACTTAGATATGAGAAAAAACCTTCTCTACTGCAAGGTGAATGCACAGTGGAATAGGCAGCCCGGATAAATGTGGTTACTCCATCTTTAGATGCAAAACATAAGACATCCCTGAGCAACTAAATTATCCTTCCCTACCTCATCTTTGATTATCCTGCTTTCAGGCTTAAGAATATTGCATCAAAACCAGCAATCCATATTCTGTTTTGGATAATAGAATATTTTAAGGTGCCCAGCATTGAATGAAGAAAGGCTTTCTCACTGAAAATTGGTCACAAAATGCTTAGCAGGTGTAGGGCAGGGTGACTAGAAAAGCTGGCAGCATCAAATGGTCCTGGAGCAGGGGCAGACTGAATGAAGACAGCATGCAGGGGATGTTCTTTAGGGCTTAATAGAAAAAAAAAATTAAATAAAATGAACACAAAAATCACTTATTCTGTGAAAAGCCCTCAATTCACAGTCAATAAACAGAAAGCTGAGGAGGTTTGTGATGACATTTTTAGGGGAATAACCTTATGATCCCACAGGGAAAGAGAACAAGCAGATAGATGAATGTTTATACATGCTATGCAGCATTGTAAGCTATGGCCTGTCATCACTGTGATAGTTGTGTTCAGGTTGATTATTCCCCTGGAATGCAAAAATCAATTCTAACTTGCAGACTATTATTTTGCACAGACCTTCAGCATTGCAGATTTTGTTCTCTATTTTATCTTCACTCACTCCCAGGGGAGCAATCAGAGGCCAAAAGGTAATTGGTACCAGTCACCAGTGAATTCACTGAACAAAACTTTCCTCAAATCCAGAAAGTGATTTCATTCTGCTAATTAGCCTTTTTTTTTATGTGTGGAAACTGCTGATATAGCTAAAAGCTGGGGGAAGAGAGGGGAGTGTGTGTCATCACTCTCAATAAGCTATTCAAGGAAGGAGAGGGAGAGCCATCAAGGTCTTAGCTAAGAGTTTTACAGTGCAGCCTGTGTGTGCACACAGTGCCTGAGTGAGAAAAGGAGGTGATGTGGCTTTTGAGATCTTCAATGTGACAAAATTTACTTCAAACCTAGAGGAAAGAGACACTTTGTGTTGTTCTCCCCAGTAGTAGCCAGGCAGCCTCACATAATTCATGCTCAGTGACACAGAATGTCTCTATAATTAAATCTGGAACAGAACTACATCAACAGCAGCTTTAGCTGCCTTGGTCCATGCAACTCTCAACCACAAGATTTTTGAAGCAGCTGTTTGGGGTAGTTTTCAATACAGTTTCATATTTCTCAGCATTTTACCCCCTGTGATCAGCCTGTGTCTCCCTTTTTTCCTTGCACAATCAGGCACTGTCTGTTAATGAGGATAAGCAAGCAAATGGGAAACAAATCTCATAGTAACTAACAGCACTACAGAAAATCCTATGAGAAAATAAGTGGAATTCAGACTTGGATTTGGATGTTGTACCATATTCAAAATATAAAGCAAGGAGGGGTAAGTAAAAGCTGACAAATCTTGATTAGTAGCTGAATCCCTAACTGTGGCAAAGTATCTTCAAAGTAATTGCAGATAGTCATGAGACTAAAAATGATAACAAAATTAATAGGTTATCTATAAGGTTGCTACATTTAAAATTCTTTGCCTTGTTATAGTGAGATTTTTCTTCTTCTGTCATTCAACAACGAGAAAATAAAAGTATAACATGATTTTGAACCCAAATTGCAAGACTGCCTAACATCACATACTTGTCTATACCTACTCAGAAGTATTTATAATATACAATATGATATGTACAATATGAAATAATTTTCTCAATTTCTCAAGCATGGGAGTTTCTCAATTCAGAAACCTCACATTGAATGTCAGGAAGAAAGTGATGCTTTACTCCTATTAGATAATTGCACCTTTCCATTCTACAAATCCCTTTTGCACCTAAGTGGTACAAGAATTAAGTACCTCCAGTTTAAACTTAAAAAATTTCCTTCAAGGACATTTGAACATCTTGAAAGAAATGCTATCTTTTGAAAAAAATTTATGAGAAATTCACTAACAGTGTAATGAGGCCTGTGTTTTCCACCACAAAAATTTGAAAACCTGGCAAAGTGCTTAAAAATTTTGTGCACAACAAATCTAAATAAAGCAAAACCTCTTAGTGCACCAGTAATGCAAAGTACATCTCTTTTTGTCCTTCAGCAAATTTAACAAAAGATTCATGTCTCAGCTACTAAGACCTTCAAGGGAGTGTTTGGGAACTGCGTTCTCTACATCAGTTCTCTACATCTATACACTCATCAGTTTTTTAACAGGGAAAAAAAATTATTAATGCCTTGATGTAATTAGTAGTTTCTTGATTTGTAAGAAATACTGACAGCTTTCAAACACTATTAAGTAGTGGGCATTTGAAGAAGTGCCTGCTATCAAAAGTGCTTCCAATAGAGTCACACTGAAAAAGAAACATTTTATAGAAAGAAAATCCAGTGCTGAAAGGTTCGAAAAACCCAACAAAAACAAACCACTCCTTTTAACTGCATTTTGAGTCCTCTGTTATACCTGATGTAAAAAAGCAAGGGTTTTTCAAAGGCAATGAAGCTTTAAGCATTCACAGTATCTTTGAATGTCCTCAGCAGCAGCAGAAAAGAGGGATTCAATTTTCAAAGATAATTGTGTCAGATAGCTGTCTCATCCCCTTTCAGAAACAATCTGATAAATACCTAATTACCAGCCAAGTGATTTCAGAGCCACACAGCTGGGCCTGAGAAAAGGCTACAGGGAATGACAAGGTCCCCATAAGCCATCAAGAGCAAGAGGCATTTGGTTTGTGAATTACTTCATTTACTCAGCTGATAAAATGCATAGAAAGTCCCCAGAGAAAAAAAATATCCATAAAATGTTGAAATAATAGATAGAACCAATATTTAACCAGAAAGGTAAAATATTTTCAAATAATACAGAATTGCATACTACAGAACAATTACATTCCAAAATCCACACTGTAATTAGAGCCCTTAAAACCACTCATTTTTTCCAGAAAGCATTTCTACAGTACTCAGACTAACCTTCTCTTTTCTTGATACTGCTGTGCAAGAGGAAAATGGCTTAACAGTAAATTTATATTGCAGTTTTGTTGAGAACTAGAAAAGCATTCTGATATTAAACAATTACAGTCCTGCCTGTTTGGCAGCTGCCAAATAGGAAAGTTTAAAAATCTCTCATTCTTCTTTAACAAACTGGTAATACAGCAATGTTTTCTGAAAACAACAAGTTTCATCACTTTTAATTAATCTCCACCAATTAAAAAACCCCACAGGTCTTCCATGTAGCACCTCAGATTTCAGTGAATCTTTCAAAAATCTGCATTGTAAAAGCCAGTCTTGTAATCTCACTGAATTCCTTGTGCTTGTAGAAGTGTGGGCTCCTATTACATATCCTAAGTGTCAATGGATTGGAGAGCATTTATATCAACGTAATGATGTTGAGTTCAGAATCACAGATGGGAAGGAGAAGATGACTGATAATGCTTCCACAACATGAAGTCGAACAACTTATATATTCCTCAGGCTTTGTGCAAAAAATCCAACAGATCTGGGGTGGTGATGTCACAAGTACCTATTTCTCACCTAACTCTATTCCCAGATGGGAGCAAATCAATTGGAATTCTGCAAATGCAAGGAAACAAGAATGGATCTATGCAATTCTGTAGATCTCACAAAACTTATGAATGAGGACACAAAGTCTTGGATGTACATATCAGAGATGTGAGTCAGTGGCTAATGTGAGGGATCAGGCTGCCCAGGAAAGTGGAGTCACTACCCCTGGAAGAACTTAAAAGATATGTTGGTGTGGCACTTCAAGATGGGTTTAGTGCTGAATTAAGTTGGACTCAGTCTTAAAGGTCTTCTACAATGTAAACAACTCCACAAAAAATATTTAAACTGTCTTGCCTTTCCTCTGCTACCTCCCAGCAGTGATCTCACAACAAACAGCGTGATAATTTTCAAACCTGCTCCTTTCTGATTCTCAGCTGCTAAGTTTGAGCATTTCTGCACGTGCCATCATTCACCTTGCACATAAACATGAAGTAAAGCTGTCTGGAAAGAGCTGACACTGTTAGCATTTAAATTCCAGCAGTCAGGCCTGAATATGCAGTGGGGTATGAAGCAAAACGTCCTGGGCTTTGGCCTGCCTGAAAATTAAGGTGTGACCTCAGGTCACAGCTTTGGCATAACCACTGTTCTGAAACCGTTTAAATTATGGAAGTAAAAGCCCTGGATGAATTCACCCCCACAACTACAACTGAGGAAAGAGACCTGAGTGCAAATCACACAGTGCAAAGAAACACCCAAACTTCTTTTCAGTATACCGTGAAATCTTTGTGTTCATCTAGTTTCCAAACTACTTAGGTTTCTATCTATCATGACAGGCAAGGACATTAAATACCTTCTCAAAGAAAGAAAAAACGTTGTGAAATGAAAAAATAAATAAATAAAAGAATTCTAGACAAAACAGGGACTGCTTCTTACTGCGAAGCTATGAAACAATAAGCATTTTGGGACTATGGGCTGCAGCTTCTGCAGCAAGAGGCTTGCTGGAATTATTCTCCACTCGAGATTCAACTCTGAAGGAAAGAAAAACACCTTGGCTTTTGCCCTTAGTAAGAACAAGGGAAATTAGAAAGGATTTCCACAACCTGTCTCACCAACAAGCCTTCTCAGAGACAGAAACGCACATCAGGATTCAAAGAAAATTCAGCTCTCCCCTACAGCACACTCATCCTTCTGGAGCCACCAGGAAAGGTGAAACAACACAAGGACTTGCAACCTTGTCTGCTCCTTGGTTAAAGAGTGAAATGTTAAATGTGAAATGCTAACTCCTTGGGGGAAAGGAAGAGGATGCCAGCTTTCATGAAGCTTCTGGAAGAGCGGCAGGATCCCTTTGAAACTGAGACTGATCTGATAAGGTCGTTATGGTTGTTAATAGCAACTCCTTCCTCTGCTTCCCTGGAAGAGACTCTGGCATTCAGTGGCAGCTCAGGGAAGCTGAGCTGTCATTGCAGGGCTGTGCCTCTGAAAGCCTCATCCTGTTCATATCTAGCAGACAAAAGAGCTTTTCCCTGTAAGTGAGGAGTACTAATGCCTCCTATTGTTCCTGGAATGAAATCGGGAGCTTTTTGTTATGCCTCTGCCATATAACATATGCCTATTTGTTATATTTAAAGCCATCTCCCTGATTTTGTTCCCACTGGAACCAGGAGCGCAGAGAAGCAAAAATATTTAAAGTAATTGCATTTCTACAGCTCCTGGGACTGCAAATCTTTAGGTCAAAGGTAAAAATCCTAAATGTCACCACTCCCAGTCACAGCAAGAATGCAGGGAGGATGTAACCCTTACCTCTTCTGTCTGCCTATGGGCAAATTTCCACACTATCTGCAGGGAAGAGAGATGCAGAGCAGTGCAGTGGGCCTAAAGTGCATGTGAGGGAATGAAAACTGAGGCGTGGGATTATTTCAAAGGGAAAGTTTAGAGATGCAGGAATCCTTTTGGTCATCGTGGTCTTGGTGTTTTTGTTTCAAAGTCCTACAATAAGAGCCAAAGAGGCAGTGGTACCACAGACTACATGCAATAAAATGCTATTCTGCAAGCCCTAATAATCCCTCTAGGATGCTGAATGAAAGGGATTTGTTTGGTGTATGTGCTGTCAACAAAAAAGGTTGAGGTACCACCAGCAACAACAGGCTTCCTGTCTTTAGAAGCAGGAGGAAAGAGAAAATGTAAAGCAAGACCTAAACTTTCATTTTTATTGTGTCTCTGGAATCACAGAGAAAACATATTTAAAAGCAGCACTGAATTTGATGAAGAGCAAGATACTCTAAACAGTAATTTTAAAACAAAGATCACTCCTGAAAAGAATGTCGTCCTCGTTCCCCCCCACCTTCCTCTTCAGTTTTTTTCCTTTTAATAAAGTCCTTTACATATTTTTAGTCATCTCAGGGTCTATTGACTCATAAGTTCTGGTTCATAATTTAAGAGCTGAAGTTATTGGTTACAGAGTTAATAGTAGAAAACTCAAATGGATAGAGCATCCTGACCCTGGACAACTTCCCTTGGGAAGATGCTCCCAGATCATTAATTCTGTCTGTTAGAAAGAAAAGCTGCTAGTGTCCATCAGGATACAAAATGCAGTAAACAACAGGGTGCTTTTAAAGTTTTGTTTTGAAGTATAACTATAAAAAAGTAAATTAAAGGCATAAAGCTAAAAATATCCTGACCAGGAGAGCACAACAGATATGGGAGAGAGAATGAAGGATTTATGTCTTAACAAGGCTGCTCAAACTTATATTCTGTGCAAAAGTTGAAAAACCCTTTATATACAAGGGCAAACAACCATATGTGTCTCAATACCAGATTCTAGAGTTCCAGCTATTCAAATACCAAAATAAACCAAAGTTTAATACTTATTTTCTCCTATCAATACAATGTACTTTTCTGTGAGAAAACAGTCAAGCAAAAGGCATTTTAACAAAATACAGGTAATACACTGAAAGTTCAAACTAACTGGCTATTATTTCGACTGTTATGTAGTTCCTAACATGGGTCCTGAGGCATTTTGCACCTGTCAGATGCACCATCAGATTCTCACACATGTATCACACTCCCTGTAAGTACAAGGGACACCAGCTATAAATGTATTTTAAAAGTTATGGATGCACCTGACATAACTGGTGTGACCTTTCCTGATAGAGGAACTGCTGTATAATCAGTCTCATGTGGGCAGGAAAATACAACAACACCTTGAATCACTGAATTCAGTCACATCAGCAGGAATCTGAAAACGTAGACCAAGCAACTAATCTATAACAGCTCCTGAACCTTCAGAGGATAAATGAGTTGAAGCTCAAGTTTTCCCAAGCTTGACAGAAATAGACAATTGGAAACTTACAAAGGTGGACAACTGATTTCCTGTGAGTAACCCATAATAATGGCACCAACCTTTAATGGACAAATAACTACTTAGGGATAGAAAATAACTGAATCCTCAGGAATTGTGCATTCATGGCTCAATAATCAGCTACATTCGCACGTATTTTATTTAAATCTTTTTTGTGATCTGGGACTACTAGAGGAGTAGGTATTTTGAGACTGTAATTTTGAAGAGGCTAAGATTCAAGAGGAGTATCACTTCAGAAAACTCTGTTTTCTTTCACTCAAGTGGCTGTCTCTTTGAAAATACCTGAAATAAAATTCATTTTCTAACAAGCCCTGTGCTATTAAAAATAAGATGCCAGTAGAACATAGGAACAATATCATATTCTTTATCTCTGAGCTGCAAACTGAATCAACGAATGTTAGTTCGATATTAAAGGAAATTATATATGTGCTACTTGCACTTTTGGAAGGCAATACTTTCTTTCTAGGACTCAAAAGAAGGCAACATTAACTCAGCCAAAGAAAATCACTGTAAAAAACAAACCACGAAATTTTTACCTCATTCACCCCTATTTAAAATAAGAATTTGGTTCCAGTATTTCCACTAGCTTGGCTTTCCAACACTCACCCATTCCCCCCTTTCTTTTCAGGTAAGTGCAGGTAGATGGGTGCTTTGCCAATGCTGCCGGTGAAAAGGCTGTGGATTAGATGTTCCCATGGCTGCAGTGTAAATTTGCTCACATTTTGAGCAGATGAGTTATCATACAATCAGATGAAATAATAGGTATTGGTGTGAACAGCTTCATAACATGCCTCCAAGTCCCATCCCTAGCAAGCATTAAACTGATTCAGAGCTACCCTTCTCCAGTTATTTTCCTGTTAGTGAAAGGGAAATAAAATCATTTTTAATCCTTGCTCTTATCTGCACCAACCTGTATCACCACCATGCATTTCCATTCATCTCCTGATAAATGGCTATTTATTTAGTTTTCAGCTTACCTTGGAGATCTCCAGTATGTATTGGCAGACAAAAAGCACGTGTTGAATGCCACAAAAAGCATTTTCTACAGAGTACAAAGCTTTCCTCAACTTCATCACTAGAAAGAAGTTAATATTTTCCCAGAGAAATTGGTATGCAAAAGCACATTTGTATGCACTTATAGAAGAAAACTATCTTGCACAGCAAGCACTAAAATTGAAACCTCTACCAGTATATCATCACGTTAATAAATTCATACCAGTAAAGCTTCTTTTGACCACAAAAAATTTTTGTACCTGAAAAAATAATTAATCCCTGTACTCTTCTTATTTCTTTTATGTCACCGTGTGTCCGCACAGTTACTTGTGTATTTTTGACACATAGCAGCATCACAACTTTTGGCCAAACTTTGCTGACTGAGCTTTTAACTGATATAATTGCCATGGAATGATCTACTCCTAAGCATGAAATGTACAACTATCCTGGTCTTTGCACAACTGTTTATATATTTTGTTTATAAACAGCTACTCCTCAATAACAACTTCCGTTTTACCCTCCCAGCTGAGGCAACGTTGCCATGAAAAACTCTCTCAGCTCCTGAAATGTCTCCCAGCTCCACAAAAGCTCAGCTTATTCAGAGTACTCAAATAGCCAACAGATGACAAATCAAATCTCATTTTCACAAAATGAACACTATCTCTCCTGGCATTGAAAATTCTTGTCAAGATGGCCTTCAATGGAATAAGAAAGTCAAATTGAAGCCAGAGAGAAAGATCATGGTAAAGCACATTGTTATGCTGACAGTGGTCCAAAGATGCACAGTGGGATACCCTAATGTGTGTTTTGGAGGAAAACACTTTCATCAGTACACTGGGAAAAATTTTGCCCTCATTGATGCCTACGAGCATCTCCCTCTGCTTCTGTCTTCCAGAACTATCACCTTAAAAGATACTCTCACAGACAAAACATAACCAAACACAATAATTCATGACTGACAAGTTGTTGACATTCTTCAAAGCAATAGATGATGCTCTACTACTGCAAGCAAGGAAAGTTAAGATAAATAAAACTATAGGGCATGAATAGAAAAGCTAGCAAGCTTGATTACAGTGAAAATAAGAAAATCCAGGGCTTCTGAAAAGCTGTTTGAAAATCAACAGTCCTTGGTAAGAAAGAAAAAAACCCAGACAAACACAACCTGTTTCCCAAATGTCATTCAGAAAATCCAATTTCCCTGCAAAATCTTTCCATTTTTAAACATTCAGAACCCAGTCTTCAAAAGCCAATATTTATGAGACTCCTATTTACCAATTTGCTGCTCTAATCTAAAATAGCATTGCTCACATTTACATATAAATTAAGCCAACAGCATCATCACATTCTTTAAGCAGTTTATTTACTGTGTACTTGGCAAGGCATCTGTTTTAGTTTTTCATAAAATAGAAAATACCATAGAGAAAAACATACATCTTCTCTGAACAGGGAAATGGAAAAAAACTTAACTGTGTGCTCAGTGTGGTGCAGAAGATTCAGATCACAAGATCAGAAGAAAGGAAGTAGAAAACGAGGGCCGGAATGACATTCTATTTTTACTTCCATTTAGTGCAATCTGTCAGTCTAACTGTGAGCCTAAACCATGAAATTCCACATATGAAGGTCAATCTGATCTGTTAGGCAAACATTCTGGCAATTTCTTTTAGTGGATCACTGTGTCTCTTCAAACATGAATCAAAGCAATAGAAGATACAAGAACAACTTCTGGTAGCAGATCCAACTTCATGTCATGAAACCTGCAGTAAATGCACCTTTTATTAAAAATATCTTGTCAATGGCTTTTGAGGGTTTCTTGAGGGAGGTTTTTGTGATTCTGATACAGACTTGATAAAAGTATTTACTACACAGAATACACAAGCAGCTGTATTGACAAATCCAAGATTAACCTCTCCACTCCTGACCTTTCCTATACCTAATCCCCTACCAGAGCTGTCTCACGGATACCTCGCCTATCTGGCATGCCATCAGCTTAACATGGCCAAAATTGACCTCTTTGTCTTCCCACCCAAGCACTGCATCACCAGCATCGCTCGTCACTCAAGCCCGTAGTAAAATCCTCATTTTTGTTTCACCTTTCCCTAGCCTTCTTAATCCAGATCATAAATTAATCTTTCTGCAGCTTCTCCTACACATTCAAGATCATTTTCTTCCTCTTTGCCTGCATGGCTAAATGCTCACTTAAGCTCGTGGTTCTCATTTTGATTCATTTATTCTCAAGTTCCATTACATCCTATCAACCATTCCCTTTCAGCCCATTCTAAACACAGGTTTTAGTTTTATCTCCATTTAGGTTTCATCACAATGGCTAAAAATTCCAAAGGCATAAAACAGTCTAAAACCCAAAGATCCTTGAATCCATTTAGGATTTAAAACAAATATGGGTTATTATTGTAAGCATTCATGCAGCTCAAGATGCAGACACATGTTATTAGAGACATGAACATCTGCAAAAGCTTCTCCTCCTGACAATGGCACATAAGCCTGTAAGTATCCTGGAAATTGGACAATTTTACACTCTCATCCACTCCTGTAAGCCTTCTGCCATCTTGTTACATTTCACACATCCATTTATTTTGGTATAATTTCTTAATTTTGTCCTTCTTTGCTTCATCATCTTGTTGGGCATTTCAAATTATACTTCTTCTGTTACCATCTATTTTAAATACAGCTGTGCCACCTCATCCCAGAAATATTTAGAATTCCATTTCATGCCATGCCTTTGACATAAAGCATCTTCTGTATATTTCCTCCTTATTGGCACATCTAACTCTAAGTAGCAGTTCATTATTGTCACTTCGTTAGGATGCTTAAAGTTACAAGAGTAACAAAGCAAGGAACTATTCATACAAAGAATATATATGTACATAAACGACATATATTTGATGGCAGATTGTCACCCTGCTTACTCTACATTGTAATCCATGTCATTCCTGTGCTGTACCATGAGACTGAGTCTCCACTGGGAACAATAAATCTTCTATCTACACGTATATTGAACCCATAACTTCGAGTAATTCATGGACAGACTACATAGGAAATTATCAAACACTCAACACTAAAATTTTGAAGACAGCCATGCAGAAGTATTAATGAACAGTTGTTCATTATTTCCTGTTGTTTCTGCCTGGGACTGCGCTCTCTTATATACAACAAGAAAATTTTGTTGAATTTACTATTAGATAACTAAAAGTTATAGAGTAAATTTAAAAAAGTGTTAAAGTAAAGAGAACCATTTTTATGTTGTTAGCCTGAGAAAATGCATGAGGGTACCGCAGTGTCCCCTGCGGCAGCAGCAGATTAACAAGAGTGGTTCACAGTTGACTCAAAGAGCAAAGGGAGCCAGAACCTGTTGATGTTCCAACAACTGGATCTGAACGCATGTGCTGACTGTCACAGAGGGATGTTTCCAGGCTGTGAAGGACACCAGGTCCTGTATTGTGCTGAAGTGACAAGGGGTGACAGGACTGGACCTCAGTGGCCCATGGCCTCAGCCTGCACCCATCCACTTCCATTCTGGAAGGGTGAGACGATTGGCTCCCTAGGAACAGTGTGGTTTAGAGGTTCTGTTAAAAATTTTGTCCTTTGAATCCAAATAAATACCAACCACCCATGACATCAAAATTCCAACAGCAATTTCTCCTGTTTGGTGGACTGTCCTGTTCCCTCTGTCAGAACTAGCAGGGGTAGTTGGTAGGTCATTATTGCTAGGCTTTGTTTTCAATGTGTGTAAGTCTCCATCCCTGTAAAGAAAGAACATCCCCAAGCTGTTGGCTCAGTTCTGGTGATGCTATAATTCCTGCATGCACCCAGCCAGCCACTTTCTATTTATTGGATAAGGTTTCCACTCAGTCTTCACAAATGCTAGGGGGAGCATGAAGGGCATAATCAGAATAGGCAGCCATGACTGTGGAAGAGGAAGGAAAGAATTGCTTCTGCTGGCATTTGTGCCAGACTAAATGACTGTATGACCATGGCTTTAGACTGTGACCAAATCACAACTCTGACTTGTCAGATATTCTTAATTACAAACCTCTACCTTCTGGATTAATTTTTAAGGCATATATATGCAAATAAGCACTGCACAACAAACCAAAACACCAAGGAGAAAGCGTTTAGCAGCTGTCATGGGTAAACTTTATACATAACTAAATTACTAAGAAGAAATGTAGAGTTCTTTTCTCTCCACAACAGAAAACACATATGCTCCATTTATACATGTATTTAACAGCTATAAAATAAAGGAATATTTAATTATTTGAATGAAAAATTCAGAGCTTTTTATTTAGTCAACCCTACTGCATTTTTAAGGCTGTTGCTATTAGAAGGATTTTGAGAAGCACTAAATATGACAGCAAAAACTATCATGTCTATTTTATACAAAGAATCCTACCTTAAAGCCTATATAAACTCATCCCATAAAATACTTGGAATTTTTCCTTCAAAGAGGCACTAAAATTTCCCCCTTTAATTCATTAGTTTTCATTCAACTTTGACTGCTGCTATAAAATGCTATTCCTTTTTTATGATACCATGATCAGGTTTTTTGGCTTACCATAAAGTAAGAGACCATCAATCATTTGTATTATTCTATCATGATCAGTGCTCAGGTGGGAATGCTCAAGTAACTTTATTAAATCATGCATTACCTACAGCTCTCAGTTAAAGAAAAGCAAACCACTGAAACCAAAAATTGTGGTTAGCAAAGAAATATGAATTGCCCTTTTCTATATGAATTATTAAGAATCCTTTACAAACAAAGGCCTAATACTGAAGCCAAAAGCAATTCACATTAGATACATTCAGGGATGAAGCACTAAGAAATTTCTGGCAGAAGTGTTAATTCAGCACATTTCAATGGTGGAATGAAATGGCCAGCACAAGCATTAATCACCTGATATTATCTTTTGTATAACAGCACATACTCCTCTGCTACTCTTTAATTGTTGCTTGCTGAAATGGCATTTAGGCTGAGGAGACACATGAGGATTAAGGTCATAATGATATACAACCAGAA
Source organism: Melospiza melodia melodia (assembly GCF_035770615.1). Lineage (NCBI taxonomy): Eukaryota > Metazoa > Chordata > Aves > Passeriformes > Passerellidae > Melospiza > Melospiza melodia. The sequence goes on from NC_086195.1 coordinate 135,683,780, forward strand.
CTGCTTTGTCAGGTGCTCTGCTGAGTAAATCTTGGCCATGACTGTCCAGGCCCCAATTCTGCTAGAAGTTGCAATCAAGACACCCAGACAGAGAAACAGAAATGACCCCCAGTCTAAGAGCCATGTCCCAGTTTCTTATAGAAGAGCATTTGTAACCAAGAGATCAAGAATTAACATGACCAAGAATGTATTTTTCTTCTGTCTCATGGCAGAAAGAGTAACCATGAGCACAAGACACTCTTCCACATGGGAGTATCACTGTTAGCAACTCCCTCATAAAAGTGTTTCTCATCCTACACTTCATACATTCTTACATCTATCCAGAAGCTTGGAGAATTCTTTCACATTCCTCCCTTTATATTTCAGTGAATGCAGTTCCCACAAATGCTGCTGGATACTCAGCCCCAAATATGACTTCGTTATCTTGGTGTGTATTGCAACAAAAAGCACTACAAATAGTGCCAGCAACACCACCAGTTTATTTCCACTGGCCCTAAACTTTAGCTACACGTCTGAGGGAGTAAAATTATGGGCTTTTCTGCATAAACCTTTGTCTTACACTGCAAGATGTGGCTGGGAGTGTGCATTCTATTGCTATCTGTTAGAGGTGGGGCAGTTATCTCCTGTTAATTGGGCAGTTTTCTTTCTCTTCCACAACCAATCCTCCCTTCTGGAGATATCTCCTGTTAGTGGGCCACTGAGTGTCACTGCATGGCTGATAAAACTACATCATCCCATTGAGAGAAGCTTTGTCCAGGGGGAGGAGCCAAGCATTCCTACCTGGATATGATCTGATATTTGGAACACCACAGCAGCCTTTTCCCACTGGGTTGCCAGAGGAGCAGCTTTCTTCTCCAGGTTTCTTTCCCACTGGATTCCCAGAGGAAGACCAGGCCCATCTACACCATCACTGGATCTCCAGAGGAAAACTCCACCCTTCTACAGGATCTCTGACACAACAATTAGAGCCTCACTAGTGCTGGGCAGAAGAAATAAGCAAAACTTTCTCACCTGCCTACTTAACTCTAAAAACTGTCCTTAGGATTAAGCCAAGCTCTTTATTTTAATATCCATGAAATAGAACAAAGTGTCAAGAACTTTGAAGTTAGTCCTGGCTTGAGCAGGTGGTTTAACTGGCTGCCAAGTACTGAAGTTTGAACATCTTAAGGGCACATGTTCCAACTACAAAGACATGGGAAAACAATCTCCCTTTTCCTCATGGTTGCAGCTCATTAATCGCCATTCTCTCCTTGTCACCTAACCAAAAAGAAGATACTTGGCAGCTTTTAGTTTTCAAGTTCTACTGTCTGAGGAACAAAAGATAATATGCATGCACTTCAGCATGTCTGAAATGAAGATTAATCTTCCTCAACAGACATTCTACACCATAGCATTAATACCTATAATACTGATGTAAAGCCATTTACATAATTTCATAATGCTTTACCTGAGCCTTCCTAAAGTTTTGGTACTGCAAGTAAAATTGCTACCTGAGCTTGGTAGATCAAATGGTATAAATTTCAACATTTCAATAGGGAGAGTTGGAATCTGATATAAATTGCAGTTAAGTTGAAAGTACACAACCTATTGACTTACGGAACTTGCTAAAATTTTAAGAAATTTAGTAACTTTATTTTCGTCTTCCTATTTTGATGGGGTTTAAATACACAGTAATTATCATTTTCAAACTCCACCTACATATGTGGAGTAGTTGCTACTTAGGTCAGGCGAAAAGACTCCCTGATAATAAAGACTGTTTCATATTTGTTCCTGAAAGAATAAGAATACTATGGATGTTTCAAATAAAGAAGAGAGATGGCCCCAACAAAGGGTCTGATATACTAGAAATCAGTAGACAGGGGAACTGAGGTCTCATCATTTCCCACATTTCTAAAAATATCTACTGTCAGAAATAATTTTTACTGCAATATCAGGAGATGTTGCTGCATTGTTTCTAGATGGGCAATAGGTCATACACACCTAGGAATGTCATTGCATCCACTTAAAGTAACTGTACATCAAGCTCATTTATCATGCTTTGGTAAAGGGCAGGTCTCTCTGCCTTCTCTTATTTGCCTTTTTAGTCATGTTAACAAGAAAGCAACCAGAACATCACAAAAAAAACCAAAAAAAACCACCAACCCCAAACCAGACCACAACCCTAAGCCTGTATGAACTGGACACAAATACATACAAATGCAAATTTGCTGCATCTCCCTCTTCAACAGTCTACATTTATGCAGTTCTCTGTGCTTTCATTTGCATATCTCTGTTCCCAATAATAACTTGGGCACTGAAGAATTTTCTCTTAAGGAAAGCAGTGCTGATTGATTGCTGCCAGCTCCCCCAACTGCTCCTCATGCAAGCCCCTCACAATGGGCTCATTGCTTCCTTCCATCACCTCAGCCTGAGTGCCTGAAGCAATGTATCCCTATCTAAGCTTCAGATCAGGTTTTCAAGGAGCAAAGGACCTAATTAAATCAACTGGAAAAGGAGTTTAATCAATAGCAAGCCGTAAAATCACATCTTTGTTTCATCTGTAAATACATAAATTACAAAAGAAAAGTTGAAAGCAGCAAAAGAGATTGAGAGACGCACTATCCAATCTACTCTACCCAAAGCTTCATTAAATTAAGCCTCAAACTATTCAAAAGGAATAGCTTGAATTTCAATCAGAAAATGCAAGACTCATTGTACGCTTTGATTGAGGCAGGTGAAAAACTAGAATTTATTCCCTGTTTTCAGCTTATTTCAGCTTGCAATTTCTGCTCTTTAACAATTCCTTCCTTCAGCTCTTCAAGGTACAAAATTCTTTTCCATTTCCTGTAGTGTAAACTGTATGCTGCAACCTCTGCCCATTTGATTGGAATGCAGCATAATAGATACAAATACTGGTCAAATATATCTTGATTATTCACAGTTTTCACAGTATTTTTGCAATGTGGTATCTCCACAGCACCTAGTCTTTCCTGTCATGATGAGAGGGACTCTGCCCATCCAGACAGCCTTGATAACCACAAGTATCACTATGGTTTCCTCATTGCATGAAAACTGTCAGGTTTTCTGCTCCGTTCACATAGTTCATAGCATCTACGCCTTTATAAGCCACAGGCTCTTCCACTGTTTTCATGATGCTGTGTTTGTACTCTCCTGTTCTAGACCACCAGGCTGAAGCACTGCTGAGCTCCATCACACCACACATGGTGTCCAACACCATTTACCACACTCCGACATACTTAATCTCAAGCAGTTTCTTAAAGACATAATTTTAAAAAGTGCAGAGTGAACTTGATATAGCAGACATAACTCAATACTGAATTTCCATTCCATCCCACTCTGCCTGTGTTGCTTGATTTTGCAAAGTACTAGGCAAACATTCTTCTCAAACTTCCTTGCTTTTATCTGCATGCTGATAACCTTCATAGGCAAAATAACAAAAAAGGATTCCATATTTCTAAAATACCACCCAGCATTTACCTGAAGAACCCTCCATCCTAGATTTGCAGCTTGTTTTGTATAGACGTATATGAAGGTTCACTTGCAGTCAGAATTTCTCTCAAATCTCGTGGACACAGATACATCTGAACCTAGTTTTCACCTCTGTTTAAACCAAGCACCAAACTGGCATGGAAGTGACAGTAAAAATGTACCTGAATAGGCAAATATAACCTATATATAAGGCAACAACTTTTTTTTTCACCCTGGTAATAGTTGCCTGAACTAAAATAAATAAACCTGACTCCTTTTTCCCCTCCTGGTATCCTTCAAAACAAGATCTATGCAATCATATGCCATGTACTGTGAATCCAAGACCATGGCAGGTGTTGAATCTGCTCATAAACTGTACCCAAGGTTGGGAGGTGGGGGGTCTCAGAGAGAACCTGCTCCTGGATGCCCTTCAGTGAGAGCACTCATGGATGTCTCTCTTTGGGTGCCCATCTCCAACACATGGAATTGCAGCAGGGTCTCTCCTCCCCAAACAGCTCCTGCCAAGCCCAGGAAGTAAATTAGCACATCTGATCTCCGGGCAAACACCACTGTCAGGCAGGCAGGGGAGGCTGGACCAGGCACCTGCCAGGCAATATCAATTCAATTTTGGAAGGATGAGGCTGCACCAGAGGTGGAGCTGTCGGGATTGGGTTGTGACAGGACAGACAAAAACCTGGAAGAACATGCCTGATTTCCCTACAAAAATACTAAATCACATGCTTGCAAAAAAAAAAAAACAAAAAAAACCCGCTAAGTCTAATGATGTTTCAAAGGAACATTATATGCTAGATATGCTAGTGACAGACACCAATTCTCTTTTCCTCTCATCCTTAATTCTGCAAGGAAACTGCAATGAGACACATGAAAATCTGTGCCTACCACTACAGTAAATCAAGTTTTTCTACAACAAAATCTTAGCTATTCAATGGAGTCAGATATTGAGTTTCATAAAACAAATTGTTCAAAAAGAACATGGCTTCATAGCATTGACTCAGTATTTTTTAAAAGCTGTTATTCATATTCAAAAAAAAACCTAGGAACTCCATTGTTGTATTTGACCTACAAATCACTGACTTCCATTAAGTCTGCAGTAATATTTTCTCCTCTTGCCATATTGCAGGGTTCATTTTATTACTGTCTACATAAAAAATGTGGAGAAATATAACTTCATATTTTAAACCTTGCTTAATTAATTAAACATAAAGAACTCTATATCTTCCCACAAAATCTACATCTTATTCATGGTTACAGCCATGCCATTTGGATATGTAATTTCAGAAAGAATGAGGAAGAGACTTGTCCTTCATTTCAAGTTCCCTTTTAACATCAGCAAAAAAAAACATCACTCAATAAAAGTAAAGAATGAATAATTCTAGGGAAAGTTACTTAAAATTTATTTTAAAACCAGCTTTACTTAGTAAAACCTCTTACTAATATTTTTAGGCAAATAGAAAAATGAAATTATTCATGCTTATAACTGATAGAGAACAAATAATTTCAATCTTCAGTACATGAACCATTAGGCCCCTGCAAAAAAATTTGCACTTCAAGACAAATTGGAAAAAAGCACATCTGAAACACACCCTCCATCCCTAACTGGTAGTAATGTTTACTTTGCTCATAAGGAGTTGAATTTGGCTATTTTCTTTGACAAATTTGAACTACAAAGAAAATTTGCACTTTTGATGAAAATAGCAACAAACCAAAAGGGTAAATTATATAGCATGTAGTCAATTGTTCAGCTTTCAAGTTACAGTAAATAACAAATCAGCAACTCCATCTGTCTATCAGACTGATCACATCGTAAAGAACTGAGCTTACATCTCAAAAATTTGATCAATAATAAAATCAGAGCTACTCTAAATAAGCAGACAGTGTTGAGTTTTCTTTGTTTTGTCTCATCTTTGGGTAGAAGTGTCTGTGTATAGCAAACTCTTATTTATTGATCAACAGCTATTTTCACTTTGGATCCTGCTTGCAACTAAACCTTGGTTCACTTACAAATTGTGAGAAAATAATTGTTACATGCCTACAGTGACACTCAAGTTTGTACGTTCAGTTTTATGGAAGTAATTCTTTGGTTTTTTGATACACAGACATAAACATATCCTTCCTAGCATATGTTTCTAAAAAATTAAAATTGACTAAATGGCAAAAACATTAAAGCCACATAAAAAGGTGTTTGGAGAGCAAAAAACCAGCCTAAGATTCTCATTATATGCAGAAAAACATGCTACTTCAAAACAAACACTTCATTACAGTAGTTCAAGAAAATGCCAAGAGACTACAACTGTTGACATTTATATAAACTATTAAATGTGATTAATGAAAGGCAGAGTGGCTAAATCAAATCTAGTTTATGATGACTAATTTCCAAGTACTGATAATGTATTGGCAGCACTTTTTATTTTGATGAACTAAGTTTTGAATGTCTGTTGTTAACTCCTGTTAAATTCCCAGGTTTCCATCACATCTGGCTTCTAATTGCACATAAAGAGCAGCTGCTAAGATGTGCTCTACCATTTGAGACAGGAGATGTCATTTTCACTCACAAAAATATCATATCTATGCATCATTTATGTTTTGTGACAGCCAAAACCTCTTCAAAATTACATTTCCCTATTACTGGCAGCTGGGTTGGGCTTGAGTAAATCTGAAGAGCCTTTACAAGATGCACCAAAGAGCAAAGTGAACCTACATGGATCTACTCCTCCTAGAGTACCACTCTGAACCTCTCAAAACACTGAACACTTACAAGGCCTGTTGAAGTAACCAGGATGTACAGATGCTTGGCAGTGCGAGAAAATGGATAAAATAGACAAATTTAAAACAAATGGGAAGGCTTAGAGCAAATTTTAACCCATTTTATATTGCTGCAGTTGGCAGAATGGAACAGGTACTCAAGATGGCTAATCCTCCAAGACAGGTAACACAAATGACACAGAAAGGATTTTTCACTTTGTCTTTTAAAAAGGAATCTTTCACAAAGAAATTTTCATCTTATATTTCCAAACCAAACACCAGAAAATAGACCAGAACTGTAACACTGATGACATGCGTATAAGTATTTCCTTGGTTTGCTTTCCCCATTGGGGTAATAATTGACTTCAGTATGCTTGCAGATTTTTTTTTTTTTTTTTGATGGAAGAATGAAATAGAAGAGATTATGTCTTATTCTATTGTTTTTTCACTTCCAGCCCAGACTTCTCTTTCTGGTGTTTTGGTCAGCTTGGTTTTTTTTCACCCTCCAGAATCAAGTCCAGCAATTTTACTGCCTTCAAATAACCACTGAAATTTTCTGCCTCTGAAAATCTAAGCCTATAAATCCCAATGTGACTGTTCTTCTATGGTCAGCTGATGGTCCTTATAATATAGACACACATTTAATTTACTATTTGAAACATTGCAAAGTAAAAAACCAGTGATTTGTTGCTAAAATCACAGTATTTATATAAATACTACATGTGTTTAAGCATGTTGTTGCTAACAATTTGTACACACGATGTAAACTAAGTTTTGCAAGTTGCAACTTGGAATTTACACCATGACCTCAAGGTTATAATCTCAAAAGAAAATATTAAAGCTTTTTGCCTTTCAAAATTTTTATTCTGCTTTACAAGATTAATGTGGATTTTTTTACTCCATAGTTACTTGTTAAAAACATCCAGTAAAGCTTCACTACAGGAAGGTCAATGTTATCTCTTTGATATCCCTTAATAAATTACCAAGTAACTCAACACTGCAAATGGCAGGGGGAGGTGATACCTCCCCCTGTCTCACTGTGGCTTTCAAACATCCTTCAATTTTTTCCACAGAGCAATAGGTAAAGAGTGGCAAAGTTCAAGTGTTCTTTACATTTGGCATTTCAATACTCCCCTTCATTGTCTCCACGGGTAAAACAAATTATTAATATCCCTGTGCAAATTGTGATTGTCTGAAGGATGTCAACATTTGGATAGCTAGAAGGCAGAGAAACTGGATTGTGACAATTTTCCCCATTTCTCATGGATTATGGAACAGCTGTCAGATGGTAACAACTTACACTATTAAGCTAGTCTGCATTTGAACTGGTGACCTAGGAGTGAAATATTCTCTCTCTTATGACCGTTCATTCTCTCATTAACAAGGCCCCTGAGTCTTTTGCTTTCCACTGAATAGTTCTTCCTTTTTCCCCCCCCCCTTTCCCAAGTCAGATGTATTTTCCTGATTATCCTGTAGGATCACTCCAACTGGTGCATCTCTCTCAGACATCTGTGATCAGGGATAGAACAATTGCTGGCTAGGCACTTAATGGAGAAGGTAAAAGACAAATAATATGTACATTGTACCACATAACTGAGATAGAGGTTGTAAATAATTTGAGGATTAAATCCAAAATGAAGGCAAGGATATAAAGTATAATGCTACATTTTTATACATGTACACATCCATGCATTAGCACTGCCTACACCACATTTGTCAGCACTGAGACTGAACAAGAAAAGCAGAGTTCATTCTGATGGAAAAGCACTGAGTTCAAAGAAGCTATATATCAATATATCTGCCAAAATGCCACAGTAGATGAACAACCTGTCCTAGAAATATCACACGTTCTTGCTTTCCAAGTCCTGTAACATTATTAACAAGCTGATAGCTCTTAAAGACTCAAACTCCTGCAGGATTTTACTGAACATACCCTGAGGCAATGGATGTTGTAGAACTATAAAAATCACAGAAAGATATAGTGGAGAGAAACAAAGCCACAACCCCACTATCAAAAGACACAAAACTGTCAAAGTGACTATATATTTATTCACTAGATGTGCAGAAAACTAGGAGAAACATAAAAGAGGAATAGGCAGCAACCATTTAATCTCTAAAGTAAGGAAGAGTGGATGACAGCCAAACATATAGAAGCAAGAAGAACAAAAATAAACTATCATTAAGAAAGGATAACAGGCATTTAATAGCCCCAAATCACAACTGCTTTTTCATTCATCCTTCTTGGCATAATAGACTAGAAGGAAAGTGGAACAGCAAAAAGGGAAGGAACTTACTCATATTTAAAAGGGCACTTATATTCACAACACTTAACCATATTTAAAAGACTTGGCAGAGTTAATTCCATGGATATGCAAGACTGTATAGGCTTTAGCAATAGAACAACAACACAAGAGTAGGCTAGAAATTTTACACCACACTTTCGGCAGTTTTTTTACAAAAACAAGTAAAATAACTGGTTAGTGGCTTCAGTTATTTTTTTATAATCAGGTTTTGCAAATAAGTACAAAATGAAGATCCCAACCAATATACAACAACTACAGATATAATAAACACTTATGTCATTAAGCAAAGTGTCTGACCTGAAGCATATAAACCAGACATCTTTTTCAGTCAACTAGGCAATTAAAATTAAATCTAGACACACTTAGAAGTGAAGGTGCCACTTTATGTTTCAACATTTACTTTTAACAGGGATTCTAAATGTGTTGGTGTTTCTCCAAGCTAGGGGTTAAATTACTTTCTCGTCCATCTGAACCATAACCAAAAAGCATTTTATGAGTGCAATAATGCACTTCAATAAATGGAGCTCACAATGGATACTCACTTTTCTCTGGGGAAAGAAGAAAACTTGTGTTCTCTTTCTGCTTCACAACACATTGGCAGTCTAAGGTATCCTTCAAAGGCACAGAGCCCACTGTATATTACTGCATTTATTTCACTTATATAGATGCAAGAAGCAGTTAAGTACAGCCCCTCACCTAAGGTCCAACTTCTCATCGCTCCAACTGTTATTTTTCTTATTTGTGCACAAACTAACAGATTATTTCTTAACTCCACCTGAATTCCCATTTCCATTTTGGAAAAAAAAAATTGTGAGGTCATCATAGAAAAGGGCCTTAAAGTTAAACCCCATATATTTAAATACTCTTATTTATACTACAATAGCCATTCTATTACCATAATAATAGGCATATGAATATAAATAAATGCTTCACTTCATTTTTGTCAGCATTCGCAGAAAACAATATGACAGAGAGCAGGGCTCCAGGGACTCATCTGACATTATTGAACAACCTCTTTGCCTAGGATCTGCCTGTAGCTGCCCTGCTACAGACAGATTACACAAAGGAGGATCCACTGTTGGCTTTTCAATGCAAGACTCAGAGACTTACACAAAGAATTGGCTAATGAGAATGCAAATAGCATCACCTGTATAAAGCAGAACAAAAACCCAAAGCAAGAAAATCCCAACAATTTAGACTCCATTTAAATACTTTCTAAAGGATGCTTCTCTAAGGGGGCCCTTGTGAAGACTCTTTCTGCATGCACCAAGGAGCAACAGCTAAGATTTCCCATACAAAATCTCTATTAGTACTGCATTATTCCATTTCAAAAACAATGAAATACAAGAGGTTTTTAGCTTCAGAGGCCATGAAACTTAATAACACACCCTAACAATAAGAGCATAGTATCAAGTGCTATATTACTGGATGTAACTCACAGAGCTAATTCCTGAAAATTTAATAGCAACCTACATGTGGTAAAGCATCCAAACTAATTTTAAACAATTATTTTTTAGGGAAGTGCACCATATATTACAGAGCAGTTTAAAATGTTGAGAAATTTGGGATACTCTGCTGCAAAAGGACTTGCAGTACTCCAGCTGGGGAATATCCTACACTGCCAAAGCTCCAGGAGAGAGCTTGTTACCACTTTAAAGTGCAGAAGGAAGAGAAGGGGTGTGAGGGCAAATCAAACCTCTCAGTGGGGCTCCTTTAAGGACAGACTCCTGCTGGTCCTGGGCATATTGGATAGCATCCCCACCCTGAGACAAGTCAGGAAGGTCAGAGTCATTATTCATAGCAGAACGCTACTAAAATAAAGATTTAGAAGGTCATTAGAGATCATTTATACAATAGCCTTTAGTTTATTCAGCAAAATAAGGGGCACTCTCATTTACACATGTAATCACTTGGAGACAGATACAGCCCTGCAGTCTGCAAGTGAAAAAAACCTTTTTTTTTTAATGAAATGTGGTCAATTATCTGCTTTTTACATGTTGCATTTCAAGTGCACTTGAATGTCAAAAAAACACAAATTTTCAATTCTTATAAAGTCCCATGGGGGGAAAAACATTTAAATATCTGCAGTATTAACAGCTCCACCCATAAATTCATTTAAAATTAACATGGGTGGAGCAGTTCCCAAAAAACCTATGGATCACATGGCACACCTGAGGCCGCCTTGATAGAACTACAAGACAAAGGTTCCATGCAAAATTTCCCTGAATGAAGTTCCGGTAAAATCACAGCTCTGAAAGGAATACTCTTTTTGGCTTTTAAAAAATTATTAATAACTTGATGTGAGAAGTCATTTAAAGTGCTGATGTCAGAGCTGATTTTTTACACTGTTTCACTGCTGCTCTTTAATAGCTTTTTAGATGTGCATCAATTGAGGATAAATTTAGAAAGAAGTAAAAAACCAAGTAGAAAGTTACACGGCTGTATAAAATGACAATATAAAAAAGCCATTTGTGAATATACTAAGCCTGACCTTAAATAGGTGGAAATCCACAAAGCTTCCTCTTACACCAGCTGAGAATTTGACCTATTGAATTTAAGATGACACTTCCCATCAATATTTTATATTTTTGATGTCCATTGACAGTTTTCTATGTATTGTATGAACCAATGTGAACTAAATCTATGAGCTGCTGTATTCAAGAGTCAGCATGATGACATTAGAAATAGTAAGGATCAAGTTCAGCTCTTTCTCTCCTTTTTTCCTCCTTTATCACGCTTTACAACTCTTTCAGAACTTGATAATTCTCCTTGGCACCATTCCAGCTACCTTGTCTTATTTCAATAAATAAAACAACCTGAAAATTAAAGTGGAGCATGCAGAAAGTAAGTTAGAGATTAAGGATAAATTGAGGATGCTCTAAAGCTGTAAAAATAAATTGATTTTTATTGCAATGAAACCACCTGTAATAGGCTGCTTCAGCAATCTTGTACCCTGTGATAGAGGCCTGACCAGCCCACACATCAAAGCACAGAGGGTGAGGTTCACTACAAACTCACTTCTCAGCTGAGGACCATCCTTGGCACAGGTGGGAGGAGAAGGGAGGGAGGCCTGCAGCATTCTTACTCACTCATTAAGGCTGGTATAGTATTGGTATTCCCTTGGAAAAGCAAAAGAGAAACAGGAAATTACTTGCCTTTAGATTTTACTTCCATTTCCCAGGAGCATTGGACATGCTGCCTTTTATTTGGGGTGAATAATGGGACAGCCATCATGTGCAGAAAGATCTCAGGTGTGGAATACAGAGATGTGAAAAGTAGGGAGTCATAAGGGAAAGAAGGGGGTGTAAGAAAATTAAATGTAAACTGCTGATAAAGAACAGAAGCATAGTAAGAAAAACAGTATTCTTCTACAATGGGATACAGCCAGCATCCACTTATTCTACAATAAAAAGTTCAGCCTGAAATGACAATCTTCTTACTAACTAGCAAACTGTAGCAAAAGAACCTGTAGTTAATCCTTGCACTGTGCCACTGGATATTACTCCATGGCATTAATCTGGCAGTGTATTTACCTTTTAGTGCGCTCAAAGCTGCAAAATACTTTGAATATATCACAGAACGTGGTAGAGGGAAGTAGGAGATTGTGGCAGCTGCAAAGGAAGCAGTTTGGATCTAGCATTTGGGAGCAAATTAACAAATAATACAAAGTAGCTAATTGATCATTGAGAATGCACTCTCATGTCAAGAATCTTGGCTAGTAAACCAAGCTGATGAGGGCAAAAAACCAATCTCACTTGGCTACAGCTCTTGGGCTTCCAACATCTGTTACAAATAAATTGACCCTGCTTTCTGATGAAGTTTATCCTCCTACCCTCAAGAGCCCTCAAAAACTGGTCTCTGAATGTAGGAAAATAAAGTACAAGTTCTTTCACCTTCCACATGCCAGTCCCAATCTGCAAGCTCCAGCCTCAACTCCTCAGATTGCTGAGATAGTATAAATTTCTCACCCAAGTTCAATCTACACATATTCTCAGTAAACATTTAATTTCAATAAAATGTCACGTTTATCACATAAGTATTTTTGTTGAAGCTGATTCCTTTTCCTAAACACATTAATTCATTTCACAGCTGTTGTTTGTCTTGAAAAGCAACAGCAACAAAGACACACAACAAGAAAAACCATCCAAATCCTTATCAGTGCCCACATCTTGGAAAAATAACTTCACTCACAATTTTCAAGTAAGACAGCATATCCTGAAACTCCATCTCTGGCCTTTCTTTGAGCACAGGCAAGAGGAGCTTTTAGTTAAACTTGAGTGTCAATAACCAATAAAGAAATGCTGTTGTCATCTTACTGCAAAGCTCCCATACCTTCTTGGTGATTTCTAATGGGCGCCTCCTTGCAGCACTGACTCCTTCACAGCACAACCAACAAACTCCAACTCTCTCCTCACCCAGCTCACCCACTCTTTTAAAGCACTCGTGTTCCTATTGGACACAGCTGTGGCCTGTTAAGGGCAGGCCTGTTCCTAATCTTTGGTGATTAGTACACCCGCAACTCATCAGGTGTGTGAGCGCCTTCCACACTATTCTCTTACATTCTATCCCTCCACAATCCCCTTTTTTAATTACAAAGTTGCAGCATCTCTGGAAAGATATGTTTGAGTAAATTGATATTATAACATTTACATATCTCACTTAGGACTAACAGTATACAAACGTTCAGGCAACATGTCACAGTAAGAACATACATTTCTAAGTTCTGATTTAGTTTTGCTTTTCACAGTCTAGAACATCAACCTAAGGCTTTTCACAAGCTAATGCTGTGTTTACTATCTTTCTGCAAAGACAGTAAATCCAGTACCAACATATTTTGTATGGATTTAACTTTGGAATATGTCTGTGCCCTGACCTTGATACATTACCCAAACTTACATTACATATCAGAAACCCTTATACTTACACTTGTAGAATATTGACAATATCAGTAGCTGTACAACTTTATAAGACAACTCACAAGCATAAGCTAAAGGCTATATATTCAGCTAGTAACAAATCAACAGTTACATAATTTTATCAATAACTATAGAACTTGAATAACATCTGTCAAATGTACTTATGTGTATGGAATATAAACTTTTACACTTATGCCTAATAAAAGATTAATAGCTGCAATTCACAAACAAAATGCATGTTTCATCAGCAAACAAATACACCACACTTAATGATAGAGCTACTCTGTCCCCAGCTCCCACTGCTGGTTTAACAATTCTCTTCTTCCTTGTACAGTTTTTTGTTGTATTAGTTGGCCACTGCAAGCCTCTCTTGCCCTGCTCTGTTCTCCGTGTAGATAAAGCAATCTATTCTTCACTAGATGTGTTATTTCCCACTGTCTCCCCAGCAGCTCACCTGTGCTCCAGGTGTCCAAATCCATCAGGTCAGGACCAGGCAGCCTCCGCTGCTGCTCTCAGTGCTACGCTGGGCTCCATCTCTGGCTGCACCTTGCTCCACAGCCCAATCCTGAATCACATCAGGTTACTGTGGAGATGGCCACTATTCAATTTTAGAAGGCTTCTCTTACATACTGACTGTGCAGCTCTGGCTCTGCCTCTCAGAGCTCCATGTTACAGCTTGTGTCCTTCTTCTTGGCGATGGTATCTCATACATAGTCCAGACTTCTAGGTTCCCAGGTCTGCCTGGCTGTAACTCATCTGGATTTTTAGGCTCTCAGGCTCTTGGTGTGCCTGACTTCACTATCTTATTTCTCTTAGGTCTGCAGTCATCTTCCCGAACCACCTTGGGATCACATTGCTTAATATTAAAGTCCCAAACCACCTTACTGCTCTCTCTACTGTTCTCTACCCAAATCACCATGGGATCACATTGGGCTCACCAAATGTTGTCATCTTATTGCAAAGCTCCCATATCTTCTCAGTGATTTCTCATGTGCAGCTCCTCACAGCACAGCCAACAAACTCCAACTCCCTTCTCAACCACCTGAGCCACTCTTTTATAGCACTCTTCTAATTGGACACAGCTGTGGCCTATTAAGGGCAGGCCTGTTCCTAATCTTTGGTGATTGGTACAGCTGCAACTCCTCAGGTGTGAGATTACCTGCTGCACTATTTTCTTACATTCTATCTACCCACAAAATACACCTTCAGGTACATGACTCACCTTAAATACAAATTTTTAGGAGGAACCAACTCTGGACACAGTCATTGCTCCCCACTGACATTTTGGTCAAGCTGATAAGAGTGTAACAGTGCAAGCCTATCCTGAAGATAACTGACTTGGGATGGGAGATTCCTTCCCACTGTGGGCACCTGGTTAACATTTCAGTACTATGTAAAACTGGAAGGGAATAAAGCTGTTCTTCTCAACACTTCCAGAAGACATCTGACACACAGCCTGCAAGGGAGTCCATCACAAAACTGCTAAAGCAGATGGTTTTCTCCTCCATTCTCTGCACATTGAAGGCTTTGCTGATTCCCAATCGGTTCCTCATTGTCACTCATCTGTGACTTGACTCTCCATCTGTATTGCCGTATGCTAAGTGACAAGGTCAGATCAAAGTCCTATCCACAATTAAAAATAAAAACAAAAAATCCTGCTATGTAGCATCTTAGGCAAACAAGACAAAATTTAACAGCAATATTAAAAAATTCCTAACTCCCACCTCAAATGAAAACATAACCATTCTATAAGTACATGAGTATAAAACTAGGGTTACTTTCAAATTCTGCCAGTGTTCAAGTTCATGGCTCAAAAAACAATACTCTGGATTGCTTTAGGGTGTTGTTTTCAAACCTGATGTATTTTCTCTTTATCATGCATTTCTGCAAAGAAATAAAACACTATCAGATATTCTGTGTAGTAACCATATGTGGACAAAAAAAAAAACTGCAAAGCAGCTGAAGTAAACTATTTCACAACAAAAGTGTTTTATTTCTCTCTCTGTCTCATGTTCCTTCCTCACCCTGGCATTCTAGAGCACCCAACAAAATGGTGGTGAAATATATGTAGTTACTCAAACCTCCAGTGTCCCTAAAACTGCTGACACAACATCCTTCTCTCAGGATGCCACTTCTCATGGGTGATGAAGCAAAGTACACCTTTATCTGCACATGTCAAGTTAAGTAAAATTCATGTCAGCCCTTGCAAAACAAAACTACTGGTGCAGAAGGTCACTAACCACTTCAGGCCAAACACTGCACTAAGGAACTTATCCTGCAAACTTTTCCACTACAAGGCAGGGTCAATGGAGAACACGAGGAATATATGAATATAAGTGAGGTTAAATCCTTGTTGAGGGACTTCTGCATGAGCTGGAATTATTATCCTGAATATTTACTGTTGTTCTGGAGTATTGAAATAGAGTTACATAATAAAAGCTGTTATAGTTATTCTCCTCATAACCTAGCAAGAACTGTAGGTGTGACTATAGACAAACTAGCAATTCAGCAAAGCATTTAACCTTGTGCTCTACAACTATCCCTACTTAGCAAAATCCTTGGACTCAGATGAAAATTTTAAATGCTCTAGGTAAAAAACAGCAGTGGAAAAGCAGATAGATACTGAAATTACCAGCTCAGGAGGACAATTTTTATGCCTATGCAAACTAATGGCAGTACTTGAAATAAAATTGGCCCACATAGTCAACCAACAGCTATATAACTGCAAAAGAGGAAGGAAGAAACAGCTGAAGTAAAAAAAAATATATATTTACCTAAAAATCATAAACCATCTAGAAAGTTTCAAACCATTTTTTCTGGCTTAGTACTGAGCAGATGAGTCAATGGGGAAATGGAAGCACAAGAACAGTTCAGGTACACAGAGCTGCTTCTCTGGTGTGACTGCCCAACTTGTAGCAGTTCCTGGTTGAGGATGTTCCTAGCTCTGAGGTCGCATCTGTATTTTTACTCATCGTGTTTCACATAGAATATTTTTTCATTATTCAATTGATGTTTTAACCATTTTGGCCACTGCAGCATTTGCCAACGTGGTCCATAACAATAGAAGCAATTCCTTACCTTTCATAAACGTACTATTTAAACAGATATATCAGATTTCATGAATCAAACTTTTGGTTCGTTTTGTGCTCCTTACAGACAAAAAGCCCTTCAGCTGCTGAGTTCAGAGGGGATGGTGCAGGGTACACCAGCACAGGCTGCTCAGTGGACCCACAGGTATCACAATGCCATTCCTGGTATTTTGTAAAGCTGCTTGAGAAGGAGGAAACTTCTACATTTGTATCCTTTCAAATGCCTTATTCGACCACTTTTAACACAAATCTGAGTGTATTCTCTTAGCAGGTGAGACTCAGGGACACTGGGTCAGGACCTGTGGGCAGTTTTGGTCAATCTCCCTCCTGCTGCTTTCAATGCTAAAGGAGGGCTGAAGTGCCACTGAGGCCACCTCTCATCTACAAATGGGGACACTAAAGCAGGTGTCCCTGCACTGTTCTGTCTCCAGAGCTGGAGAAAGGAAGCAGGAAAGCATTGATATTGATTATGTTACTTTCGGCTATCCCATGGGAAATAACTTCATCCAAAAAACACAAAAAGTTCTTGGGCATGACAAAAATCCTTTGTATTTGTCACCACAAGATATAGTCTTCCAGATAGATGAATTATTACTGAGATTAAAAACAAAAAAGCAATTTTACCTTCAGTCTCTATTTCCACTCAGGTTGCAGCTCACGAGGGATACTAAGGTGAGCATAAGAGAAGAAAAACCCCCAATCATCTCTGTATTAAATAACAAAGTTAGCATAAAGAAATGGATTTTAAAAATAAACAATCCATACCCACACAAAGTAAAAAATTAAAACCATAAATGTAAATTTAAACTTAAGGAAACACATTTTGAAGTCTTCAGAGTCCAATAATCACCAACAAGCTAGCAGCAGACTACTCTGAAGTGAATGGCATTTCTACATCACTTTCTTCGTTTTTATGGCTTCAGACATCTGGGCTAATACAAAATCAAATCTTGATGGGGGCATGCAGAGGAGGAGATCACATGAACAGCACAATCCAACAAATTGTGCAGTTTTGTAATCATAAAATACCACATTGCAAGGCTCATAGAAATTTTTCATGTAATCAGGGCTAACATAGCTTTAGTAAAAAAACACCTTCAAAGGCTATTTTCAGTATTAATACTTAAACTGAGTTAGTTCCTTATTTGAAGTCTTAAATGACTATGAAGCATATTACTCTTCAGATGTAGTTTAATGATTTTCAGGAATGGTCAGCATGGATTTGTGAATGAATCTCATTCAGCTTCACAAAGAGCAAGTGATGAACAACAAGCCTGATTGTATCTTAAGACTTGATTAATCAGTTTCTTTAATTAGAACCCCAATATATCTTGCAATTTCAGGGTGATCAGGTAGAACTCCAATTTGAGATTTGCACTGATTATATTTTGTTCTTTGGAGAAGTAGCAAATTTGTATGGGACACTGGGCAGATGTCAAAGGCAGTGAAAGGGAGCAGGACTCTCCTCCTCTGAGGGATTTACAGAAGCAGTTGGTCTAAATTCGCTCCAAAAATCCCTTTGTATGCAGATTAACCCTCTCTCAATTTACATGAGAAAAATCTTTCCCTCAAATCTTGCAGTTGTTATGCACAGTAGCGACTCACGGCTGTCCCTTTGATTACATTATAAATTAATATTTGCCCTTGCTTTCCAATCAATAGGAAAGAGTGTTTTGTCAAAAGGCACGCTGTTGGCAGCACTCGAGCATATTCATGAGGGCTTAGCAGTGATTAGGGCGCTCAGGCACAGGCAGCAGCAGCAGAGCTTCTCCCACCCTGTGCGCTTTGTGTGCTGTGAAAAAAGTCAATCACTTGTTTTTAAATTTTAAAAGTTACATGGTAATGAAATGGCTATAAAAATAGCAATACAATTAGAGTAATTACAGTTTGGACAGTTTGAATTAGGACAATATAAGACAATAGAAACAGAGTTACAGACATCCGGGCACCTTTTTCTGGGCCGCATAAGCCCAAAAAAAGGACACACATTAACAGAGGATTAACTTTTAAAAACACTAACCTGTTGCATATACATATATCTCCTACATGATGCCTAAATTTCATTCAAACACAGGATTCTGTCTGGGCATCCTCAACTTCTTCCTCATAAGCCTAATGGTGTCATCCTACCCAAGTGAGGCAGGAAGAAGTTTGTTTCTCCTCATAATGGAGCAATAAATTATTTCTCTATAAGATTTAGGTGTCCTGTGACTGCTTTTTCTAAAGAAAGGACTTGCACTGAGATAAAGTATCCTACATAGCATAGTTTCTATTTTCACATTTTGTTATAACCTAAAGCTATATTTAACACACCACTTAAGACAATGAACACAGCATTACTTTCTAACACAACACACATAGCATTCATTTTAATATTCGCAAAAACCCAACCACAAAACACTCATTTTTCACACGTGCTCTGCACCTCGCATCCTTCCTGGATATTTTCCACAGGCTCTAATAGTTCCCAGTTGGCCTCCCCAGGGCAGACCTTTGCACAGCTGGGAAGCCGACGTTGCTATGGAGCACCACCACCACTACTGAACAAAGGTGCAAAACACTGCATTACAGCTGACACGCAGCTCGGGAAGGCATTAAGCGTCTTTACCGAGCTGTCACTTCCAGCCCTGTGGGACACAGAGCCAAGTCACGGGTCCAGGAAAATAATATAGTGCATTAGCAATAACTGTGACAGAAAGCTGAAGGGGTTACGCAGAATTAGGTGTACCACATATGGCCGTGCTTGGCAAAGGTTGACTGAACTAATATTGACTGTTTCAAAGCACACAGCTCTGCTCCAGCCTCTCAGAAACCCAAACATGTTGCTAGAATGGTGATCTGACCAAGAGTTATTACCTGTTTTAAATATAGATATATAGTAGACATTACATGTCTATTTTGTATATACATATATCTATTAATTTATCTATATGAGAGTGAATCACACGCTTTTGAAGCTTACACATGCCAGCCTTATTCACTGCCCTATGAGTTGTAAATGTACATCCCTACACCACAGTTTATGCCTTATAAGCATATATAAGTAAGCCAAGTAGTGCTCTCCACTATTTTGTATTTCTGACACTCTCTTCTGTAACTTGGAAAAATTTCCATACAGTAAAATGTAGTAAATTAGACAACACTATGATCCATCAAGTGTCCCTGCCCCTGTTAACATCTTCAGGTCTCAGAGTCATTCTATAAAATATGCTTATTCAGATACACTTTTAATCACAGGTTTACACATGAGAGAGGAAATGCTGACTTGTTCTTTTGCCTCCAAATTTTTTTTGGAGGGATGCTATCAACAGGCAGGTGGCCATAAAAACCCACCAGTTCTTTTTTATCAAGCAAAGTCTTCTCTTGTACTAAAATATAATTTACTTTGTGTAACCTCCCAGTTTAAGCCTTCATAGTCCTTTTACATAAGTTTGAAAGTCTCTGACTAAATAAAATGCTCCCCTGGGATGTAAGTACGCATCTTATATAGACACACACAGGAAATCCTGATCTTCATATGACCTTGTGAAAACACTCACTATAAATTAGGGTCTGAGAACAATCAATTCTAGAGTTACCATGGCAGCTGTGGTTACAGGTTACCTTTACTTAACATGTTGGTTCCAGTGTCACATGAGGTATGGATCCAGCTGAGCAGTGACAATTTGGCAGAGCAGAAAAAAGCTTCTGATCAAACCAAGACATTGCCCATCTGCTAGAACTTCTGCAATCAACACTGTCCATATCAACCCATTAATAATTCCTACTGAAGAGCACCACACAGGACAACATTAGCTTATCCATTCAGGGTTTTACTGCATTATGGCAATATTTAGATGTTTCCTCTAGATCAGGATGTTTTCCAGAGAAACACACGTAGTGGGAGCAGAAAGTTTATCTCCCAAAGAATAAGACCTTTTCTTTTTCTACAAAGAAAGAGACTTATGCTCATCATGGCTGAACACTATTTCATATCAGTATTCCAGAGTAGGTTTGGATGTGGTGATTTTATTGTTGTTTTGCTAGGGATTTTTTGAAATTGCTAAGTATGTTTTTGCTACAGCTAATGAAAAGAATTGAGGAGTTGAGGGACTTGTTTTAAACCTCAGAAAAGTGGGAAGACTTGCTTTGACAAGAAATCACTTCAATTTTATCGGCCAGATGGATAAGGCTTTGCAGATCTATGGAAATGTAAACCATTCCACATTTCTCATCTAACAAAAAGACACAATATGGAGTTAAATTGTATCTCCACTATGAAAACAGCAAATCAAATCAGACTCTTTTAAATCTATGAGCTTAATTCAATCTTCAACAAAGCTATTCCAAGTGCAAACATAGGCAGACTTTGAAAAAGCACTACTAAGTAAACAAACTCAAACATACAAGTTATGCTATATCAGTAAAACCTGACTGAAATGCGAACAGTGGCTGGGTTCTTACTCAAAAAAAGAACTCCCAAGTTTAAACAAAAATACAGTAGGGGGGAAAAAATCACATGATATTACATGTTTGATAGGGAATGAAGAAACCAAGCTCTCCCTTCTCCAAGCACAGCTCCTTTCAGTGTCCCCACTGGAGATGCAAAGGAGTTATTTCACACCTAGGGCTGCCAGCACATTACAAGATGCTTTGATGCACCCTGGCCAAGCTTTTTTGCTGCTATTTACATTCTGCCCATTGTCTGACTTCACTGTCCACTAGAAAAAAACCTGCTAAATAGAGTGTACACATATAATCCATGGAGACCTGGTCAACTGCTACCTAACATCAGTTAACTTTGACTTTTAAATATGCAGCACAGCACTTCTGTGACATAAATGCTTACAACTACCCATATCCAATATACTTACAAAAAAGGAGAGTTTGGATTAATATTACCTATGAAGGTGCTGTTGCTTGACACCACATTAATTCAGTTGTCTCCAGGGGAATCAGACACTGCAGTGGTGCAGTGAATAGCAATACCACTAAGTAGTTTTTTAATAATTTCTGATAATTCAATAATTTCAGGACATGGTCTGGGGATGTTATGGCTACAGATGATGAATATTTTATATACTTTTTTTAGGGATTTTTTTATTTCATGCAGGACTGACATGAAACAAAGAATTTAAACTAAGGCTTTTTAAAACGTTGCAAAGGAGCAAATAGGCTGGCAACTCTATAACTCCTTTCTCCTAAAGTAACATTGTCTCTGTTAATAAAATATTTCAAGTCCATTACTAATAGCGCAATGCAGGTTTTTTGTTAAATTTTGGGGTTTAAGTGCATCATACCTTTATTTTACCACTTGCCCAAATAATTCAAATCAACACTGGTAAAAAAATGACAGATGTCCATTAGCATAAGCGACTGATCGAAAAATAACATTAATGCCTTATTACTTATAACATATTCACCCAAATGTTTCATTAACTTCGTAATGCAATATTAATGAGAGAGATAACTAAAATTTTCTGGACCCAGCAAGTGCAAACCGCCAGCTAATCATTAAATGCCAGCTCTCCTTTCACTTAGTTTCATCTGCACAGGTTCCTCACAAATTCCCATTCACAGATCACAAAAGAACAATTTGGGTTACTTCAAGAATTAATTAGACATCTGTATGAAAGCCACTAGAACAACTGCTCCTCCTGCGAGTTCATAAAGCTGTTTAATTTGCTCTTGTATTTTCATTCAGAGGAGCTGGCAACACCACAATAAAACGCAGCATGCAGAGATAGCAAGCCAAATTTCTCACTTAATTGTTCACTTTCATTTACTATGCTCATTTAAAAGAAGCAAGCACTAACACCTTTTAACCTCAGCAGTGACACAGCTGGGGCACTCCTCACACATAATGCCGAATAACTTGGAATAACGCGCCCCTTGTCAATCTGTAAAGAGCATTCAGGTTGAGATTTAAAGTCTGTGCTTGCATTAGCAAAAGGCTGAAAACCCCTCACTCTTGTACAGTTTAGCTTTTATTATGTTTATGTCTTGGCAGCTAATTGCCTGAAGAAAGGAAAAGAAAACGCTGAACAGGAAGTATTGAAATGTGTATTAAATGCTGAAGAATAATAAGACAGCATAATTACTGATTTCTTTTCTTTTTCTTTTCTGGAACATCTTACCTTCTTCACTGAGGAGTTAAATAGCCATTTGAATGATGCTCTTTTGCAAAGCTGTCTTTATAGAGCCGCTATTGAGCGGAAGTAATAGACAAGCTCCTATACGGGACACAGGACAGATAGGATTTCTGTATTCAGCAGAGGTATTCCACAAGAAACTTGGCTTAACCATGGAAATAATGTCACTGAAAAGTCAGAGTGAGCCCTGTGGAGAGCTAATTGAGGGTGGAGATGAGGATAATCCTCCCTCTGAACAGCAGCCCTGGCTAACCATAGCTAATATCTGCTGTGTACTACAGCAATATATTTTTCTAGTCTCCCACCATGGAGCTGGAAAGCTTGGTGCATCCTTTCTCCCTCAACCTCAAAGTCCTTTTAAGATTTTCAAATTTGCTATCTGCAGAGAAAACATAGCCACTCAGGCTCATGTGCAATGTGAAAACTGGCTGGAGCATACCAGCACTGATGTCCATCTGTCAGCATGGCACTTAGCCCACAGACAAGGTGGGACGCCAGCTCCAGCAGGGCGTAGGTGCCAATTAAATACAAATTTAGAGTGATAGCCTGCAGAAGGCAGAAAACAGCACAGATTCTGCAAAGAGGCATTACTGATGGTAAATACTGCCAAATGTTTTATTGTAAGGGATCACTTGTGTTTATGATAGCAAGCATTATGAGTCAGATCCAAATCCCATGAAAGTCAAAGTAGCCTTCCAAACACTGCCGAGAGTATACATATGTAATGTGTGTCACAGCCTGCTCTTGCTAACTTGAATAGCAAGACTATTTAATTCATCAGAACAACTGAGGCCTTAGAGAACGTGCTTTTTCCCAATCAATCTGCATGACAGTGAGAACTCTCTCTGCACAGAAAGCACTAATTATGTGTGATTGACAAGGCAAAAAGAAAGACTGCAATGCTTGCCCTAAAAAAAAAAAGAAAAACCCACAACACAAAAGTACACGATAAGAAAAGCTTGGCTGGCTGCAACTCCGTTTTCACCCTTCCCTGTGGCAAACAGGTTGCAATTAAGTAATACTCATGTCAGCTACCTCCTAAATAACTTCCGAAACAAATGTGCTACCAAGAAAAACACAACCTGGAAATTTGCATTTATTCTTCAGTGAATCATGTTCAAAGAAGAAATAAAATGCATCAAGGCATTGCTATTATTGTTATTTTTCATTGACAGACTCAAATTTCCTTCTCAATTCCCTCCTCCTTGGTTTCACTACCTACCTTCTGACCTCTGTTACTCCAGCCTTCCCCTCCTCCAGAGACAAAGGGAGATGGAAAAAAAGCCCAACACAAACCCCAGTGGTTCCTGTGAACTGCAAGAAGTGAGAAGGGAAGGGCTGCAAGGGCCAAATAAAGAGAGGCAGCAGTTGAGGACCAGCTGATACCAAACAAGTCAGATCTAACAGGTGTGGATCCAAATTAAAGCTTGTGGAAGCAGCTGGGTGCGGGGGGAATTGAGAGGGCAGTGACTCAGAGAGGACAGACCATGAGCAGGGGTGGGTTGTCAGAGTTAGGGACTGTGGTGCTGGACAGGGCATCCAACCAAGCTTCTGGAGCTCTGTGGTGACAGACTTGGAAGGCAGATGGAGCACAGAGGAGGAGCATGGACCACCTCACACCAGGCTTTCAGAAACAACCACCATGACAAATTCAAACAGCTCTTCCTCACTTAACTTTCCCCCACTTCAACCCCTTACCTAGCCCTGCTCCCCCCCTCCATATCTGTCATCTCTAGATGCTTGCAAACACTGCCAATATTGGGATCTAACTCCAGTAGACAATAAACACAGATAAACTGTTGTCAAAGTTTGCAAGAGAGGTAATGCTGGGGTTGATGCAGCTCATGAACTCACCCTGCCACTTTAAATGGAAGTATGTTGCACAGGCACACTGTTACAGTAGGAGAGTTGAGCATCTTGGTGTTAATGAAGTTCTAATGGCTTGTTTTTGTGAGGTGTATGTATCACTCAAATAACTTTCCCCTTCTCAAACTTTACTTGAAACTGTCTGACCAGGGAAATAACACCTCATTTCCAATACCTGTCTTTGTTTCTTCTGTCAAAATTACAGCATTTCAAAGTGTCAAATTCAGCTATCAGGCAGATTTCTGCCCCTACAACAGATAGAAAAAAACCAATCTTCTTGTTGTTGTATTATTTGGAGACAAAATTGAAAAAATAAGCCCCAAAAAATAAAAATAACACAGCCTCTTTAGAATACATTTCATAAAATATTCAACATAAATTTTCATTAATTCATGTAGGAGGATTACTAGTGTCTGCTTGACAAGAAACTGAACTTTATAGGGGCATGTAAACATCTGTCCTGCATTAGAATAAGACATAAGTTTGTGGGGTTTTTTTCCAGAATCCTTATCATCAAATGTTTGATATACCCAGCATCTTTAGGTGCCAGCTTGGACTGGGGTAGTTTTACTATTCAAATCCTCCCTTAAAGAAGCCTTAAATAATGAATTTTGTATTTTAAGGAGAAAAAAAGACAATTTAAGAACTCTGCATTTGTATTCCATTTTCTTTCTCTCCTAGAACAATTCTTCTTCTCTCTGAAAAATATTAACTGCAGCAACTTTCTCTATATTTTGTCTCTATACAGTCTCATTTACTGAAAATGAGGAAGTCAAGCTTCTGTAAGGTTTAGGGGATGGAGGAATTGCAATCTCATTTCCAGTTCCTGCAAAAGACCCTGGTAAAAATCACTTTTGCTGAATTGATCACTGAAAAGCCCAGAACAAGTTATCCCTTACAAATACACAAAACTTAAGGTAATATTCCAGCACAGAACAAAATTCGTCACGCTCTAAATCATACAAAAATTTCACAAAAGATAAATAAGTATCTTTCAAACACTGGTATACAAACAGATGATGGGTACCAGAAACAGCAACCACTTGATAACAAAGGATTATAAAGCACAATGCAGTCCTTCAGAATGATCTAAACACTGCATGTCTGCAAATTTGTCAGCGATTTGTAAAACCAAAGGCCTGTTATTGAAATTATCTTGCAAGTGGGCATTTCTTGCATTCCTTGTAATGTATGACAGACATGCCTTGAACTTCCCAGGAACTGTGCTCAAATTTAACAGGATCCCAAATCATTAAAGCTCATTAAACTATAATGACAGGAAATTTTAGTTGAATCCACAGTGTTAATACACAGTGTAAGGTACAGAATTTTGATCGAGGATAATTTTCTGCCTTTGTTCTGCCTAGGTCTGAGTAACAAGTTTAAACGCAGATAAATTTTAGCATTCCATTGTACATACCCACCCTCCCCCAAAATCAAGACCTGAAATTTTGTCAAAGTCTTAATTCCTTATATTCCTTATTTCCCTATGTGTTCTCACATCATATATTCCTTATTTCCCTATATGTTCTCACACCCTTAACCTTGTGTGTGCTGTCTTTAGGACAGCAAAAAGGCTCCTTTCCTTCCAAGTGACAAGGTGTGAGCACAAATTTCCTGGTAGAGGCTCACAGAGCCTTCCCTAGAGTTTAAAGAACATCTGCCATGGTTTTCCATAAGCAGATGAGTTAAGAGGGGAATATTAAATGGTATCAAATCAGAGTGCCCTTATTTGGCTGCCCGGGAAACAGACAAAGGGTGATCTCTCAAAGAGCATATAAAGCATGGAGATGGATTATTATTAACACTAACTGTAGTAGTATTAATTTCTAATAAGAAGTAGGGATAATAATATTAATATTATTAACCATAACATGATTCCAATTACATAATAAGGCAATTCAGCCACTTTTAGTCAGAAATGAGCAGACTAGAATCTCTAAAAACTGATTTGGCCGGAAAACTGCACATACTGTGACGATCACCAGCTAGTATTTCCTGTGTCAGTGTCTGAATTAAAATGGAGCCTTGTTACCTGAGGGGCTGCTATTGGAGACAGATGTTTTTGAAGCAGCAGACAAACCCATAGTTTTAGGGACACATTTAATGATCTCTCTGGATGCAAGATTACTGGCTGAAAGGTGTTTCACAAGTGGATTTCAGGTAGTCTATGCCCACCTCCAGCTTTATAGAGGTGCATCATTCTCTTGGCATCCTCAGTTCCCACTGCACAGCAGCATGACAATTCTTTTGCCATTGTTGTGAACTGCGAAGGTGTCAGAGCTACAAAATGAATGCATTAACAATGGCACAATGACTTGCTTGTGCCTGTATAAGTAGAACAAGATCATGACAGGAAATTGGAAAGATCTGCTGTGCACTACCAGGGCATTTCTGAATGCCAGCTGCAACACAAGCCCTTAGAACCAAATCCCTCACTAAAATAAACACAGATTTGGACTATTAAACCTCTTCCTACTAAAACACTGATTTTGCTCAGTATTTGCTGGTCTGGAGGAACCTAAAAGGAGGACAATCTTTCCGAAATCTCTGCCTCACTTCTTGCATCTCTGCTGCATCCACTCTAGCACAATACACAGAATTTCATTTACATAAAGTGTCCCTAGTACTAGATCACCACACAACGAGTTTTGTTGTTTTTTTTTTTTTCCCTATCCATTTAACAACTCCTCAAGGAAGAGTGCCCAAACAGAGGCCCTTCCTGGCTAAGATGGGTGTGTTGCAACGGATTCATTTTGATCCTCTCCTCCTCTGGACAGAATGTGCTCCATCACCAGTGCACCAAGCAAGGCTGTTTCCCACATCCTGCTGTTTAACTCTGAGCCACAAAACCCTCCAAAACCCAAATAACTCCAGGCAAGCCTGTGGTCATTGCCCTCACCCCACACTGCCAGGGAAAAGAGTTCACTGAGGATCAAGCACTTCACTGTTTGAAAGAACACTGATTTGCTCCAAGGTGTAACTCCAGAAAGTCTCTCTTGGTACCAGAGCTCAGGCAGGAGCAAGTTACTCAGCCCTTTCCAGCCCTGGGAGGTGTTGCATCATTCTAGAAGCACACAGTGAGTATGAGCCTGCCAAAAAGAAAATGCTAGCCTAGCTGAACCAGGCAAACTCCCATTGTTCCTTAAGCTACAAGGATGAAAACACTCACTCAGATTATACAGGGTACTGAAAATAAAAAGAAGAAAATAGAAATTGATATTTTGCAGTTAGAAAGTAAGGACTTTTACCAGTTTTACCAACAGGCAACATAATGGATCATTACCCATTACATCCATATGCAGAAGCCCAACAGATTTACAGGCATCCTACAGCTCATTAGCACTAGAGATAATAGCTGTTGATTAAAAACTAACACATTGATCATTTGTTCATGTTTTTGATTTGCCCAAAGCTTCCACACAACTCCTTACAGTCTCCTGCAGCATTCTATCCCCCAGATCATGAAAACTGTGGTCTCAGCTTCATGAACACACATCCTGAGTCCATCTATTTATGGTATTTATGCAGCATGTCCTTTGATAGGTTCCTGCCCATATAATTTAGTCATAAAATCGTGCCAGGCCCATGACATGATTTGCTTCAAATTATTAAACCACTTTGTTCATTATTTATTATGGCAATATTGTTTGCCCTGTAACGGCTAAGGTTATGTTAGCATTTCCATTACAAACACAGATACATCATGGGATTTAAAACTTGACTGTAAAAATCTTGCTTTAGGCTGGGAAGTTGCAGACAAGGTTTCAGCTGACAAGCGATTTTTTCTTTTAAACACTTTGTATTAAGAATGAAAACAAAATCCATCTCCTAGCAATTTGGCTATAGCAATAAGGAAGAAAATAATTGCCATTTGCTATCAAATAACTTTCGCATAGACATTTTCCTAAATTAAGATATTTATAGCATGCCCTGGGTCATTTTGTTGCATTTTAAAATTATAAGGCAATTCAACTCTGTAAAGCTGGCCACTATATCTTCTTAATAGTTTAATATTTTATGTATGGAACTCAGAAATTGTACAAAAGCATCATACCCTGCACATGTAAATGTAACAAATTGCTATTTAAGGACACGTAATGGACATTTCTTTACCTCAATATCCATACAGAGGGGTTTCAATACAACTTTTCAACCAAATTGAAAATCCCAAATTAATAATAACATTTTTCAACACTGAATAATTCATTGCTTCTCCATAAAGTGCTGATCCTATTGCCTATGCCCACCTCAGCAGTGTTTATGGGACTAGTATATATTTTTTTTTAAGTGTGGCTATTATTTGTTTATAGATGCAAAAGCCCAACACAGTATGAAATTATGCTTCTTACCAGCATTAAGATTAAAAGAAAAAACTCAATTTTGCCAGTGCATTTGCTCATAATTCAGATGCAGAGCACATCCTATTCTGATGGATTAGAGAGACAGACAATTCACCTTCAAAGAAGGTGGAACGTAATCTTTGCTTGAGGCACAGCAAATTCCAATACAGTTCACTTTTTCTATTAATGCATAAGCAGATATAGGATAAGGATTAGTAATAAGGCTGTATGGTTTCCTGCACTAAGCTCTCTCAGAAATCTTAGGCAGAATTTGTCCATTTGCTTTTTTATATAGGTACCTATCCATAGGCAGCTCATGGGTTACCCAAATTTAATGTATTGGTATATCAGCTGTTTTCAGTTGCAATGATTGAATGAATCATCCCTGAGACAGGAAGCTGGAATTTTAAGTAATCATTTGTTTTTGCTACTTTATAATCAAAAGAATTCTTTATTGCGCACGATTGCAGTTTAGGGAGTGCAAATTTGAGATTGAAATGGAGAAAGAGGAGAAAGTTCAAGCTCACATTTGATCATGCTTCAATATTGAGTTTCATTTCTCTGACAGCTACCTAAAGTAACCAGAAGACTACTATTTTTAATAATGGAAAGGTTACAGTAAAATTGTAAGTAAAATATTGAACTCCATCTTTAAAAAAAAACAATGCTTGGTAGATACACTCTTCCAGAGACATTTAGAACAAAACATTTTCATCTTGCAACAGCAAAAACAAACATGAAGACTCTGATATTTAAGAAAAAAACAAAACCATTTGAGTCACATCTCAGAGCTCTTGTTTCTATGATTTATCATATTATGTACTTTGTCATCTAGAGTCAATAATGTTTGCATGTGAACAAATTTAACTACACTTGGAAGAGACTGGTTTCAGGAGTAGATGCAGACATTTTGCAATCACTATAGATACATTTGTGAACTTATCCTTTCTTTGTTCCCTGTGGTACCTTTATCAAATTTGCATTTTCATATAAAACACTATCATTAGTCTCTGACGTGTTTCTTCCCAAATCTTTTTTGCACTCACTTCACTCTGACCTTCCTTTAGCCTTCACAGTCATACACAAAAAACCCCCAGAGAATAAGACAGCAAGAAATGATTCAGTGTATCCCTCTGTTCAAAGGCTGCAGCAATTACAGAATTGTAAAATCACAGAAGGGTTTGTGTTGGAAGGTACCTAAAAGAACAACTCATTCCAACCCCCTGCCATGGGCAGGAACATTTTCCAGTATCCCAGGTTGCTCAGAGCCCCATCCAACCTGGCCTTGAACAGATCCAGGCATGGGGCAGCCACAGCTTCTCTGGGCAACCTGTGCCAGGGCCTCACCACCCTCACAGTAAATAGTTTTTCCCTTAAGAAATTTCTTCCTAGGTAATTTCTCCCTCACATACCTCACGGCATTCCCAACAGATGTGTTCCCAAGCTATTCCTGAGGCTTTCCTACCCTGGATAATTCACAGTTTTCCCAACAAATCTGTTTCAGAGTTTTACCATCTCTGTCATTGCAAAGATTTGCCAGACATATAGAGGATTCTTCCATGTTGTCATGGAGAACTTACTTGCATCTGTCTGCATATGCAAAGACTGATGGGTGACTCAGTTTTCTCACCTCCTCCAGAGTTAACAGTCTATTACCTCCCTCTTCATTTCAAAATCATGTTCCCAAGTTCCTCTGATTGCTTTCCTCTGCCTAATTCCACTTCCTTGGAAACGCATTTTCATATGTACCTGTCCCAGCAGATTCTCAGGCTTTTTCTGAATAGTTTAATTTGATCCTGGAAAGGCTGAAAAGCCTTAACTTCCTTTCTAAGGCAACCCAATACCATGCAAGTCCCAAAGAAGAGAACTTCCTGACCATCACTTGTGTGACTACATTAAGAAACCTATTAATCATCTCCTTGTCAAGCAGGCCGTAAAATAAGAGATCTCAAAATTAGATTCATCATGATGGGGGAAAAAATAAAAATGAAAAGAAATCTGATTATATTTCATTTTTATTTCCTGTGAAGTATAGTTGTGTCCAAAAAGCTTCTTAGTAACATTTAATGTATCAAAAAGAGAATGCTTTACCAAACTTTGCAGTTCAGTGGAAGACACTTAACCATTGGCTTGCTTCATGGTCCAGCAGAGCTGATGTTTCCATGAGCAGAGGGCAGTGATCCAGGTGAGGCTGGATAATGATGTGCTGAAAGCTTGGCTATTACTGGGAGCACTGAGCGTGTACCTTCAAATTGATTTGCAGGTCACCTTCCTGTAACCAGCACACTCTAACACTGTTCTCCTGCCTTTCTTAGCTATCTTCCTCTGTCAACACTCTCTCTGAGTGGGGAGAGGCAACAAACATCAAAGACAAATGATTTGCTGTTAATCATGTAACTCCATGGAAGACAGTGAATTTTATCTGCTTACTTTAGATGAGAAACAGATTCTTATCTCCAGAAAAGACCTACAGTTGGTTTTCCACACCTTCCAATTTTATTTATAAATACACTATTTCAGTGGTTTAAATAAGCTAGTAGGAAATAAACTATTTGAATAGTTTAAATATCTTAGCACTCAAAAGCTGTTAGAGGGGTGTACACTCACATGCAAGAGCAGCACAGATCACAGATATGGCTCAGAAAGAACCCAGCCCAGGTAGCTAAACCAGAGGAGCTGCAATAATAAAAAATTCTGATTCTTTCACCCTCACTGCCCCTGCTCTGTTGTGTTTCTGAGTCAGCACAACACTCCCTGCACTCTGCTGCTCCATAGTGCCAGGGCTCTTCCCTCTGGAGAGAGGAAGGGTTAACTGGTGCTCAGGGCACCTGTTTGCAGCTCTAGAAACCACAGCACCCATGGTTTCCTGAGCTACCTTGTGCTCATCACTTCAGTTCCTTTGGAAGTCAAAAATCATTTATGCAATTATTTTTTTTCCCAGCACATAGTGCATGTGTATATCCACAGACTGAATTTTCCAAAGATGATTAGAGCCAGGACAAGTAATCAGGTGCTTTAAAAACTCTCATTAAGTACCTTCAAGTAACTGAGCGTTGGAAATTTGAAAATGCATCAATAACTATTTCAGTTTCAACCACACTTCCTGCCACACAGTGGAGGTGACAGATACATAACAGCAGCTATTGATCCAGAGAATTTAATTTCTACTCCTTCTCTGGGCTTATCCCCTTTGACTGATTTACAGAAAGACATTTCCACTATTTTTCTTGTCAACAGGATACTACATTATTAGAGGAGAGGTTATTGATTGAAAGCCAGGATAGCCTGGGCATCCCAGTAAATTTTCACTGAGAAGGTTTTAAATCACTTTGTGAATGTATTCCAATCTGGAAATACAAAATAGCGCCTGTAATTGTTAGGCAGGTTTAAAATTAAGATTCTGAAAAGTTGCTAGCAACAAAACTGAATGTCTACTAAGCTTTTTCCATATTTTCTGTTTGCTTGTTTTAAGTTGGTTTTTCTCAAAGTGCTGCCCGTGCCTGTGAGCTAAGCTGTGAAAGAACTGCCTGGAGACTTTGGGAGCAAAATTCAAACTTGTTTTGTGAGGCAGCATCCATTTCCCTGTCAGAAAGAACCACCACGGGACCTCCTTCATGCCTCTCAGCACAGACATGAGATTAAAGTTCTCTACAACACCCAGGGGGAACACTCCAGAAAGCAGTTTAAAATTTAAACAGATAATTCAAAAGGAAGCCACAACGCAATGGCAGGGTCCACTCGGATGCTGAAGGGGAAGTGGGTTAACCAGGGGCTGGAAAACTCCCTCTTTGGAGTACAGTCCTTTCCCACAGGACCTCTCTGTGCTGTGCTGGAGGTACAGGGCTGTGTTTCAGGGAAGACCCTAATTGATCCCAGAGCTGGGTGGCCTCTTGGCCCAGAGGAGATAAGAACTGGGTTGCAGGAGGGAGGCAGAGATAGGTACGCAATCAAAAATGTTAGGTTTTAAGAATGACCAAAGTTGGGATTACTTAGTGATATCGATTACCTGTACATTTCTAAAAATAATTTCAAACCAGACCAAAACCACTTGGAAAAGACACTTCTTGTAGAAGTTTCATTCTCCTCATAGTCTAAAACAGCAGCCTGAAAAACATCTGTATTTGAGACAGAGTGGACAAGTTGGTGGGAGCCCTTTACCTTGTATTGCCACTGACATTTTTAACTCCTCCAGTTACAGCTTGGATTGTCACTCCTTAACCACACGAACCCTAACCCAGTCAAGTGGCTTTTGGATGGTTTAAAAGGCCAAATTAACAATTAGCATTTTTTTCCCTTATAATATGCTGCCAGTCCTGCACAGATCCAAACCAGAAATGGTCTAAGCCCACATAAATTTAATTGGCTTATCTGCAATCACCATGTTAAATGATACAAGCCTCTAGTTGATATTCTTAATTGCATTCAGACGAACGTCATTTTGATTTACCTTGCATTGGTAAATCAACAGTCACAAACTATAACAGTAACCTGATGCCTCAGTCATTCAGCTAAACTGGGGTTTAAATCTAACTTAGGTCAATTGGTGAAACTTATCTTTCTATAACTTTAAGTTTGTTGGTTTGAAACAGAAGGAATAGCTATAGTCACACCAGAATCAGATCTTTCCTTGAAACCCATTTGTCTGCTCTTCATTCCCTTCCCATTTTTTTATTTCTTATACAATACTGTTTTATGTATTCCTCCCTAAGGCATAAAAACATATCATATGTCATGTGTGAACTTATAAACTCTTTTGAAATACAGGGACAGTAAATTCTGAACAGTATCATTTTTAACATGTGAATAACTCTACTGAACGAACCATCTATCAAACACACAAGAAGAAGTCCTCCACAAGGTAAGAGCTAGAGGAAGAAATAACAGTGTAAAACTTGTCTTACTTCGCTAAAAATCAGATCTTAAAACAAACACACCTATTCATTCATAGTAAGGTGTAAATAGTTTTCACATTCATATTTAGTACAGTGTCACAGTCATCATGGGATACAGTTAATCCATGTACCATATGGAGGGATACACTGCTGATTATTGCACCACAAAAACCAAACCCCACAGGCCTGCATAAAATATCTAAATCATTCTTTCTCACTGTTATCCTTAAATCCAGGAACAGCACAACTACAAAAAAAATTTCAATCATTTCTATTAAAGATAAACATTTCTTCTCAATTACACTACAATGAGACAACTTCATAGAATGGCTTGGATTGGAAGGGACCTTGAAAATTACATAGGTACAACCCACAGTTAAGGAAACATCCCAGCGTGACCATTCTCAATCAATCTCTATGAATCACACTCCCCATGTCACAGACTGTCACTGCTGGGACTGTCATCCTTTCACTGGGGTGGCTCCAGTGACCCAGTGGGTCCCTGCCTGATTCCATGCACACCCACTCACCACCAGACCAGGTTCCCTCAGCAGCTCAACCCCAGGACTTCCACAGCAGAGTCTCAGATGTCTCATTCCATAAAACCACTTACCTACAGAGCAGTAACACACAAACAGCCTGAGCTGGTTCCTCAAAGGAGGGACCCTGAGCAAAGGAACCCCCATGCTTTTATCCCCTCACAGTCCAAGCACGGTGTCATCTTATTTCAAAGTTTCCATACCTTCTCAGTGATTTCTGACGGACAGCTCCTTGCAGAAGTGACTCCTTCCTCACAGCACAGCCAACAAACTCCAACTCTCTCCCCACCCAGCTAATCCACCCTTTTATAGCGCTCTTCTTATTGGACACAGCTGTGGACTGTTAAGGTCAGGTCTGTTCCTAATCTTTGGTGATTGGTACAGCTGCAGCTCCTCAGGTGTGAGACTGACTTCTGCACTATCTTTATTTTCTTACATTCTATCCCTCCACACAAGCAGAGCAGTCTCACCATTCCTCCCCAGCCATCAGTTCCTGCCGTGTCTCAGTGTCCCTGCCCTGTCAGTGCCACAGCTCCCTGTGCCCTTTGCTGTGCAAGGGGTGGCAGCATACAGCCTCTTGGCTCAGATTCTCACCCACAGGTAAACCTGCAGCTCCATCTGCAGCTGCACTCCAGGCTTCCTGCACTGAATGTGTTCCTCAACACCAAATGTGTTCCTCAACACCCCTTGCCGTGAGCAGGTCACTCAAGGCCCCACCAACATGGCTGCAGGGATGAGGCATCTACAGCTTCTCTGAGCAGCCCATTCTAGTGCCTCACCAAACTCACAGTAAGGAATTTATTTCTAATATTTAATCTAAATGTGTTCTCTTTCAGTTTGAATCAATTGCCCTTTGTCCTATCACTACACGCCCTTGTAAAAAGGGCATTCACTCTCCAGCTCTCTCGTAGGCTCCCTTCAGATACTGAAAGGCTTCTGTAAGTTCTCCCTCAAACCTTCTCCTCTCTAGGCTGAAGAGCCCCGGCTCCCTCATCCTTTCTTCATAGGGAAGGTGCTCCAGCCCTCTGAGCATCTGTGACCCTCCTCTGGACTTGCTTCAACAGGTCTGTGTTCTTATGATGGGCCCCACAGAGCTGGGCACAGCGCTCCAGCTGGGCTCTCACAAGAGCAGATTCTAGTACTTTGATGCAGTCATGAAAACATATTCATAGTGCTCATACTGAACCACAGACAACACCTTAAAAGTGTTTAAAGAGGTTAAAAAGAACTAATTTTAAATTCATAATGGTTTGGGCCGATTTATCACAAACTTATGAAGAAACATCTTCAAGCCATAGGAAGCACTTTGCATTTTGTATCAGTAAGGATGTCATATACAAGCATCATTTTGGTTGGTAAACCAGCACACCAATGATTGCTATTGCATTCATTACTGCATGTGAAAGTGGCATAGAAGTATCTTTACAGATCATTACTTTCTAGATGTTTATTCAACTAATTATAATCATCCTTTAAGGAGATCTAATCCATCATTTTAATAGGTAAAAATCTCTTTTTTCTCTGCACTGCAAACAAGTTAGATGAAACATTAGCTTTCAATTTCACACAGAGATCTTTATTTTAAAGTATATAATGATGGCAGAAGCACTTTTCCATGAATATTTATTAGGTGCCAACCACAGAGATTTCTGTGATTAACTGTGCATGCTGACTGCTTTGCCCTGTGTGCCTTGATAGGCTTGACCACTCTGTGGATTTGGCTGGGGGACTTGAGTCCCTGACAGCAAAATTTCCAGAAGGCTTCAAAGCTTTTCTTTCTCCTTTCTTGCTTGGATGAGGCAGGGAGGGAATGCGGGCTTGAATCTCAACAGGACAGGAAGGGCTGGGAATGAAGGGGTCTGGTTCCAGCTTTGGCTGGCCCAGGGAGGGGAGGGATTTAATTGCTTGGGTTTGCTTCAGGACTTGGTTGTTTATCTTTGTTCTTCGTCCCCAATACCCAAATTGGTCATTAGAAGCTTGTGTTAATTGGCAAGAAATTAAGTAAACTATCCTGTGGCTAAGACCATTTTTCCTCACCAATATGTTGGATACTTTTATAGCTAGTTGGGTGTTAAACACTGAAGGACGGAGCCTTGTCACAAAGGACTCCTCTTTTCTAGACTTCAGCTTGTTATTTTTGTTTCATACCCAATTTCCTAAAAGGATTAGTGAATTACAGCCTGAGGGCTGATATTGCTCTGCAAAATTTGCAACAGATTAACTGGGCACACTGACTCAGAGCAGTCAGATCTCCTCCCTCAGCTCATCTCCCAGGAAAGAATGATGGAATTCACCCTCACAGGAGAACTAAAACCTGTGTGGTAACACAGAAACATTTAAAAGGCTAAATGAGATAGACAAAACTAATCCTAGAAGTATTTAATTTTGTTTTCCTCCTGTTTAGCTATTTATTTAGTGTTCAACTAAAATCTGGGGTCTGTTGAATGTGGCAATTTTATAAAAAGGGATTCAAAAGTATTTCCATTCTGCTTACTTACATAAATTAGCAAGAAATGCACTTTCAATCCTAAGTGGTTCTGTCAAGTTGGTCAAAGTCAGATTTAATGCAGTTGATGTTAAAAGCAAGGCCCAAAATATCCCCAACATTTCAAAAAATTGACAAAATGTTCACTAAATCACATGGTTCCAGAGCATCAAAACCAAAAAAGCTCCCTGTAATGAATGTATGATACCTCTTCAAATGCCTTTAGGGGAGATTAAATAGTTAAAACATAATTTCTTGTCAGTATGTCCTTCATGAAGGCCATTTGAGAATTCCAGAATCTTAATATAGCATAAAAATTAGCCATAGAATCAAAATTCTTATAAAATAAGAAAGGACAAAGACCTGACATGTTAACCTCAGAGCAAAAATGCATACTCCATATTTCAGTAGATCACAGGGAATCATAAAATACAACATTGGTAATTTCCAAATTACATTGTAAGCTCACTACCTTGAAAATACTTCATAACTATGCATTATATAGGTCTCAGATCTCATTAGCCCCACTGAGTTGAACTCTTCCAATACCCCAAAAATCAGTGGAGACACATGGGTCACCAACAGTGCTGCTGAAATGTTTCAGACATCAATTATTAGAATGAAGAAATCCTGAGAGGTTGTTTGTTTTGTTTTTTTTCTGGATATTATCCATGCTCATAGCAGATGAGATCATTGGAAATATCTCAAAAGTTCCAAAACTTACAGAAGTTTCAATCAAACTCTTGAAAGAAAATTATTTGATAGGCTTGTCATTCTCTTTCTTGTGGAAAATAACCAACCAGAAAAACCAGCATGAATTTTGCTGTGCTTGCAAGGTAATTATGAATGATAAAATAAGACAGGACAAGCTCCCCCACTAGCTTTTAATATTAAAACCAGAAGAGTAAGCACAGTATGTTTAAGGCATTTGTTTAAATGTCAATATCCTGACTGCTTCAGCAGCGGTGCAGGTTTTTGTGTCACTTCTCCTGACTGCTATCGATTAAACAATCATGGCTGCTAATGAGGAAGCAAAAGGCACTATTTTTAATTCTACACTGCTTTTTAACTCCAGTATTTCAAGTGTGAAATTACCTTTATTGTTTTAAAACTCAGTATGTTCTTTGTTATAGACTCTGAAAACTGTAAGCGTGTACATTACAGTATCTCAATAATTCACACTCACATCCAAAGGTTATTTTTTTCCTTCCCTCAGAATTCAATTAGTCTTAATGAATTGCCCTACCACAAGCTGCCAGTGAAGCAGAACATATAATCACTATGGATGAAGTTTTCAGGAAAGGCAAGGTCTAAACATTCAAGTGCAGTCTGCTCACCCTCACCTAACCAAGGGTAAGGAAAATGTGTGCAGCTAAACCCCATCCAGTCTGTTTGCTGGAGGCACTGGAAAATGTCAGCACAGAGTTCTTACTCCTTATTTCTGTGGAAGACTTTCATTCACCCTTTAATACAGATAATAAAGTCATTTACCCACTTACATTTCTGTCACATTGTTGTGACAGAGGTAGGGTACATGAGCAGATGACACCAAACTGATGTCCTGGGTTATGGAAGGAGAGCAACTCTCTTTGTATTCAGGCACTATCTGCACACTCCAGTGGTGTCTCATTTCTAATGAATATTAACAAAAACAATGCAAGCTATGAATCCTGGAGGTAATTAATTCAGCAAGACAATGTTCTCTGGAGCTAGATAATCAAAG
This sequence comes from Melospiza melodia melodia, assembly GCF_035770615.1. Lineage (NCBI taxonomy): Eukaryota > Metazoa > Chordata > Aves > Passeriformes > Passerellidae > Melospiza > Melospiza melodia. The sequence goes on from NC_086195.1 coordinate 135,722,298, forward strand.
AAGGCTTGGAAACTGTAAAACTTAGTACAGCACATTTCCCTTTGTTTTACTGGAGTGGGGAGTTGGGGGTTTTGGGGTTATTATGTTGGCAAATAAAGTGATAAATTTCCAAGTAATTGTGACTATTACAAAGAATTTCATTGTGAAGGCAGTATTTTTGATATTTTAGCAGGATCTTACTGCTTGAATCTCTCCTCCCTTCTGGGAACTCACTTCCAATGATTCAAGAGACTTTCAGACAGAGCGCATCAAGCGGTTTATTTCCTCATGTCAGGAGGATGATCTCTTAAGGGTTTATCTCAAGTACTGCTGTTGGTCTGAGACCATACTCCAGCCTCAGATGCCTTAAAAAGACTTTGTAGTACCTGATAAGCATATTTTGTAGTATGAACTGACATGGATGCTCAATAAAGTCAGCCAGACAGTGATTATTTGCCGTAGAGCCAACATGCTTTGGCCTATGAGGGATACATAAATACAGTTCAGCTTCTGACAGCAGCTTCATGAGAGAAGTTGGAGGAAGAACAGTAACAAAGTGGAAATATCTGACTCTTATTACCAAAAAATTCAGTCTAATATAACCCATAAAATATTAGACACAAAAAGTAAAACACACACATTTTGAACATTCAGTGAGGAAAAAATTAAGATTAACTGGGTAGTAAATTATTCCACCCAACCATAAACAACTCTCTCAAGGGCTCTGAAGGCAGCATTGGTGACACCTTTTAGGGTGTAAAACCCACATAGGTGGATTAAATGGTTATTCCAAAACATTTATTTTGGTCAAAACATGCTTCAAGACAGGCATAAAATACATGCAGAGCTGTAGCACAAGACAAATTGTAATGGTTTTTGATGAGGTTTACAGCACCACACTTTACCATACCTTCTCTCGTCATTACTTCCTAGTAATTGAATTCTCTAAAGTTATTAAAGGTGAGCTTCAGGTGTGAACCAAAGAGAGTAAGAGAGTCCTGCTAGTGCAGGGGTACCAATGGCACCTTGGGGCTACATCAAAAAAGCTTTCTGGTGCAGCAAATGGGATAAGAAGGAGCTATACCAGAACTTCTCAGCTTTTTACCAGAATTCCTGTCTCCTAGCATGTCCTGACAAGGTAGATTGGTTCCTGGTACCCACAGCAGCCTTCTGCTAGATATAATTCCCATCTGGAGCCATTATCTTCCATTGATCTGTTCTGCAGGGCTCTTCCTCCCTCAGATTAGGATTCATGTTGTTTTCCACCATTCCCTGCCTCTCCCAGGCCCCCCACAGGGTATTTTCTGGAGAACACAGATGTCGAAATGATTTCACATGGTGTGTGGTATTCCACTCGAGGCTGGGACTAGAAGCTCTTCATGCTACAAAAATGTGCCTCTTTAAACAAAAATCTTAGCATGCTGTAGTAAAAGGAAGTGCAGTGTCATGATCACCAAAGAAGAAGCTGGAAAACTGTTCATGGAGAGGAACACAATTCCTTTCTCCAATTTTGCTGCTTTTCCCTGAAAAAGACCTTAAATTATTGGCAAAGATGCTTCTCCATTACCACCTCCAGAGTTTTGACAGAGGACAGGTAAATCAAAGATCCATAAACACCCAGCCAGACTGATTACATTTCACTGAGGGCCAGATCTTTAAGAAAAACCCTGTATTTATGCCATGAACATAAAAAATGAATTAAAACCAGAACATTTTAAAGCACCTAACATAACCACCATAAATTGTTACCAGGAATGCAGAGGCTTTTACTTTTTAACCTAGTGGAGTGTGGTCAATCCTCTCATCTATCATAGCATGTGATTAACTGGTTAAATTCCTACAGTCACAGTTTTATGTTGAAAAAGAAATAATATTTACTCAGAATTACTTGAGAGAAAACAGTGCAAAAAGTCTTCACTAGAGTTTCATGTGTTATTCTAACAATTTTAATGCTTCAGAGAAAATCAACTCTTCTAAAGCTGCTTGAGAGAGTTAGTTTGGCTTATCTGTAAACGTCTGCACCATATCCATGTAGAGATATACCATATTTATGGTGAACTGCCTGTGCCCTGTGCTTGATTGACTTACCTGTTACTCACACTGATAAGGTACTTGATGACAACATTCTGTTTGGTAATCATTTAATGCTGCCCACTAAATCACTTGCCATTACTTGTGCTATGGCATTTGTAGTATACCTCAGATTAAAATAAATTTTTTCATATTTCTAGATTCTTATCTAAAAAATTCTATTCTATTATCATGAATGTCAGCTGTTTATTTAAACTCCTGAAAGCTGATATGGCTGATACTGCATTCAGATATACAAGCAGTAGATATGAAAGTTATATACATAGGATGAAACCACTACTTTTCATTTCATGTCCTAATGATTCCATGTTGACAACCCTTTGTAAAATGTAGGTTCTACTGCAGGGAATGTGTTCAAGCAGATCATGTCCAGTGAGACACTGTTGTTTGTGCAGAAACTTTGAACACAGTATTTGTGAACCATCTTTTCTATAAATGAGAAAGGAAAAGGGAGGGGTAGGATGGGGAACTGCAGGCCCAGAGCAAAATTTAAAATATAGCAATCAAAATATAGGGTAAACGTGTGCTACTTATCCATCCAGCTTGATTTGTGTTGAGGCATTAACAACAGAAGTGCCCATAAAAAGTTGTGGCTGTTTGGCACACTAGAGATCAAGGATAAACTCATGAGGGCTCTGGGTGAGTAGCTCATGTTGAAGCCCAGTCAATCACATTGTTGCCATGATCCACATGATCTGTGGAAGCTGGCACACAAAATAGATGCTACAGACACAAGGATTTTGGCTATAGGTCAGTTATTCTTCTCAACATAGTTTTGTAATGTCATTAAAGACAGTGGCAAAATCAGAAGTTACATGTTAAAATTTCTTTACAAGGTCAAACCAAGCAAAAAACATGCCCCTTATTATATGCAAACATTTTCACCTTCTTATTTTTCTCTTTAAATCATCTTTCAGATGCAGACCTACCTTGCTGTGAAGACAGGAAAATAAATTTTATATTTCCTAATTGTTTATGATCCAGAATTTAACCTTAGATTTTTCAGGGTTCCATATGGAAAACTATAAACATATGAAGATGTTTGGGGGATTTCCACAAGGTCCAGATCTGCACATAAAAGCCCAGCTTAACATTCACAATGGGCTGCTGTGGAGGCAGGAAATTCTGATACAGAACCTATACTTACATTTATTTTTTTTTCTTCCCTCAAGTGACTTTTCTAAGGTGGATGATTCTGACTCTGCCATCTTTTGCTATGCTGACTAAACCTGCTGTGGCAGGAGCACCCTCTAGACAAGAGCACCAGTGAAAATTTGGTAACAGGTCCCTGTACAATACTGAATAATGATTAGAATCTGCTTATGTGCTGTTAACAGGAATTTAATCAGAGATACAGACAGACAACCCTGGCAGTCGTTAATTTGTGAAGAAAAGGGGTAGAACAGAGAAGTCCTAACAAGCTCCCCCAGTTTCCAAATATTAAATAAATATGTAAAGCTGGTCTATCTACAGTGCATATAAGCCAGAGCTGGTCTTTGGGAGTGCAGCATTGTGCCTTAAGTGCATTCAAATGTCATTATCCATACTCACCAAAGTGCCTTTCTCACTTTCCTTCTTTAAATCTTTTTGTAAGCTATAATTACAATTAAGGACAGACATGTTTATTGTCACAAAATGTATGCCAACAGCTCACACTAATGCAATCCAAACATTAGTGTGAAACATTTTTCCAATTACTGCACAGACTCCCTATAGTGTTTCAAGCTGCTTTATGACATTTTAAACTCCACATATAATACAGTCCTTTAGAAAGCTGCAAAATCTTTCTATTTCTTCCTTATGACCCGAGAAAACCTAAATCTATTAAAAGCACATTTTCATAGCAGCAGGATAAAAATGCTTTTACTACATTTATCTTCAAAATTGGTGGTGTTAAATAGTGCCAGGGGATAAATAACCATAAAATATCACATTAGTGTACAGGGTACTGCTCTAACTAGGCATGAGGGGATGTCTCTCTACCCTTTCATTTCTTTTTTCTATTTGTCCCATTAGAGCTAAGCAATCATTCATCAGTCACTGAGGCAAGCAGTGCTGCTCCATCCTGACTCCTGCCTGAAACGAGGCCCAAGAAATAAAAGAAATAAAGCCACAGAGAGAAAGTTGAGTTCACAGCATTCCAGAGATGTCCACACCTACATTCATAACTGATGTTCTGCCATAACACTCTTGTTATTTATGGAAATAATTTTTTAATAGCATCACATATTGAGCCTTGAAGTTATATCAGAGAAACATTAGTTTTGCACATTAGATAGAAGTAGCTAAAAAGTCTGAATATTTAAAAACTACGCCGAAAACCCCCAGATTTCAGCTCTGATTTAAAACCCAGATGTTGCAATCAGCTTCTGCTAATCTATTCTGCTTTGGACTCCTGGCACTTCCAGCAAACTTATAGTAACAACACAGATGAGCTGTCAAATTGTTTGAGGTTTAGGCAAATGGTATTATTCCAATCAAAATACAAAATCAGTAGCATTGATTCCTAAAATAAACTCAATAAAAAATTGAACAAAGCATAATATTTATCCATGGTAAAGTCACACTTTTTTTTTACTAAGAACATTGAGAAAAAACAATACAGCTTGTGGAAAAGTATTGACATAAATTTTGATAAAAATGTATCTAGCAGTTCTTTATCTATTATGCATCCCCCAAAATCCCCCAACTAAATAGGGAGGAGTAACTCACAACACATCTGCGCATTTTTTCTATATGATATCTTGCAGGAATCAACCAGAATATTCATTTTCTCATAAGGGAAAATTTTTCAGAAAAAATTAAAGATAAGTGTCTGAATTTGGGAGCAAAACTAGACATTTTCTTTATGTCTTACAAAAATCCATTCCTAATAATACCACCTAATAGTTCATACATGTTCTTTGCTTTTCAAAGGATAACATATATCCTTAAAATACTTGAAAATAATGAAATTGATGTTCAGAAGATTACATTTCTTCAGAAAATCTTGCAAAGGAAGTTCTTCTTGAAGGATTGCAAGCTGCACAATCATGTCGTGTATTCTATCAGACACTCATTAAGCACATAACCATTACTTCCAAATATGCCTCTAACAGATGTTTTAAAGAAAATAGACCTCTTAAGAAAGAAACTAAACAATAAAACCTCTGAACTATTAAGCTCTGAATAAAATGCTGAAAGAACTGAAAAAGTATAGAGCCTTCCTTTCAAAGGTCAAAAAATTCTTGAGCTTGTAGCTACTGGGAGCTCTAAACCATCTGGATTTTGTTAATCTAAATTATTTATGAAATCAAGGAAAAGAAGTATCATACTTCAAACCCATGATGTCTGAAGTATAGAGGTCAGTAGACATGAATTTCTAAACCACTCTAGCAAGGCTGAGTCTGACTCATAAAATCACCATTTTATTTCACTGAAATTAAGGAGTGATCTCACTAAAATAAACAGCAGAAGGCCTGTGTTGATGAAACTGCCCATTTTCATGTTAATGCCAAGAGTCAACATACCTGTAGCCTTGATGACCTCATGGTCACAGTACGTGCTTTAGATTTTTTACTTGTTAACTGCTTCTGAGTCAAAGCCTAAATCCACAATGCAATGAGCCCAACAAAGTCAGGGATTTATTTTAAATTCAAAGTGGTTTTTTTTTTTCGGCTAACATGAACCAGAAACCTTCATTTATCATGGAGACATGTGGAATAGTCAAAATGGCAACTCTTCAACATTCAGATCACTGGCAGTAAGGGATAAAGGAAATTCATGAACAAAGCAGAAAGGACACTCTCATTTGAAATATAATTTCATCCACAAATTCATTCATCTTGTATCCACACTGCATCTGTTGCTGCAGTGGATTTTATGAAGTGTCTCAAAGCAACTTGGAGATGGCCCTTCTGTCATAGGGAGTGCCAGATAAAACTAAGAGAACTGAAATTATGGGCAGTCACTTTGCAGATAAAGAAACACACCTTCCCCTCTTTCTCTCCAAGCCTGACACTCATGCACTGAAATCTGTGGCTGTGCAGCTGTAGGAGTTTACTACATTCCACAGTTCAAATGTTTGGACGGAAAGAAAAGCAAAATATTTAACTAAACTTGTTTAAAAGAGCAGCAGATCTCTAGGACGCTATCAAATATACAGTGTGTCAAACCTGCAGTGTAATAGAGTACAACCTTTGAGTACTCCACCCTAAAACAAGTGAGATAACAAAAATGAAGTCCACATCAGCCTTACAGTGGGGATGTATTAAAACAAACTGAAAAGTTTGTTTCACAAACTTTTAAGAGCAATTATGCCAATTCCTATGTTATCCAATAAAACCACAGCAAAATAAGAAGGTGAAGGTGTTGGAACCCTCTATGAGGAAACACCATTCCCTCAGTGCGGAATTCAGCCAAAACATTAACTTTGAATATACATGTTGAAAACTTCCAGCAGCAAAGCTTAATTAGAAATATAAACAGACCAACATGTTTCACCTTCATCACTCAATTCTTAATTAATCAATGCCTCAAGTCGGGGCCATCCCATCAGAATGGGAAACCAAGAACCCAGCCTGCTGGAAACATCTGAGAAGCACACATGAGCTCCATGCCTTTGAGAGAGCCTGCCCCAAAATTACAGTAACGCTCTATACTTGACATAAATAAACTCTTAGGGAAATAAATTTCAGCACTAGCTGGCTCCAATGACTATGGCTGAATATGTGGTAAATTGCCATTCAGGCTGGTTTCACTGTATCTTTATTTATACTCTCCAGATCCAAATGCTATATGGCTCACAAAAAATACTTCTATAGGCTGTTCAAATCTTTGGCTTGTCTCCAAGAGTTCTGCTGGTTTAGATTCTACACACCCAGGAGGAACTATTCACGCCTCAGACATTTATATTAGCGCTGTAAATATTCTGCACTGGAGAAAAAATGTCAGGGCACTTCACAGAAAACTATTTCAGAGTTTCATAGCCAAAAAAGACATCTCTGCTGCTCTTTTTTCCGCATTATTTTTTATGAATGACAATAAGGACATAAAGTAATGTCTCCACATAAATATTCAGTAATGGATTTTTGACCAGCTGAACTGAGACACAGCAGGTTTATTCCTTAATCGGAGCCCCATAATGATGGCAACCTTTAATCTTGGGAGAGGGGTCACTAAAACACAAATGCCCCACTAAGACAACAAAGCCTTTCAACTGACTTCAATAAGGATTTAGAGATGGGGACAACTGATTTAAGGGATGCTATTATCCATGCTAGTATCAGATGTTGGTGGGAGGTAGGGGAGCTGTATGGGCTTTTTGTTTCTTGGTATTGAGAAAGATAAATGAAAAATCACGCTGAAGCTTTTTGCAGTACCTTTCAAGTTTAAAACATTCCAAGTTTTCTTTAAATAAAGAATGTGACACATCAGCACCTAAATAAAGGCAAGATCGACCCAATCTGTACACAGAACTTGAAATCCAGTATATTTCATGTGTACTTTCTGACCACAGATTCTAAAGATATTTCAAATATGGTAAAGATGAAGTTTTCCCTTCATTTAGCAAAACATTTGTGGGACACGGGATGGGACTCTGGACATGGAATTCTTTTTCATATAATCTGAGGTTATGTAGAGAGGATGACTCCCGTGATACAACTCATGCTCTGTCACAGGAATCATGTGGTTTTACTTTGACAGGAAACATGATCTAATATGAGCAGATGAAGATGACATCAACAAGCACTTTGCTTATAAACCCTGTGAGGGATTGTAACCTCCACTATACAAGGTGGATGGAACTTCATATTGTTAATGCAAATTACCTCAATTTCTGAAAATTAAAATATTTTTTTTAATCTTGAAAATTCTTCTCACAGAGTTTTTTCTCTGTAAAGAACTGGACACTGACTCTACGGGTCCAGGATGAAAAAGAGTTGAAATCTATGGTTCTAGGACCCTATTTTGTCCTCATTTAGCCAGCAACATTTTTCAGCTATACAAGCATGATGAAGAAAAATTAGTTCTATCTACCAAACATGTAGATCAGAATTAGAGGCCATTATCAGATGTTCTCCTGTTTTTGTTTTTTTGGTTTTTTTTTAATTTATAGAACATCTCATTTACTTTATTCATAGTTCATTCATGATCTTAAAGAGCAGTATCACAGTCTTGCTACTTATTGTCCAGGTCAACTACATTCTGAATGTAAAAGAAATTAATTTCATCGACAAATTTTATGTCTACTTTGAACATTTCCTATCATTTGTTGTCAAAAAAATTGATATTTGTCTAGACTCAAAATTAAGACTTCTTTTTCTTACATAGATGACTCCTCTTCAAGCACTTAAATCATCTTTAAAAAGTTTTAAAATTACAATAACAGTGTCTCATTATTTTTCTATGTATTATAGCCACTAAAGATCATAATCACTCTTCTCACAAAACATTCTTTTGCATAAGTGTTATGCAAATATACAAGTTCTACATATAAAAAGATGTTAATTAAAATATTTATTTTCAATTCCCTTATTGCCACCTCTTTCCCCCTGCTTCCCTCTTTAAGACACTTTTGAAACTGTCAGTATGTTTCTATCAAACTGTATTTGACAATGTTTATGTTCTTGCAGTCATTTGGAGCCCAGCTTAAGAGAGAATTGATTTGCTGTTGAATGACTTCTGGTTTATGCCAGCCAGAAACAGGATCTGCACTATTTGATGTCACAGAGGTGTGGGTTATCCAGCCCATGGCACGGTGCTCTAGGAAAAGTGTGTGATTCATCCTCCTTCCCAAAACTGAAATTACAAGAAACTCAGACCCTGTTGATACTTTATTAATCATTATGTTTTAAATCTTAACCAGAGTTCAATTTAGAAGAATAATTATTTAGCCTTTTCTATCTTTAATATGTTAAATACCCAACCTGGGGAATGTTTGTTCCATTAAGCAAGCTTTTTGTCTAGACACTGTGGTTCAGAGAAGAACATCTTAAACAGAAAGAATGCTGTATGAGACATATAATTTAGCAGAAAAATTTGAATACTACATGGTCCCAAATGGTCTCCTCTATTAAGCAAATTATCAATTTAGCTGAACATGAAAAATAAGGAAAAGTGAGAAAAAAAAGAAAAATATTCTGAAGCATTATTATTTTTAAAAACAAAATAAAGAAGGCTAGATTCTATATGTAAGGTAAAAAATTCGTGTTTAGGTAAAGACCTGCAAAATCAAAGTTGAAGGAATTTTTAAAGGAATTTTTCCCCAACTTCATCTTAGTTACATACTTACTAGGAAGTTTTCCTATCTGGATGAAAATTCTCTTTTTCAGGAATACAAACATGAGTCTTCATGTTCTAGTGCCAATAAGCCATTTCTAAATACCTTTCAATGTAGTTTGTGATTTTATCTTTTCTTTTCCAAAGTGAGCATTATCCAATATTGAACTGCTTTTCTGATACAAGTTACTGTCCAAAATGAAAATACTTTCTGGTTAGTTTCACAAATTCAATGAGAAGATGTATTGGGTTAACTGCAGTGAATGTTTATTACAGCTAGTCAGCAACTTATTTGTTTAGATTACTTTATAGAAGAACAATTCTGTAATCTTTGTGAATGTCACAAAGATAAATGAACATACTTATAAGCTTCTGATGCAAGACAGGAAGGCTAACATTTAGAAAGTAAAATCTCCAATGGAAATGTTCCTGTAATATACATGGCCTCAAGTAGACTTAAAAAAAAATAGCCAAATTAACTTTTCTGCCTTAACTGGTTTTTTTTCTTTGTTTATTTTGTGGTTGGGTTTTCTTAATATTGCAGTGCTTCTATAGTTCTAGCAAATTAAGCTTCTGAGGCAGATGGATGGAAGGATGGATGGATGGATGGATGGATGGATGGATGGATGGATGGATGGATGGATGGATAAAATATATTCACAAATTATGATCAGATTTCATTTACAATTTTTCAAGGAAAACTTATTTCTCTCAATGAGCTCTGAACAACCAACTTAGTGATACATTATTGGAACACACAATGACATACATCCTCTATCACTTCCAGAAACCTCTCTGACAAAACCTAGTGTATTTTTACCTCGTGTTGCCACCACTGAACATCTTGATTAAATTAAACATTAAATACAGCACACGTGTCCTTAATCTACATACTCTAGTTCTGAGTCTTGGTTCCATAAACCACCTTTCTCCCGAGACGTATCCACTTAGGTCATGACTAGATGGAGACTAAGTAGGGATTATTCTGAGGTTAATTCATTCAGTAGAAACCTCCAGATATTCAGCTGTATCATTCTGGCATGCCAAAGTTTTCTTTTCTTTTCTAAGTGGTCGTAATAAACCAGAGCCAGAAGTTTTCAGGGCTCCATTTAAACCATTCAAAGTCACAAACTGAAGTTTGTAAGCAGAATACATCCTAGAAAATTGTAATGAAGGAAACTGGTTTCATGTCATCCAAAGATCCATGATTTGGACAAGAGAATGGGAGATTAAAAAAAAAAAAAAAACAGCAGAAAGAATTTCTTTCCTCCTATTGTATCAGAGTAGTTTATTCTCATTAGGCTGCCTCTGGCTGCTGATTCTGCCTGCCAATATATAACTGGTTTACCCCATATTCCTTTTTAACCAAGTTTCATCCTTCTAGTCTGGTTTTCATTTACCCTATTAACAGGAACAGGAAAAGAAAACCAAGGGAAAACCTAAATAAGTATATCTGTTCATTGGCTCAGAAAATAAACCAAACCCAATTCCACATACAAAGTCATAACATTTCACTATTCCACTACCCCAAAATACCAATTACAAATGAGACAAAATGGCAAATATAAGTCCCTGAAGTTCAATATATTTATTTACCTTGAGAAAGTAAAGTTGGCTAATAGTAGTGTCTTTTAGAAAATCTTATGTTTGGAAAATATAGTGTAATTTCCATTTGAAACTGTTACCTTATCCTGAACTGGACATCTAAGACTAGAGGAATATGTACTCCTACAACTTTAATTAGAGAATCAGAAAAAGTAATGAGAAATATTTTTTCCTACTGCAGGGAAATAACTTTCCTACTGCTAAGTTACCATTTATACAGATCAAGTTAAGTATGCAATCAGGTTTTTTTCAGAATAGGAGAGAGGCTGAATAATTTCATTTTAAGGATATAAGCAACAGTATAATTTATTAAACATTTCTTAAAAGCTCAAATTTCAATGCTCCTGTGGCAGGCATTTGAAGGCTTGGTGTTGGAGCAGATGGAATGCTTTATAGCAAGACTTTAATTCTCAATCCAAAAGGCATTGCTTTTGCTTCTGGTCAAAGGTGAATTTATTCCCTCTGCTAGCTCTGTCCTGGGGCTCTCCCTAGGCAAGGTCTGTCAACTGTTCCACACTTCTGCCAAATTACGTGATGATTTTGTCATGTGGGCTAACATTCCCCAGTGATTCAGTTTTAATCAAATGCATAAAAGTGAAGCATTGTTGAGCAGCGTGGTAACAAAACCAAGTGCTTTAGAGAGATATGGAAGAGGTACAGCTGGGATTTAAAACTTGTGCATGTGCAAATTTAAAAACCCTTCCCCACCTCAGAAAGGCTCTGCAAAGCAGTAACTACAGACAGCAACTCACATTTATAAGTAATTTTATAAATCTGCAATGTTTCTCGCCATAATAAGAGAAAATATAATTCATATTGGAATTTAATCTGTGGAGCAAGGGATTGGGTTCCATATGGGTGAATTTTAGGGCTGCTATTTCATATATACTCCAACAACATCCAACTAGCTCTGCAGAATTGTACCGCAGCTTGAATAATAACCTACCTAAGTGCTGGGATAAGGTTTTAAAAGACAGTGGCAGCGGCAAGAGATGGCTCCAACCACAGAAGTGAGCTTCTGCTGAGGGGTACAGATCATGCAGGTTTTGCAACAACCTAATATTATACAGTAATGAAGCTGTTGTAACTGGCCATCGCACTGAATACATGTAAATATTAATTTTGTGCTGCACTATAGCAGTGCCTGCTATGATTGTGTAGGAATAATTTCTAATCCTTCACAGAGAATCATAAATGAGACAAAAACTAAGCTAAAATAAAATAAAATAAAGAGCATACAAAAATTCAAAGGCCATTTCTAGGTTAGCAGATGGTTTATAGATGAATAGTGGCAACCCTGTAGAGAGAAACAGTTGATGCTGACAACACGTGTCCATAATGTACACCTTTCAAGGCTTTTTATTTCAGATTAACTCTAGTCTGGCTCTCTGGCCTGAATGCCCATTTGCAGCTGGAGTGCATTAGTTACACTCCTGGAGTGTGCTAAATCTTCCAAATCTGAACCCTGGTTTCAGCTGAAAGGAATCAAGTTGAGGCACTGCAAAAGCTCCCCATGACATGAACCAAAGCTCAGTAAGAAAGAAAGGAAAATATGCACTTCAAAAGCACGCTCTTGATTCAAACTAGCACACTAACAAAGATGTGCCCTGAAAATACATATACATATCTCAGCCCACACACATATGCATATAAATATACATGTCCTTAAAAACAAAACAAAACAAAACCAAAACCAACCATTCCTATCATGAATTAGTGGATATAATTTGTCTGTTTTTCCTTATGAGTTAATTTACTAAAAGGCAACATTGCTCTATCAGGATTAATTTGCCTAGAATTATTTTTTAAACTTCAGTCTAATTAAATTTTCAAATCTTTTAATGAACCTTATCACACAATTTTTCCCTCCATTAAAATTGGCTCTCAGAATAGCAAATCCAGTAGTTTGAAACTAGTTAAAAATGTTCATTAGCATGAAATTTTGAATACTGAATTTGATGTTGCACATATTTGAAACACAAGTGCTGCATGCTAAACAAGTTGGTGTTCTGTAATATCACTCAGCTTATCAGGGAAAATATCTGTGTACATTTAGCCTCCAGTCTTGCCAGCTACACCAGTTGAGTTGCACTGGCAATAACTTACTCTTGGTAAATAACAAGTGGTTTTTATTTCTAGGGAACAATGGGAAAAATAGCTTTGAGTCTGATTCTACAGCAATAAATTGAAAGATAAACATGAGTAATTACTCATTTAGAAATAAGAAGGTGTGGACCCAGAAAACATTCAAGTACTACTGAAAAGACTGACAAACATAGCTTCTTGTTTATAAGGCTAATGTAAAAAGGGCTTGGGTATTTAGTCACATTCACAGTACCAACAGAATTAAGGGATATAAAGTGCCTGGTGTCCAAGATTTCTGTGTTGGTTTAGAAGACCCTTTACTCAGTTACAACCAGTAAATATTTGGATTTTATTTAAACTTGGCTGTATTATCATTTCCCAACAGTTTCCAATAAGCATCTAGAGCACTTATAACTGAAAAAAATGCTCTCTTTATAAGCATGCTATGTTGCTCAGAGCTTTGCATTGCACAGCTTGGGAATACATCTCCTTTGTACATCCTGAACAGTAAATGCTCAGTACAAAAGAATTGTACACTCAAAAAAGAACAATGCAATTGCACTGGGCTACAGTAGGCACTCCAGAAGGCATCTTCCTCAGCACATCACCACTTCCTATGGAAAGCAACTCTGTTTATCCCTAAGGACCTCAGTTGGCTGATGCAGAGCAGGACCATGTCTTATTAAGATGTCTTCATCAAGTAAGCATCCCAGAAAAATCAGGACCTGGCCATAAATTCTCTGCTACTTTAAATTAGCTTGTGTTTCTGCCTGTATGTACAGGCTGTGTACTCCACAACAATATTTATACATGCACCCCATTTTTATTGTATTATTACTGACTATTTTATAAAACTGGATGCAGTGATATTTCAGATGCTCACAATCATCTGACGTTTACAGCAGCCAATGACATGTGGGACAATATGGTGATAGGGTGAGCATCAGCTTTGAAAGGCTCCTGCCACAGTACAAGTCCACAAGTGTCTTCAGCTGACAGCATTGTTGGGAATGAAGGCAGTTTCATTAAATATAGAATATGTTATTTCCTCCATGTTTTCCATGAAGTTCCTAAGGAAGAAATGCACTGAAAACGCATTTTTTTAATGTATACCAAAGAAGCAGAGCAATGACAAAAGCTAACATTTAAAATGCAAAACAGGCAGCGCTGTGTGACACAGTGTGAGATGTATCTCAGAGTCTTAGGGCTGACTAATTGAATTGCCATTGATAAGATGTCACTTAAAGAGACATCTCTGCAGTGAAACATGGCTTTGCTGTAAATGACCTGTCATTAGAGCCATGGGTAATGTCCGTGTCCAGACTGAAAAATATTGTAGCTCCCAGCAATATGCTCAGTAGGAATTAAAACCGCAAGGATGCTAAGAAGTCAGTGTACACGAACCACCAGAGAATTATGCCTCAGGTGCTATGTTAATTTACTTGTTGGCATACATTAATTGAAGCCAATCAATAAGGCTGGTGGGACAAGAGAGGCAATGCAAAAGGAGTAATCGATTGCCACACTTACTCATTTTAAACTTGGAAAACAGGAATAATTTGGTCTTAGATTTTTCATTTCTGTCAATACAGATAATGAGATTACTTATTTATTTTCTATTCTTTCAGCACTAATTATAATAACTATGATGTCTTTCAACAGCCCTCATGCAAACACCAGTATTCTGATTAGCAGCTGTTAACTTGCATATAATAGGGGTGACTTCTTCCAACTGAAAAGTTACAAAATAACATGTTTTGGCTATTACAAATAGTGTTAATCAGCTTGTCACAATGAAAGCCATTGCATATTTTAATAGTTATAAACTTGAATTCAATTTGATTTTTCCATTTATGGCGCAGTAAGTTTTAAAATTTTTCATTCCCAAAGATAAATATATTCAAAGCAATTGCATAAGAAGAACAGAAAGAGCTGTGCTTCTGATTTTTTTTGTTTTCAATTTCCTCTAATATATTCATTCTATATGCCCAGCGTTGACTAATATAACTTATTATTTAATTTTTAAATGTAGATTATTTTAATGTAGGTTGTGGTGTCTTTTCCTATTTTTTTTCTTTTTGCTGTTGTTTTATTTTCTACAATATTTCTGTGAGTTCCAGCAGTCAGTTGTCAAGACCACGCTGCCTAAAAAACAAAATAAATAGAACCATTGCTTCCTGTGTTGCATTTATCATCCTCTTTTCACAAAAACTGCTCATCCTTACTATAATCCATTTCCAGAGACATCAATGGAAATCAGCACACTGTTATTCAAACTGTTTTGCGCAAGGCATGGGAATTTATTTTGTGGTAAATGTGGTGCCAGACACTGTAATTGTCTTAGGTGGCACTGAGCTTTCTCAAAATTTGTCCATAAATGAACTAAACCTAAAAAATTAGCCTCTTCCAAACCTGTAGCAGCATTGTTTTCCTTCTGATCATGCTCAAAGGCATTAACTCCACATAATAGTGCTCAATTCTACCTCCAGACAAAGAATGGATCTGCAACTGCTGTCCTTGTGTTCACTGAAGCCATGGATGTGCAGATTTGGATCAGGTTTGATGATGGCAAGCTGATTCCTTAAACATTGTTTGCCATGGTTTTGGAGGGGTGCAGGCAAAACATGAAAGATGCTAAAAAAAATTAATAAAAAAAAGACAATCCATGCTGATTGGTGGGCAGGATGCTTATTAAGGGGTTGCCCATTGCTGGCAGACTTTTCCCACACTGACATGTTTACCTTGTAGTGAACTGACCCATCCAGCTGCAAGTTCCACATGTATGAATTTTTCCTCCAAACTCTTGCTTAATTTGGTTCTAAAACATCAGTTCTACAGGATTATTTTCTAGTGTAGTCTAATTACTCCTTATTTTTGGAAGAAAAAACCAAAACAAAACAACAAAACAAAATAATAGGAAAAAAACACTCACAACTTCTACCTTTTTGTTAGACTGAAGATACCATAACCCTGCAGATGTTACTTTTATCAGAGACTGGGAATATTGGTGAGTATTAGAAGGGTAGACAGCAAGGGTGGTGTTCCTGCTAGACAAGCCTGAAAGCAAAATAGTAATTAACATCCAACTGGAAAAACAATTTTCTGTGAACTCAGCTAAGTTTACTGCAGGCCTTTAAAATTACCTCTGGACTACTGATGTGGCAGAGATTTGTGAAACACTGAGAACCAGCATCAAACTCAGGCCCTTTTCCACCACAGTGCTGTACAACAGTGTGGAGCTATGGATTATACATTTTTCAACAGTTCTCCAGCCAAAGGTTAATTCAATTCCCCGAAAGGAGAAAGTCCTGTCTGCCAATTAGTGTGCAATGTGTGAGACTGAAACCAAGTACTGAATTCCAGGTTGCTGCTCCAGGAATTCAAAGTTAGGCTGAAGCTCATTTTCCCTCTCACATTCTCTAAATCTTATTCACAATTAACAATATAGTTTGAAGCAGCTTTTCATTTTGAAGCTTGAAAGCAAGAATACTGAAATCTCCTGTCATAAGAAGTTAGAATTGTAATATACAGACTATAATTATAGAAGTGGAAGTTCTCAAACTTTAAATAGGATAAATACTTTAAAAAGATAAAGTTCATCTCAAACTTTATCAATTTTTTTAACCACTGGTAACAGAAAAATGTTTAATAGCAGGAAAAGAAATAAAGTATTAGTCTACTTGAAGTTTTTGTTGTTTACTTGCTGCCAGAGTGTAGGACTCAGCGACAGCTATTAAATAGGTCTATTGAAATTAAAAAAATCTCCTTTATGTAATTGACACTACTCATTTAAGATGCTAACAATGCATGATAAAAGCTAAAGACATACTAATTCTCCTTTCTTGCTGTAGTAAAGGCTAAATGCTTTGCATTTTATACAGTCCCATATAGCTGGTCAAATCCAGACCTAAAATTATGTCATATAATTTCTCCTATTTGAATGGAGAGATTTAATAACTGCAATTTCTCCTATTTGAATGGAGAGATTTAATAACTGCTGTTGTGAGGGACAACAGCCAACGTATGGATTTGTTTCCTGTCAGCAGGAATCTAGGGGAAGTTCTCACATTTTCAGGAACTACTACTGATGGCAACTACAACCTATTTTCTCTCTGGTTTTCACCTTCCTTCCTTCTTTGCAAGCTGTGTCATTAAGATTGTGAGAAAATGCCATAGGTTGTGTCCCTGCAGATGCCTGCAATGAGCAGCCTGTGCTGTGAAGGGTCCCTTCCTAAAAGTTCAGGTCCTCAATCCCTTCTCCACCTCTATTACAGCACTGCTGGTTACAATTCATCCACCTTCCTTCCAGCCACAGTGGAAAATCATACACATGAGCAGGTCAGCTCCACATTCCCATACTTCCCACCAGCACATGCCTAAGTCATGAGGAGGGACAAAACAGGAAAAGATCTGGGACTGGTCTGGAGCAGCTTGCCTCTTACCCAGCCAAGAAGTTCGCGCTGCTCCGTCACCCAGTGGGACTCACAGAACAGATAAATACTGAGGTCATGTGCACCTTAATTTGGGTCTCTTCTCCTCTGCTGCTGCTTGTAGGAACTTAGATATCTTTGAAACCTCAGCCTCTGAAGCAAGTTGAACGGCAGAGTCAGACAGCAGATTCCAAGATAAGCTCTGAACACAGAGTGGCACACAGTGTCATTGTTGTTGCTCATGTTTTGTCTTGTTCGAAGCATGTGGGAAGAGGACAATGTAAAATCATCCCAATTTCAGGTATTAGATCCCAACTATGTTGGCCAACACCACTGGGAAACCCAGCCTGACAACCAGTGTGAGTGAGTCCCCTCCTTTCAGACAAGTTTTGTCTTAAAGTCTATCACCTTATCAAACATGTTCAATAGAATAACTTTGCAAAGAAGCAAGAAGGATGTATTGTACACTGAGCTGTTAAGTGTCCTAAGATAAACAGCAATGAAAGAACAGATTTCTTATCAAAAGGAGGCAAAACTGATAAACAAGGGACAAAGGGGTAGCAATAATAATAATAATGATAATAATAATTATGATAATAATGATGATGATAATAACGATGATGGTGATAATAATAATAACAATATTGATAATAATTTTTTAAAAGGCTTACTGCAGCACTTGTTCAAGTTAGGCTTGTTAAAAAATCCCAGCAAAAAAATGCTAAAAATACAGCAAACCACAAGCAGTTTGTAAAGAGGTGACAAAGGCCAGAATTAATCCAGAGTGCTTCAGCTGTACTATTTTCTTTGTCTTTTAGCATACAATAATTCAC
Source organism: Melospiza melodia melodia (assembly GCF_035770615.1). Lineage (NCBI taxonomy): Eukaryota > Metazoa > Chordata > Aves > Passeriformes > Passerellidae > Melospiza > Melospiza melodia. The sequence goes on from NC_086195.1 coordinate 135,740,581, forward strand.
TGAAGCTTATAGGAAAAGTATCCTATAAGCAGGTACAGTACACTGTAAGGACATATAATGCTTGATTATCTTCAACCCAGTGTCTCAAATTTATGTTCAAAGATCCACTTTTAAAGCATTGTATAAATGGCTTCTCAATTTAATTAAAGGCTTATAAGCTTTATTGAATGAACTCTTCAGCATGCTCTGCTCACCAGCTTATGACTACAGAGACATTATTTAGGGAACATTAACCTCAATCTTTCATTTGAATCAAAACTTATAATTTTAAACTTTTAAAGGCAACTTATCTTGCACATAAAATTACAAACAAAAAGCGGATTTCAAACATGATGTAAAATAACTGCCTATCAATCTTCCCTACCAGACCTTCCAGGCTCATACTACCTTAGCCTGCAGATCCAATTATCCTCCAACATTTGCTGCTCAACCATGCTGAGATTATTCACCAGCCCTCCAGTTGGACTGTAATAAGAGGTCTGTGGGTGCATTTACACTCAGAGGAAAAAGGTATAAGTGCTGGAATTGCCATCACATCTTTTTGAGTTACATGCACAGCCATAAACTGTACAGTAATGAATCAGACTATTTCCAGCTGCTCTATCCATTCAGTTGCATGAGATTTGGACTTGCTGATTCAAAAAAAAAAAAAAAAAAAAAAAAAGGAAAGAAAAGAAAAAATCTAAAAAATCTAGGTGCAGCATGCCTTTAAGATGATGCATCTCTTGACCTAAAGGCCTTACAAACAAAGTGCTAATATCCCATGGAAGATATTTCCTCCTGTGCCCAGACAGCCAAAGCTCCAACATGGATATGTGATTACCCTCTGTAAAGGCAATCTCAGCCCCTTAGTATTTTTATTATTTTTTTAAGCTTTACATCTTAAGAAAGTAATCATTCACACTGAAACTACATTGACCTCAAAGATTGTGTTCTGCACAAAATTTGGCAGACTTTCTGCTGCTCAGCAAAAAAATATAACAGCAGATTAATGATAAAGTGGTTTCTGATGCTCCAGTCTTCATGGTGTTTCCTCACTGCAGTAGTTGTACATCATGGCAAAACAAAAGCCCTCTGCCACAGGACATCAGTGTGCATTGCCAAAAATGTCAGAAGCACAGTTTTCATCCCAAAGCTGCAGCTCCTTGAGCTGCAGGAGTCATCTCATTAGCTGACAGCTGCAATAAGCTGTTCTTTCTCTGTGTGGAGAAGCCACTGGTGGGAGGTGCAATTCACACAGGCAGCCTCCATAAATCATACACCACTTCAAGAAAAATATACCTAAGGAAACATTCCCAATGCAATGTGCAGTACCTTTCCTATTTATTGTCCTTATGTTCTCAGTGTATTCATTTCTTAACATTCTGTATTTCATAAGCTCTCAACAGACTATTAAGTCATGGACAAAGTTCAGGAAAATTCAAACATTTTGCTCCCATTTGTACAATATTTGATGATCTAGGGAATCTAGAGCCTTGGTGTTTCTTTATGACCTATTTAAAGTCAGTGTGCTCCTACTGACTCAGGGAAAACAGAATTATTTTTTTTAGTAACAGGTTGAAACGCTGGTGCTGTTGTTTATTTATTGTGTTGCTAAAATGTAAGGAAGCAAGAAATTGTAACTTGAAAAGTAATCAGCTGAAAAAACTGGAAATGTAGTCAGCTGAAAAAACCACTTCAAAACCATAAGGTATTAATTAAACACAGCATATCATTGAATAATTAACATACATAAACATTTTCAAGTCTTTAATGCTGTGATAACCTTTAGTCTCCTAAATGTCTAAGGAAAGTTATAGATGGATATGAGTCATGAAGAGGGTAAAAAGAGGGTTTGGTGTCACAAAGGAATATTTGCCAGCCACTGCTGAGCCAGGCAAGTAATAGGTCCTCACATCTTCCTCTTCAAATGGTTTCTCTGTTATTCAAACAATTTTCATGAAAACCATTGAAAATTGCTGGCAGGTAATACTGCAGCTGAACACCCAGCTTTGTTTTGTTTCTTTAAATCCATGTTACATTCCCTATGTGAACCCAAATCAAGTGTGTAATCTCCATTCTCACAGCAAATCCCCTCTATTCTTCAGCAGTAGCTTATTGTTAAAGAAACAGAAATGCTACATTTGAACAAAAATTACATTAATAGAAAGGTGGGTTGTGCAATACTTAATATTGCATTTACTGACCCTTTTTTTTTTTTTTGATCACATAACATTATGCAAGCAATTACACAGCTTGTAGTTCTGTTTTGGGATTTTGTTTGTTTTTCTTTTGTTAGTTTCAATTTTTGTTTGTTTTTCTTTTGTTTGTTTCCATTCTGTAGTTTGTTTTTCTTTTGTTTGTTTTAAATTTTTGTTAGTTTTTCTTTTGTTTGTTTCAATTTTGATTGCTTTCCTTTTGCTTGTTTCATTGTTTTTGTTTGGTTTTCTTTCGTTTGGTTGGTTGGTTGATTTTGAGTTTTTTTTAATTTGGAAGCACACTGAAAAGGATTGATACGAACATTTTTTAATCATTCCACTTTAAATTATTAGTACCAAGCAATTAAAAAAACCACTGCAGTTGAAGCAGATTCTTGGAGAGGGGTGTCACATCCCTGTGACAGACACATAATTACCTGTCACATCCCCTGGTGCTCCCAAGCACCAAGGAAAATGAACAAAGCAGGGCACAACAGGCGCCTTCCTCCTGCACTCCAGCGTGGCTCTAACCAGCAGGGGCTCCAGGTGAGGCAGCATTTCAGTTCTCTCGGCTGCCTATGGAAGCACTTCCAAGCACTTCTTATCCCTTCAGTTTTCTGAGCCAGTTTAAGAAGTCATAAAGAAGAAAAATGCACTGTCAAGGTTATGTATTTCCATTCTTTTTTACCAGGATTGCTGATGAGAAGAGTATCTGTTCCACTAGAGGGAGGAGCAGGCTCAGGAACTGAATTTCCAACTAATACTCCAGTGCCACCTACAATAACAGATTTACTCCCATGTGAAGGATGGTCTGTGGTCAGAAAATGTTGAAAGGGCACAATTGGAATAGCAAGTTTTGTAACAAGAAAAATAAAATAAAAAAGAAAGAAGAAGAATCTCGCTTGAGGTACACTTGGATTTCTTGTTTTATCCCTGTTTATCTTGAGAAGGGAATGTGGTTTTAGTCATAAATAATTTCTTTCATAATATATATAAGTTTCTAGAACGTGCTTTTCTTTGACATGGAGATAAAGCTACCTGAAGCAGAGAAGCAATTTATAATTTCTCTCCTTTCCTATAAAGGGCTTCATGTAGATGTTTATTTTCATGTATTCTGTTGTATTGCCTCTTGTTGCTAAGATGTGGTAGCAAGGTATTATCTTAATCTGAAAACTGGTATATTTAAGAACTTATAGATTACTCATACCTCTCAAGTATGAAGATATTAATATCTGTAATTCTGGTGCTTTTTCCCCTGAAATATATTTGAGATAGAACAGCCCTAGACATTTCAAAAGTTCCATTTTTTCCCCAAAGAAAGCTCGAAAAATGCAAAGCCCCAATGTCAGAGCTTTTATCTGTTCACCTGCATGTAACAACATGGCAAATCACTGTCATGAAAAGATTAAAGTCACTCCCTACAGAAACTATTTTTAGTGACTTTGGCTGGGACAAGTCCCACGACTCTTCAGTGCAGCCCAAGGAGACAAAGGAGCAGCTGTATCTTATGCAGACAAGCAGGGCTACAAGGAGACATGGCTGCAGTCCAACATATCCATCCTACCTGACAGAAAATAGCTGTGCCAGGACAGGGGGACACTCATGGAAGAGCTGGAACCTGCCACACATTCCTCTCCTGTTCCTCCTCCCACTATGAAACAGGGCTCAGAGTGATGCACAGGTTCTCCTTTAGGGCACTTTGTGATGCCATCCATGCAGAATGCATAATACTAAGCAGGTTTCTGTCTTCTTAGTGGAAGTGGTTAGTGGTTTCTGTCTTCTTCTGGGTGGGTTTGACCAGCAGCTATCATGTTTGACTCTCTCACTGATGACTGAGAGACAGATTTAAACAAACAACCAACCAAACCCTCTCTGTGTTGTGCAATCAATCTAGACATGACTCCAGCCTAGAGGAGTGCTCTATCCAGAGAGGATAACGAGAACTTAAGAACTTAAATGAGTTCTTAAGTCCCCAGTGAACAGGTTTCACAGTGCTTTAGCACACACTCCTGGAAGATCTTGTGTCTTGCAGAGGTTTCACTGCATTTTGCATTCCATCAGGACAGAAAGAGGCATTATCTACAGAGCTTGAAAAATTCTGTTTATCCTGAACCAAAAACATTAAAATCCCTGGATATTAAGACAGAAGCCTTGAACTTGATGGGTTGCAAAGAGTAGGGTCAACATGCTTCTGGCAGCCCCAGCAGGAAATGTGCTGCATGATTTTATATTGCCTAGTGTTTTCTAAATATTTAGTCTCTCATGCTTCTCATTACTGTACCTCAGCCAAGAATCAAGGAAATCTGAGTAACTGAGGTCAGCTGAAATTTTCCTGCCTTCCCAGAGATGTGTGAGGGTTTGAGCCATTCTCCCAAGCAGCATGTTGTATTATAGTCAGAATAAAACCAGAAAGAGCTTTAGAATCACCCATGATCATCTCAGCAGAAAAGGGCAGAACTGTCTTGTACTAAACTGCAAGAAATACCTGGTGGTTGTCTTATTATAGGTTACTCCTGACAAGAGGATAAGAAGATGTGTGCAGTCTGAGATTGGAAATGCATTGCAGAGTCATACAGAGGTCAGTGAGGAGAAATTTGCAATATTTTTCTCTTCCCAAAGTATATAGATTTCCCTTCTGACTGTCTCGATCTGTGATGATAAGCAGATGAGCAGAAAAGCTGTAGGATTCACACTTGGTTCCTGCTGTCAGACAGAAACATTCTGAATGACACCTTCCTCCTATGTCTGGGCTCTCTCTGGATCAATGCAAGTTTATGGCCACTGCCTCCTTTGATCTCTGCTGATTAGAACAGAACTTGTGTCTCATTAGTCAGACTTGGGTGATGCTGGGCACCGAGGGCACTTTAGCAACAGCAGATTATGAACTTTGCAGCCCTGCAAAAAGTATCACAATAAAATCGATGTATTTTGCTTTGAGTATTCCGCATGCCTTGGCATAAATCAAGATCAGTTTCACCTAATTTCATCTTTTTAAGTGCTGCCTATTGCTGGGGGTTGCATAAAGTGGAATTGTTCCATTGGCACCAATCAATGGGAAAAGGTACAAAAGAATTATTGCACTTGCACTTAAAGCTATTTATCAAGTAAAGCAAACTCATATCTATTAAGAAATGTCCTAAAATAAGCAAAGAGAGTGACCATCAGCAAAAGAAACAGGGAGCCACTTTGAGCCCATAGGCATTTTTTTTCCTTACATACAAATAAATACCTGTGACCTCAGATAAGCTCTATCATACATGACATTAAAGGAATGAGATTGAGAGAGGATAATGAAATCATTCAGATCACCTGCTTCAAATTCCTCCTAGCAGAGATTTTGAGAGACTTATTTCTTATTTAAAGAAAAAAAGGTCACAGTGAAGAGGGTCGCTCATATTATGTCCACAGTGTGAGAAACATAAAAAAAAAAGAAGAAAAATAAATTTGCAATTGCAATTTACATGCCAATAAAAAAAAAAATTAAATTACACAAGCTAGTGATAGAAACATAACACCCTTCTGCAACTGAGTTTGAGTATGGCAAGACATGAAAATGCCCATCCTTCTCTCAGCCATTTATGCTGACTACATTTTAATGTTTGTTATCATAACTTCTAAGATGAAAAAACCTCACTATCTCAAAACATGTCCAAGAGCTAACTTTGTATTTCATACATTACATGTACATTTCAAGAATGAAAGCTTTGTACTTCTCAAGTTGAACTGTTATGAACAGAACTCTGTGCATTTGATTAAAGTATGGTTTTGATCTTTTGCAACTGTGATAATGCTTCAAGATAGAGAGATACCTCTTATGCTGCACATTGCTGAGCAACTAGAACATTAAAATTATTGTTTGGATAATGTATTGAACACAAATGATGTAATAATCTTCATTTCACCCTGGCTGTAAAATTACAGAAAAAGTACACTTTTCCCATTAGAGGAGAAGTGCTTCCTGGTTTTGTTTGCCATCTAGTAATTTTCATTATTTATTTGGTGGTACTCTCCTTACTGTGGCAGTTTCCTGATATGAGTTTCACTATGACACACAGGCTCTGGGTTACTCCAGAATACACTTCAGCAAACAGAGATAAATTTAACTCACAGTGTCAAACCTCCATGCAAGATGAAGAATATTTGGACCTCATGATTCCTCCTGCCATACTTTCCATTCTCTCATTCCTCTCGTATTGCACCCAGAGGAAGTGTTCCTATCTTGGCATAACAGAATGGAGATAGTTCAAAAGAGTGCCTTGCTTTCATCCATGGACAGCACACCCAATCTGAAAGTCATTTGAAACAGTTTCTTCAGCGCTTCATTTTTAAGCCATAGGCAGTTAAACTTGATAAGCATACCCTGATATAGGAAACAGTGACACTTTTTGAATTTCTTTAGACCTTATGGGTGCAATGTTCTCAAGAACAGCTTTTTTCTTCTTTTGAAAAACATTCAGAAGGGTTATTAGCCAAAAATACTTAGCTGCATCAGGGGCTTATCTGGGGACTGAAGCTGGCTTTATTACATTCAAATATTTCAGTTAGAATTGTCTGCAGTCCTGTCTGCCTGCAGACAATTTGTTTAATTTTCCTGTTTGATTTTTTAACACAGAAAAGATTTTTTGTTTCAGTTGTCAGCTATAAAAACTCAAGCGTGGGTTCAAAGAGTCAAGATATATCCTTAAATTCATTTATCACTAATAAAATTCTTTACACAGCTAGGGTGGATTTGAGACATAAACTTGCAGAGTAATTTTTCTGAGTCACAACTACCACTGGTGATAAAAGAGAGTGAAAGAAAAGCATTTGACTTTCACATCTTATGTTGGGTGTGGTAGGAATTGCAGTTAGAAGTTTAGTAAATTGGAGAGTTCTATAAGGAACGAAAATGATGTTACAACTCCTTTGTCCAGCTGTTCTTAGTAAAATCCTAAAGTATTTGCATTCTTGGAACAAAAGCAAGTTACAAACAGTGTTGCAATTTGTTTAGATTTCCACATTTGCCCCAGGCAGCACCATATGCAGTGAATCTCCTCCATAGTTAGGTCAGTTGTTCTTACACCTATGTTAGTTTGGAGGATGACTTTACCTTTCATCTTTAGGGGTGTTTTTGGTGCTTTCTATCACTAATTCATTTTGAGTGTTGAAGTGGCAATGAAGACTTTAAAAAGTTCCTTGAGCCTTGGGGTTTTTTTAGAATGTACTGCAGGACAATAAAAAATGTGATTTAGCAACAACACATTTGCTCACAGGGTCTTACAATGACAAAACTTTTCCCCTTACCTTTCTACAGTTAGTTTTAGAAAGAAAAGAGCTGGAAGCACAACAAAAAATTAACTAAAACAAACCAAGTGTTTAATTGACACTTGTGTCTGAGGTCCAATGGGCACATAAACAGTAGAAGCATCAAGGAGTGATATAGTAGGTGACATAGTCAGATATGGTTCCTTTTTTTAATATGGAATCACCATTATAACAAACTTAGTGTGAAAAGTCACCATTGTTGGCAAATGTATCCTATTTTAACAGATGAGCCAAATTCTTTCTTATGCTGTTTTTAGGAGCAGATTTAATTGTTATGGGGAATAACAAAGACGCACACTTAAGTTTATTTTTTATGCCTCCTCGTTTCTTCTGTAACACAGAGGCTCTGAGAGGGAAATCCAGAGTTTATGCAGAATGATTTCCCTTAAACTGAAGAAAGTGATCTAGAAGAAGCCACATCTAATTGCTACTTAAGGTGTTTCTTTCCTCAGTCTGAAAGTTTCTCCAGAGGGATGGGAATGATGCAGAACTTTCTCAGGTAGGACCTTGAATCAACCTCACAGAGGTACAGAATCATGATGAAAGGACCTTTGAGCTCAATGCCATGCCTTGGCTGAAGGAAGCCCTGTGCTCTTAGCCAGGTGAAGATCCAGGCAGAGTGAATAGCAATCCAAACCATGGCAGCTACTTAAAAGACTGAGGAGAAGGAAAAGGAATGATATATTGGGAAGGAATTCCTTCATGTGGAACTAAGGGACCTCAGCTCCTGGTCTTGCCAGGTCTCGGAACTCTGTTTTAGGTCTCTGACGCCTTCTTGTCCCTAACAAACTATTCAGGGTTATGGTTCAGGGAAGATTATAGAAGATGAACAAGGAACATCTCCCATCTCTATTGACCCAGGCTGCAAGGAGGAAAAGGCCCAAACAGCACATGAGAAAAGTCTGTGGCTCAGAAACTCAAACACTTGTCTGAAGACAAGACTTTCTGGACTCTGGCTTCTACTCTGCTTAGATTAATTCAAACATTATAACCACAGAGTATTTGTCTGAAACCAGGTGTATTACAAAGTCAGACCAAAGCTAGCAGTATTTCCCCTCACCTGGGGACAACCAGTAGGTCACAAATTCACACTGCTGTTGCCTGCCAACTCATTTTCTCCTGCCACATACATATTGTTGGTAAAAGGATCAAACCAACTTGCTCCTCTTACTGAGGAGCAAGAGATGAGCTGGGTATGGAAAGAGGACAAATAAAGTCAATGTGTCCACAACTGACCAAGTAAAAAGAAAAGCCAGAGGAAACCTAGGGAAAAAAATTTATGCGAACATGACTTGGCAGACCTGGAGAGCAGATCTGAAAATGGCTAAGAAAGGATGGATGATACAGGATTGGAAGGAAACAAAAATGCCCTTATGGAATTGACACAGAGATGGCCAGGGGAGGAAGGAGCAATGTCCACACTTGGATCTCACTGTGGGCAAGGACAGATTAATGAATGGAGAAGTTTGTAGGACAGAGTTAATTGAAGCAAAGGATTGATGTGTTTGAACACACTATAAACTGTCAATGGTGAGAGGGAACTGATGGGGCTGATGATTAGAAGAAGGATAGGGAATGAAAGATTTATGGACTGAGCAGTTTAGACAGATAGAGTATTGCAGGTGAAACATAGAGTATCTATTAATCTCTTGGATTGGAAGAAACATTTCATTGTATCTCCCTGCACGGTGAGGATTACTTGAGTCCTGTGAAATCTAATGTGCTGTTTAACCTACAGGCTCAAGTATAGATCCTTGTTTTACAGTTCTTTCAAGGGCTTTGTGGTTATTTATTTTCCTTGTCCTTTCTACAGCTTTTTTTTAAGTCTATAATGTAAGTGCTGGGGAGGACATAGAATAATTCTCTTTGCATTTCTGTTATGTGATGGATCATTTTGGTGAATGTAGAATTTTGAAATTGTCTAAACTTTACTTGAAGAGACTCTTTTCCCTATAACACAGGCAAATATGTGTGCAAATCCACTCAAATTGCTTTAGTTATCATATTATGAATCATGGAAAGAGGTTTAAGAAACATTAGGCCATATGTTCCTCCTGAACCTGGAACCAAAGCCTGAACTATTTTCACAGAGCTTGACTAATACAACTTAAAATAAATTGCTGACAAAAAGTGTTACCCAGAAACTTTACTAGTGATATGCAATTATTCCATTATTTTCCTCTACAGAAGAAACGAAAACATGCAAAGTTCCTGATCTTGTATGTTAACAAAAACAAAGTTAAGGAAGTAACAAGGCTGTACAGAAATACATTAGTACAAGGGCATGCACTATATATGTTAAAAAAAACATAATTTGCATTTTAAGATACAGAAAAGGGCATCTGGAAAAGACACACAGATTGAAAAAGTAAAGTTTAAGCCCACTACCTAAATCTCCATCTCTTTCTTCTGCAAGCACAGGTTTGTAGCCTCAGATGGATTCACACATTACACACAAAACTTGTGTCACCTGCTACCTGACAGTTCATGTCTGGCTCTAAAGCAAAGCAACATGAGATTGATACATATTTCTGAGGACACAGAACACATTTAAAAGGGCAGGTGCAAAATTTGGGCAAATAAAAATCACAATAATAGTCTTTTAAAGACTCATTTGCTTGACGGCTTATTCCACCACAGAAGCATCATAGGTCATGGAATTGCTCTCAAATAAAAGATCTAGAAAATATAAATCTCTTCCTTTCTCACATCATTCTTTTTTATTTCTTTCTCCTTTGTTTACACACTTACGTGTTGACTCATACAAGTTTGCTAAATCATGCCACAGCAAACATGGCAGGGAATCCCAGAGAGAAGACAGACTCGTCAAGTCTCAGTTCTGCTTAATATTTTACACATGGGTAAAGCATATTGCATCTGCTTATCTGTATACATTGAAATTGCCTTTGATTTCCTGGAAAAAACAATAAAAATCTGAGCCTCCTATGAATAACATATTTGCCTCTATTGCTTAGACTGAAGTTCAGTTGTGCATATGTGCCTTGAAAAGTTACTTGAAGGAAATACTTTTTATGTATAAAGTCCATGTGGATTATTTTGCCTATTGTGGTCCAAACTCAATTGTATCAGAGACAATACAAAAAGTTCACAAAGTGGAGGAAAAGAAAAAAAGCCCCAAACAAAAGAAATAAAAACAACAGGACTCAAATAACCTTCCCTGTTTTTAAAAGCCTGTTGGGATGTCTTTGTCATCTTGCAGGTGCCTCATTGTCAAACTGGTTGAGTCCTCCTCATTTCCCCAATATTCAACTAGTCAATACTCAATACAGAGGATTCAATATTACCAAGGAAAGCAAGAGGAAAAGGTTGAAATTTCGTTTCAGTGATTAAAAAGTCAATCAACAATCACCAAGCTAAGCTGTTTCAAGTTTCCACAATGGCATCCTTTGTTTTTATGAGGATTCTTATGGAAATCAATGCAGCTTCTAGGCAAGCATCAGCCATGGCACCAAAGATGCTTGCAGAAACCTGGGACAAAATTTCTATACAGTTTGCAGAAGTTTGTCTGGCTTTGCTGTAAGACTGAAAAGCAATAAATTACTCTGAGAAGAATTAGAATAATTTTACTAGTTTTCTGCCTCCTTTCCTTGCCCCCAACCACCAAAAACTGTCTCTTTTTCCACGCTCCTATAGCCTCTTCATGGCAGTGCTCCTGGAATGAACAGCAGTGCAAGATGTAAGTAGAGGACACAGATGCAGACAAATATAAAATGAATTAAGAAAAGCAGCACATAGTGAAAGTCAGATGTGATGTTTGGAGATTAGCCTTACTACTCCATAATACAACAGGAAATTCTTTACCTGTTTTGTCTACAAACTCCATTCAACAAAGGCTGCTTTTTCCTTAAGTGAAGAGGATGAACTTCAGCTTAATAAGAAACCTTACCAAATGCCACTTCTTGCCTATCAGTTGAACCTTAACATGTATTTACACACAATGCTCTAGTATTAGAGAATTATCTCTTCTACTCACTTATCTGTGAAACATGGGCATGACATGAAACGTTTTTTCCTCAAAAGAAAAAAAAAGCCTCTAAAGATCTTCAATGTACTCAGCACAACCAGCAACTTAAAAATAACTATTTTTTATAACTAAAATGTGAAATTGGAATGAAAAACATCTTAACTCCCTTTAAATCCATTTTTGAGTCATCAATCATTAATTAGCATACATCCCAATGAACATGAAGGAAACAAACAACAACCAAAAAGAAATTGGATTCTCATCTTGTTATAGGTAAAGTTAATTGCATCCTGAATTTCGCGTGTGTGTTTTGCACTTCTCTCTCCTTATGTCTTTTTTTTTTTTCCTTAATACTTTCACACTCAGGTGCGGCACCACTCCGGCTGCCAACCCTGCACGGAAGCCGCGGCTCTTGCTCCATCCCCGCCGTGGCAGAACCGGGCAGGGACCGAGAGGAGCCGGCCCAGAGCCTCCCCTGTGTACGGGGCCGGGGCTCGGTTCCCTGCGGGGAGGGCGCGGTACCCAGCGCTGGCCGGGCGGGCACCGCGCCGAGCATCCTCCGCCAGGGCGGGGGCGCCGCGGGGCTGCGGCACTGCAGCAGCGGGAGCAGCTGCTGCGGCGGAGCCGGAGACGACCTCCCTCCTCCTCCTCCTCCTCCTCCTCCTCCTCCTCCTCCTCCTTGTCCTTCTCCGTCTGCCCCCGCCCCGCCGCGCCGCTCCATTGTGCGGGGAGGCGGCCGCACCGCCGCGGGATGCGCATCCCCTCCGCCCCTGCGCAGGGAGACAGGCGCTCCCCCGCCCGCGGCTGGCGGGCACGCTGTCACATCCCCCTCCGGGGCTGCGCTTCCCATGCCTAAAAACGCTTATGCGCCTACATACGTGTATATACACACGGACAAATATACGTGAACATTTCCCGCCCTCCCGCGCAATTTCGCCCCCCGTAGCGGGGAGAGGAGAGCGCTTTCCCCGCAGCGCTGCTGCTCCTCGGCGGCGGCATCCCCACCAGAAGGGAAAGGTTACCGCAAGCGCGGCGAAAACAAAGCGGAGCGCGCCGGCAGAAGTTGCGGTGCGGATCCGCCGCTCTGCTCTGCCCCGCTCCGCGACCCCCGGGATGCCGGCTGCGCAGCGGCCAAACTTGTTTGTTAATCGCACCCGAGCCCGCGGGCGGCCAGAGGAGCGGGGGATGCGATCCGCAGAGCCCCCGGTAACTTTTCCCGACCGGCGGTGCCCGCACAGAAACTTGTTGGACCGCCCGCCCTGCGCAACTCTCCGCCTCTCGCATCCCCGCTGCCGCGGGGACCTCTCCCGGCGCCTCCGGGAAAGTGTCGCCTCCCTCGCTCGGTGCCCGGCAGCGCGGAGAGGCCGTCCCGTCCCTGCGGATGCCGCCCGGCGCTCCGGGAGTTGTGGCACTCACCGTGCGCGATCAGGAGGCTCTCAGAAAACTAGCGGCTCCATCATCCAGGCAGTCCTTGCCAACTTTCCTTGCACAGGGCGAGGACAGAGCTCCGTGTATTTATATGGAGAGGGAGAGCGACGGTGAGAGAGAGAGAGAGAGAGAGAGAGAGGAAGCGCGCTGAAGTCGACAAGCTGTTCAGCAGACTTTTGAATAAAAGAGGGGATGAAACCGGATTCTTCCCAGTATCAGGACCCGGGTAAAAAAAATAAAAAAAAAAAAAAATAAAAAAAAAAAAATCAGATCCTTCTCCGGAAAGGGATTCTGTCGGCCCCGCTGCCCGCGTTACTCTCAGGGCTGGGAGCGGGAGGCATCGCACACAAATAGAGCCCGGCAGCGGCGGCGGCGATTGGCGGCGCCCCCCGGGTCCTGCAGCCACAAAGCCGAGCAGGAGCGGCTCCGGGGCGGGCTCGGGCTGGGGGACGGCGGCGGGGGCGAGTCCCGCTCCGTTGATTCGCTACCGCGCCCATTGTGATGCGTGCCGCAATGTTCGAGCGGGAGAAAGGCACGCTCCGAAAGGATGCCCTGCCATCTCGCCTTGCCCGGCTGCTCTCGCAGTTGGGTTATTGTGCGGTGTGGTGCGGGAAATGTGTCTTTAAAAAAAAAAAACAGGAGTTTATTTGTCTAATTTATCTACACCTTTTTTTTTTTTTTTTTTTTTTTCCCCTTCTGCTGCGCTGTCACCATTCTCTGTCACCTTCCCTAATAATTATGTAGTTACTTCAGCAATCAATTGTTCATTGAATTCCACTTACCTCTGCTTTTTCTGTCCCAAGTTATGGCTTTTCAAGGGCACATCCGCCCCTCAGTGAAAAAAAAAAAGTAAACAAACATTCCTGAAATTTCAGCAACTTATTCCCAATTAAAATAGAATCAAATTAAAAAACAGTCATCAGCATAAGTTTTCTCCATGATGGAATACAAAGACAGACAATTAATGATATTTAAATTGTGGTCCATTTTGGATGCAAGGAATCACTGGACTAAGGGACATACCCCATTTGAAAATTCAGGCAGTGAAAAGGCCAAAAAAACAGATGCAGCATTTATGTATCAACTGCTACATGGAGGGCAAATGTGAGATAATGACAACATAGGTCAACATAATGAGAAATGAGAAATGAAAGCAACGCAAGCACTTTTATATAGGAAAGAGTATACAAACTTCTGTTGCTACCTGTAGATAATATACTTTATATAATAAACATGCATTTGGATAATAACCATTAATAGGCTCAAAACTATGTATGCAATGAAGTCTTTTAAATAGTGTATGAAGATTATCTGGGAACAAAGCCTGCAATATATTGCAAAGCATGATGCTGTTGAAAGCCTAAACATGCCACTTGTCCTACACAGAATGAATGGAAATCAGAGACAAGGGGACAAAAGTCCAATGTGTAAGGTGTTGTTTATATGGCAAGGTCCTTACAGTCTAGTTAATACAGATATCACAAATATTATTGACAAGTCATACATAGAGCAAAAGGTTATTTGCCACTATCCCATTGTTTGACCAGGTATACATAGAAAGAAACAAGATAAAACACGGGGGAAAATCAAGTGTTTAAACTACTGGTGGACCCTCAGGATCACTCTTTGAAAGAAGTAACACTGTACACCTTGGAGAGGAACAAAAGAGAGGGCAGGAGGAAATCAGCCTTTTGTGCATCAGTAGGCTCTGATGAGAGAAATGCTGACGAGTATGGGATCTAAATCAGCTCTTCAGTTCAGATCTACCTCACACCTTGCATCTTCAAGTATGTGCTTCTTGTTGCAAAGAGCCTCTAACTCTCTGTTCTTTGAATTCTGTTGCTGCTTTGTTTTGGATGCTTCATCTTTTAGATAAATGCTACAAACAAGTAGCATTTCTGTTGTCAGAGGAGGTATACTAGAACAATTAATAGTCTATCTATGAATATCTAAACAATCTTCTCTGAATACACATCTTCAGTTATCACTGTTGGTACACATATATATTTTTTTCTTGTTAAATAGAAGAAATTTAAGCTTCAGTTAAGTAATTTTGACAACAGCTGTCTATTGCACTAGTAAATATGAGTTTTAGAAGAAGATGTTGTAGTAGTTTGCAGTTTTGCCAAATATTGTTTCACTGTTTTGTTTTTGTTTCTCTTTAGCTCTACTTGGAACAAATTGTGTTTACCTGAGAGTTCAGGATATGCCTCTCATAGTTTATTTCTTCTGTTACACTTGCCATCACCTTAAGGAGATTTCTGATTAACATCAGTTTAAAAGATAACAGGCTCTGGGCTATTGTATTTAACAAAGTAATGTGAAATCATTGGCAAATTTGAAAAAAAGGGTGGATTGGTATAAGTGTGGATGAAGGAGGCAATAATCAACAATATCACAATTAAGAAATTGCCCTGTGAAGGAGAGAAATTATTATGGCCATTGTAGAGCCTACAGAGATTAATGGAATATGGCTGTGAAACTGTTTCAATAGATAAATTGGGTGGGTGGTTAAACATCTGAGCAAAGATGATTACTTTGTAGTGAAACAAAACAAAGAGGAATAAATCACAAAGCTGCTCTATTACCACAATTAAAATGCAATTGCTTGATCAATTATCACTCCAGCTAATAGCTTGATGAAAGACAAGCAAATAAATAAAACATTATGCTAACCAAAGATCTTTGAAACATATTAATAATACTTGTGTACTTACATGTTTCCTTGTTTGCATTAATTTATGCCTAATGCGCGTATAGTGCATTACATGACATAAACAAGGCTGTATATAATGTGTTTAGTATTCCTTTGTAGTTTAAGAGTAAACATCAATGATACATAATCATTAAAATGCACACAATGGGTAAAAATCCAACACACATTTAAACAACTGCTACTTTTCAGTATTTCCTAGATCTCTAAGAATCTTCTTGTTTTACATATGTACCAGCCAAAAGTGATTTGGGAGAATTTTGCTCTGGAACAGTTTCCAAGGTCAGCATGTGTGATGACACATGTTGGTGCCCAGCTTGCCCTTGGACAATGACTAGAGTTTATGTGGACATGGGGAGGCAGTAAAGCAAAGGGGGGCTGTCATATATCAGCATTACATTTTTATATCTGGTAATCAGCAAAGCGTGCATCCCTGTACAGGAAGGGAAGTGGTAACACCTATGTTTGTGTGAAATAAAACCCAGGGCATAAAGGTGAATAGCTTGTACAGAATGAGCACGCTGTGATAACCTGGTCCAAAGTCAGTGGCAGTGACCAGATTTGTCCCCTTGACTCAAAGTCCTGTTCAAATATAATACTTGATTTCTCTGTAGAAGCATTCATACAATGTAGGGAGATAGAATATAAGAAAATAGTGTAGAGAGTAATTTTGCCCCTAAGGAGCTGCAGCTGCGCCAATTAGCAAAGATCAGGAACAGGCCTGACTTTAACAGGCCACAGCTGTGAGCAATGAGAGGAAGATGCTATAAAAGAGTGGGGTGGCTGGGTGAGGAGGGCACTAGAGTCTGTGGTTGCTTTGTGGGGAAGATGGAATCAGTCCTCTGAGGAGATGACTGTGAGAAACACTAAGAAGGTATGGGAGTTTTGTGATAGGAGGCAACAGTATAATATAGCTTAAACAACATCTTGTAATGATTGCTTTGATGTGGGGGAAAAAAGAATATGTCTATCTATTGATTGCCAGCAACACAGATTGTGTCAAAAGTTGAGTAATATGGGTGAAGATGTTTTCGGGTGCAAGTTAATGGCAATTAATTCCTAGATTCAGTTGCAGAGAGTCATGTCTGGGTTTTGTTTTTTTTTAACTTTTTAATGCTTTTTCCTATGCGTAAAGCTTACATGTATTTGACAAACTTGTTTTGCCTTTCCAAGGCTAAGAATAATCAGAAAACATCTAAGGCATATGGACGTATTTCAAGTGGGCAGTGTATATGTTGAAAATACATAGGTATTGCTGAAGCGTGCTAATGAAAGATCAGAATTTGTGCTCTCCCTAAAGCTGTGAGACCTCACCAGATTCCCTGTGTCCTGCTTCTGCCCCAAATATGTGTCACCCACATAAAAGCCTTTCACTTCTATTCTTGCAATTAGTTCTTATTCTTAATTATCTGTATTTGGTAGTTTATTTGGAGAAAAGTCTGAGACTTGAGACTCCTGCCATCTCATCACTTCTGGCTAAAGCAGTTTGAGAAATATGGACTCCTTCCTTTAAATTTTGTTATTCCAAAAGGCAAGTGATGCCTCCTGGCTATCAGAAAGATAGGCTGTTGAAGGCAGAAATTCATTACAGAGAAATAAGGAAACCAGTAGAATAGTCTCTGAAGAGCAACAATTTGAGTGGGAAATTTGACTTTGAAGTTCTTCTAGAATAATGGGCTGAAACTTCTTCAAATACCCTGTGTTACCCAATGTCAATTACATCTAGTCATGAAGATGTATGAAGGAAGGAAAAAGAATGCACAAAAGAAAACATAGAGGGACTAAAATGAGATTTCAAAAATAAATTGAATGGCATTAGAGAAACAGAGAACGTTTTGGGTTGGAAGGGGTCATAGAAATAATTTCTTTCCAACTCTCTGCCATGGGCAGGGACACCTTCTACTATCCCGGGTTGCTCAAAGGCCCTGGGATGGCCTTCCAGGGATGGGGCACCCCCAGTTTCTCTGGGTAATGTGGTGCCAGTGCCTCACCACCTTCATAGGGAAGAATTTCTCCCTAATAGCAAATCAAAGCCTACTCCCAGCTTAGAACTATTCTTCCTTGTCATATCACTGCAAGCACAAACCTACATATATACAAAAATTATACTGTGTTGAGCAGAAACATTGGTCCATAGATAAGAGAGGACAAAAAACAAAAAATAATCAACTTTTTTACAATAAGTGTGTAAGAAAGACAGCAGTAGAGCTAAGGACTCATTTAATGAACTCAAGCTGGCATTTTTCTTTGTTGCAATCCATGGAGGATATAATTGAAGAGGGACATTCAGGACCTCATCCTCTTATAGGGTCACATATGTAGCCCTATATACAATCCTTTTATTCCAAAGCCCAAAACACTTTCAGTCTCATTGACATCTGTTATCAGCAGCAAGGAATGGTTACACATTGCAACTCCACTTGCCCCCTATATTTTGGGAGAGTGAGGGCTTTATGTTCCTATTTTTTTTTTTCTTTTTTTCTTAATGTGGGGGAGGAATTAACAGTTGGTATGTTTTCTGCTGTAGTTCTATGTTATCTATTGAGGTGTATTGTGAAATTTGGATACCTGACCACTGGGAGATAATTTTATATGTTACGTATTTACTGTTTTTTCAGAACTTAAAAACAAATAAACATAGGAAAATCCTTTGTTTTTCAAAGCCATGAGCTGTAATGGTGCATAGTCTGAAGGTTAGAATGAGCTTGAAGTAAATGTGAAAAATAGGAAAGCTACCTACGTACATTTAGTGAGGGCTGCAGGGAAAAGATAGTGTCAGGAAAAAAGCTAGATTAGTGAGGGCATTCCAAAAACTGCAGGAGAGGAAAAAAAGACTTCAAAAGTGTTTATCAGAGGAAAGTGTCAGGGAGAAACTCTTGCTATTGCTAAATGAAGAGGAAAGTAAAGACTGAAGAAAATTGATTCAGACACTGTTGTCTTTAACTTTCTATGTTCTTTTTCTTTCTGATCAAGAAATCCAAAGGGTCATTCTCAAAATAGTTTTGATGGAGTTTCTACCAAAAATTTAAAAAGCATGCCTAAAAAAAGATTAGATCTGTGGAAGATATCAGTTCTAGGTGGTATCACATTTGATTTTAAGGGAGCAAACACAGAAAGATGCAACAACTACACTCAGTGATGCAGCTGGCAGTTTGTCTCATTCACATCCATAGACAGCTTCAGCAACATTCACCTTGCATTTTGGTTTGGAACATGAACTTGGAAAAGTTCTTCCTTGATCATCATCTTCCAGCACTGGATGAAATCTTGACATTTTTTCCCTGATTTAAAATATATGAAAAGAAGTTGAAACAGAAAACTCAAACAGTGCAGTTCCTTTCCTTTCTATGCGATGTAGATAATGCTAGAAACAACAGTATAGAAAGCACAAATAATATCCACTGTAATAGCACAAATCTTCAGGTGTACATGAGATTGAGCTATTGTAGGCATCTGAATCTCAAGATTAGTGTTTCCTGAGGCCTGTGTTTAGCTGCAGGACATGGAGCAGTGGATACCTGGATTCTCATCGCTCCATCCTCCACAGAAGTGCACGAATCTCCTGCTGGCACTGCTAACAAACAAATGTGGTTCTTCAACAAAACCTGGGCTCTTGCTGAAGCAGTAAGAGGTGTGAGAAGGGGTGCAGCTCTAGCTATTCTGTTATTTTTACCCTTGCTTTTTGCTGACAGAGGGTAAGCAGGTTGTGCTGTTGGCCCTGTGCACCCTGTGAATCAATGATTTGTAAAGGATGACTCACCCCAGCCACACTTGATCCTATTTGAAAAGCCTCGAAGTGTGTATGGCAGCAGAGAGTTTTGTCAGAGCTCAATACAACGCTTAAAATGTTAGTGAAGTGCTTTGGTTTTTTGGTTTGTGTGTGATGTATCAAGAGGCTGGAATACTGAGTAATTATGTCAGCAAGTTTACTGCTGTGTATAAAATAAAGTCCTATCTTGTTTCAGATCCTTGTTGCTGAGAAGTAAGGAAAGTTTTAATGAACATCTTTCCATTCTATCATAAATTTAGAAGGCAGTTCTTTCAATTCACCAATGTATGTGTTTAACTGTTGGGCAATAATGTTTTGTTAAGGCAATATTTTGGGGAGGGAATAGAGTATTCAACTAACAAAAAGGCAGATATTTTTAGAGAAACACTAATTTCTTATCAAACACAAAAACTCTAGAAAGGCCAATAAAGTTAACTGAATCCTTAAATTCAGAGCTACTTTTGTATCTCCTTAGTATAGTTGTAATGCTTCTGCATCATTTAATTCTTGATTTCTCAGTCATGCTCCATCATAGTTTATACATTCTTTATGAACAGAAAAAATATTTGGAAGAGAAAGTAAATTTTCAAGGTCTGTACACATCAGAAAGAAGTAATATGTTAGTAGTTTGGGCTTGTTTTGTTTTTTGGTTTTTTTTTGGTTTTTTTTTTTTTAATTAGAGCTTTAACATGTAGAAGGAACTTATCCTAGTCAATAGGGAGACAGGGGTGGATGGGAGGTTGTCACAGCTACCTTTAATTGACGCTATCTTTTTTTCAAAACCTGCAATTTATTTTTAGCTGCACCATATGATTTACAGGAAGAATAAATCCAGAGCTAGAATATACTAAAGGGTCTTGCTGTTCCTAACCAACCTCCTGAGGTGATTCAGTGATGGGAAAATGCTGATTAAGTCACTGATGATGTGTGCAGGTGTTTCCTCTTTGTTTGGGAAACCTTAAGAGAGACCCATGGG
This sequence comes from Melospiza melodia melodia, assembly GCF_035770615.1. Classification (NCBI taxonomy): domain Eukaryota; kingdom Metazoa; phylum Chordata; class Aves; order Passeriformes; family Passerellidae; genus Melospiza; species Melospiza melodia. The sequence goes on from NC_086195.1 coordinate 135,760,933, forward strand.
AGGGAAGGGGTAGAGTTGGAGAGTGCTTGTGGAGGGAGTGCTGTGGCTGAGAGCATGTGCAGGCAAGTGTGTGCATGGTATGGGCTTTTTATGAGCCTTTTAAAACTGATGTTATTTTTGTGTATAAGTGTTTGTTGAATCGGTAAGTTTTGTGGAGGGAATAATTTGCTGTTTTGTGCAAGAAGGGTTGTTCTGGTTGAGGTCGCGTTAACTTAGCTGAACTAGTTCAATCTAATTTATGTTAAGAGTTTGAGTAAACTGGCAAATGAATTTAATTTTCTAAGGTGTGAAAATGCTGTGTGAACAGTGGGAGGCGAGGATAAAAACTGGAAACAAAAAGGACAAGGAAAGAAACAAAGATGTTCAGCTGGACTTTGGATACGTTTTAAGGGATGAAAATGAGCAATACCATAACTGGAAGGGTTCCCAGGAACTTGGCTTGTTAGATGGTGAAATAGGAATTAAGAAACTACATAAATACCTGAAAAGGGTTTCTTAATTTGACATGTTTGTGGTTATTCTGCAAAATCATTTAAGCAGTGTTTGATAGGGAGCAATTCTATATTTGTATGGATTTTTGTAAAGCTACTGCTTGAGTGTTATAGCTTATGTGATTCTAATAATTTTTCCTTTTGCTCTTGATATATTTTTTTCTAAAATACTGTCTCTACAGTAGTTTAGGGTTTTAAATTTAATTTTTATGTTTTTATTTCTATTGTAAGTGATAGTTTGGAGGCAGCCTTCCAATTTATTTTGTAATGCTCCTTCAGTTTTCATCCCTGATTTTACCTTGGAGAAAGTAATGGTTTTTTAGGAAATATTAAATTCAGATTACAATAAGACAATGGGGAACTATAAAAGCCAAAGATTAATTTTTTCTTTTGTAAAACATTGTGACTTGGAGTTTTTCTAAAGATAATCTGAAGTTCTGTGCAACCAGGTAACAGAACTTTTCTCTCAGAAGGACTCATCGAAGCACTTTCAAAGCAAATTGGTATGGTCTGGTTATCAGCCAAACCATTCCTATGCCATGACCTAAAATTTCACCCAAAAAATCTTCCATTGCACCACTGAAAGGCGTTTTTGGCTTTCATTTTTATTTTTTTTTTTGTGGTTTTATTTTTTTCCCCTCTCACTGGAAAGCATTTGCTGTGCTGTGGTTACAGGGTCACATGCTGTTTCTTCAAAACCTGGAATTGTGTTTTTGGCTATTTTTTCTACAAATCAGCTTTTTATTAATGCAGTCTCAAGAATACTGATTTTTTTTTTTTTCTTTTCCCCCTCAGTTAAGGTTATCAGAAAACCACCAGAAATCAGCAGACAGTCTCTAAATCTATGTCAGCTGATTGGATTAGATGAAGTTATGTTCTCCTTTCCACATCTGTTTCTCTACTCTTTTGACGTTGATACTCTCAAAAATGTATGAATGTTTGGGCTGTGCTTGGTGCTGAGGGGTTGCTGAAGGATTAGGTGTTGCTACTGGGTGCTGTATTGGGTAATAATTAAATAGATAGTAATTAATGTTTCTGGAGACACAACCTAGGCTTCATTTGGTCTACATGGAGAAGTTGTGTGGAGGCTGTGTGTTGTCAAAGTTCTGCCTAATTTTAGGGACAAGTCTAAAAGGAGAGCGATTTCTTGTGTTTTCACTAAATTTTGGGAGGTAATAACATTCAGCCAAGTTATTTATTTCAGTGATATGCCAAGCAGAGACAAACCCCTAAATTCTGCATGCAAATATGATTTAAGATGACTTTTAAAAATAGTATATTATATACAATATTATGTTTACATTACAGTGTTTATTTTCTTACTGCTATCTCCTCTTTCTCTTACTAAATACTGCTTGTTAAGCCTCCTTGTTTTCTGAAGAGATTGGGTCATTGAGTCCAGTCCCAGCTTGCCTAAATTTGAAGCTATTGTTAACAGTTGGTTTTTTTTTTTTTTTGGTAGAAGAAGGATGATTGAGTTTTTCTCCATGGTTAGGGTTGTTTGGATGATTTTGAGGCTGGGCAGAACATGAATAGCAAGTGGAATCTTAAAGAAAAAAATGCCTTTTTTCACAAGATAAGTCACTATCACTATATTCCCAAGGTAGTCACAAGCTATGTGACTATATTTTTCCACGTATAGTCAGTTATTCTGATGTCTTCTTCCTTCCTTTCATAATAGTCTCTAGAAAATGAATACAAATTTCTTTGCTTTCTTTTTGCTCAGTTTGAACTTCATGTTTTTGCTTCTAGTGGGAATGGAAGACAAATAGCATGAAATGAGATACAAATCAATCAGTCAAAAATCAATGACCAATTTTCTGTTTTCTTTCATTTACTGTCATACTTTATCTTTTTAAAATTTGAAGACAACTGTGTAGATTAGTACAGAGATGCAGAGACAGAGATATATTGCCTAGAAGGCTTGTGGAAAAAAGTATTATGTAAACTTGTCTCAAAGTGAGAACCAAGCAGATTTTGTAGCTGTGGAAGTATCTCCCATTCTCTGTTTTTGTATAATACATATTACCCCTGCAGACCTTCCTGGGTTATGCCCATCTGTTCATGAGTCAGACAAATACACAGGTTTTCTTTCAGTGAAGCTTTTCAAGAGAACTCCCTAAGTCCTGACACCACCAAATAAAACTCCTTATGAAAAACAAAACAAAAAAAAACCCAAACTGCTTTTCCTCCTGGCAATTTGTACTGCTGATGAGACTTGACAGCTTGGGAAGGTGAAGGGAGTTCTTGGGAAATCAAGAACTGAAACTCCAGCTTGAATATTGAGGTGATTTTCAGTGTGGTTTTAAGAGTGACTGAAAGCAGCTCTTGGTTTTTAGGGAAGGAACGGAAGCATCCCAAGCAGTGGATGATAGCTGGGGGTTAAAAGAAAAGGGGAAAAGAAGAGGGGGAAAACTTTAGAGTCTAAAATCGGTCTGGAGAGAGAGAGAGACGTGTGGTGGGCAGGGAGCCTGCTGGACTGGCTGCTCTCAGGGGTCGCACACAGCAGAGGCAGAGTGCAGGCTGAGGAGATGAGTAATGACTGCTGAGAGCCCAACAGGGTCTCTCTGGGCTCCAGCAGGGAAACTGAGCAGTGAGGAGCACTGACAAGCTGAACCCCAGAGTCTGGGGGGGTAAGGAATGATGATGTCCAGACCAAGGAGGGAAATGCAGCATGATGTGGAACCCATGGTAATACCTGAGACACAAATAAGTGTCCTTTTTAAAACCACAGATGTGACTAATGATGAAAACACTAATCTTAATGATGGCTTCTGCCGTGAGTATTTTGTATATGAGGGGGAAAATAACAATTTTCTCTGTTTTGAGACAAATCTCCAAGTCAGTAAATGGGGAATAATCACAGCACTGCAGTGCCTTTATGAGTAGGCTATATTCAGGAAATGTGCTGTGTGCAGGAGAACCATGACTGGAGACTTAAATTAGTAGAGCCTCCTCAGAGGCTCTACTAATTTTCCTCAGAGAAAAATGTTAATAGAAATATTTTGATCAATAAAGCTTATATTTATTTTCTAAGCAATGTGAATATAGTTCCCACGCACTTGCTGAATTTGAAGCTTCTGCCTATATAAATATGTAATAATCTTATTTTTGCAATCTTCTCAGTGAATAGTCTTGGAAAAGTTATTTCATTTCCTTCACCTGCACAAAACCAGTGAAGTTGGGTCAACTAAAATGAGGCACATATGTATAATTGCTACTACTCTTAATATTATAGCACTTATGCCTGAAGTTAAACCTGAACACAAGAATTTTGGCAGCTAAGCTAAAGTAATTTAAATGAAAAAGAAAAATTAGACATAATGACTGGCATACCCACTATTGCAAAAGAGGAATAGTAAAATTCTTACATTTTAATTAGAAAAACTTCTTTATCAAAACTTGTCTAATATGAGTTTTACTGGTGCTTTCAGCAGTGAGGTAAATGTGTTTTAATGAAGACCATATCAGCTATTTTAAAAGCTTCAGATAGACAGATTAGGTAGAGTCAATGTTGCTGGAGGTGATGAAATGATTGATGAATAAAGCAGCTGGGAAATCCTTGAAGTAACTGTTAAACAAAAGTTTACAGTAGAGCCTGAAATCTCCATTTGAATAGAAATTTTGGCAGAAGAGGAACAACCTTTCTGGAAAGTCAGGTTTTCACTGTTTTACAATGAATTTTACAGGAACAGCTGTCCTATTTTGGTGTACAACTGGAGATCACTGTTATCAATGCTGATACTCCCTCTGCTGCATGAAAACACTAAAATATATTTTGCTGTTTTTGTGTCAGTTCTCAGGTTCTTGGAATGTATATTTTCTTTCTGCTAATTGAAATCTAAAATTTCATTTCATTCTTTAAAATGAAATTTTAATGGATCTAGGAGGGAAAAAATGGCTTCAGTTTTGAGTGGGGAGGTTAACATCTTGCCCCGTGTGTCGGCAACAACATCTGGGATGAGAAAAGAGCATTTTGGCTCTGCTTGAAAAGGGAGGTTGGCCCAGACAATCCATTGTGGTCCATTCCAACCTGACCCATTCTGTGATCAGTTTTCCATGCTGAAAATGCTGCAAGGGGGCTGCTGTCAGACCAGCGGAATCACAGCTGGGGTGTAATCTCTATACACACCTTTTCATGGGAGCTCCTTAGGTATGGGAGGCCTCCATAGGTATTTTTGATGTGGGTTTTATGTGTTATTACTGATGTAGCATTGCACAATAGCTGGGTGTGGATAAAAGTATCCCATGGAGAGGCAGATGTTTGCAAAAGCTGGATTTATAAATAAGATACAGGAGCACATTTGGTACAAGGGCTCCCCATCTCATCCTGCCTAGAACAGATTCATCTTTGTCATTCTCAGGCTTCAGACACCAGAAAAAAACTTGCATAGACTGAAACTTATCAAAGCTTTAATTTGCCCTTTGGTATGCAGTGAAGCCTTTTTTTGGCTGCCTTTGTTTTTTATAAAATTTTACTTCAGTTGATTCAATTTAAACTGAATTTCCACTCTAAACCTAGTAGGACTTGCTCACTTCAGTGATTTAAACGTTTTTTCAGTAAACAACTATAAAAAGAAACTTAATGGGAGTTATCTGAGATCTGCAGGCTTCTAGACTCAAGCCTGTAGAGTTAAATGTTTTGCTTAAATCCATTAAAATGCTTAATCACACAGTTTATTTCTGAACACTAAGTAGTTTCAATTAATACACATTAATGGGGTATTGCATTCCTTAATAACTTGGATGGCTCAGGAGTGCATGGCACACACCAGCCTCTAATCACCTACAAATTTCTAGAACCTGAAAGAAGGACTGAAACAAAGCAACATAATGAGCTTGGCTTTGTTTTATTCAGTTCATTGTTATGACCTAACTTCTACTGGATTTTCATGTAGATTGCCTCAGTCTGCATTTGCATTACAAATTTTTATTCTTGTTGGTGTTAAATAGATATATAATGCTCACATGGCTGTAACAATGAGCTTACAGGCTCACTTATTTTATTTTATAATTCACTATTGTAGTGGAACAAAAAGCAAATATTTTGCTATAATGGTTATGCTAATTGACTTTTAATGTTGTTTTATTTTCCAGCTATTCACCAGCAGTCTCCCAAGTTTAATAAAGCTCAAACATTTAATTTTATTGCCTTGGAGTATTGATTATCTGTTTAACACCAAGAACCATGTGATCTGTTGTCTTTGCCTTGCTGATTATCTGAATTATCTTGAAGAAATAAGGGATGTGCATGAGAAGAATCTCATGCAGTAAAAAACATCATTTGCACGTGTTACTCATGGCTGTTGTACCAAAATCACAAGCCTTTAATCTCAGACTCACAAGGGAAAGAAATTTTATTGTTTCACAATTCAACTCAATATTCCCTCGGGCATTGCACCACCATCTACATTTCTTTCTTGATTTTTATTGTCAACATAAGCTTATTTAAAAGAATGAATAGCATATTGTCTAGTTTGAGACAAATATTTAAATTATACTTAAAAACCATACTAGATTTATTAGAGAGGGTGTATTTTTCAATCTTAGAGGTTAAAGTTGTTGAGAAAAACATTGGTTTGAAAGAAATTATAGTAAGAAAAATAAGAACAATGGAAGGCTACATCCATTCCACTAGTGTGAAATATTTTTCACTTATCATGATGTGCCTATGAAAACTTGGAGAGAGGGGAGATTAAAATAAGCTATTCACAAGAAACAATGAGTAACTCTTGAGATATCATAATCAAAGGAAACTGTTTTACAACAATTTGAAGTGCAGCATTTCCTGAAAACTATCAGCATTTTCATGAAAACTATTAACATTTGTTGGGTACAAGTATATTTTATATTTTTTTCTAAGTATGTCAATGTTTGATGTGGGTATAAATTTATTTTCACTAGTTATCATATGCTTGGAAAGAACTACCATTCTGGGTGAAACATGTTAAAAATATTTCAGGTAGTATTGTTCTCTATGTGCATGACCTGTGGGCTTAGTAGGAGCCAAAATGTACTGAAGTGAATAGTTTCCTACTTTAGACAATAGACAAATCAGTAAGACACTGATTGCAGCTATTGATTTGGATTGTTTTCACTGTGTTATTGTTACAATATATAAATGTTATATATATTTATATGTGTTATAGTATATATATAGTATATATATACTATAACACATATAAATATATATAACATTTGTATATATATACAGTATATAGATATATAAGTATATATAAGTGTTATTGTTATAATATATAAATGTTGCAGATACATAAAGGAAAATTGGGTTTTGGTCATTTACAATCGCTTTTCACAAGAAAAATGTTAGGAACTTGAGTAAGAATAAGTTGATATAAAATAAATTTAATATGATAAGTTCAAGACGTTTTGTTGGAGCTAAATATTGATTATGTTTTTCTTGTACTTTGACTATAATAGTTATGTGTTTTTTCACATTAATTTAACATTTATTATAAGGCAAAATAAATACAACTGGATTTGGACTGAAAAGAGAACATTTCAGTGTAATAGTGTTAGGACTTGTAAATTTTAATGAAGTATCTAATTGGCTACCAAAAGTATCTTTGTATTCTCTGTGTCAGCTGCGGTAATGTCTTTAGATTTTTCTACCTAACGTATATAAAGTATTTTAACATGGCCCATATGACTGAAACAAAATAAGATATAGCACTGTGTGACAAAACTGTCCATAAAACACCTGCAAAACCAGATTTGATCTTAAGAATTTGCATCTTTTACCCTGTGAGATGTGGTTAATGGCCATTATCTCCTGGAGGAGAGGGTGCCTTTAAGAAAGGTTTCTGCCTGCCTGTTATGAGGGTGTCCCTGCCAATGTGAATCTGTGTTGCTCCCGCAGTCCCCCCATCCTTCCACCCCTATGGCAAATGTTCTCTCACATTTCTTTGGCACTGTGAAGTGTTTGAGAGGATGGCGTAAAATGCAGAGCAGAGCTGCCAAGCATCACTGTCATGGCAGGGGTGTGAATGTCGATGTCCAGTGCCTTCCCAGACAAGTGTGCTGTGGCTGGTGTTGGATTTCTCTGTCCCTTTTTAATCTGATGCTGCCAGGAGCTGGGAGGTGAAGGTGAGGCTAGGAAGAAGCAAGGTGTGAAGTACAGTTCTCTTCTCCTTGTCGCTCCAAGGCAGAGAAATGCAAAAATTATGCAAAAAGGTCATGGATGAGGTGAATAAAAACTGGGTTATGGCTTAGAAGGCAAAGAAGGTCTCCTTCATTTTCTGTGAACACAGTCAGACTGCAACAGATTTCCCTGAGCAGCTGGTGGCTGGTCCCATTTCTTGATGTGCTCAAAGGCAGGACGGGTTTGATGGAGCTCTGAGCAACCTGGTCTAGTGGAAACTGTCCCTGCCTATGGCAAGAGGTTGGAATTAGATGATCTTGAAGCCCCTTCCAATTCAAGCGATTCCATGGCTCTAAATGAGCAGCAGAGTTAAGAGCACCCTCTGATGTGAGCATTGGGTGCCTTCCTCACTCTGAGCTCAAGGCAAGCCTGGCACCACCAGCCCTGGGGACACAGAGGCTGGTGCCTGCTTGAGGGACCTTCAGGGACTGTAGGATATGTGTGTGGTGAGCCCAGGCTGTGGAAAAGCTTTCATGACCTCTCCGTGCTTTGGAGTCATCAGTGGTTTAGGGCGTTTCTGAAAATCTGCCTTCTGGCGGTGACCTGCCTGCTTCAAGAAGCTCAGGAATAAAAGTCAACCCCTATATTGAGTTGGAAAAAAGAAGCAATTTTTTATGTGTGAAGAAGGTGAAAATATGGTAATTTATACTTGTTCAATTTGTTTAATGCAGTCTCTTGTGATTCCTGTGTATGCAGTGTTAATTGGAAAATTTTAGCTATCTTTTACCAGAAGTTTTGGAAAAACTTATAGAAATGCTGTTTTATTCCACTGGGAATCTAGGTGGCAGAGTCATTCAATGATTTTTTTTTTGAGTTCACGGGAGGCAGAGCTGGAGGTAAACTTGTGTTTATGAGACCTTGACCTTTATTTGCTAGATTACAGCATTATCAGAAATGTGTTTAAATTCTGAAATACGGTTCCCCATACAATGTTAAATCAAACATTCCTACAAACTCTCCCATTAACAGGTACAGTAGGAAAAAGATTAATTAGGATCATCTGGTATTCTCTAATGTATGGCCTATGAGTGCTGCAGTTCTTTTGTTGTTTTATCTCATTTTTACTAGCAGTGAAAATAATTTTTAAGGGAATGCTTCATATGGTCAACTTTATTTATCTGGCTGGTGGAATTATTTTAAAAACTTATTAATGGTTTTAAGTTGTGAGTCATATCTTTAAACATGTCAGGTTTGTCTTGCTGTGTTTGAGTGGTTTCACAGTTTAAATTCAGGGGTTATTTTCTTCTTGCTCTCTCTTGCACCTACTTTTTCTCTCTGTTCTTTGTGTGATTCTAAAATCTGTAAAAAACCAATGTGATTGCTTTGCAGATTAAAACAGAAAATTGGTTATCTCATGTAATAAATAGAGAAACAAGCTTGGCATTTTTATTCTTGGAAGGATGAGATTTGAATTGCTATTGATCAGAAAAAAAAATAAGGATAAACTCAAACTTATTTGTTGCGGCTTTGTAAACAATTTACGTCTATAACACACTCTTAACAGAAAAAATGTGTTTGCTGAAAGTCATTGGGCTTTGTTAAATCTGTACTGCTCTGAACTTTTTGGAAAATTTATAATGTTGAATCCTATTCAATTAAAATTTAAAGTCATGAAAAAGGGAACTAAGGCCTTGTTGTGGTTTAACCCCAGCCAGCAATGAAATATCAAACAGCCACTTGCGTCCTCCCTCCCTCCTACTGTAGGGATCAGGAGGAAAATCAGGGGAAAATCAACCAAACAAAACCCCCCAAAAAGGAGCATTTGTGGGCTGAGATGATAAGAACAGATCAAGAAAAATACTAATGATAATAATAAAAAGGAGAGGAGGAGAGAGATAAAGAGCAATAAAAACAAGTGGTGCACAATAGATCTGCTCAACACCCACTGACAGGTGCCCAGCCTGTCCTTGAGCAGTGATTAGCCCCTCACAGCCAGTGTTCCCCAGCTTGTCTGGAAATGATCTTCCCTGGTATGGAATATTCCTCTGGGCTAGTTCAGCTCAGCTGTCCTGGCCATGTTCTGTTCCAAATCTTTGTGCCTCTCCTCACAGGCAGAGCCTGAGACACTGTGTTGCAGACATCTTTTATGGAAAATCCTTTTCTTAGGATTTTTCCTCCTGAGAAGGTGAGAGGCCTCAGGAAAAAAATGTAAACAATGATTATCTGCTGCTGTGGGATGCAACAATTCCTGGCCAATCACAGCCCAGCTGGCTCAGACTGTCTGAGACAATAACCTTTGTTATTCATTCATTCCTTCTTTTTCTATTCTTAGCTAGCCTTCTGATGAAATCCTTTCTTCTATTCTTTTAGTATAGTTTTAATGTAATATATATAATAATAAATCAAGCCTTCTGAAACATGGAGTCAGATCCTCATCTCTTCCCTCATCCTAAAACCCCTGTGGACACGGTCACAGCCCTGAACAGACCTTGACTTTGAGCAAACACTCCTCAGCACCAACCAAACCATCAGTGTGTGATCAGCATTGTTCTCACACTGAATCCAATACTCCACTGTCTTCCAGCTCCCAGGGAGAAAATGAACTCTATCCCAGTAGAAAACAGAGCATGCCTTAAGAATTGAACTATTTATTTCTGAAGGTAGGAATATGCTGTCCGGTAGGTTGTTCTTGTGGTTTGTTTTTGTTTTGTTGCTCTGTGTTTTTTTTTTTTTTTGTTAAAGAGTAAAACCTGGAAAATTTTGTGCTGTGCTTGATCTTCCTGGAAGGTGAATATTTCTCCACGTTCTGTGGGATGACTGGGTTTATTTCTGTTCTGGAACCTCTTGCCCTGAAGAACAGCAGGAGATATAGAATGCTCTGAAGCAGCTGCTGGCACTTTTGGAAGGTGTTAATGCCCTTTGCTGCTGAGCCATCACATGTTAGTGACACTTCCAGACTGTTAAAGAGCAATTCTTTAAATATTTTTTTCCTAAAGGGTTATTGTGATATTGACCTTGTTGCATGTTTAAAAAAATCAACAAAAAAAACCCCAAAAAATTACTCACTCTTACAAGGGATCTGAAAGATCTGATATTTGTTTAGCATCCTTGTTGCCTAACAAGACTCCCCAGGTTGATTTATTTTTGATGGCTAGAATGTTTCTATTAGGGTAGCTATAGAAGGTTTCTCTTAGGTAACTGTGACTTTCTATTTCCATTTTAATCAGTACAGGTTTTTTAGCTAAAAATTGAATGCCTTTCAATAATTCTAGAACATAAATAATAGTGCAGTTTTAGTTTTAGTCTGTATGAAAAGCAATCTTAGCATTTCATTGTTTTGGTTGAAGTGTCTATTTTTATGCTAAATTGGCTTTCTGAAGTACTTGTAGAAAGGTACAAAGGCGCTCCCAGAAGGGACCTTTTAGTTCTGAAAAAGGTAGGGATTTCAGTGTACTTATCTCTGCTTTTAAAAGCTGCCTCTCCATTTTTGTTTTTAATTCTTTTTTCTCAAAGTGATTCATCTCACTGTTTATTTTTTTCGTCCTGCCTCTACTTAGCCTTTTTTGCTGTGCTGCTAATCCACTGTGTGTGTTAGGACTCCCTTTTCCTTCCCCTGAAGCATCTGGAGTAGATTAATGTGAAGGTCAGGCTGGTAAAGTGTGTGAATTTCTGCTCTGCCTAAAATACAGGCAGAGAATTAATTTTCATCCGTGATTCTCTTTGAAATATATGAACTTGAGCCCTTTTTCAGCATGTCATTAGTGTGCAAGTTTTTAGGTGTGTATATATACCTTTATTAAAAACAGATCTGCACTCAAGGTGCAACATATAGAGTAGTCTTTGCTTGAGATTCAAAATTTTGGCTTTATAGCTTAGAATTTTCCTGAAATAAGGAAGAAACAAGGGATGAAGGAAAGAAGGTGCAAAAAAGATGTATTCAGTTTGTCAGTTTTGAGCTTGGGGTCTTAGGTGAGTTATTTAAGACTTCTTATTGTCAGTAACACAGAGGGATTTGTCCTGAACCTGCTCTGTGATTATTTATGCAGAAATGTAGATTGCTGGGGTTTGGAGACATTTTGCCCTTGTCGTTCTATTGCATGTTTTTGTTTCCATGGATACAGACAGCTACCTCAGAGGTCCAGAAATATTATGTAGCCCAATTTGATGGACCCCAAACTAATAATTTTGAACCAAAATGACCTTGATTTAATGGAGTTCTCCTCAACAGGCACAGTCAAGTTTGAGCTGTTATTCATCTCAGGGTGTGAACTACACTATTGCAAAGATGGACTGATCCAAATGCATGGTGATGAGGATTTTATGACCCACTCATTTCTTTAATATCTTAAGTAGGATGAGGCAATTGGCTGACTAATGAGATCTTAATGGGTGCAGTGGTCTGGGTGAGGGGAGTGTGGAACTGTCTTCATTTAGGCTGAATCTGTCCTGCTTAGGAATTGACTGTCCTGGGAATTTTTCTTGTGATATTGCAGAACTGGTACTGACAAGGTTACCAGCACGTGTAATGGTTAGAAAAGGGGCAAAGACAGCAACAGAGAAATTAATCTTAGCAAATGTGGCATTGCTGGTGAGGTTTTTTAAGGACCCCTGCATAATTTCAGGAACCAGACAGAATTTTGTTTTGTCAAACCCCAGGGTTTTAAATCTCTTTGGCTTAAGAGACAAATGTAATAAATAATTTTTCCTTGTTAAGTTAGTACCTTTCATTTTAATTTTGTATCAGAGATGCAACAAAATGTAGGAGTATAGTAAACTGAATCTTCGTTACATGGGCTTTTGTTTGTGTCCTCTATTTTTATCTTTTGATTCACTCCTATTTCTTCCTATCTTTTTCCCCCCCAACTTCTGATAAGGCTTTTTACTTGAACAGTTTACTTTTAGCTGATGTGTTTTTTCTACTTTAAAAATTGTTTTTGCTCTGTTTTCCCATCTTATCCAATTCCATCTGATTCTTCCAAGTCTGTTAGCACACCAGCGTAGGAGCTGACTCACAGTTTGTATTTACTTTCATTTCCCTTTTGGTTTAAAATTGCCTGCACGGATGCCTCTTTTACTGCTGTGTGTTTGGAAGTTTAACATCCTCAGGTCAATTAGGTTTCTGAAATTTATGTTGCATTTGGTTGCAGCAGCAGTGCTACAGTAGCTGTTATGCTCTACAAGGTTTTGGCTGAAAGTAGCATCTTAGACCACCAGCAAAGCCTGGAAGGAAATCTGCAGCTTGTAGAAATATGTCATCTTCCTGTCTGAGAGAGAAACAGCAATCATTAAAAGCAAATGCCAGTTGAAAACAGTTATTCTAACTTAATTAGCTGTATTACTTAGACCATGGGAAAATAGATAATTGGGATCTATAAGGAGGTGTTAGCCACGCCTTTGCCTATTTTCCTGACTTGGAAAGAAAAATTCACTATCTCCTTATCTCCCTATCATCTGTGGGAAATTGGGGTGTTCCATAAAAAGGCAGTGCTTCTATGGGGTTCCTAGCTGTGAGTATCCTCTAGTGTTATGGATTCAAGTTTCTAGTTTTTATGTGAATTAGTTCATCTTTCCCAGGCTTTTGGGGAGCCTCCCTGGAGGGAAGGAGAAGGGAGTCAGAGCTGACTCAGGATAAATGCTCTGCCCTGGGTGTCTGTGCCCTTTATCCTGTCTTTGCAAGGTCACTCTGGGGCTGTTGATCCATTCAAACTGAGGAGCATTTTTGGTGCTTTGGATGGTGTACCCTGCATTGTGGACTAGGTATCGAATTATTTTTTTTCCCCCCTGTGAATTGCATCTCTCATGGGTGTCTAGATCTGTGCTTTTTTCCTCCTTGGTGTGAGTAGGTCACATTTGATGCATATAATGTGTTCAGGGAGTATAATGATAAAAAGGGAAGCTTGAAAGGTAGGAGTTTCTGGGAAATGCCTTTTAAGATTGGCAATTCTTCTAGCACAGGCTGTAAGTTTTCAAATGCTGTGTTTTTGTGGATAAGAATTGTCCATAGGAGATGTTTTTTGAAAATACTTTGCTAGTCAAGTTGAAAATCTTTTTTGGTAGCTAAGTGGTATCACATCTGACTTCCTCAGAAGATACGCTGGTGTTTAAGGGCGTCTTTCATATTATTGATATTCTTATCTCTAGTCTTAAGAATTAATTTATCATGGCTGATGAGAGCAACTGCTACTTTGATAGTAATATTATCAATAAGTAATTCTTGTTCACAACACCTGTGTTGAATTCTTTTTCATCTGGTTGGAAAGGTTGTTGGAGGTAGATATTATTCTGGGAAAGCTCTTGACTATTTTCTGCTGCATCTCATCATCTGGAGAGGAGAAGAATCCTAAAACAGGCTCAAGATTGTTCAGTCTCCTGAGGGTTTTTTAGAATGACACTTTGAGTATAGACCACTGGTACACAAGAGGGATGGAGATATAACACTTTAAAAAGTTTGTTGTGGTGAATAATCTGAGCTGCTTGTCAGCCTCATTGATGTATTCTTTCCATTTCATGATTACTATCTCCTTTCTTTTGTTTGCTATTTTAATTGCTATTTGATGGTTATGAACAGTATGGATTTTCCTCTCTGAAAGATAACAGCATTTTCTGCTCTCTAGTCAGAAAACATCCTTCAGCTGGAACTGACTAATGTGTACAGTCAAGTAATCATTTGCAATTTGTATGCAGGTTTGAAATTTCCTCTGTTTTAAATCTGAAGAGCTTGTTTACCTCAAAGTCTACTTTCTTTTCCTCATAAAGGCTCTTGTTCTGTGAGTCTTGAGTGGGAATCTGCCTCTCAGGCAGCAGCAGAGATGGAGGTGAAGTTGGTAGTATGCTTTCTGTGTGATTGCATGTTAGCTGAAGTGCATGAACCAGTCTTTGGAGTGGGCTTGCAATTAGAGTCCTCATCTTTCAATAAGATGAATTTCTTAACGATGAAAATGAAGGGTTATGGGTTGTTTTCTCTACAGCGAGGTCAGGATCTTTGTTGCTATGAGGGCATGATCACTACAGATGGAGCCCAGAGAAGATAGTAGGAGAATAAGGACCACAAGGGCTATAATTATGCGTTTTGATAATTCTTTTTCCTATGCAGTTACCAAGTTTTATTTTTTAATTGCAAGCACACATCAGGACATCTGGAGGAATAGCAACCATTTGAAGAAAATCAAGATAGACATCAGCACTAATTTTCCTGGGGATAGCTACAGATATTGGTGCTGATAGTATTTTGCAGCAGAAAGAGGAAGTCTCACTCTGCTACTGGCAGTGGAGAAAAAATATTAGCAAAAACAAGAAGAAATTAAAGGAAATGGTTTTACTGAAGCTGCTGAACAGGTGGGAACACAAGAGTTTGACAAGGGTTTGTTTTCCTTTGATCACAAGGACATTAATGTGCAGAGCAGGCAGTTAAGGACAGGTATCCACCAGGAGAGACAATTGTCTTGTTTTTCATGTATTTTAGACCCCTTACAACAACCTCTGCTGCTTGTGTGGTGTTTTATTTGCCTTCAAACCTTCCCACCAACCCGCAACAGAACCCCTTGAGGGGAGCATTTCTGCTTTATGATTGAGTGCAAAACTGGAAGATATGTTCCTTTTTCCTGGAATAATAGGTTAAGAGTTAGAAGGATTATTTCTTAAGGACTTATTTTTTTATAGCTTTACCTCTAATTACCTGCTTAAAATTATTTGCATGTATCTCTAGGATATATGACTGGTCTGGTTGCGCTCTTGTTAGTGAGGTTGCTGTAATCTTCCAATCCATTTTTGTTTTGGCACTCAGTTTGTAGCTCTATTTAGCCTGTCAAACCTTTTGACAGCAACTCTGAGCGTTTGCCAAGCTGGCTATCTTTAATTTGAGGAAGGAAACACTGATAGAGATGATTTTTCTCTGCAAGTGTTAATGATTTTCTTGAGAAGGACAAGTTCCAGACAGTGACTCATGCATGCCTTTGGGAAGCAGTCTATACATCCAATTAACCAACAGGAGTTACTACTTTATCAGGAATAGGATGAACTTTAATGCTGCTTACAACTGTTTCTAGATTTTTTTCTTTGACTAGAGTGAGCAATAATCTTCATTTTATGTGGTAATACACATAGTATGGCAAATTAAATGAGTCATCTTGGTATAAATAAATTTCTTTCATGTTAAGAGCCTTGATGTAGCTGATGTAAACTGGTTGTTATTCAATGGAGTTAATTTATACTGGTTCCAGGTCTGGTCAGTTATATTCTGCTTGTGTCACCTTGTAAAAGGAAAATAATAAGGGCTAAATTCATAACCTTGTGTCTCATTAAGTAAAGCAGCAAACATAAAGTTCATTAGATAATTATTTTATTTAGCTAAGCAGCTTCTCTGGTTGAAGATACAGATAGAAAGCATACATAATTAACCACAAAGGAAAATAAATTATGAAGAGGGCATGTTCAGCACAACCGCAAGGATGTGTTAGAGTTGACTCAAACTCACTGTTGGGAGTTAGGGGGAATGTTTTCATTTTTACCTCACTTGAGGAAATGGAGTGTACTGGGACAACTAAGCCAAAGGAAAATCTTTTTATGTTCACCAATAGATCTTCAAATACTGACATAAACATCTTCTATAAATTTTTGGTGATGCGGTTACCCTTGTCACTCATAATATATCCATATTGATAGACTGTTTGATATCTTGTAAAAGTAATGTGAACAGGAATGGGCCTTTTTTAATCACAGATTATGAGAAAGTAATGTGGTATTGGAGATTTACCAACATATACTTATGATCATTTTAGGTGTTTGAGATGATAAACCTAAATGCTTTTGTGAATAAGACTAGGATTATTTAAGGGTGGATATTTGAGCAAGTTATCAGATTTTATTGTATTGTTGCCTTGATATAGGCAAATATGTAAACAATATTTTTTTCCTCTACCTTGTAGAAAGATACCGTACTATCTGGTTTTTGGCTTGAGTTCAATCATTGTACTTGTCCTCTCTGCCTTATGTCTGTAACAAAAAAAGTAACATTTATTAAAAGTAGTTATTGAAAAACACAAATTAGCTAGTTTTTAGAATTATAACCTGGTGATTTTGTGGTTAGTGTGCTTGCTTTTAGATGTGAATTATAAATTCTCATCATGTTTGCACGCGTGACATTCTAGTTTATGTGCCACAGTATTTCTTCAGTACGCTGCTCACTGTGCTGCCAGAGCTGCAATTTTGGGTAGACAAGGCTTCCCTAAATCAGCCTGAATTAGTCTAAACTTTGCTTTTTTGTCTACTTGATTATATATGCAGGAAACAACATAGCAGAGAATTAAATGCATTTTGAAGTTATTTAAGACTGAGATTGGACTTAATGGTCTTGGAAACCTTGGTCACTTCATTTTCTCTATGGCACAGATGTGCCTATATCCTGTGTCTGCCAATATTCTATGTTTGCTAATCATAAAGTTAATTTATATTTCAGTGGCTAATCTTTTTATCTGAATAGATACACATTGTCCACGTCTGTGTCCTTCAGAGTTTGATCCCAAATCCTCTCTATCTGCCATCACTCTAAGTCTAAATGGTGAGTTTATTACTGGTATTCATTCCTGGACCTACTTTTACTCTGAAGTATGTGATCTTTTATAGTCTTTTTGTTCTCTGTTATTTCTTAATTAAATGGGCACTTTTTACTATTGCAGATGAAATGATACAATAATATCTTTAGTCATCAGACAGGTAATGAGCAAATGATATTTTTAATATAGGTAGCTTTGCTTTTGAGCTTCTATTCAAACTAAGTGGAGTATTAAATTAGACAATTATTGAATTTTGGGGAAAGCATTGTACCAGCTAAATTTTAAACTGGCTTTTAATAATGGATGTCTAGTAGAACTTCTAAGGAGCTGTCTAATATTTTTTGAATGGCCGCAGACACATTAAATGCCATTTTAGGCTGTTTATACTGGTGAAATTCTCAACATTGGTTTTTAGATAAAATGTGTACCCTTGATTTGAGTTCACTTTATACATCTTGTGCCTTATTCTCTTCTGGAGAACAGATCAAAAGGCACTGACCTGTATATAAGATGGCAATTTGGAGAAACCTGATTTCTTATTTGTCTTTGTTTTTTGACATTTTCGATGTAGCCTTGTTTAAAGACAGAGGCACATTTTTCTATCTGTATAGCTTGAAATCTTTTTCCTAGCAGTGTCAATTCCTTATTTTTACTAGTGTGATAATGGTTCCTGAAATAAATTCAAGTATTTTCCTTATTAAAGGATGTCACACCTTAGAGATGTCTGAGGACACAAGCTGAGCACTACAAATTTGAATGGAAACTGGAAACTGTTTGTGGGGGTGTTTTGGTTTGTTGGTTGTTTTTTGGGGGGGTGGGGGATTTGAGTTTCTTGTTGGGTTTTTTTTGGTTGGTTTTTTTTTTTGTTTGTCTGTTTTTTGGGAGGGGGGGAGGGTGGTTGTGGTTTGTTTGGTTTTTTACCGTAAGCTGGTATGGAAAAATTTCAAAGCAGGAATTTAGAGCTTGGGAATTTTTTTCCATTTTCAAATGAGAAGACTGAGGCTTGAGGAATCCTGGTGACTGGCCCACGGCCACCAGTCATGTCAGTCACTGGTAACAGCACTGACAGAGGTGCTGTACTCAAGACAAGGCGTTTGCTTGGCTAGAATGCCTTTGAGCTGAAAGGTGTCTGCAGCTTGAATGAGAGTTGACTCCTCTCATTTTTTTTCCAGAGAAATTATGAATGGTCTTATTCAGCTTGCTGTCTGCCTAATATCAAGGATCAATAAAAATGTGTAGTCTTACACACTCATCATCCTTCTTGAGAAAGGCACTGTTTGATGAGAGCAAGAAGGTTTACAGACAGCTGGAGTATGCCAGTGTTGGGAAGGATGATGGGGTGCAATACAGATGGATGTAGGAAAAAAACCCCAAAGGGTAAATAAGGGATTGCTAAAATACAGCAGTAGGGCAGGATGAAAGCAGGTGCAAGTATGTAAGTCCATCTGGAGTCAAATCTCCTGAACTGTTTACTATAAACTGTTAATACGGCTGTCAATATTATTTATAAATCAAAGTAGAGTTCTGGTAATCAGGATCCTGAAAAGTTAGAGGTTAATGTCTAGGATATGAAAGTTAGAAATGCCCTTCATGATTAAAACTAAAGCAGTGTCATATTTGTCACTAAAAAATGAGACACATTATTTTTACTCCCACATGCAAGGACCAGTGGATGGACAAGATTAGCAGTAAGCAGCAGAAACTTGAGGGGAAAAATTACCAATGTCACCTTTCAAGCCACAGAAGCTGCAGCAACTGAATTTTTATGTTGCTTCCCAGCTCCCCACAATGACTTACAGTTCACATTTGCAGCAGGGGCTGCTGAGAACTAAAGGCTTACTCAGCACAAGTTACCTGAGGTGAGCGCACGGCGCTCGCTCGCACGGGGTCAGCGCGAGATGAAAATGCTTCACTCCCCACCATCATCAATATTGCCAGATAGGGAGGGCAGCCACATGATAGCAGGGCTGCCTGTGACCTTGGTGCAAGTGACAAACACCCCAGATTACAGCAGCTCGCAAGTGGCAATAAGTAATAGGGCTCGCAGAGGTGGCCGTCACATATAAGTAATTAACTGGAGCAATGCGGAGAGAATGCACGAGCCTGGGAAATGGTCCAAGGGAGAAGCATAAAAAATACCCAGACAAACCAGAGGAAAAAGACAGTTTTGTTTTAAGACAAGAGACTTATGAAGGTTGCTGATAGTTTCCTGGACTGGCTGGGAAGTGGAGATAAGTTGGATGAATGCTATATAAAAAAACAAATACCTTGCATGCTTTGGAGAGTATCACATGGGCAGAATCAGCGTTTTCTTTCCTGCTCACAAATGAAGGATAGAGCAAACAACGACATGTCTCATGGGAGGGGGGAGGGAAGGGTATGTCCAAACTGGGGCTTAAAACATAAGTACATCCAGGGCCAACATCCTGGAGTTAGGGTAAAAAATGATTGGTTTCATTTTAAATCTTTTTTTTTTTTTCTTATTCTCACCCATGTAAAATGAAAGAGATGAGACTTGAAAACATCTCCAGCATGTAATTGAAGTAGTGGTGCCTTACTGAGTCAGCAGCTGAGGGGTGTGGTGGGGAAAAATGAAATTAAAAGGGATTATTGCAATGCAGAGGTGTGTCAGAACTACAGGTCACACAGAAAGAATTAGTCCTGCAGAGGTATTTCTACCAGTGAAGTGTGTCTTGTAGATTTCTCAAGCATGTACATTGTTATTAAAAGTATAAATTCAGGAGAAAGCCACTTTGGCTAGCTTTGTCTCTAAGCATTTATCACTTTTTAAAGCTTTCGAATCTTCTGTGATGGAAGCTAAAACCTTCAAACTGTTTGTCTCTCACTATAAGGAGAGACTGGCATCTTACAATATCAAAATCTTTTTTTTATTTTTTTTTCAGCAGATCAAACTTTATTATCATTCTTCCTCATATTCTGCTCACCACTTTTTCTAAAAACTGGATGTAACTAAACAGACAAAGAACATTTGAGGTTTCCTGCAGTAGGGAAGAGCCACACACTATAAACCTCTAAAATCCAAGACTTTATTACTCCATTTTGTGCAATGTCTGGAGAACATTTGAGTTGAAAAATTAAATAAAAATATAGAAATCTTTTTCCCTTTTTTTGCTTTACAGGTATGGTACCCAAAATAGAGCATTTGGGTAATCAAGGTCTGGGGCAAATGATAAGAAATTTCTAAGTAGATCATTAATTTGCAATTTTTTTCATTTTTTCTTGTGTTTGAACAATCTCATTGTTTTGGTGGGCAGCAAGCACATTTGTGTGCAGAGAGATCTCATTGAACTCTTGCTCCACTTTTTGAGGAATTCCATAACTGGACTAGGAAACAGGCAATATTCCTCACCTTCATATTTTCCCTTTCAACTTAATAAGCTGGGGCAGTCTTAAACAGGTGCCATGGAAAAGAAACAACAATTCAGATTGTCCTGTGGCTCATATCAAAGGTGCTTCTGAAACTACATGACAAGCAGAGAGATTTGAGCAAGAGACAGAAATAGAACTTCTTCAGAGGCTGTGATTGCAGAGATGTGACCCAGGGAACCCTTGGTCAGTTCATAATCATGAAGAACTGATTTCCTTAACTGGAGTAGTAGAGTTTTTCTTTTATATTAAATTTTTTGCTTTAAATCTGTCATGAGGATCTGAACATGTTTAACTTTAGTGAATTGGCCATAATGCCTTAACTGCTCAGAACGCAACATACAAATTCCCTTCAGATGAAACAGCTCTTTTCAAAGATAAACCAGTTGAGTCCCCTTGAAAGTCAAGCCCAGACCCTTACAAAATAAGGATAATTTTATCATACATGCAATAGCAATGAAAAGACTTCAAATACTACAAAAAAGTAGATTTGGTTTCTTCAGCCTGATGTATTCCAGTGTTTCTTGAAGAAATAAAAAATTGTAGGGAAGTTGCCTAGTAATAGGTCTGAGAACAGTCGAGAATTGGAAATAATTGATTGCCCTGGAAATCTTCAGTTTTGGTTTTTCTGTAGATTGGAAGACTATGGGTTAAAAAAAAGATATTCATAACTTTGACTACTGATTGTTTGAAAATGCTTTGTCAACAGGTCAGATGCTTTTTGTGGTGCTTAAACCCAGCAGTTAACAGCAGGTATCGAAATTGCTAGAGGATTTAAAAAGACAATTTCAAAGGACTCTAGAAAATGAGATGTTTATTAACATTTCTATGCTTTTGAAGATCTACTCCTGAACACTACTGTTAAGAGATGCATAGAGCATGTAGGAAAATAAATCATACGCAATTTTAAGGTAAAGTCCATGAATAATTCTAGAGTGCTAGCAAATAATTTTTGATGTATATATTTATTTTGATTGAGTGTTCTTCTGTAGCTGCAAACTCTTGTCCTCGTGGAGTTTTTTTCAGGCATGTACATACTTGATAGTAATAAGTAAGCTTCTCTTCTCTGAAAACACTTCTAGCTGGAAATCCCATTGAAAACAATGTAGTTGGCCTTGTTTACATCATCTGTGGACTCATTCCTCTGCTTAGGTTTAGAAATGGTCTGGCCATGTTGAATATTATTTTGGTGGAAACCTGTGGGGAAACTTTGGATTTGTCATGGAAACCTTTCAAGTGAGAGCTCTAAGTTGCTCCAAGCCCCCAGCTTTCACTGGCTCCTTTTAATTCCGGAATTCCTGACCCTCTTAATTAAACCAGTTCCCTAAAATGGAAGTTTCCCTAAATGATTAGAGTTTGGTGGATCGGTGCATATGGTTCTTCCTAAGACAAGCACCTTTTCAGAGAGAGAAGCCACTGTTTTGGGATGAAACCACCCAGAACAGGTGCTAGAACATATTTCCATCCACAGCTGATGGCCAGCTGGCAGTGGCTCCTTGCTGGCTGCAGATACTTGCCAGAACTAAATGTGGTTTTGTCCTCCCTGCCTTCCAATTTCATTCTCTCCGTTTCAATATTCTCTTTGTTTCTAATGTTTCAGAATCTGCTACCCTGTGACCCTTTGTAGGGCAGCTATAAGGACACACCCACATTTCCTTTAATGTATAATAATGTGTAATACTGAGGCCAAACAACTATTACTAAACTAGATTGGAAGATAAAATTTCCATATTTTGCACCCAGTTTTGCACTTCCTTTATATTCAAGTCACAGTACGTTTTGTGATGAAGCTTCTACTGAAATGTTAATCAATTATTTCTCTAACTAATATTCTGTTTACCTTAATGATATATTTAGAACATATTGTCTATCTCTTGACAGTTCTTAGGGGCATAATATATATTCAATTTACAGAATTCATGATATCTTTAAGGATGCTGAACAGTGTCACTAGCATTAGTTAGAGCAAGAAGTATAAAACATTTTAAGAAACAACTTAAACCTGGATTTTTTTTTCAGTATGGTTAGAAAAACCAGGAGTTTGGCTATTGGTAGGAACTACAATTTTATAACTTTTGATGGGAAGTGAGAGTTAATATAGACAGACACTGAGTAACTTTGCATGGTTTTGGGGTCTGTTGCAAGTATTTAAATTTTAAAAAGCCTAAATAGCATTGCTGTACTAAATAGAAATTCATCATAATTCACAAAAGTGCAGTTGCACTTTACAGGAATGCTATATTTTTTTTAAATGTAAAATTATGCAGTGCATTAAGCATATTATTTTGGCAAGTTGTTTTTTTTTTTTGCTTTTGCAATGCACTATCTAAAGCAAATTTGAGTGGAAGTTTTCCATGTCTTAAATGATATTTCACCTGATAATATTTTTATCAATGTAACTTTATTAACTTTTTTACAGTCTGCTTCATTATCATAAATGTTTATATACAGCAGGATTAAAAAAAAAAACCTTAAGAAGAACATATCTAGAGCACTTTTGCCATCCATTTTGCTTCATATAGAGTTATGTACAGGTATTTGCTTGGGTTTTTTGTTTCTTGGCTGGACTTTATTTTTCCTATGCACTCATAAAACAATACAGTTGAATATAACAGAAAATTAGACAACAGTTTCTATGAAACAGCTCACTGTATTTTCTATTAAAAAATCTCGCTGTATTTTCTTGTGTTATAGAGCTCTTACAAAAGGACATTTTCCAATAGACATTATGGAGAGTTAACAAATGCTGCAGTGTATTGAACCTTGTCTTTGAAACATGTTCCTTTTAACCTTTTAAATCAGTTGGAAACATTTTTTTTCAGATTAATCCACTGAAATTTATTACAGAAAGCTGAACAGAAAATGGTAGAACTGTCTAAAGCAAACTAGCTGTAGCACAGCTGTACTCTAAAAATAAGTGTTTTAAGTTTCATATTAACTCCATAGAAATAACAATAAAATGAATGCAGTGTTATGGAGATTTCTGTGGCTGGTCACTGTTAATTATTTGTAAAACAGTTTAAACATCTTTTTGATGAATGCTCAGGGTGTTCAAATCCCTTTCTGTATGGTATAATAAGTTATGTTCTTCAAATGTTATCTAGATTGGAAGTACAGATATCAGGCATGGTGTTGTACTTCAAGTAACATTGACTGTCTAAATGTAAATCTGGGAAATAGCTTTGCAATAGATTAATTTTTTACAAAAGATTTTTTACTTGTCGCTTATTAAGTCTGAGACACATTAAAGATGCAAGTTTTAAACCGTCATTCTATAAAATTTTATCTATGGTTCTCTAGATGAGTTTTGAGATGTACATACAAAAAGAGAAGCTGTTAGACTGTTTGGGCCCCTGAAGTGAAAATACAAGTGGCAAAAAGGGGAATATTGAATCTGAAACTTGCTTTCAGCGGGGCAATGGGATTTCTTCTGAAGGGAATCAGGGAGGTAATGATCCTAAAAAACCTCCTCTGTGCATGAATAAGGAGGTATCAAATGGTAGTAATGATGAGTGAGGAGAAAGGGGAGAGGAAGCAAGGTTATTAAGGAGCTAATCATCAATTAGCAGTGAAGATTGATAACAATGTGCCACAACAAGAGAGAGGAGATAACTCAAAGTATGACGGTGAAGGAGGGAAGAAAAAAAAGGTCAAGGTTTCCTTCTCTCCCACACTGCATCTCCCATTAGCCTTGGTCTCTTTTCTGCCTGTGGCAGGTTTTTTGGGAAGTGAAGCCTTTATTTGTCCTGGTCTGGAGGCTCCAGCAGAGATCCTTTCTGTCCCCATCCTTCTTTGGGCCTGTGTTTGCAGAGGTCTGGCACTGTAAGGCATTATATGCACCTAATTGGCAAAAATTCCCATTTTTGGGTTGGCTCTTTTGGGATTTTGGATTCTTAGTCTCTTATTGTAAGAGATAATGATAAGAGAAAATGTAATGGTAAGACTCAAATTAGAAGAGATATTTTGAAACCAAATATGTGTTCTTGAGTGTTGGCCATGGGAGATGGCACACACAGGGAGAGAGTATCAAATTTGGTGTAGTCAGCCCTTGGTCAGTTTGAAAGTGGCAGATAAGACTAAAATGGGGACCAAATCAAAGTAGTGATTTGGAGCATTCCACATTTTCTCTCTAGTCCAGCATAATGTTTAATTCCAAGTATTTACTGGTGTTTTTCTACAGACTTGTGGATTTTTGTTGCTCACTGGTGAGGGTATGGAACAGGTGCTTTCTCAGAAGGATGCAATAGTGATAGACTTATTAAATGTGAATAAAAGAAAGTGTAGAATGTTCACTTCAAAGACTTCACACTGTATTATTGAAATTAATGCTAAGGTTTATTCAGTTTTCACTCATTATATTTGTCTTGTGTTGAGTAGTGATGATTACACGACACTGATGCATGAACTAATATTCTAATAGATTTTTAATTGAACTGAGGAAAATACTTGTGGGGTCAAAGTTTTTAATGAATGAGCAGATTAAATGTCCCATGAAAGGAACCATATGGTTTTTTAAAATCTGAAAATTAGTTGCAGAGTCACAGTTGATTTAATTATATGGACTCTCTATCTTGGGATAATAATGTAGACTGAGAGTTATAATAGAGAAAGAGACCTTTGCTATTGAGAGACCCTTTAAAAAATAAATATTTGGATAACTGCTTTTACATTACTCATATTTATGACTTTATTATTTTATAGATAATGTATTTATGTCATAACAGAATAGTGACTGATGTGTCATCTTCTCTGCTGTACCTCATTGCTGTGCCAGTTATCATTCCTTATGCACACACATTTTGCTCACAGTAAAGCAAAATACTCTTGTAAAAACATGGGAAGCAAATATTTTGGGCCACTTAGAGGGTTTCTTAATTTTAAGTACTCTGACCAATCATTTTGACCAGTATGCACTGACTTTTGCAGAGCATCCTTGTAAGGAAACCTCTCTTTTCAATACACCTGCAGCTTTCATTAAAATGGTTTGGAAAAAACTCATCTTCACTAAACCCCAGAATTTTGCAGTCTTTTTTGACCAACAGTGCATTCTTGGTAATCCTTCTGAATCTCTTTTTGATTTATGCTCATACTTGTTGAAATGCTCAGATGTCTCTTCTTTACAATACAGGAGTATTTACCAGCTGTGACCACTACCAACAATTTTTTTTAAAAATGTAAATTCTTGACCTGGATTGGTTTTCTTCTTCCCAGGTGAATGATAGATGAAGTTAAGTCCTTGATTCATTAATTTGAATACCTATGAAGATCATGAACCAAAGTTTATCTTGTCTTGAAGGTTTAACTCCTGTGTAAGGAATTAAATGAGATTATCGACAGAAATAGTTCTCTATACCAGTGAATATTCTGCTTTTAATGAAGCAGAAAAATCAGAAGTCTATTCAGCAGCAGACTCAGCCACTGGTAAGAAATAAGTCTGATTCTGATTGTATTTCTCCAGATGTAGAGTAAAAATATCTTTTAAATGTAGATTTGTTTTTGTTCTGGTCAAGTAATTTTCTTGAAGATGTACACTCAAGACAAAGATGTGAAATAAACTTGCATATTCTTCTGAAATTGGTTAATTTTTTTAAGGTGCCTGGAGAAAAATGGCCTCAGATCTTATTAACTGTTAAATAAGTAAATATACAATAATAGGAACTTATTTGCTTAGACTTATTTAATGAATAATCTAGTTTAAATATTTTTCATAGAAGTAGAGGGGAAAAATGTGAAGTAAAATTTTAGTGATTAGCAAGAGTTAATTTCTTTACTAACAGCTTGATGAAGTGTGTATCTTTTCAAATAGATTGATCAGTCTTCATGTATCCATTCTGACTTCTTATATCAAAATGAAACAATAGGAAAAGGTTAGAAGTTTTCATGCCTCAAAACACCTTGAATAGAAAGAAACCCTGATTTGAAATAGTGAATACCCAGAGGAAACTGGAATAGATAAGTTGAGTCATTGTTAAAAGGGATTGAATTATTTTCTTTTCCTCATCTCCTTTATTTTCAGGGGCAGAGGTGTTTCTACAGACCTGTGATATTGTCTTGTACTTGACAATTTCCTCTTCAAACCTATTAACCTTTCTTTTTTAAATGAGCAGGTTTGAATACTTTCATTTACAAGTGTTCATGGTGGGGTAATATAGTGAATCTTATTAATTATATTTCTGGTGAAATATTTCCTACTTCTTGTCATATTATGAAATTATGCAGCACAGGACTTTGATGACATAAAGGGAACAAACAATTTTTTGCTGATCTAAATGACTGTGCTACTGAGTATTAAAAGTGTATTTTATGGGAGACAAAGGAATTGGAGTGTTCTTCTGTGCAAGATACATTTTTTAGGTAGGAAAAACTTCTTTTTTGCTTCTAAAAATTTCATGCTAAAGACAAGATTTGCAGACAGATTGATTAGCATAGGAGAACAGTTTGGGGTTTTTTCATGTGCTCTAGGATATAAATCATTCTCAACTACCATTTGCCTGAATCTCAATTCCTTGAAAGCGATACCAGAAAAAACATTAATACTAAGCACATGAAAAGGTGAGCTTAAAATTTTCAAAACCTTTTTCCATGGTGCTGGTTGGACGGAAACCTATGGGAAATGCTTTTAAAAGCAATAACTCAAAAATGAGAGTTCTGACATGATTTATTGTCTGCAGAGCTAGGGAGAAAGGAGCAATGGTAGGCTTGTGCCTAGTGCCCTGAAGCAGAGGGGTGTCCAGCCCAGTTATGCCATGAAAATGGAAGGCCCAGGTCTCCTCTGGCCTGTAAAGGCAGGAGAATATAGAAATCTGATTCCTGAGTTTATTTTGACCTTAATCTTGTGTTGGGGAACTGGGCTTAAGACTGTAGTGCCTAGTGTCACTCAGTGTCCAGCACCTCTGATGTACATTTGCTCTGTAAACACCCTTAACTTCTAAGTTTTTGTCCTTTTTAAACTGTAAGACTGGAATAAAAGTAGTTTTTAGGCAGTAGCTTTTCAGTTCTGCTCCCCTTATAGTGTTGTGAGTAATAACTGTGACCATTAAATGCAATTTTTGGTTTGATGTATGCCATTTACAGTGAAAGCTGGAAGTATATTTAAATTGACTAAAAGTAGACAATTGAGGTTTTAACCTGTGAACTACTGGGATTTTGGGGGTTTTTGGCTTTTTTTTGTGGTTTTTTTTTGCGTGTCTTTTGTTTTGTTATAGTTGAAATCTGAGAGAATTCTAGGCATATGTTTCTACCCCTGAGGCTCCCTGACATGCAATAAGAAGAGAAGAATATTTAAATCTGGATTAGAAGCAGGTAAAATGTCAGCAAGACATGAGAGAGTCAATGGAGGAGAAGAAGAAAGAAGTTATTTTTATATTGACAGTAATAATTTTTATATTGTCAATAATATCCAAGTGTTTGACATTGAAATTTAGTTACTACGAGAAAAAAGGGCTTGGGCTACTTTTGATCCAATTATTTTATGTTAAATCTAATCTAAACAATTCTTAAATCCTGGTTTTAAAATTAAATAAATAAATGAATGACCAAAATGCACCACTTAAGTGTTAGAGAAAGTTTTCATTCCGTTACTTTCATATTTATCACATCTGACTGTTTCTGTTGGTAGTCATAAGGAAAGTCATCCTTTATGATGAGTTATTGCAGTTGTGCCTTCTTTATATTATTGATTTTTGCTTTGCTTAAATTAGACTTTGTAAATCCTCAGATAATAGATCTCTGTAACTAAATCTGAGATTCTGCTAAGTTTTGTGTTTTTCAAGGATTCTACGTAATGCTAAGTGCTCTGCCTATAACTGGTCATAACTAGTTGGAATAATATATCAAGTAAAAAAATCCCCAAGCTATAATGTAACAATAAAAAAATAGACAATTGGTATTGTAAATAATTGCTGGAGAAGGTGTTCAGGTGAAATGATCAGGGTTGCAGCAATTTGGTTGCAACCAATAGTGAGGGAAGATGAGGGAAATTTATCTAAGTGGGACTTTCTTAGCTGGAAAAAAAATAAAAGCTGAGAGGGAACAAGAGGGCAAGTTCCTGTTCATTGATAAAGGCACACAGTCTTGCCTGGAGGGCAAATAGTGGTGGAAAAAAACAGCACAAAGGTTCTGATTTCTGGACTTTTGCCTGTACAGAAGGTAAGGCAACTGGTCTCTCACCAGTTAATGTATGAAGGCAACTTGGCAGTGAGTGACTGATGGGGACGGTGCTGTTGTCATCTACGCTGTCACCCTCTCCAAACTCTAGGGACATTTTGCTGGACTGCTCCTGTAGCAGCTCTGTTTGCCATGTTTAACTCTTCTGGTATTGCAGAGAGAACTTATTCAGAAGCATCTGCATTTTTGGTGCCCGATCCTGAAAATATGAACATGAATAAATTCCCACATGAGGCCTGTCCCGCTGGAATGTGACACTTAATGTGAATTGCATGGCTAGAATTGTTCTTGTGAACAAGGATTTGTGAGTAGAAAGGATGTGTTGTTTTCCAGAGAGGTATTCCACACCCTAGGTCATCACGCTCAGTATGTGAAGCAGGGGACAGAAGGAGGAAGGGAAGGATGTTGGGAGTGATGTTTTGTCACTGCCATATTTTCTGGAAAAATCCCCTTGCCCAGGATTCTTCTCTTGGGAAGCTGAGAAGCCTCAGAGAAAAAGAAAAACAATATTACCTCATTTGCTTCTCCTGTGTTTTGCTGATTTGGAATGTGTTTGGACATTGTTTATCCAACATGTGAATTGTTTTGACTTAATGACTAATCATGGTCAGGCTGTGTTGGGGCTCTGGAAGGAGTCCGGAGTTTTTCCAGTATTATCTTCTAGCCTTCTGTCTGCATCCTTTCTCTATTCTTTAGTATGGTTTTAGTATAGCATTCTTTAATATAATATCATAAAATACTAAATTAGCCCTCCAAGAACATGGAGTCAGATTTGTCATTTCCTTCCTGCCACAGGGGACACTGAAAATACCACAATGCTTGTACTCCCAAGTCAGTTTTGTGTGACGGAGCCCTGCTTTCCTGTGGATGGCTGAGCACCTGCCTGCCCATGGCAAGTGGTGAATGAACTCCTTGTTTCACTGTGCTTGCATGCCTGGCTTTTGTTTGACTGGTTAAGCTCTCTCTGTCTCAGCCTGTGGGTGTTCTCACTTTTATTCTTCCAAGTCTTTCCCCCATCCCAACATGGAGGCAGTGAGCAAACAGCTGGGTGGTGCTGGGCTGCTGGCTGGGGTCAAACCACAACACATTTCCTTTTTTCAAATATTTTTTTAAGGAAAAAAAAACCCCAAAATACTATGTTTTATGGAGAGGGTTCAGTTTCATGAGTCTATTAAAGAAAGCAAATGAAAACCAAGAAGTGACATTGCATAGGTCACCTGCATGGCTGGAACACGCTAAAGCCATTTTATGGATGTTTGCCACCAGACCTAACAGGGGAACTAATAAGAGGAGCAGCTTACCCTTTTTGTGTACAAAATGTTACTGGACTTACTCAGCTGGTGCATTTCATAAATATTTGCTGATAGCTTTGGGCAAATGCTGCAGTAAGCGTCACTTGGAAGCATTTTAAGTGGATGTTCTGGTGGCTGCACATCTCAAATCCTGTAATAAAGCCAACACATATTGCTTAGAAAATTGGTGTGTTCATAACTGTTATACTCCCCTTCCCTTTTATGTATCTTTGTTTCTGCAGCTCCAGCTTCACAAGGAGCACATAAGAAGGTGCCTTTTTTGTGCTCTGCCGTTTGTATGCATCTCTTTCAGATTCTTCATCTCAGTCCTTGCTCAAGATTTTTTGCGAAGCCTCCTTGTCTTCTTTTTACTTCCTTCTCTTTCCTGCCCTATGGCCATGTGTAAATATTGTTTCAAACTTCAGACATGAACCTGATCTTATGTTTTCTCAATTACTATTCCCCCCACCTCTGTATTAATGAAATTTTCTGTTTTTACCAGATCCATGGATCTTTCCTGAGTTAGCTGGTGTGAGAAATGCATGCTACCAATCCTGTTTTTCTTCTGATAGCTCCCACCCAAGTCCCCTTCTAATTTGTCTGCAACAACCGCTTTTTTTCTCTTTATTACCCAAAGACTTGTGGGACACTTGGCAAAATTGTTTTTCCAAATGAGGCTGTTATTCTCACTTACATTAGGATATTAATTTCTCAAATGCCTTGAAAATGCAGATAATTTAAGGAAATCCCCGGTAAGCATAGTCTTTTTTCCTTTTTATCCCATTTATTGTATTTCTGCTAGGTGCAGTGATATTACTTGTCACACACATTTTCTGAAAAATCCTTTTGTCAGGTTTTTTATCCTGGGTAGCTGAGAGGCTGCAGAAACTAAATGGAAACAATAATTGTCTGCTGCTGTGGAATGTGTTGAGTGCATCTTTGATTGGTCTCGGGTGGTTGTTATTAATTGATGACCAATCACAAGTCCAGCAGTGTCAGGACTCTGGGCAGTCACAAGATTGTATTCTTCAGTCTTTTCTAGCCTTCTGATGTCTCCTTTCTCTTTAGTTTTAGTATATAATTTTCTTTTAATATAATGTATATCATAAAATAATCAGCCTTCTGAAGCATGGAGTCAAGATTCTCATCTCTTCCCTCATCCTGGGGACCTGCAGACACCACTAAGATTACTTGTGAAGAAAGTAGCAGCTTGACAAGTTTGAAGCAACTGGTGTAAATGTAAGACTTGATTTTGCTATTCTGTTTCATATCATGGTGTGTCAGCATCCAAAGGGTATCTTTTTTTTTCTTTTTATTTATTCTTTTTGCTAAATTGCCAGCAGCAGCTCCACATTTGCTGGCATTGGAGGGGACAGGCTCAGCAGTGCTGGGAGGCTGAGGCAGCTTTGCTGTGCATTTCCAATTCATCCCAGCAGGTTCTCTCTCTGTGGCAGGATAAAGTGCACTGTGGGATTGTGGTGCTTTCTGCTCTACAGATGGAAAAGAGAATACTTGTGTCTGAGCTTCAGATCTGGAGCTAGACAGACCCTGCTGCAGTCTTTTATCCACACATATATTGTGAGCAATGTCGAGTGTACAGCACAATCTAGCGGGTGCTCTTTCCCAGCTCAGGATCCCATGACTTATTCTGAAAATCAAAAAGAAAACCTGTGCACACACTAACAAAAGAGTGAGATTCTAAGAGTCAGAGCAGATAAAATCATTACTTCTGAAGTTGCCATAGCAGACTGGATTCTGTTTTGCTTGGCACATCTATTATTGATATGCTTGCTGTGCAGATGTTGTTCATGTAAATACAGGAATGAATTGCACTGAGGTATTGGAATTGCTGGTACCTGCCCTGCTTTGATGAATAAATTACAGCACTGATTCCTGTTACTGCTAAATAAGGACTAAATAATGCACTCACATATACATTTGCTCCTATAATATCTATAAATTATTAACTATCACAATACAATTTAGTTTTTTAGACAGAGGTCTTCTTAATCAACACTCGTGAACTATCAAATGATGAATGATATTTATTACAATAGATGTATTTCTTAGAAAGTGATAGTGTTCTGCAGGCTTTTTGAATTTCCAATGAATAGTTGCACATCTTTGGGACGCGTTAATGCACACCAGCTCAGAGCCAAATAGCCACCAGCTCCTCAGAGGGATCTCTTGTTTTCTGCTATAGTCATATTTGCAGAAGTGAAATCAATTAACACATCAAACATCTTCTCTTAATTATTTTTTCATTTGCACTCAAACCCTTTTAATTTGTAGGTATAAATGTTTTTCTTAGTTTTTACATGATGTTTAGGAAAATGCATATATGAATACATTAATTACACCTGTATAATGATCCAAAATTAAGGGGGTTTTGTGTGTTTGTGTTCTATATATTCTCCCATATAAGATTCAACTCTTTTCTAAGCATTTACTTGCCTGTGATTTGGATAAAAAGCTCATATTACCTCCCCAAATCTACTGATTAGCATACAGTATGTAATTATCTCCTGGAGAGGGGGGAAAAAAAAGAACCTACTTGATCTTTGATTTATTAGTGTTCTGACAGATCAAAAAAAATATATTGTAAATAAAACATGTTCCTTTGAGACATAATTGACAATAACTTAAACCTTTCTCTGCTATTAAAATATAGGTACCTGATGTCTAGGGTTAGGAAACAATTATTTCCATGAGTTATTGCACATTCATTACTGAACTGTGATCCTGTGGCTTCATTTTTCAGTGAAGGTGTATAGGAGGTGTCTGAACTTTAGAGGTGAGAGCAGGATATTCCATTCAATAGGTAAACTCGAGGCTTCAGCACAGTGATAAGATAAATATTCTTGCTGGTAACAGCAGGAAATGCTCTTTGATGTGTTCTCTGGCAGTTCAGTACAAATGGGCCTATCATGAATGCTGATGGAATTGGAAACTAACTAGAGGAGTCAGCCTGGAGAACATATCCCCTTACAATCCTGTTTTGGCAATAGAAGTATAGCATTTTATAAATAAGGAAATAAGTCAGACAATCCAAACTTATATTACCAGTGTATACAGTGAATAATTTTCAGAAAATGCTGTTAACATGTCTCAGGAAGAAATATTTATCTTTCAAGGCAAAAGTCTTTGAGCTTTTTGTATAGTGAAATTGTAATCTAGCCAGAAACCAATTTTTCAAAAGGTATATTGTTTTCAGAGAGGACAAGAAATTAAGATTAACATTTCTCATAAAAATCTAAAGATTTATTAAAACTATTAATGCTTCATTAGTATTGTCCTTGGGGTAGAGCATTTAAAATAAACAGATATGCAATTTTTCTGATGTCAGCTTGGTGAAATGAGTTGAGAGAATTTAGTTTTCTATATAATAATATTCAGCTTGTGTCTCCATGTCCTGTCCTGGTATTTCACAGTTTTGTATTGAGTATCTTTGTATGGTGTGCTCATCCTGGTAGATTTCCCAATATATGTAATATATTGGGAAATATATTATTTCTCCCTTTACATAGACCAAAGAATTTTCCCTGACACCCTGATATGTCTTCAACCAATAGGAAGCCAAACATCTTTTTCTGGGAAATGTTTTAGTACATTAATGAAAAATTAGGTGTCATGTTGTAGCCAAAAATATTCTTCAGCCTCCAAAACATTGTGGTCTTTAAGTGTTTAAAGGGGATTAATAAGGAAGATGGGAATGGGTGTTTGAGCAGGGTCTGTTGTAACAGGACAAATTGTAATGTTTTTAGGCTGATAGAGGGTTAGCTTAGACTAGATATAAGGATGAAATTTTTATAATGGGGGTGAGGAAAATGGCACAGTTTGTCCAAGGAGGTGGTAATGCCTTGTTCCTGGAAAAATTCAAGATCAGGCTGGACATGGCTCTGAAGAAATGTCCCTCCTCCTTGTAGGGTGTTGGATGAGGTGACCTCTAAATATTCTGTGATTCCATCCAAACACAAACGTAGGCTTGAGTGAGAGCAATATACTTTACGTTCCATGCAGAATACATTGTTTTTATTTATGTGGTTTCCTGGCTGCATAACCATACAAATGGAATGGCTTGGAATAATTTATTTCAAGGATAACATATATACACCATCTCTAATTTACAAATGATAACATTGTACAAATAGCAAAAAACCAAGCCACTTGCAGTGGAAATTGAACCTAGAAATAAAATAGATGGACTCTTGTCCTTGGGGAGAAGTTTGGGTCCCAATGAATGCTCTACTGCTTGAGAGTATTTTACTACAGATAGAAATTATCCTTGCCAGGGAAGCATCACAAGATCACAGCTTTTAGATTTTATAAAATTCTGCATTGCAGAGAGGGACGAGAAGACAGCGATATGAATTTCACTAATTTTTGAAATAATCACTGCTTGTAGATTGAAGTGTTTTAAAGAAGATTAAGAGACTACTCCTGTTTGCCAAATGTGAGCTATCCTGCAGTACAAGTGCTGCTGACCTACACAGCAACAACAGCAAGTCTTGGGTTTAATGTTCCCTTGGGAAAGAGAATTGTCATAGAGGGACTATGGTTCTGGGTTTGAAATTTACAGATGTCAAAGACAAATTACCTTCATCAGCCAGAGGAGTAATTTTGATGAATTTATTTTTGTTTTCCCATGGTTATGTGGATCATATTTCAATTACAGCGGCTCGAAGTGTGATGGTTATTAGACAACAGAGTGTGTTCTACCTCACTACAGGATTTTTTTGGGTTGGTGTTTTGGCTCTGAAATTATTCAGGCTATTAAAATATGCCACTTAAAACATCTATTCTGAAGAAAAAGTATTGAGATGTGGAAACCAATGATAATAAAGGGAAAAGATTTAGCAGTTCTACTTCATTGTGGGTTTCAGAAGTAATTTCACCTTTTTTCATTGAAAGAGTAGTATTGGCTGGAGGAGAAAATGAGCAAATAAAAGTTTAGAGTCTTATCTAATAATAAACTCATGTGTCAGCAGTTCTGAATGATGACAGTTTTACACAGTTAGACATTTTGATGTATCACTATTAATACAGCTAATATTCTCCTGACTATGGAGAATTTGGAGGAAAAAGCTTTCCTCTATCAATTTGTCACAGTGCTTTGCCAGAAGGAATCTAGTTAATTATATCTTAATTTGTAGCTTTAATGAATGCCATGAAGTTGTGTTTTTTTTTCTTTTTGGCAAGACAGTACTCGTATATTCTAAAAAAATTGAGTTGCAACATGCATGATACTAAATTTTCTTTTTAAAAAAGGGTTTGATAAAAAATCATGTTTGATCGAAAATCTATGCTTTAAACAACTACTCTAAAGAACTTCTAAGGAGTTTGTAGTCTAAAGATTGTTTCATATGCAGATTAAAATTTGGCCACATGTCAATTAAGAAAAATATTCAGATCACCTCCAAAAAGTCAGGCGGACTAAAACCCAAATTGTTACCTTAAAAGAAACAAAATAAAACCAATAAGTTTTTCATATCACTAATAACTTTAGTTAGATATATATTTAATTGCATATCCTCAGAAAAAACGTTTTATAATGTTGTTTTGTAACTGTGTACTTTCTATGGTTTTACAAGATGTAAATTGCTTTAGGAATTTTTTTATAACTATTGATTCCAAAAATATTTAAAATATTTCTTATTGTTTTCTTATACTCTTTTTAGGGGTGTGGACTGCAACAAACTTAAGGTAATGCCATTGAAATCAGTCTATGTTAATTTTCTCAGTATAAGAAAAATAGGAAGCATAAACAAGACTAACTTATAGCAATCTGTTATTTTCATCTCTCAACACATACTCCAGAAAAAGGCATTGAAGCACTAGAATTTATTTGCAGGCAAACTAAAATTATTCTTCAGATTGGTATTTGCTATTTCCTGTTACTCTCTGATGAAAGAAAATATAGTTCCTTGCTATACAAAATCTGTGATATTCATTCCTAGTATAAATGGCTCCCAAATGATTATTTAAGCCAAACAAGGTTTCATTGTCACCAGGGAGTGTCAAGCAAGGCCTTGGGATTTGCATAATAATTGGTTTGAAACAAGTGATATTCCATACAGAACTATGTATACAGAGAGTAATGAATATGGCAGCCACAGTCTGTGAGATCAGTATCAGCTCCATAATGAAAACTGAATATTTTTCAGCCTTTGGAGGTTTTCAAACATCCATAAAGCTAATGAGCTAATTTAGATAAGCATTAAACATGAATTTAATCACATTACTGGTAATTATTAGCAGAGACACAATATGAAGGCCTTACAATTTCCTTCAAAAGTTGTAATTAACCATAAAAAAATAAATTGTTTGACCTAATGCACTGCATATAAATGACTTAACTAAATACTCTTCGATTTAACAGAATGCTTAGCTTAGAGTAATTTTTCCTTATATATTTTTCAGCTGAAAGTGAAAAAAGTTAAAATGTGTTTTTTGCTACACATTAGCTTAAGAGCAAGAGCTCATATGACTGCAGATGTTACTCGCTGAAATCCAAACCTATTTCCAAAGCGAAAACAGCATAACTTTATCTGATCTATGGCCTCCTTCCTATGCTGGTCATGAGTAAGCAGGTAAGAACCTGCTGCCAGTTGTCTTCCCCAATTCCTGGGAAATAATTAAAGTTAAGCATGTGAGCAAGAGTCTTGAGTTTTAGAATAAAAACTGTGCTCAAGATTTGGAGTTTTTCTTGGGAAGCATGGACAGGAGCATCTGACCCAAAAGTCTTGGGAGAGACAAAATAAATTTCCTCTCTGGCTGCTTACAGCTACATTCCCAAAGCATTTTGGTGATAGAAAGCAATGGCTGGAGCATAAAAGTAAGTATATATATAATTTTTTAAAAGCATTTTGAAATCAAGTGTCCAGCTCTAGAAATGTGTGACCAGATAAATATTTTTAGTTTGCCTGTGTTGAAGTAAAAGCAGCTCTTTGACAAAGGCTTAAAGCTGGAGTATATAGAGTCTGGTCCCTGAAGTTATGGTTCTGGAAAGAAATGCTTAATAATCTAATTTCAAATAATGGCAGAGAACTGTTTTTTGAAAGCTGGCAAATGACTGTGACTCCTCAATTTCTCTCAGGCAGAAGCAGAGGGCTTTCTTATTTAACAGAGTGGTGAACTCATCACTTTTTCATTTTTCAATGGACCATTGCTCAATAACACATCTTCCATGCCTTTACTCATGTTTCTCAGAAGTTACACTTTTTCAGCAATATTGAAAAATGGAGATTTAGATGAAAAGAGATAAAAGGCCTTTTTTCCAATGGATTATCACTGATATACAATTATCTTTTCAGAGGCTTGTGGAAATCCATATTTTTCACTGTAAAATTGGCAGAGAAACCATTTTCTGTATAATAAATTTTCAGTAAAAAATGTTCAGCCACCTCTGTGCCTAGCCATGCTAGCTATGCTTTCTGTGCCTGTGGTTAAGCTGAAGCCTTTTTTGGGCTCTTGCAGGTCAGCTCTCGACCTAGAATGTTCTTTTGCAAACAGTGTGGGTAAAGCAATATGGGTAGAGGGGAATCAAGCCCATTTTTTCTGTCTGAGAAATAAATGACAAAATCTCACGTGGGCTTTTTATGAAAACGCCCTTCCAGCCCCCAAGCCCCACAATATTTGGCATAGAAAAAAGCAGAATTCCTCAGATGGAAGGGTTAAGTAATGAGCTGCAGGGATACAGACATCAGCAATCACGAGACGTAGCACTCTTCTGTTGTGTGAAATTCTCCTGTTCCTTTCAGCTCTTTCTCCTTCCTGTCCTTCACCCCAACTGCTCCTCACTCTACTTGAGAACATTTTCCTCTCCTTCCACCTCTCCCTTCCCCTGATAGTCACAGTTTCTTGTTTTCCTGTTCTTCCAGCTGGGTAATCCTTGCTAAATGGAGCACTCCTGAAATATTGTGGAGCTGAGATGACTCCTGCAATTGCATTCCTCAATTTATTTATGTTATACATCTTTCTCCTATGATATGTTTATGTAAGCAGCTACAACAGTGGAACACACTATCTACAGACTAATTGGAATTTACTATAATAACCACAGCTATGAATCACAAATTTCATTATTTCCTGCTCTAATAAACTGTTGATATAATCCAGGACAATGACAAGGAAATGACCATTAACAACAAATATTTGGTATTTACTAATTAATTAAAGCTGCTCATTAATTTATTTGAAGGATAAAGATTCAAGGAACAAGCCATTCATGCAATTTACTGTAAATGGAAACCAAAATATCTTCTCTTGGAATTAAAATTTTCATGAAATTTTGCATATTGCATTAAGGACTTTGTGGGTGGAAAGCTACAGCTGTTTAAAGAATAAACTTCCTCATTTCATTCTCAGTCAGAGCACTTGGAAGCTGTATGGTGTATATGTGAAATTATATTAAGCTAATTATAAAAGATATTTTCTTTTGCATGCTGACTTCATGGAAAGAATATTTCTTGCTGTGTTTTTGTGGTTTGTCCAGAGCAAATGGAGCTGTGACCTTATTTCCATGTCTCACCTTGGTGTCTCTTGGTTCTGTTGTGTTTAGTGGATATAACATAAAAATAGAAAATATGAACTTCTTGCAAGAATAGAAAATTGGACTGAGGGATTTTAACTTTTTTGTTGTTGCCTCAGGCACAGCTTGAGTTAAGTGACTCCCATGCCTATGGAACTGATTTCTGCAGCCCATCTACTGGAGTGGCTTCACACAAATACTTCTGTCTTTTTTGCTGATGTCTTTCCCAGTCTGTTTTGGTAACACTCTAATTGCACCTAGGCGTTCTCCCCGTGTTGTTTCACTGTGTCAAAATTGACTATGAGGAATTTGTAGCTGTTAAAAGCTCAGGTTTAATTAACAGGTAATGAATGCTTCCTTGCCTCTTTCAGTCTTCACCAAGAGCCTAAAGCATTTCATGTCCTGTGTTGATGTACAGAATTTTTCCTAATTTTTATGTATATTGGGAAAGCATGAAATGGAATGAGAAATGGTGATAAGAAAGAGGATATTAGAAAAACCATCTTTAGTAAGAACTCTGGAATTTTCTGTGTTTATAACAGGGATTGTCTCTCATGGTGTCGAAGGGCTGCTTGTTGGTGCTGAGGAGGTTGTGGAACTGCACAGCCACATCCCAGGGCAGTGATGGAAAATGTGCTTTGGACAGAGCAGTTCTTACTCAGACACTGGGGCTCCACTGCCTGGTTTATGTCTGGGAATCCTTGTCGGGGCTTTTGGATCATGAAAACAAATTTGCTTGCGCTATGTTGAATGTACTGATCTACTGAATCTGTATCTTTAATAAAAAGGTTATTGTAAAGGAATATCCCTCCAGGGTACTAATTTATAGGAATTATTATCTAATAATAGGAATTATATAATATTATATAAAATAGCAATATATTATTTTTATATATAGTAATAATAATACTGGATAACAATATATTAGGACCGTAACTTCAGGAATATTGTCCCAAACTAAGTAAACTATTTGTGAAACCAAAATAATCAAAACATAACCACGATGGGTGTCAGCAGAAGAAATACCGGATTTTGTTAGTGCTTCTTTTTGTTATAAACTATCCAATGTTTAAGTATCACATTTCCAGTTTTCCAGAGCCAAAATTCTGACTTTTGTAAAATGTGTTTTGAAACTTGTTTTTGGCCTCTCTGAATTCAAATTTATCTTTTCAAGTTTTAAGATTTAGATATGGATTCATTCAAGTAGTACAGTTCCATTAGGCTTTTGGAATATGATTTTCTTTTTTTTTTTTAGAGTCCTTCATGGTGGGACTAGGGCATTCTCTTAGATCATGGCAGAGGAACCAGAGCACTTCCAACTGCATTTGAGTTTTTTTTTTTTGGTAGAAGTTTAATAATTAAATTTTATGACTTGCAACTGTCCTTTTTAAGCTTAGTTTTTTATAAACAAGGGACAGGTATATTTGTCATTAATCTGTGACCGAGATGCATTAATTTGTCTTGTGATAATCCAAAAATTTTAAGTAGCCTTTTTTACCCCATGGGAAAGGTACTTGAATAATTATTATAATTTTTTTTTGTCTCAGTGGATCAGAATGGATTATAATAGATAGAAGAAATATTCTTATACCATGCTTGCCATCCTTCTCTTTTTACCTTTGCATTTTCAATTGAAGGAAAGAAAAAAAACTAAAAAAGAAAAAGTAAATCCAATTTAATCTTGACCTACGTAGCTCCTTCAGTCAGTCATTAAAAAAAAACAAAACACTAAATGAGAGAAAAAAATGATGTGCCTGTATGCCTGTGGAAGCAGAGGGCTCCGGTGGGATCTTGTTCGTTCTGTGAGTTTTTGTGACCTCTGGATGAGCCGAGCGCTGCACATGAATATGTACCAGCCAGGCAGATGCTGCACTGACTGACCTTCACTCACTGAAACTGATAATCAGTTTGGCTGTCATTCATTGTCCTTTGGAGGCTCTCTGGCAGCAAATGAATGCCAAGGAGACGTATTTGATCCTGTAGGTCCTGCCAGAAATTAGGTTTGGACTTGGATATTTTGAAATGAATCTGAGTCGAGTTTGACAACAAAGGGAAGGCTGCTGCAGGAACATGTGCAGGTGATGCACTTCTCAATCTGTTTGTATTCTCCAGACAGGGAGAGATCAGGGCCCTTTCCTGCCTTTTATTCAGCTGTGGATATCAAGGCCAAATACGCAGTGATGTCAAAACACATAATTTATTTATTTATGCAGACAAACTGCTACTGAAGTTGCACCTGTGTAACCTAATGAATGGGGCATCAGTGTTTGAGTTAATAACAGGCAAAGAATTAATTACCAGCAGCAGAAGTTTTCAGCTTTGTAATTTGGAAATTAGAATGGGGTGAGGACACACATTAAGTATTTTTTTTTTTGCAGAGATAATAGTGTCATGTGTACTGTAGTTGCCCCCTGCATAAATAATGTTTTATTAAAAAGCAAATTTTGTACATTTTGAATAATATTTTGGTTTTTTTGCCCCCTCTAGTATTTCAACGATTTTCAGGGGCTCTGCAGAAGTAGATGAGGATGAGCAATACTGCACCTGAATGTGCTGGATAGAAGGAATGTGTCAAGAGAAGAATAATAATGTTTAAGAATGAGAACATATGAGGATTTGTAAGGCTGCAGAAGCTGCAGTAGGACACAGGCCTGTGCTTCACAACCATCCAGAAACTCAGAAAAGCTCAATATAATGAGTGTGCTTTTAAAGTGGAGTGAAAAAAGTGCAGGGAAAAAAAAAAATAAAGAAATTTAATTTGTTGTAATCAACAAAGATTATGTTGTTACGTGCTGGAATTTACACTGTAGGGCTGTAATTGCAGCTTTCAGCTGAGGAGCATCCAGGGCAGCTCATCAGGAATGCCAGCTTTGTCCTTTTTCAGTCGGCAGTTTTTATGTGCTGGTTTATTCTTCTGCCATAGCTGTAGTTATCCAGAGGGCTGGGATTAACAGGAAAGAAACTCTGAACAAGCAACCCCCTCCCTCTGCCTCTGTTTGCTCCAAGGAGAGGAATCACAAACCGATATTCTCTCAGGAGCACGAGGGTGATCCTTTGATTATTTCAC
The DNA here is from genome assembly GCF_035770615.1 of Melospiza melodia melodia. Classification (NCBI taxonomy): domain Eukaryota; kingdom Metazoa; phylum Chordata; class Aves; order Passeriformes; family Passerellidae; genus Melospiza; species Melospiza melodia. The sequence goes on from NC_086195.1 coordinate 135,802,519, forward strand.
CCTTCAATTGCCTTTCCATTAGCAGTCGTGTTCCACTAAAACACAGGGGTGAGGGAAAAAAAAGCACAATCCCGTTCCTAAAATCCTTCAGTGGGCTCCTGGGGCAGCAGGAGTCCTTAATGGCTTTGCTGCCCAGCTGACCTCTGGGTGTTCCAGGGTCTTTGGGGTGGTGTTGGCCCTGCTGAGCCAGGGCTGGCAGCGACCTGGGCTGCTCATAGCACAATTTTCACAGAGGAGCTTGAGTTATTTGAGCACTCTCCAGCCACGTGAGTTCCCATGCCATTCACTAACCCAAGCTGTTTCTTATTCCAGAGCTTTTAGCCTCTGTTTCCGTGTCACTGCTGAGTGCAGATGTGATCCGTGCTGGTTGAAGAGGTGTTCAAAGAAAGATGAAAGGAAGGGGCTTTTAGACAAGGGTGAAATGATATTTCTCTTGTATCCATGAATGTGTTTTTCACTTTGAGAATTTATGTGATAATTAAAAAAAAAAAAAAGAGAAACTGAACCTCACTGAAGATTTTTAAGATTTGTAAAGATGTGAACAATATATAAAGATGTTAACAACATATAAAGTTCATAAAGACTATGAACAATATCTATATTTTCACTGTAGTTACACTATCCATAATTCCATGTGCGTGTAACCAAGTAAATTTTCTTTTAAACTTTCAATTTTATTTCCAACGTTTTTTCAACAATTTTCAACCATTTTCTGTTAAACCTGACAATCACATGTAAGAAGTTCCATTTCCACATTGGCTTTCCTGCTTTTCCAGTTGGGAGTTCCAGCTGGAAAAATCTGCACACTTAATGGCAACTAAAATCTGATCAGCAGCACAAAACCATCGTAGAGTGATATGAAACCACTGAATCCTTTGAATCCTGTCCTGCCTGAGACCTTAATCCTGGCTTCAGAATGAACACTTTTTAAAATATGGAAGACAATTCCATCTCTGAAAAATTGTTATCCCAGGGATTTCTACAATATGTGTTCTCAGTTCCAAAGGAAAAAACTCAAAAATGTTTCTGACTCTGTGCAGCTGAAAATTAGGGAGCAAGTAAAGTGATAAGAGGAGAGTCTAAGTTTACAGCTTAGGGAATTTTCCAGGTTTTTTGGCTCAGAAAAAATAGCATAAATCCCTGTGTATGTTTATTCTCCACCTATTTTCTTTATCAGGATGACATTTAGTGTTGGTCACAAATGTGAGCGGAAGTTTGCTTTGTTTGGTCTATTTAGTCTGGAAAGAAGCACTACTTGGCTTGTGCTTTACCAGCAAAGCGTTATTGTTGGGCTTACACATGCAAGTAAAAAATATATAAAGTGGTGTAATGGTATCTATTCAGCCAATGCCTGTTTGTTGAACCGACCAGACCAGCATTAGTGGCTGTGAATGGGTCTCATTGTGCTGGTGTCAACGAGGTTGTGCTCGGTCCTGTGAACATGAGAACAGTTGGTTATGGCTGAGAAAAAGCTAAATAATAGGATTTGAAACAGTGTTTTGCAATTACCAAGGCTCTGTGTCTGAATATCTGTTTTACTCTGGAGAGAGGGACTTTGTGTCCAACCAGAGAACCTCAAAGCTGAATGTACAGGACTGTGTCAGTCTGGGTTTGGGAGATGTGTAGGTAATTCTCTGGTGCTGTATGATGTGCTATTTCCAAATTCATGGTTCTGAGTCTTTATTGGACTGCATGTTTTTAATGTAGCCAGGTCTCCTCCAGTGTGAGTAACTCCTTTATTTGTGCCCCCCCATTGCAGAGATCACAAATATCTTTAGGTCTGCCAAAGTGGTATGAGCGTAAGAAGAGGAAGCCTCAGATCTTCTGCTGAGGAATGATGATTAAAGAGATGATATTTTTATTTCAATTGTTAAATGGACACAGAAATCACTGTCCAAAAAAACAGGTGATATCAATGCAGTGGTGCTCTAGAATCCCTTGGTAGATGAAAAGCTATTTTCTTGCTGGGGCCTTAGGGAGTGATGGGAAGGAGGAATTGGCTCACTCAAGGTGCTGGAGGCTGAGCCTCAGAAGTCAAATCATTCATCCGGCCTAGAAGGTGATCCTGGCCTCGAGACCCTCATCATTTGTTTGGTTTTCCATGGCCTGGCTGTTGCCTTGGGGTGGATCAGGGCACAGGGAGGAGTTTGGAGTCTGCAGGTTTTGTCTGGTACTGTGCAGACAATGCAAACAACTGCATTGCAGTCAAGAGGGATGGGATGGTAGGGAACTGAACCCTGGAGTGCCTCTTCCTCTCTCTGATGGACTGAAGAATATCATTGGCATGTACATTTCCCGTTGTTATCACTGGTCATATTTAAATTTGTCATAATCCACTGAAATAAGTTATTGGGTGTGTCATTACCAATCATAGGTGACAGGAAGCAAAGGACTCTAAGAAGGAACCTGGAAAGGATATCTATTTTGAAAGGCAAAGAGGCTGCAGAAGGAACTGTAAACAGATTTACAGAATACCTCAGCTGGTATTACTAATGAAAAATATCAATACACCTGGAAGGGTAATTTGGTGTACATTAGTATGGGAACCAGTGTCCTTTGTTTCAGTACAAATTATGTTCTGGACACAGCAGAAACCTATGGGAGGGTGAAAATCTCCTATTTCCTGGCATCTGTGAGATTTAGTAGAAAATAGTGTTGAGGACAATATAGGAGTGTGGTCATCACAAAAGACCAGTATCACAACAACCTAGAAAAAGGCTGATTTCAGTACCTATGTGCTGAAAAACACAGCCCTCTTTAAACAGAAGACTGTAGTCATGTGAACTTACAGGGAGCAATTATTTTTTGTCAGCTCTGTTGGTCTCTCAGCCTAAAGGCACCTGCTGAACTATTCCCACTCTCATTTCAATCCAGAAAATTCACAGGTGGTTCGTGTTAGATTATGGGGACCTTCATGGCCATCATTTTGATGTTATTCCTCTGCTCACTGTATTTCAGTGCTTTGATCAGAGGATTGGTTTTCTTAGAGTCACAGATGGTTGCTGTTTGACAGGCTGACAGGCAGACAAAGTAAATGGGCATGAAAATAAAATATTCCTTTGTTTTGGTGAGTCAGGCCAATGTCATGTGGGCAGACACTGCTCTGTAATCCCTCTAACTGTGCTAGGATGGGGACAGGGTATTGTGTATAATGGCACACAGGAATCTTTCTTTCCGGGACTGTCTTGTTGAGGATTTGATCAACAAATCTGAGCTTACAATGACATTTCACTGTTACCTTTTCAATTAAGGTGGCAAGCATTGCCATCACAGAGCAATGTGGAATTTGGAAGGGTTAGTCTGGAAAAATCCCATCTGGCAGAGATGTACCTGATCCTGCATATCAATGGGAGTTTTGAGCAGAGATCAGTAGCACGATGAAATGCTACATAATTATTGTGTGTCTGTGCCTGTATCTACTTGCCTGCATTCAAAAAGAAATAAAACACTCAAAAAACCCCCGAACAAACCAAACAACATTTCAGGTCACCAGAGACACAGCCCCTAAATTAGTTACCCAGGCAGTGTAAATGCTTTTATGTATTATTTCTGTATTCTGAAAAGAGAAATCTAATAAATCAATACTGATTTTGAAATTGATTAAATACTTTGGATTAAGGGCTGTTGCACAGCGTTTGTGGCAACTCCTGACGTGACATCTGGTCGGTGAATTCTCCTGGGGTAATTTTGTGGGATTGGAAACCTGGTTTTCCGTAAAGAAATTGTTGCTGACCTATTGATGTGATGTGACATTGCTTCCTGCTTTGGCAGTAGCAGAGAGAGTTGGTCCCTTCACTCCTTACACTGATCTGTTGCCAGGTAAACAAGAAAAAGAATCAGATAGGGAACAAGCTGACTGCCCCCTCTCTCGCCTCAAACCAAAACAAAAAATGAAAGATAAATTCATGATGTCATCTTTTTTGCATTGTTTATCAACTGAAGTGAATCTGAAGCTGTACTTTTGTCATTACCTTTAGTTTTATTTTAAAAAATGAAGCTAACAATGAAATGGATTTTTCTTTATTGATACATTATCAAGTTGAAGACCAACTCTTAGTATTTAATACTTAAATTATTTGGTTATTGTCAATAGTTGAAAGAAAGGTCTCTGGTAATGGAGATTTCTGTAGTTTTTTCTTTTCTGTGTCCTGAACAGTTTTGTTGGATCCGGTTTAGCTGGTCAATTAAGATAAATAGTGGTTTATTAAGCACTTGTGTTGAAAAGGAAAAGCCAGCATGTTATTCTTAAGGGCATGGGGGAGAAAAATTGTGATTTTTTTCTTAGTTATTTCATCCATTTTGGAACCTAGTGGTTTTCAGGTCATAGCTTCATGTTAGGCCCTTTGAGAGAGTTTTTGCTGCCAAGACTGCATATCCCATCAGCCCAAAATTAATAGGGTAAAACACACTTTGGGGCTGGCTTCTGATGCTCATCTTGTGCTCATGGAAAGCTTGATGGTGGGACAGGCACCCAAGATTTTTCAGAACTTTGGTCACATAGGAGGAATCCTAAACCAGCCAGGAGTTCTCACCACAGGTTTTAGAATAGATATTTTGGTTCACCTTGGTAGCTGGGATTTGTTCATCTCAGTTTACAAGGACCATTTACATTAATTGTGGTGTCTCCAGCTACTGAAAACAAAAAGGTTTATTCTTTAGGAAAATATCTTCAACTATTCAGTTTCTTGAAAATCACAGATTCACAGAAGTTCAAGACTGGAAGAGACCTATAAGATCATCTAGTCCAGCCGATGTTCTAACTGTTCAACTAGATCATGGCAGCAAGTGCCACATCCAGTCTTGTTTTGAATTCTTCAAGGGATGATGACTCCACCACCTCACTGGGTAAATGATTCCAGTATCTGACCACTCTTTCTGTGAAGTATTTCCTTCTTATGGTAGATATTGTGATTTTAAAATAGCATTTGCTGTGTTCCATAGTTACACAATTGCAAGAGATTATTCTGCAGCGAGAAAAAGAGTAGGTGAGGCTTTCAAACCTATGTATTCAGATGTTTTCCTAAAATTCCTACTATTCCTAGAATACTAATTTACATTCTGTGTGAATCAACACTGTAAATTTGTATCAGTAACTTACCCTCAGTTGGGTAAACACAGTTGGGTAAATCTTAGTAATATGATATTACTATCAGTGGAAACAAGCATAAATATAGATATAAAAAAAATGTTTTCACAGACAAAATTACTTGGTGGTTGCTTACTGATGCTTTCTCAGACTGAGGTAAATTAGGGTCAGGAAAGACAATATCTGAAACAAAAATAAGGTCATAAGAGAGCACAGAAAATCTCATGATGAAGTAACCACCAATAGTATTGTAAAAGCATTTAACATTACATATGGAATGAATGTATTCAGTTTTAAGGATAAATTTCTGGATATTTGAAGTGGAAGATAATGATCAAATTATTTTTGATACTGAGTACTTAAAAAAGCTGAAGATGTTTCTGTGTAGCATTTGAGGGTCTGAAATAATGACTGATCATGACTTAGTCTGCATTGGAAATGTGTTTCTTTTTAGTTGTACCTGTGTTAGATTCTGCTGTTGCCATCAAGTTCTGTTTCTTCTCCCAGAATCTGCAAGAGGCTGATATTTATTTCTTCTAACTCTGTGTTATGAACCAAAAGATGGATTGGAAAATAACTGGAAATGTTAATAGTTTTATCACTGAATTTTTGCTCAGTACAATTGAGGCTTTTTGGTGAGCTGTGTGGAGATCAAGGCACAGATACACAGTGATCCATGTAGTCTCAGGCTTCATTTCTGAGTAATTCCCATGATTTTGGTTGTGTGCCACTCCATTGGGGTCTCTCTATTATGGATCTATAATGGCAGCTCCCCATTCTGCTTCTGAAGAATCCTACAAGCTTTCTGCACTGCTAACCTCACTTAGATCTCTAAGATAATCTGGCTGATAGACATAATTGTTCAATGTATCCCATGGCATAATTTTTAATTGTTTCCAGCTCCAGAATTACTACTGTTAATTTTCTCTCCCTCGGTTTCCATAAAATTTATGTCCTTTTTGAAAAAGGAAAATAAACCCAAATGACTAAAACATTCTTATTATTTAAGTTCAAATATTATGACTAGGCTGTTAGATTTGGTTATGGCTAGCAAGAGTAATATCATCCATCCTCCCTTCCTCTGCATTAAATTAATGACCAGGTTTTTATTCAGTTTAGCTGATTTTTTTTACTTTTATCCATGTGTCTATCACTTCAGGAAAATTAATGAGTCAACATTGTACCAGTTCTAGAGAACTGATAAATGAGAAAAATCAGTCAGCTTGTTCAGCTTGTGTCTTTGCATTAAATCAATCTTGAAATAATTTATCCTTCCCACGAGCCTTGCAGATACACAGATCTCATTTATGCAGCTTCTGTGCGACTTTCTTCACAGCTTTCATTTGATTTGCTTATCCATGTGCTTCTGCTGCTAATGTTGGATACTGGGCTTAATAGGATGGATGGCAAGTCTTCGTGGTGTTTCAAATACTCTGAGTAAATCAGATCATTAAAATACAGCTTAACCTAATGGATCACCCTGGAGTGTAAATAAATCCTTCTCTACATTAAAATTAACAGAAATGTGGTTTTTTAGCACCTTCCACAGACTGGAAAATAACTATTAAAATGTATGTGGAAAAACAGTATGAAATAGTATGTTTGACTTATAATTCCCTAAAGCTCAGGTTTTACTCCTCTGTCCACATCTTCCTTTGGGATTTCACTTGAGGGAGGGGCCATTTCTTTGCATTTTGTTTGCACAGTGCTCTAACACATGGTTGGGTGCTCCCTGTTGCATGAATAGGCTCAGGTTTTAATCAGAAACATCATTAAAAAACAGTTTATTATGCAGTGTTCCGGTCTAATCAGGTTTATATATGCCAAGACCTTGGTCGTGGATCTAAATGTATTAAAGAACGAAACAGAAATTTCTGTCCTTTGTACGGCACATTTTAATATTATTGCTTTGTCTGACAGGTGAAATTGTCTCCAAGCTCATTTGTGCCTGGGCTGCGAGGGCTGGAGCAGCTCTGGCCCAGGGTCTAGTCTTCCATTCAGTCTGTGCCTGCTTTATTGGCTTCTGTCTTTATTTTATTCTGCAGTAACTGGTGTGTGTGCAGAGGGACTGGTGCCAAGCTGGCTCTGCCTGGCAGGGCACTGGGAGGCAGCAGGGCCGTGTCCCCAACCTGGGAATGAAGTGTCCCCAGGCTAAGCCAAATGTCAGAGAAGCTTGTTCTGGAGAGAACTGATTGGAAGAATAGAGGTAAGAATGACACTGCTAACACTTCACCATCAGAGAGGAAAATGCCATCGTGGATGATTAGGACACTGCTAAATGTGCGTTTCAAGCAGAAAATTAAGAATCCTTCAAAAGACCTTAAAGATTCTCTATAAATTAATACCTGAAGCAGGTATTTTAAGCTAATTTTGTTGCCTACCCCACTGCTCTCTGCCATTTGATGCAGCCCCTGCTCAGCCTTGCTTTTTTGCTCTGTTTGGCTTATCTCTGGCCAAGGCTTTAATCCCCTAATAGCGAGCTGGGGTCATATCAGCACTCAAAAGCTGCTGTGATGTGCAGGCACTTTATCAGTGTGAGGAGAGCCTCCCTCCCTGACCCTGGGAGCTGCGCTGCAGGGCTGTACATGTGCCACCAACATGCAGGTCACACTCAGCAGCCAGCACCAGGCACCACCCTGAGACTTCCAGGAGAGCAAATAGAAACGTCCATGTGAGAGAAAGAGCAAGGGCTGGAGCTGCTGCTTCACAGGTTTGGGTTTAGTGCTTCTGCTTGGAAGATAATTCTATTTGTTTTTTACACATTGAATGTCTGTGTCAGTTGAAGAGTAATTTTAGCACAGAAAGAAAGGGTAGCTTAAAAAAAAATCAAGGATAAACAGAAAAAAATGAATGCTCACAGGTTTATTAAGCCTCAAACAACTGAATGTAAACATAAGCATGAATAGTTAAGAAAAAACTTTGGAAGAAACCCTGATAGATACCAAGTCTTTGTCTACCACCATGGCTTCCTCCAGGTCTGCCAGCTTGACTCTAAACCAACATCAGAGCTCAAAAAGGGTTTATAAGATGTAGAACGTGACATATTGCTTTCTCTAAAAGCTGAAGAAAATATAAAATCAGACTAGAACTTGAAGGCTTAAATATTAAATTTCTTAGTGGTGAGGCAGGGAAAAACCACACCTGAACAAGTGCTCTGGGCAAGTATTTGATTTCTTTTTAACAATTCTTTTCCATAAAATGGTTTAAGAAGTACAGAAATGCTGACTGGAAGGTGTTCACCAGGTCCCCTTCACAAAGAATATTTCCAGAAAGAATTTCATGGTGCAATCCAGTTAGCCTTTCTGTAGCTGCAGAACTCTTCACAAAACCAGCTCCCTAAGTTCATGTGCATTGAGCAGTTCAAGTGAAAAATCTGTCAGTGGAACTGAATTAAAACCATAGAGCCAAGGTCTCTCCTGGTATAAATCATGTACATTGCTATAATAAAACAACATACAACAGAAGCAATTCTTCACACCACTGAGTTTTTGGCATGGGAGTTGTTCTCAGAATCCAAGTCTTACTGTTCCAGCTTCCATATTTCATAATGTGTCGGAAAACCTAAACTCCAATATGCTGTAATAATTTTGTGACATTTGAGAATAGAATAAATGTGACGTGGGAGCTGAAAAAGCTAAAATAAGTTGGGATTTATCTTATTTTTCTTTTTGAATGGTCTTGGTCATGCTAGCAAATGGCACTTTCTCATGTGTAAAATGAAGTGGAGGTATTGTACCATGTCCTGATTTCACCAGTTGAAGCCTCTTTCTTTTTCCAAAGTCATAAAGTATATGTCAAGCACTCTGAGCAACTCCTTTATGCCTTGCTGGCAGTGCTGCAATTAGCATCACACTGTGTCATATTCCAAGCTCAGTGACTGTTAAATGTGCTATGCCTGCATCACACTAACTACTATATCAGTCATTTCAGATGACCCCCTTGAAAATTGCTGCCAAAAGTTTATATGTCAGAAACCACTTTGAAAATGCTCATGAAGTGAAGAATTTTCACAGCTCTTTACCTACTTAAATACTAAAAACTGTCAGTCAACGAAATCAGGCTCGACAGTTTATATTCCAAGACTCACTTGTTCAAAGATTTGCTTGAAAAATTATTCCTATCATCTGTCAGCAAGTGGCTTCTGTGTTTAGTCAGTTGCTCACTTTTATATTGTAATGCCCACTGTAAGTTGCTACAAAAGACCTGCCAGAACCCTTGGTATTGTTTTTATATGGGGTGAGCCAGGGACATCTACATCAGCAATACCTTCAGTTTCAAGTGATTTCAAAAAAATATGATCCTGAGATTTATTTACAGAGCAGTTAACAACTGATAAAACTTTTAGAGAAAGGAGGTAAGGAGTTTCTTAAATTTTAAGAATTTGAACTGGAAACCTATCCCATACATCCACTGCCAAAGGCAAGGTTTGATTTATGGGGGAGTTTTTATTTATTTTAATTTCCTGGAGAAATATACAGGGGGGACTTAAGTAATATGGCTGAACTCCAAGCCTAAGCTCACAACATCCATAGGCTAGATTTTAGTCTTTATTTTATAAAAGCTGCATAGCCATCAACAGAGTGCTAAGAGTCAACATTTACAATGAACTGCTATTAATTTAAAGTTAATCTTTTATTTGTAGGTTAATGACTGTTACACTGAATGGCAAAAGTGCACCAGGACTTTGTGTGCCCCGTTGCCAACCTGTACCAAACCTTTTCTTTTCCTCATAACATTGAGGAGATTCCTCAGTGCCATTGGGCTTTTTGCTCAGCCTGATCAGGTGAGGGATCTGGGTGTTGGGATTATTCAGAAAGGAAATTTATCTGTTCTGAAGGCTGTCAACAGAACCTACGCAACAGACCTGCTCAAGGCATAATAAATGTCTGTCCCTACGACTGGGTTCTTCACAAAACAAAGAAAAATTGCCTTACGGTGATCTGTCTTTTACATAGGGGAAGACAGGTTCAGTGCTCTCTTCACTCTCAAAGGATTAATTTCCTTTTGCTTACTTTCCATGAAATGACTCCAGGTCAAGTGCAGGGCTTTGTGTCCTGCCCCAGGAAGAGGGAAATTCAAACAGAAAAGGAAGATATGTGTCCTTGTATTTTAATTGCTGCTGTGTTTTACATGAACTCTCACTAGATGGAAAAAAAATGATGGGACTGAGAAATTACTGCAACCTACCCTCTATGTGTTAACTATTGAGATTTTTATAGCTTTATTAAGGATGCTGCCTCCTTTTCTAACAAGGCGTACTGTCCCTGAAAAAGAGCTAAAAGAGTTTTTTTTCTGCATTTAAAGCTGTTTCTTCTTCTTTAAAATCTGTCTTTTTCTCCTGTGAAATGGGTTTTGTAGATCCAGGAGAATTAGTCAGCCAGCAGGTCACTCTGTCTGGTGCTGCCTGGCCTCCTGCAGAACGGAGATGCAACTTCCACAGATCCATCCCCACCAAATGCCCAAAGTGACAACCAGGAATCTGCCTGCAAAGGATAAACTGCAGCAGAGCTGCCTCTTAATAAGGTATGTCTACATCCTCCTTATAAACATCTGTTTGTCTCCAAATGCCTTTAGGTGTATAAATACTTATGGCTATAACAACACAGGTGTAAAAAACCCCACTGTAAATGATGTTAAATGAATGCAGAAACCATGCCTAAAAGTGTCAGTGGCAAAATCTTCACTGAATTTCATGGACATTCAAGACCCTTCCCATGAAAACAAGGTTTTGGGGTTCCCTGCTGGTTACAGAGAGTTCTGGGAAACGAATAGACCTCGGACAGGAGCAGAGACAAAAGAACAGTCTGTTCTTGTTTTTCTGTAGTCTGATGAGGAGCCTTTTTGCTGTCTGGCCTCACCATTTGAAACACCAAACCTTTGGAGGCTGTTTAAATTTTGACCTCTATCTTTGTCCTCATTTCCCTGACCTTCTTCAGCATGTTGCTATCAGAAATACTCTAAAACAAAGGCAAAAGATCTCTCTTGGAGATATTCCTCTACCCTGTAGAGGAATTGCTCTGTGAATGGAGCTATATTTTAATTATATGACATGAGAATTAGTTGTATTTAATATTCAGTTTAGACACAGCTTCCTTGGTGTCAAAAATAAGTGTGATCTAGTATAACAGGCAAGTGAAAGCATGATTTAGTCAGAAATATGTTGCAAGGGAGTGACTGCTTTCAAATCTTTCACCTATATAACACCAATCTAAAATAAAGGACTGCTAAATAGACACTCTAAGGAAGATCTCTTATTGGTCTATAGGGACAATACTGCTTGGGATTTGGTAAAATTTATTGTTGAATCCAAAATCTTAGTTCAACTGTTATGAGTTCTGTTTTTTTGTTTTGTGGGGTTTTTCTTCCCAAAGAATCCCAGAAAAGCACCATGGAAGGTGTGCAACCAAGGCATTTACGACAAAGCTTTTGTGGTTCAGGTTGTCTGACAGAACATGAAACAAGTCAGAGTAGAGTGCTGAATCTTAATAAAACTAAACTTCTTAACCACTTGTTGTGTTATCTACCATTGCTGGAGTGATAAACCTGCTTGAGAACACAGGAATCATTTTACACTTTGTAGATGCCTTTCACAGACTTACGTGCCAAGGGCACAACAGAAATATGTGATGCTTTGTGTATTGCCCAAAGAACAAAAAGTTATCATAATTTCAGCATTAGGAACATCGCCATCTCTAATCTTCAGGCTAAAGCAGGTGTGTTTGAGAAAATGTCTTACTAAGACGACAAAAGAAGTTAAAGAGTGCTGAAGAATTTTGCTGAGTAGTGTGGGCTGTTCTGGCAGTAAATTTTTCTTGATGAAATTGAATAACATAAATAAGCAAGCTTCAAGTAGGCTGGGCTAATGTATTAATAGGACCTGTAATATTATTAAATGCTGTCCTTCATAGACAGAAGTACCATACAAACAGTATTGATTGCATTGCATTTCTGACTGTGGAGCTACTCTTATCTTTGTTTCTATTTTGATCATACCTCAGTGGGGTTGTCACTGATGCTGACAGACAGTGCAATTCCACTTGTGTTTGCCATGTCAGATTCCTGGATCAGTTTAAAATCCTCCTGCTGCTTCTGGAGTTCATGGCTGGTGGAGAAAACGGTGACCAGACAGGTGTCTCAAACTATTGTTTAATGTTGGGAACACAATACACTCTATGGGCCGTTTGAACAACAAAAATATCTGCATTTGTGATTTAACTTGGATCTGTCCACACCCTGCTGTGGAATTCAGGAGTTTGTTGGGGTTTTTTATAAACTGTGGGAGTGATCAGTGAGCTTTATCTGAGATTGATTTCTCAAGGAATTTCTTTGCAGTTTCTGTTGTCCAGAGCAGGATTTGCTTTTCAAACCAGTTTAAAATCCTTTGCCTTCTCATTTTCTCAGTGCCTCTGCTCTTTGACAACCTGGTGGGGTGAGTTCAAGCAGGGGTCAGCCCTTGTGCTGCCTCTCAAGTGCTGCTGGATGGGAAGGTGCTGCATTCCTCTCCACTCACAGGAACCAGCCCTTTGTTAAATTAATGCTTTATATTCACTGACATTCAGCACTTATAACACTTCTGCCTCATTGAGAAATGCCTCTTGAACCTATGTGTTTATCAATTGCTTCTCACAAGCACTGTCAAACCTTGCTATTGCAGTTTAGGTTTTTAACTCCAGGTTTGCCTTTCTGCCTCCCAGCAATGTTAGCAGGAGAAAACAACGTTTTACCTCAAATACTCTGTGGTTCAGGGCTTCCCCTAACTCTCTTGTAATTCTGGTTATCTGTGACAGAGTAGGAGGATGCTAATTTCTACCGCACAGTTTGCTAGAATTATCTGTTAATCCCGAAATGTCAGGAGCCTTGTACAGGATTTAAAAAAATATTTCTGTGGTCTGTTTCAGATCGAACAGTCAGACTGAATTCTCTACTGGCTGCTGTATTATTCTTTCTTGTGAAGACCCCTGGATACTATTTCAAAAGAAATAAAGCAGCCTACATCTAAACTGTGCCAACCTATATTTTATCTAGGATGATCTTTTGGCCATATCTGGTACCTGAGGCAATATTCAGGATCTTTGTCCCTCAACAAGCACATCCTTTGTCAGTGCTCCATCAATGGTGTAACCTTGCAAGGTAAACTGCCCCAACTGCCTGGGGACATTGACTAGAGAAGAAGGGAGAAGATCCTTCCAGAAATCACTTTTTAATTGCTGGAGTCCCCAAAACCAGCTTCTCTCTTGTTGGTGCCAGCCTTAGTTATAGAGATATCTTTTTGTCCCCTCAGATATATATGGCTGCCAAAATTCCAGCCTTGTTAGTCTATTTCCTTTGTGCCTTGGCAAATCTATTGCTAAATATGTTTAAATTAAGTGAATAAATTAGTTATTGTCTGATTACTTTAGTTAGCAGTTTGTTTAGTTGCTGTCTTTTCGCAGAAAAGGTTAAATATATTTGTGTGGAGCTGGCAATGTATTTCTGACTTATCTTGGTGCAGCATTTTAATTCCCCCTATCTGTAGTTCATGATCTTTTGATACCACAAGGAGAAAAATTCCTGGTGGATTTTGTTTTGTGTTTTTCCTTTTTTCCCCCTGTTATTTTGGAGTTGTCTTATTTTTTCCTCCCAGTTCACCTCCCTGCTTTTTCTTTTTTTTTCCTTTCTATATCATTATAATTTTTTTGTTGTTGTTGTTAATATTATTTTTCTTTTTTCAGTTCCAGTACTTGAAGAATGTCAGATTTTGTCAGAGGAAAAGGAGAAATGCTCTATACCTGCCAGAGAAAAGTACCCTTTTACACTGTCCATCTCTGCAATAGGCAGGACAATTCCTGAATTGCTTTTTTTTTTTTGAGTTTAATTTTTTTAAAGGTAACATCCATCTGTATCAGCACAGTGCTTAGTCCTCCCTGTGCTTCCTATAGAAAGTAGATTTTTATGATGTTTAAATTTGTCTTGAAGGAAGGTTCTCCTTCCCTAAGGCCCAAGGAAACAGGGCCACATGGCTGGCTGGGGTATTTGTGAATTGAAATCTTCAGTAGTTGAGAACTGAGTGAATTCAAATCCCTTAGCACAGAACCAGGTTAACTGATGTATGCAATAGTATTGCTCCATGTACTTCATAAGGCTATTTAGTGTTGTGCCTTCCCAAATGTAATGTTAAAAAAAATATTTAAATTGATCATAAACCTGAGAAAGTGTTACTAAGTGCTTAGCCAGCTCAGCTGTTGCTTGTGATCCTTGCTTCATGCTATAGCTCAAATTTCATTAGGAGCTGCTTTTCATTCAAGTTAAATAATCCCTTAAAATCCTTAAAAAATCAGAAGACACACTTGCTTGAACTGTTTTTCTTCTACTAAAGCACACATTGCACAAATGAAGCTGACTTTCAGATAATGATTTGCACAGCACTATATAACATAAATGCATCTGAAATTTATAGCACACCACGAACTGTTTAATACTCAACAGTTAAACTGCTGTATTTCCACAGCAAGCTGTAATAACTGAGGGTTTAATACAGAATCTGATATCTGAACAGTTATTAACATTGTTTTCCTAGTATTTTACTGCCTCCTTGTAAACACTAGTTTATTGAAGTGTATCTACATGGTCATATAAACTGTGAAAAAGACCATGTTGCTTTCTTGGCCAGAGGTAGTGCAGATGTAATGAAAAAGTCCCGACCTTGAACTTAAACATCCAATCCTATATACACAAAAAAAATACATCCCTTCCTACCACACTGTTTTGACCTTGTGTAGCTGTTCAGGCTTTTGACAAACAGCTAGAGGAAGTTGCTGCTCTGGAGATCTGGTTTGTTTGAGTTAGGTTTTTAAATTCTGTAATTCCCTTTAAATAACCCGGGCTTCCTCCCTTCCCCCTTTATAATCTGTAAAAAGGAGGAAGGACACTTCAATGTACAGTGTTATTTTTACTGCTGGATCTTGTGCCAACAGAAATGTGAGGTTTGATTTTATTAGACTGTAGAGATTAAAAATACCATAAGAATCTCAGTAAATGGTTATGAGTCGATGTATTCATGTTTCAAAGTAAGTAGCTCCTCTGATCGTATTTAAGTACATTTTAAAACTTGTCCTTTCACTCTTTATCATCTTAGATAGATTTTAGGTAAGGTTTTAGCAGCTGTACAAAAAATCAACCAAATAAAAAAACATAGGAAAACTGTTGCCAAGGTGTTCAAGTCATTGAAGTGTAATACTGACTGGCACAAGAAACCACAGGTCATCCAATAGGTTCAAAAATTAGAGTGGGATGTTAAGGACTTAGCTCCATTTGCCTAATTGAGCAAAGCCTAGCTGAATGGTCAGTGTCAATCCATATCATCCTCCACAATGTTGGGGCTTCTTTAGGCAAAGAAATCTGCCTTGTTCATCAGGAAGGGGAAGAGCGAAGAAAATGAGCTGCTGTTTTGGTAGGGAGGATGTAATAACTTAAACTGTAAGCTCAGCAGGGTTAAGTCCAGAATCTGTACAAGTTAAAGTAGCTTTCATGTATTTTTTGTACAGTCCTTCACTTTCTAAGGTTAAACTTATATTTCAGACCTGAAGTCTACAAGAGCTTCCTCTGTAATCCATGGCACGTGTTTCCCTGCTCTCCAGCCATATTCTTTGTGTTCTTTGGCTAAATCAGATGTTTCAGAGCCCCTTCATGGATTGCTGTGTTCACAAAGGTAAGTACCTGGCAAATGGAGTCAGGCTCTAGCCTGGTGAAAGATCCTTCCTTGTTGCTTATTCTCTGTAAAATTTGCTCTAATAGGAGAAATTTCTAATTAAATTTGGTCTCCAGCTAACCTCAAACACTGCACAGGTGCTTAATATCTATATCTATCATCTATATCTATATTATCTGTATTTATTTTCATCTATATCTATATTATCTGTATTTATTTTCATCTATATCTATATTTATCTATATCTTTCTATATCATCTACATCTATATCTTTCTATATCATCTACATCTATATCTTTCTATATCATCTACATCTATATCTTTCTATATCATCTACATCTATATCTTTCTATATCATCTACATCTATATCTTTCTGTCAGAATTTTCAATACATGACTATTAAAACCTATTTGATGGGATTTTAGATCTAGAAATAAACATACCACAGATATGGCAGAGAAGGCATTATCCATCTCTGGTCCCTTTTGAAAAGTTCAGACACACAAAGGCTCTGTTAGTATTTTGGATTAATTGAACCTTGGAGGGAAAAAAAGGAGAAAAACATCGGAGTAAGAAGATGAACATTACCTTAATAAAGAGAAAGTTAGAAGACCTACTAGGTTTCTCATTATTTTCATAGACTTCTCATACCAAACATCAAGTGGTAGGTCTTTTTTTGTTTGTCTGTGTGTTAATGTCTTTTAGATGGAAAGGAAATTCCAAACAATTCTTACTGGTCCTATTTTTTTAAATTCTTTTCCATTCTCAAAATACACATTCCAATATTAGAAAATAAGTGTTAAAAAGAACAAAGAACTACCTTTGGAAGAAGAGTGTTTTATTTTTAGCATTATGTAGCTTAACTCTTCTTTAAAATGGCATTGGTTTTTTATTTCATTTTGGGATCAGTAGGTATTTTCTACTTTTACAGATAAAATAGTTTCTTTGCTGTCTCTTTTACTACTAGGTTTGATTCATCCACTTGTACATGAAAAGAACGAGCACAGGATGATTCTCTCATTCAGCCTCTGGTGAGTGTATCTGTCACTCATTCTGAGTTTATACCGAATACAGATACCAGAGGAACTGTAGCTAAAAGACTGAACATGATGCAACAAAGACACAGAGCACTTCATTCGCCAGTCAATAGCCCTGCTGCCTTTTACCCTTTAGAATGACATTTAAAAAGTCTTAACAAGGTCTAAAAAGGCTTCAGTAAATCAGTTTTCTTGGGTTGTTTTTTTTTTTTTTTTTCTTTTAGTAAAGCATAGAAGTGTCAAATAACAAAGTTTAAGTGAAACATGAGAAGGCAGGATGTGATTCTATTTAGAGAAGTTTTTTTTCTTCAAGATTCTCCTCCTTGGCTAAATAGATCAGCTGGTACATAAATGTATCATAAATACACATAAATATATCTATATATATATATAGATATTTATATATTTTTCCTATTATGTAGCAGGAGATATGTTTCAAGACCAGATATTTATTCTCTATATTCCAGCACGATATGAGGTCTCCCATGCACATATAAAAGAATGCAGAGAGGCTTTGAGCACAATCCAAGTATTTTAGTGCTCCTCAGCTGCTCTCCAGCACTGCAGCTCATTTGCCTTCACTCTCAGATGCCCATTCCATAAATGTACAGCCAAAACCTTATTGATTTTTTTTTTTTTTGTGCAAAGTCTGCTCTTGCTCCAACAGAATTGTAAGAACGGTGGCCAAATTTCTGGTAGTTGTATCACATCTTTTAACACAGAGTTGAGTTTTGCAAACCTTGGTTTTTCCAGCCTAAGGTAAGATTAAATAGCCATGCCATTTTACAATTACTGAACTAGGACTTAAATGAATGTAGCTTAATACCTGAGATAAGTTTTCTGACATCCTGGGCTTAGGGTAAGTAATTCTGTGCTTTTAGTAGGCTGGTTTGATTTCACCATCTGGCATAAATGGGCTAATTTGTATCTCTGAATTAAAATTCCAGGTATGCTGGTGTTTTCCTCTGCACACATATATTTAATGCAGAAAATTTCTAGTAGGGATTTCATTAACATAAATGACAATTGCACGTGAAGGATTAGAGCCTGCTGTCAAGGTAAAGACAGTACTGCAGGGAAAAATCTTTTTCTAGCCTACCTGTATAGGATTAATGTTTAAAAACCTATCATAATTATCTTCACTTTGAACTTGTTTTTCAGATCAGCATCTTATTTTAAAATATACAGGCATGCACAAAAAATAAATCCAAGCAAAATATGCAAAATATGTATTATTATGGCTCATTAGTGCTTGATGCTCATTCTAAATACAGAAGTTGCCATCATCCTGCTCCTGGGATCCAAAAGGAGTTTGGGCAGGAAAGAGAGAAAGTAGGAACAGGGTAGTCTGTTAAAGACTCAGCATCTCCTTGATCACTCCTTTGGACCATCATTTACATTTCAAACCTGAGAGCTTAAAACCTTAGCATACAAGAACATCTTGTTTCTTGGGTACGAAATTTGCACAGCCTCCAAGACAGTCGGGCTCAGATGACCCCACTTGTTCCTGAGCTGTCCGTTTGGAGCACTCCAATCCTGAATGGAAATGGTGCGTTTATTCTTGCTCTGTGCAGTGTACAGGATCACCTGTGCTCACCAGGAATGGCCAAGTGGCCACAGCAGGTTCCCCTTTGTTCAAGCTCCAGCTCTTGCATCACTTCTATTGCTGAGTCTCAGCTTTGCCTTGAGCCTTGACGTCACGTACAGAGGATAATTCATCTGCAGCTGTTAGGGAGTAAAAATGATGTTAACTAGCAGAAGAAGATATTTAAAACTACTGTAGCATGTGTGCTGATATGAAAAAGTTACTTGCAGTTTTTTCTTTCTAGCTTAGTTAGTGTTTAGAAAGCTCTTGTAATTATTAAAAATGGTACTACACTAATGCTTTTTGTTTTGAGACCAAGACATCTCTTGGCTTTGCTATTATGTCTAAAAAGAAGTTGGATCTTGCTGGCTGATGATTTCTTCATTGTCAAGTCTAGCCTTCAAGAAAGAAGGTTAAATTTAGCACAGGTGCACATATATAAATTTTGGGTGGAGGAATATAAACTTCTAACAGAGCATTCCTCAGTCTACTAGGAGACAAATATGTGAAAACAGACTCCCAAAAATAATGAAATCATCATTCACCTATGCTAGCATGGATTTCTGTGTTATCTTGGAAGCATATGAAAGAATAAGGGGTCTTAAATTCCATGTGTTTTTATTTTAATTGAGCATAACTATGTGAACTAATGTATGAAAATTAAAAGGATTCATAAGTCCAGCCCAATCAAGCCACAAAAGCAGAACGAAGTTTTATGCATCTGCACTTGTAATTTTACTTTTCATGTTGCCATCTTCAAGATGAAAAAATTTGTACAATGTAAAATTAATTAACCCCCTATACTTAGCTGCATTAACACTCCTAAAGGTGCCTCTCTAAATAGAAATGCAATAAATTATCAAGGCACCACTGTGTGCTTGAGCTACCTATTTTCTGATAATCTATGAAATGATTCAGTAAAATAAATATTATGAAGTAGTTTGATATCTAATATATTTATTACATTATACTTTTTTCCAGACTATTCCTGTTGTCTTTTGGCTTAGTATTTTCTTGAAGGTTGAAAGGACAAGAAAAGCCATACTGTAAATCTGTTGGCTCTTACTTGATAAATTATAAAAAACTTTTGATCTTTTGATCTTGAAACAACATAACCTAAAAGCCTTTTCCTTTTGGCTGGAATCCCAGACTCCAAATGTCATTCAAAGGATACATTTTCATGATAAACTATTTGATACTCTACATCCTTGTATAAATTTGTATTTTTTTGTGTTTTGTGTTTTATATTGATGCTTTCCATGAGCTTTCTCATATTCAACTTGTTATTTAATTACGGTTTTATAGAAGTTAAATAATTTTTTTCCAAAATACAAATACCAGAACTTAGAGAATATAAAATTTAAAGTGGAAACCAATGTTTCTCAATTGTTAGATGAAACCAAATAATTTGAAATTAAACATGTGCCACTATACTATATTTGAGAAGAGAGATGGATATTTGAGAGAAAGAAGGGAGAAACAGCAATTAGTATTAGAAAAAATGTGTTGCTCAAGATTACTTGAGTAGAGATACATAACTGAAAAAGAGATTTTCATTTCCTTTTCTCTTTATGGCTTATTATCCACATCTAATTGCTTTTTAAACACAAATTTTACAGTTGGAGAAATATCAAACTTATTTCACAATAGTGGAACATATACTGTGGATAAATAGTGAAGATACATTGTGGTGTACACATATAAAAAGTTGTTAAATCCTTGTCATCCAGTATGTCATTACATGTAAGTCAAGAAAATATTTGACTTCAGTAACTTTAATGAGAAGAGTAGGAAATTGATTTACTACAAATTGTTTTAATATTACTGCGTAACACAGCCTTGCAAAATTTTCATGAAAATTTACCAGTGTGGATGCAATTATTTACTTCTTTGACTTCTTCTTCTCAGTAATCAATCATGGTGGTGAATTAATAATTCTTTTTTTCACTGTATTGCATAATATTATTCATTTCAGCAAGTTGAATGAGCAAAAATTTGCTAAACTGCTAGACTATAAATATATATTTCCATAAACTTGTCTTTTGTAAGTAAATTGTGTGTTGTAACTCTGGGAGTGTAATCAACATTGAAATTGAAATAGAATGCAGGAGGGTTACACAAAATAACAATTGTAAATGGCACAAACTTTTTTGTTTGCTTTTTTTTTTTTTTAACTTTAGGAAACTTTCAGACATAAGATCAATTATTAACTACATGACAGGGTATATTGTACTTGCTGGGTTTACAGTGTAGATAAATATCTTGTGCACTTTAAAAACAGATTTATAGCATTTTTCTCAAGAATCATGCGATGATATTTAAATTCCAGGTCCTATCAGTGGTGCAGTGCTAATGTTTCACTCATCCCTCTCTATGGATGCTTGCACAGGAGGGCTGAGACAACAGGTGGGTCTGGATTGCATTGAGACAAGGACTGACAGTGATCTCCCTGGTCTAACCATTTGAATTGAGAACATTACCCTTTCTCTTTCCCCACTGTTTTATTTGTTTGGGTATTGGCCTCATGATTCAAGATGGGTGACAAAGCAGTGGAGTTTTGGGAGGATTTAGGGTTCTGTGCTGAGTACAGCACAATTTGAAATGGAGGAAACTTCTGCTTGTGAAGCCCAGCCCTCACCAAGCACTTTTGTGACCTTGAATGGTTCAGGTCTGTGTCCTGGACCTGGAGTGGCACTGCAAAGAATCAGAAACCTAGAAAATTAGGTCTCTATTCATTCCTTCTGTGTCTTTATCCAGTAATAATGACATTGCTACATTATTGGAACAATTCTGTGTCTCACCAAAATTAACATGAAAGCCCAGTTTAATGCCAAAATTTTTTTTTAATTTGTGGTTCAATTATGTAGGGTTGGTTGAGACGCTGGAGAGGGATTTTGTTGTGGGAATATCCCTGTCAGTGACAGGGCATTGAGGTGGGTGAAAAACTTCTGGTTTCTTGAGAGAGAGAAGACTGAAAGTAGGAAAAGTGAGCTGGAGTAAACAGAGGGCAATTTTCAACAAATACTTAGTGGTCCTGGAGTTCATGAGGATGTTCAGAGTTGTTGAAATTAACAATGAAAATTGAATCACTCTAAGTAATATACTCTATAAGGCAACAAGCCAGGTTTGCTATTAAAGAGGAGAGCAAAGAAAAGCAACAAACCCAACCTCTTGTTTGGACAAACAGAAAACATTTTTGTTGTGGAATAAAAATCAATGACCGAGAAAATAATGAAGGCATCTATATGAGAGTTTATGACAGCAGTTTCAACTGCCAGAGGGTGGAATATTTTTCCATGTTCAGGTGGGTGATGCCAGAACTGAAGGTTAACTTTTGACCAGGGATATATTGTACAATTTTCTTTTTGGCATCATTGATTTAAATATATGAATTGAGCTATGCAAGAGTGGGAAGCAGATAAACTATCATTAGCATCATTCTAGCAACACCAGCTGCAGTGAATACCAAACAGGTTTATACTTAGCAGGGGAAAGTAAATGTGGCTGCACTGAGATTTGAGCATCTATTCACAGCTTGTCCAGTGGCTGAGATTAGAGCAGTCTCCTGTCAGTTGCTATGTTCCACTCACAAAGTGTTCTGCTTAACATTAAGATAATCACTGTTTATGAAAAGACAAAAATCAAAAATATATACAATAAATCAGGCTGCCCTATAGGACGCTGGGTCCATGCCTGGTCATATATAGAATTTATTACTTCCTTCCTCAGCACACGAGATTGAACTTTCAACAGATCCGGCATTTAAACCTAAAATTTAGATTGTATATTGCCAAATAGTCTTTTGTTGGTGTGGAAAGCATTTCAGCTTGTGATGAAAAAGGTAAAAGCTCTTCTAAATTTCCCACAAAACAAACAAAAAGGTACATTTCCCAGAATCTGCAGCCAGGGTAGAACACCTATGTATTTTTCAGTATGAATCAATGTACAGTAACACATGAGTTACTAATGTAAATTTATGCGTTCTAGTACCATTTCTTGTTGCATTTTGAGGCTTATGGAGTAAGTTTCTTTTAGATTTTGGTTACTACTTGCAGCATTAAGTGGTTCAGGGTACCCTCTCTGTTTTGCTGCTCCCATCTGGAGGCTGCAGGACTCTGTCACTGTCTCTTCACTAATGGACAATTGTGTAGCCCAGAGTTGGAACATGGTCTGGTTTTCATCCCAGCTTTATGACTGAGAGTTGCTCTGGTCTAGAATACAGGTGAGTGCCAACAATTAGGAGCTGAGTTGAGCAGCGCAAAACTGGCTGAAATATTTGCAGGTCCTGACCTAATGAACATCTGAGGCCAAGACATGCAAAAATCAAGCATTCAGAAAAACATTGGAAGTATATGCTCAAACACAAGTGATTTCTTTATGATTTAATGCCTGCTTAATGTGCTTCCCTCAATATCAGCTTTGAGTTTCGCTAATGTAAAAAAAAAAAGATGAAGGTGTTAGTTGTTTTGTGTGATTTTTACCAGTAATTATAGTGTTGGAGAATTTGTGGACATTTTCTCATAGGAAAGCAAAAAATAATCTCCTTCCTGGATGTTTCTTCAGCTGCAGTAGAAGGAGACTTTAATAACAGCCTCTGAAAAGCTCAAATTCACAGATATAGACTTCTCTGATTCAGAGAGTGATATTTGTATACCTGGTAGAAAAATATAGTTCAAGCTTTGACTCCATTGGATAGTGGAATCAGAGGTTAGATATCGTCATGGTGCTAAAGAAATTCAAGTAACTCTGAGTTTCCTCAGATATCAGTCAACACATGGTAATTTGTTAAAAATCTGCTCTAAGAAATGTGTTCCAACCCTTTATTTCACATGGATCAGCTGCAGTGGTTCTGCAGAATGCTGCGACAACTAGATCCGTTTTGAGAACTTCTTTGTTAAGCAAAACAGCTTGAAAACATATAACAGAGATGGACGTGAATTCAATTATCATCTCAGCTACTTCATAAGACTAGAATATAGTCTCATGACTATATTAATATGGTTTTATGCATATCTATTTCCACAAAGAAAAACAATTGGATGCTTCTTTCACTACAGTCTTACTAACTTTCTGAATCCTGTCCTTTGTTTAATCTCATTGTTGTTATTGGAACAGCGCAGTAAGTACCTCATGCAGCATTTTTCTGTTTTGCTTCTCTAGAGGCCTATGGAAATTAAAAATTATTTAGCACAAAAATGCTGTTATCTCTGAAAAGAACAAAGAAAAATGTATTGAAAAGTGGGTCTTCTCTATGCATTAGTTCTGGGTATAATCTTGAGAAATTTTATATAGTAAGAAGAGGAAAGTGGTAAGTTATAAATGCAGTGTAGATTTCAGATGAAACTGGCTTGGCTTCCTGTTTACATTATATAGGTGAAATTGGAAAAAGAAGATTGTTCAGTTTCCTTTTGCTGTTTCAGGATATAATTAAAATAGCTTGTCCCTGGCTTTTGAGAGTTTGAGGGGTTGTAAACCTCAGGCTTCATTTCCAAGCATGATGGAAACTCTGTCAGCTGTTCCAGCAGATACACATCATCACACACATCTGGGCTAGGAGAACATTTTTGAAAAGACTTGATGCTTAATTGGAGTTATTATGGAATTGTTGAATCTTTGGATCACAAAAATTTCCTTTAAAACAGAGTGAGCTGGAAATTTTCATCAGAATAAAAGATGTTGCACTTACAAGAACAATAATTTTAGTCCTTCTATCTCTGAAATTCCAATAAGAACTGTCTTCATCAAAACCTCATAGTCCTAACTATTAAAAGTGATGTTTATAAGAAACATATCTAATAATATCTAAATTTGATATTTCTGGCCATGTCTTATATTTCCCACCATTCCAGGAAAACCTGGTTTAGAGGAATAACAAGAGATAAAAAGTGTAAATGCCACGTTCAATCTCTGCTGGAGACAGGAATATAAAAATCTTCTCTCATCTCTATAAAAATGAGTGGAGCTGCTTGTTCTCCAGTGGTAAATTTAACACTGAAAACACTGCTGAAACAAGTAAATGTATTGTGCTTTGAAAAATGACTTAGCTTTTTCTACAAGTAATTTTTCATCTGCTCCAGTCACCAGTTCACTTCTGTTTGGTCATAGGATTAAGGCAGAAATATCAAAGTATGATTGTTGCTCTGATCATTCTTCAGCTGTTTTCCGTCTCATTTTCTCAGCATTTTGCACATGGGCTGGGTGGGTGCAGCTGGGGCTGTGGTCAGTGTGTCTGTCCAGGCTGAGGCTGGTGGGCAGTGGTGTCCCTCAGGGTCCCTTGATGTCCTTATCAGTGACACAGTGATATCCCCAACAGGTTTGCAGGTCGCCCCAAGCTGAGAAGTGCAGTTGGCACAAGAGAAGGAAGGGATTTCATGGTTTCCCATTAAATTATTAGTATAGGGCATTACCAGTAGTAAAGCTCTGGTAGATACAAAGCTGCACAGCTCCTTGTCCCCAGCTGTGGCCAGAGACAAGGCTGAGCATGTATGACTGAATACACATTTATCTGACCATTTTGATTGGAGAATTTGTACCACAACAGAGAGTAAAACACAATCCAAACCCGAAGATTTACCGTGCTTTGCAAAGCTGGTCTTTGAAAAATTAATATGGAAGCTAGAAATTATTACATTAATTATTGGAGCCATGAATACAGGACCCAACAGTTTTCTCTTGCACCACTGAATCTGCAGAAAGGAAACAAGGAAAAGGCAGTGGGAGAATATGTTCCAGAGCTGACATTTATCATGCTGATAAACTACAGCCTTCACCTCCATCTCATCCAGAGTAGCCTCTTCTTGTTGTGGTCATCTATAAATATTAGACAATGTTAACATTCAGGAAGACAAATAGTGAGATTGACTTTTAATGTGATGATTTTCTGTATTGTGAGTTTTTGTTGTTTTTATGTCATCACCTGCAAACCGTCTGGGGTGTATATAATAAGACTGCACAGGCTTGCGTTTTGCAAACAGAGTAGAAAGTCTCCATTAAGACTGTCAGTTGTAAAATAAAATTCCTGTAAAAACATTATTGAAAAAAACCAAAAATTTATGATATAAAATCTAAGTGATTTTTCCGTTAGAAAAGGATACAAAGTGTACAAGACAGATCTAACTGGCTAAGTTACAACATAGTTAAGTAGGCTTTCCTCATTAAAATAAAATAACAACCACAAAAATCTGCAAATTAACCAGCATAAATGACTTCTGGAACCTCTTTCCTCTGCTGGCAGATGATAGTGATTATACTAATTATAGTTATATTTTCTGTAGAAGTTTACGAATAATGCATGAAATTATAATATTGTATCAGGTTTTGTCACATGTTAAAATTGCAGAGACAAAGACTTTATGTGAACTTCTTTGAGAGCAGTAATCTCAGGAAATGGGCAGTCCAAGTTCAGCATTGTTTTGGCATTACATCCCTTTGCAGTAAAATGCTGAACAGATGTATCTGATAGCAGTTGTAACCTATTCAGAAGGAAGCCTGCCAGTGCTAACCTACCACTGGTAGAAAGCAATAAAATGTCTCTGGAACCTGCTCACTGCATATGGTTTGCCCGAGGTTACTGTCTTGCCTTTCTTACAGTGTTACCCAATAAATCACAGAAAATATGGATTCATTTTGAACTTAAATAAGACAAGGAAAAAAAAAAAACCAAAAAACCAAAGAGCAGACTGTGAAGACTGTTGGATATTTTCCTTTCAGACATGAAATCAGCTATTTATAAGACTAAACTATTTTAAAAATACTTAAAATAATGTCACTAAAATGTTTTTATTCTTGCTTAATATACTTATTTTCTTTTCAGAGAGAAATGATATTGCAACCTACACTTATACAACATCTGTTGTGTTAATTATCAATATATTACTAAGCCCTCAATTTCCTTGCTCAAACATGATTCTTTGAAACATCACAAGAAACAATGGATTTAGGAGTATATCACTTGGGGATATGATGTACTGTTCAACTAAGATTCCTTCATTCTGGCCAGATGGAGCTCATAAGTAGTTGTGGGGGAGGAAGCCTCTAAACTATTGCCAAAAAATCTTCACTGCACATGCAAGATTTGCAAAGATGGTGAAAGAGCAGGTTATCCAACCAAGCAGCAGCCTGTAGGGAGAAAAAGCATAGGTTTTACATATAAAGCAGTTATGGCCTTAATGCAAAATCAAAGGTAACTCAGTTTCAGACTGGAGAGAGCCTGTTTCATATTCTGCAGCTGCTATTTGAAATGAGCCATTTGCTTAATCTGTGCCCATATCAGTTTCCACAAGGGCAGTACTTAGATAAAGAGTTGGAATCTTCCTATGATATGAATCAAAGAATACGACTTAGCAAGATAAAACCAGGAAGAGATAAACAGTCACAGATTCTGCACGTTTGGTTTTAAATTACTTACATTTGGAGGGGGGGAAAATGTATGTTTTCAGTTACCTAAGGTGGGATTTGTATCCTCTGCATCCAAGCCCGGCACCTTGACCTGCCTTTAAGACAAAAGCGATGAGCTGCCACCTTTAGTAAGCCAGCTGATTGGTTTTGATGATTTCTGTGCATGAGGAGAGCTGCTAATGTTTGTGTTTTCCCACTGATGCTCCAGACAGCCTGGGAGGCAGGTTCAGTTTGCCCTGGCCAGTATCATCCATCCCCCATGGCCACGTGTACGTCACGGTGCGGAGTTTACACTGGAGAGAGAGTGCACCTTGTTGTTTTCTTAAATTATTTCTGCACTCACCCTGCTCCTGATCCTCTTCTGGGAGTGTAAGTTGTACTGGAATTCAGCAGCCAGGAGCCAGGCCAAATGGCATGTGTGTTCATTTGGGTAATGAGGTGATTCACAGAGAGACCCATCTTTGGCTCTAGGTGTGCTCAGGGTGGGTGAACCCTGGACCATCTGGGCAAACTTGCCTGCTTGTTAGGCACACCTTGTGTGGAGGAGTCCTTTGCATGTGCAGGGATTTGATATGAATCTCTTTGACCTTAAGGCAAATTCATACTTTTTCCCTCAGGAAATATATTAATTTATAGCACTGTATCATATGTAGTAGGACACTGTTTAAAATATGTATAACATTCTTTAGGCATTTGGAAAATGTTTATTTAAAGAGGATTGACTATCTAAATAAATTTAGAGAAAATATGGATTTATCAAATGCTACAATTAAGGTTTCTTTGCTTTTCTTGGCAGCCCTTCCTGAGGAACAAAATTTCTGCTCTTTTGGAACAATGAGCCTCATTCCTAGGAGTCATAAATCAAGCCAAAGTAGCCTGAGGGATTTATACCAGAGAATGATCTGCAGCACCAGGTAAAATTATTCCCAAAGGAAAATTCTTGGTCTAATTCCAATAAATTCACTGAATAAATGTGTCCCTTTAATCATATATGAAATAATCCTGCTTCCTCACATGCGATGTCAGTGGTTTGCAAAAGAGATTTCTAATATGCTATTTCCTATCTCTTCACTGGCTGAATTAAATCTAATAACATCCCTTCAGCTGATTTCATTCTCTTACACAGACAATATCATTATTTGTGACTTTATACTACTTTTAGAATGGAAAGTAAATATTTTGACAGTAAATAAGGATTAGGTTGCCTCTGTATGCTTAAAATATTTACAAGATTTTATTAGGAAATATATATACCTGTACCAAAGAGTAGTAAATGCAGTCTGTAGTGTAGCTCAACAAAGTTGTGTTGTTTATCTTTTAAATTATCATTTCTGTGCGTTAACCTAGTATCTACAAAGAGATGGGAAAACCACAAGCCTTTGGAACAAAATAGGATGTTAAAATATATGTTAGGAATTAATTTGGTTTTGCTTTTTCTAGTTCTCTGAAGGAAGGAAATAGAATATATTATAAACACATTCTTGAATTTTTGTAGTTCTTGAAACTGCTGATGTTGTTTAGAAACATTTCTTTTGCCTTTGTAGTTTAGAATTGTTGCAACAGTAATAATTTTTGCCTGAAAGTTATGATCATATTTATACAAAGAAATTGAGGCCCAAGCAGAGCATTTACTGTCATATGTCAAACTCCACAGAGATGTTTACTGTCACCTATTTGTCCTGCATCAAAAAGTAAAATTATAATATCATATTATAATAAAAATATTGTATATAATAAAGTGATAACTAATACAATATTATGTGTATATAATAAATTAATGTGATATTATATATAATATAATCATTATAATAAAATTATAATATGAGACAGATACAATGAGTAACAATTATGATAAAGAAAAATGATTTCTCCAACAAAACAGATGTTGCTGCTTTCTCTTAGAGATTTATTTTGACCAAGTGTAGTTTATAAATTAAATACCTGTGTTTGAAAACAGAAAATGTTTATTTTCACAGTTTATTTACTAAACTACAGTTTAGTAGGAAATTAAGATTTACTGCTAACTTTCATTTGAAGAAATCATGTGGTAAGGTTCCAATGCAAGACATGGACAACTTAAAACTCATGCAGTTTTTTTTCAAAACTATTTTCAAAAGGTTCTGATTTTACTGTTGATTCTCATTTCAATTCAACGGTAATATACAATTAAACTCACCCAATGTTTAAGAAACATGAAGGTTGTGACACAAACACACAACAGACAGGAAATTCAAAGTTAGGCTCTAACTCTGGTTTTAAGTCACATAATGGAAAAACAGAGAGCATTTTAGACAGAATGTCAGCCTTAGGTTTCAATTTCCTGGCTTTTGTCAGTTTATGTCACAACGTTAATTATGTTTAACATAACTTTTCAATTTAATTTCCTTGTCTGTTTTCCTGTAACAACTTATTGTTGCTGTTCTTGTTACAGGGGAAAATAAATTTCATTACAATTAAGAAGGCACGTGTTATTTACCAGAATTATTATCCGTTTGTTTTCCCCTTAAGTTATGTTGGTTTTGACTGGGAATGGGTTACTTTTCCTCATAGTAGCTGTGTTTTTAAATTTGTGCTGGAAGCAGCATTGATAACACAGGGATGTTTTATTTTTTGCTGAGCAGAGCTTGCACAGTCAAAGCCTGTTCTGCCTTTTAGGCCACTCACCAGTGAATGGACTGGGGGTGCACAAAGAGTTTGGAGGGACAGAGCTGGGACAGCTGACCCCAACAGGCACAAGGAATGTCCCATACCAATTTTTATATATCTTGTTATTGCCAATTTAGAATTGCTATGATGAGTTTGTTTTACCTGCCTTTGGAAGATAGGGAGGTCTATGTATTTTTGCAAAATCCACTTGCAAAGGAAAAAAGGTACTGAAGCAATTTGAACTAAAATTATTTACTTATTAAAACTAAAAAAATTTGCTACCTACCACAATTTTAAGGCCATAATAGGTATTCTGGATCAAGAAAATCATAGTTTCTTAGGTGTTATGACAGCTTATAATGAGTGAGCCATGCTCTGCAAAATGGAATTTAAGGGTTCCAGTCCACACAATTCTCATTACAAAAGATAGAAAATTGTACCAAAAGAGGAGTCTGGCCTTGCAGTATATGCTGCAGTCCCTGTGGATGTTGATGTTGAATTTACAGTAGCAAATTGTTGTTTTGTGAATTGGTATTAGTAGGGGAAAATAATCCCACACTGCTGACGTAATTCCATCCTGTACATTGTTAATTTCTAAGTTCATTTCCATATTTCAGTGGGAAAGAGAACCATTAATTTTAGAGTGCTTTTCATTACTAAAAAATAGATGCACTTATTTATGTCTTTATTTAAATTATGCAGTACCATAAGGATATTTGATTAAGAGCAATTGATTTTTACCTAGAGAGGAAGTCCCTAGGTGCTGGATATAAATCTAATCTCACTCTTTGAAGTTTTATATCTACCTTGGATCTGAAGTCTTGTATCACAATATCCTTGGAAACCTGAATGCAACACATTGACTTTCAAAGCACTTATTCCCAGCTGCAGGATCTTCAGGAGCTTATGTTTGGTGTGACTGATGAGAAAGAAGCCTTCAGATCTGAATTTTAACAGTGAAATTAGAATAGGAATCTTTTAGGTGTCTAAAAAAAATAAATTTCCAAACAATAAAAATTGATAACAGTCGTATTTCTTTTCAGTTCAATATTTTGTTATAACTGAATGGGACTTCTCTGTTTTAGTTCCTGAATCTGGACAGAACAAGTGAGCATTTTTTGACGAACTGCAGATTTTGGAATGTGTGTCTTGGTTGGAGATTTTGCTTCCTGCTAAATGTTCATGCCTGATTTTGCTCCCCCTTTTCAGGATGAGAATTCATCAAGTCTCTGTGGCTTGTAAATAAATCGAATGTATACGGCCAGCTTTTTCTCCACCATGGATTTTTAGAATAAAATATGGGATTTTAAATTAACAGACAATTTCAGGTGCGTATATGCTGCAAAACTTAAGGTTGTGTTTTTGGTAGCTTGCAGACCCTTAAATGGACAGAAAATCCCTTCCAACTGTGAGCATAGATTTCTTAGCAAATCAGGAACAGATATGTAGAACATTAAAAGTAAATTACTTAAATTACTTTAGTTGGTCCAAGTTTGAATTTTTCCTCACACAACTGGCAAAAAAACCCCATGGAATAAACTGAACTTGCAGATATTGGAAACAATCTGTTTCCTATGAGAGGTCAGCCAGCTTAATTAGTGTCTTTACTATTAAATACATTGCAGCATATATGTTTTTAATGGCTAAAGTGTTACAGAGTTTCAAAAAAGTTTTGTCTGTTCTAAATTCATGTTTGCGTTTTGATAATGCCTTGTGGTTTTACTCAATCTCAGTTCAGTGAAATAGTTTGGGATGAATAACATGCAGGTTAAGATCCCCTCTATATTTACTATTAGGACATTAACAAATGACCTCTTAAGTCAAAGGAAGATTTTCTGTAGAACATAGTGTGCTTTTGTCCACATCCTAATTTAATTTTTTGTGTGCTGTTTTCCCCTACTTTTTTGCATATACTAGTGTAACTTTGTCACAGTTTTAGGTTGAGTTTTTTACCTTCTTATTGTTGTTTTACCTTCTCACATACATTGCCACTTAGGTTAATTTCCTTGTGTCTGTAGCATTTTTATTTCTGGTTGCTTTTAAGTGGTCCCAGCAATATAAGATATTCATAAGAAAAGGCATGACTTTTATAGGGAATAAAAATTTGACCGTTCAGTTTATGCGAATGTATCATTACATAAAAAAATTAAATTTTTCTTTTTTTTATAACTGATAATAAAGCTCTCTGATGAGCTGTTAAAGTACTTGTGTGGAAAACTACTTCTTAGTAACCACTGTACAGTATTTTCTAGAGAGCTATTCACTGAAACAGCCATTTTTATACTTTATCTGCTCATTTTGAATGTTGCCTTTTTTTCAGTAACCTTGGACCTATACGTTTAAAAATTAAACATTTTCTATAAATGTTTTAGGATGTGATTTCACATGTTCTAGACTAAAATGCTTGCTTTATTTTACAGTTTCTTTTTATTATCAAGTTAGAGCCATGGATCAGAAGGGGAAGCTGTGCCAGTTGACTGTTCTATTTTATCCACCAGCCTTTCTCCTTATTAGTCTTTAAAAATTCCTTATTTACCACATGCAGCAGGACTGAGCTCCCACAATAAAAGCTGCAGCTGTTTCTGCTTTTTTTTTTCTTACTCCTTTTGCCTTTGCTAGCTATGTCCCAAACACAGCCAACAATGGTCTGTCCACCCAGGGAACCAACATCAAAAGTCTCTTTTGTTTTAGCACATTCCTCCTTTGCTGCGCCAGCTTTCATGGCATTTGTGGCACGCCAGCAGCAGTTGTGAGGAAGACTTTGGGCCGTAATCTCTCATTAATTCTCCTGACCAGAAGCTCTCTGGGGTGGCTCCAGCCTCCAGTGCCAGCAGCACCAGCAGCCCCAGCATCCCTGTGGGAGGGAGTCTGCCCTTTTGCCACCTCTATTATGGAGCTGCTCCTGGGCCAAGAGGTCCTGAGGAGTCCCAAGCTGTCCTGATGCATTGACTGGAAGGAGGGAGAGATGTTGGGCATTTGGTGGCACAGAACCTTCCAGAGGTTCATGGCTGTGATTCGTGTCAATTCATGTCAAATCCATGCTGTGATTTGACACTGGGAGGACACCAGCCACTGCTGTCTGTCTGTAGAGGTGCTGCTGTTCATCAGGTTCTGGTTAGAATCCAAGAACCATTACAGTTGGAAAAAACTCCAAGATGACCAAGTCCAGCCTTTAGCTGGACACCAACACATGAACTAAACCGTAGCACCAAGAGCTTCACTGAGAAATTTCTCCAACACTTCCAGGGAGAATGACTCCACCACCTCCCTGGGCAGCAATTGAGGAAATTACAATTCTTGATTTGATGGACTGCAGGTAAATTCCCAATATAAACAAGAAAATGGCTGTGGCTGCACACTCCCTCTTGTGATTTGACACTGGGAGGACACCAGCCACTGCTGTCTGTTTGTAGACATGCTGCTGTTCATCAGGTTCTGGTTAGAATCCAACAATCATTAGGGTTGGAAAAAACCTCCAAGATGACCCAGTCCAACCTTTGGCTAAGCATCAACACATGAACTAAACCATAGCACCAAGAGCTGCACTGAGAAATTTCTCCAACACTTCCAGGGATTAGGACTCCACCACCTCCCTGGGCAGCAATTGAGGAAATTACAATTCTTGATTTGGTGGACTGCAGGTAAATTCCTGATGTTAAATTTCCAGATATAAACAAGAAAACAATAAAAAAGACCTGGGTTCAGTACTCAGGAGAGGCCACCCAGTGGTTGCTGTTCTTCTGTGTAGTGTTCCCTGTTTTGTACTGACAACAAAAGGAACTTCTGAAGCCTGTCTTCCCTTTGATGACCTAAGAATGAATTATTAAAACAACACTTTGTGAACCACACATTCTGCCTCACATGTATATTGTCTCAAGATGATCAGCCTTTCTGTATTGTGACATGAGAAGGAGAAGCTGCTTTGATTTTGGAGAAAATGCAAATTACCAAAAAAAAAAATAAAAAAGAAGAAAAGAACAAGTTGGCACTCTGTTGTATAGACAGCAATTCCAAGAGACAAATTAAGCTGTTTTCTACTCATGCAACCTTGATGTGGCCAATAAATGGCTTTGCCATCACACCTTCTGCTTGTGGTTTAACCCCAGACAAAACCACACGCTCCACATTGGTTTGGGGAAAAAATCAAGAGGATAAAAATGCAGAAACCCATGGGCTGTTAGAAACAGTTTAATAGGGAAAGCAAAGGCTATGCAAAAGCAAAGCAAAACCAAGAACTCATTCACTGGTTCCCGTGGGCAGGCAGTAGTTCAGACATTCATCTCTGTATGCTGAGCGTGTTGCCATGTGCTGTGGAATATCCCTTTGCTCAGTTTGCACAATAAAATGTGCTTCATCTGCTGAATGTCCAATTGTAGAGGGTGATTGAAACTGAGAAAATATTGCATTCTTGGTTTATGGAGAAATCAGGTGAAAACAAACTCCTGTTGACTTAAAAAATATTATTTATGATTCCCCACTGTGACAAATCCTGGCTAAAAATCTTGTCTTGCTTGCTCTGAAGCCCAATAACCTACCCCAGGCTGAAAATTTAAATTTTAACAGATAAATATTAGACAAAACTAAGTATTTTATAGCTTTTACACATTAAAATGAAGAAAACGCTTTGCATATTCTTAGTTTGATTACTCATTTTGATGGTGTTATTAAAAATATCACTTATTACATTTTCAGGGCTCTTCTAATGAAAACCACTAAGTATTTGCTTTAAGTAAAATAAACAATTGCTGTGTTATTGTGTTTTGAAATAGAAACCTGCATTTATGACACGTAGCAATGATGATGATACATTCTTTCGTTTATTCCAGGCTTCAGAATTTGCCAACACCCATGAGGCAGTTGTCATCTCATGGTGATATCTCTCTTATCCTTTCTTATTGTTTAATTGCACCACTGATCAGCTGCATAACCCTGATCAATCTAAACTGATTGTGAAGTTTCCCGTATCTCTAATGGAGAGGGTTCCATTATATCCCTCTTTTTAAATTGAGGGATATTCAGGCGGTGTGCTCATTATTCACTCTTATTAGAAGATTGGTACCTAGAAAGCAATCATATGGACATGTGATGATTAGTAAATTGGTAAAAAACTACTTAGATTCATAACCTTTGGTGAGTTTATGTAAGAAAACGTACTCTATCTACTGAAATGTCCCATTCTAGATGGTAAAAATATAGTATTGTATGTACACATTCTGCAAGAAATTTGCCCTTAAATGTAGATGTAAATCAGTGCATAAAGAAGCACCTGTAAGAGTTTATGTTCTATTTTCTTTCATAGAGCTTTTTATAAAAAGGATAATCTGTTTGCAGATGTTCTTAGGTATGGGTTTGATTTTAATATGAGGAGCACAATGGATGATTTTAGTGTTTTTTTAAGAAAAAGAAAGGGGTCAGGTAATATTTGATCATAAACATGGGGTTTTTTAACTTTGTAAGTTGTTCTTGCAATTTTATGACACATTTTGAGGAAAAAAATCTAGAATACTTGCCAAAGCAAACCAGCCAATCTTTAATTTCACTGAACTTGTTTCATTTCAGAGGACTCAGAGTTACTGTGGAGAAGTCTGATTAATCCATAGGAGAAAATGGAAATGTCAACTTTCCATTTTCCACCCAGATTTGAGATGTGATAAAATTTATAGTAGATTATGATTTTGCCTGATAATTTTGCCACTAAAGTAATGAGTGAAAATCTGCTTGAATTCTAAAGCTGGGTTAATTCTCTTTGTACTATTATTTATTTATTTTATTTTTTTACTGATGAGCATATTAATCATTACAAAAAAATTGAAAAAGTTCTTTCCTGCAGGCCTTAGTTTTCAGCATTAGCACATTTGGTATGTTTTCTTTCTGCATAAAATAGGTGTCATTGCAGCGAATCTCTCAGTAAATTGCTCTTAAATCTTTATGCTTTTCTTTATGACATGGCCTTTGCAGTATGAGCCCACCTTTTCCTTTTAAAAAGTTCAAATCAAACTGAAAGAATTTGAAAAAAGTCATGTCATGAAGGCATGTAATAATGCTTCTTTTTAGAATTCTTTTTAGAACTATTTTTAAAGGTTTCCTCTAGCCACTGCTATTTTCACAAGCACTACCAGTTATGATTGTCTTGTATGAGCTGATTAAAACTGTTTTTTCAGTTTTCTAGGCAGGAAAGGACTGAGATTTGCCAAAGGGAAAGGGACTGCAGAGCAGTACTGTAATAAAGGATGGTAAGTAGCCCTACCACATAAAGTTGAAAGGTGGGAAAGGATGCTAAATTGGGAACCTTGCTTTGGCAAAAGAGAACACTTCATATGCAGAGATAAGAATTCATTGTAAGTGTGATTAAAATCCTAACAGATTGATCAAAAAAATTACAAACAGTTACTTTCAGTCCAGTTGCAGTCATACTAAAGCCTGCAGCCAAATGATCTAATTAATGCAGAAAAACCTCTTTGATACCAAAGTTTAAAATTTTAATGCAAAAATTTGCTAATCTCCAGCCTTTTATTCTGCTGGTATGACCACCCTGGAACTCCCCTTCTGGCCCCAAAGGCTCAGCCAGACAGGGCATGAGGGGTTTCAGCAAATGCCACAGCAGCCTGGCACACCTGGATGAGCCCTTGCACAAGTCCTGTCAGAGATAAAATAAAAAGTTTGGGTTCTTTCATTGGGAAGTGCAAAACATTGCAAATACTGGGCTACAAGAAGCCTAAAAATTCTCCTTGTTTAGTATTGACAGGGTAGAGGTCAGATGACAGGGGGACTTTGATGTGCAACTTCTACAAGAGTTTCAGTTTAGAGAAAAAGGGGGCTGTGTCACAGACATCTTTTATGAAAATCCTTTCCTTAGGATTTTTCCTTCTGAGAAGCTGAGAGGCCTCAGGAACAAAATGTAAACATTGATTATCTGCTGCTGTGGAATGCAACAGGTGCATCTGTGATTGGCCCATGTTGGTTGTTTCTAATTAATGGCCAATCACAGTGAGCTGGCTTGGACAGAGAGCCTGAGACAGAAGCCTTTGTTATCATTCCTTCCTATTCTATTCTTAGCTAGCCTTCTGATGAAATCCTTTCTTCTATTCTTTTAGTATAGTTTTAATATAATATATATCATAAAATAATAAACCAAGCCTTCTGAAACATGGAGTCAGATCCTCGTCTCTTCCCTCATCCTTGGACCCCTGTGAACACCGTCACAGGAATTGTAATGAATTTTTGTTGATCCCTAACTGATATCCATTCCCTCCTCCAAAAGCTCCCATTTCATTCCTGTATTTGGCACAGAAATCAATCTAGTAGGGAATGCAGCAAGGCTTCATAATCAGCTATTACAAGCCAGACTGAGCCTGGCATCAGAGGAGAAGGGGAATTTCACTGTTGTGTGCAATTTCACTGGAGACACCAAGATGCTCAAATATTACTTGACCAGCTCTAGTACCCCTTTTCTCTCACCCTTCCTATATTACACTCTAGCAGCCAATATGAAGTTACAAAATGGGAAAAAATATCAACTTTATGATTTAACTCTTATTTCTTTCTACTTACATTTTTTCCTTCTGGATTTTGGTTAAATCAGTGTAGAATTTAACGAAGACAAAGGTGCCACCCATGTTTGCTTTTTCCCTCCCTCACATTAATTATAATGTGTACATGTCTTATATTTCATTAGCAGTCAGTAGGTTTGATCTGCAGCCTGGTAACAAATTTTAGAATCCACAAGCTCAATTAAAAGCCTGTGTTTTGTGTGAAAAGGTGTCTGTGTTGCTCTTTTGAGCTTGAGTACTGTTGCTGGAATTTTACAATAAGATCTTCCAAGCAGCAATGAACACCAGCATTAATCTTAGATTAAAATTCTTTCTGCTTACTGGTTCTTTATGTAAAGATGCACAGATGAGATCTGATGACCACAGTAAAACAACATGTGGTTTTGAAATTCTCAATAGTGTTTTCTACAACTGGGATCAATGTTTAAGTAAGAGAGGACTGTAAAAATGTTTTCATATATAATTTTGTAGCTGGAAAAAACCACATTGGCTCATTTAATTCACTGGTTGATGATCACATACAGAAAAATCTACCATGGCTTTTTGTTAGGAGAATAGATTCATTTAATAATGGGTAATATTGGTTACTGGAAAGCCTGATGATGTCGAGTGGCTGAAATCTTACAAGTACAATTTGAGAACAATTTAATGCATCTAATCCAAATATGTAATTCAGGCAATATGAGAAACAGGCCTGTAGAGTTAATTGTAGTCATCCCAAGAAATAAGGTAATGGCTTCAATGGGGCAATCTTTACTTACTGTATCCTTACTACTGATGAGTAAGCAAGGCTGATATTTGGAAAAAAAGATAAGGTTTTTCATGATATTCAAGGCTCCAGAAAATTCAAGGTTGTTTAATTGCTGTATTACATAACCAGTGATATCCAAGTGAGATTGGTGCTACCCTGATCTTGAAGAATTTTGTATTAGAAGCGCATTGTGGGAAGAGATCCAAGGTACAAATTACCTTATCCTGCTTTTCTGTTTGCTACAAGGGAACCTTTTTTGAAACACTAGCAAACTTGAAGACTTGCAGAATTTCTCTTGTACACAAACATTTTTATAACCACTTTTTTTTTTTTTTTTTTTTTTTTTTTTTTTTTTTTTTGGCATAGTAGATTCCTGGAATATTTCATGCAAAAGAGACCTGAGCTGGGAAGACCAGTGTCACTGACAGAGCTGCTCTGGTAAGAGGTGATATTTCTATGAGTGACCAAATGTCTAGACCATAGAGAATTTCTGATGACAGCCAAAGGCTTTCACAAAGGAGAAGATAATTGTACCAAATGAATCTTTGCAATGAATCTGGCACTTTTGCTTTGCTCTCTCTCTTTTAAAATAAATTTAAAAAAAAGCTAAATGCCATTTCCAGGGACTGTTTTGGCACTATTACCTCTTCACCCCTTAGGAGAGCTTTTACCTTTAATTTTGGTGTATCCTGCTGTGGCCATGCTATTACTTAGCTATGACAAGAGTTTTAAAATTACAAACATGTGGGGCTGGGGCTGCTGCATTTTGCTTTAGCCTTTCAAAGTGCCTTGTTGATGTTAATATACAGCACCCCTGCTGTGCTATTTTTTCTTATTCTGACTTTTTTTTGTTGCATTTTGCATGGGGAGCCTGAGTGATTAATATTTCATCAGTCCTTTAGTGCAGAATGTCACAAGGATGTGTTGCATTTAGCTTTTCTGGAGCTCTGTTGCCACTGGATTGTGACTAATAGCTGGAGCTGGACCTCTAATGGTTTCATGGGATCACCATCAAATAGAAACAAACAACTGTTTGCCACATCATTAATCTATAAGAAGTTCATTAAATATCTTCATCTGCATTTTAAATGTTACCTTCTCTACAGCATGCAATAAATTATTCTGATAATGTGTACCCTGGCTTAATTCAATGTTTAATGTAAAATTTAATGTTGAATGTAAAATTCAATGTACAGTAGCACATTTTCATTAGTAAAGTGGTCTGTTGAAACAAAGAGGGTTGCAAAATTTTATGGAAAACAATGTTTATTTGCATATTTTGACTAGAGATGACATAAGGAAATGCATTTCAATTATTTTGCAATTTTAAAACTCCTAAATAAAAAAAAAACATATGTGTGTAAACACATGTATATACATAAATACCAGATGCTGGCAACACAACCACTTCCTCTAGAAACTAGATTTGTTTTCATAAGTTAAATTGGATGTAATTTTTCACGTTTAGCTTGAAATCATCTTGTGTTTGTATTAAAAAACATCAGGAAGAAACAATGTAGTATTCCCTGATGTTTCTTATTGCAAACACAGGATGATTATATGATGGAGCAATTGCAATTTCATTTCTTTCCAAAATGAATGCATGCTTTACAGGTGTTGGTGTGTGGTTCTTGACATCAGTTTTTCTCATCAGGTTGCAGAATTGGGGTAGCCTTGCAAAAGAGAGGCCACGGTGATGGTGGGTGGCAGCCCAGGGAGAGACCAGAATGCCAGGATTACACAAGGAAAAACAGCACCTAAAAGTGGGGGGGTATAATCAGCTTAGCTAAATCTGAAAGGAACTCGGGCTGGAGGGCTCTTTGATTATATTTCTAGCAGATAACCTGTTTGAGCTGGAGTATAAGTGGATAATCCACATAAGTGCTCATATCAGAAGCCTTTAACTCTGTGGAGTGATCTCAGTAGGATACAATTCTTCTACCAAAACCTCAGTGATCACATTAGCAACTTAAAAAACACAGTTAACGCTGGCCTTTTAAGTTATATGTAAAGAGAATTAATTTTCTGGTTTGCCCCTGTTTTGGTTAATTTTTGAATAATTTTGTAGTTGTTTCAGCTCATTATTCTCAAAACCTAAATAAGGAGTGTTCAAGAGCAGATTTGTGCCCAGGCTTAGCTGGGGAAGACACACAGATAAATCAAACCCTTCTCATTTAAAATATTGAGCAGAAATGTAATATGGAAGGGATGTAGTGAGTTTTAGAAAAATAAAGAACATTGAAAAATAAAGAGCAGAAGATATTATGAATCTCATTTCAGAACTTGAACTTGATACTAGCACGAGGATAAGCATTCATGACAGGTTTGGCTCTGATCTATCATGCAAAATGAAGTGGATTCTTTTGATTATTATTTCACTGAAGTAATTTCTAGAGGAGATAGATTTTCCTCCAAAATTCTCATAGGAAAACATTGTGGGAAATCAAAATCAGGTTGTGTTACCAGCCTATTGCATGTGAAGGCAAGCAGAGCTGATTTTGGGTCCCTGCTGATTTTGGGTGATTATTGCATGGTTGCCTGGTGTTAAGGTCTCTTCTGCATCTGCCTTTGACCATGTGTTGTGCTACTGAGGGGAAACCTGGCATTCTGTGTTGACAGTTCACATTTGAATGATCTTCTTCTTTACGGGATCTACAACATTTCTTAGTGTTTTTTTCTTTTTTGAAATCTATCAAAGAAAATCAGGAAATTGCCTGATGGTATGAGCTGGCAAATGCAGTAATTCCAAAGTCCCTCGTTCTTCTTGGGTGTGGTGAAAATTTTGAAAATGTAACCATTGAAAAAAGAAACCAGAAAACCAGGGGAAGTAACAGGAGAACTGCTGTGATGCCTAAGGAGACAGGAACATTTTGTCATTTTTAAATGTTTAAGAGCTGTGCTATGCATGGTAACTTGGTGTCTTTGTTTCCATATTATCAGGGGCACATCTGCAGTCACAAAGCTGAAAGAAGGAGGACAGAGAGGAGTCAAAAACTCAAACTAGAGAGAGAAGTGCTCGAGCTGTCAGGCTGTTGGGTGTTCAGCATTGTGGAAATCTCTGTCTGTCCTTCATGAGTTTTAATGGTGTAACCTTGGTCTCCGAGGCGTTACTGAGTTAAGAGTCATGATGATGAAAATCATTTTATTCTTTAAAAACAAATAAAGAAAACCTCCAAACAGGACATCTCAAGAATGTCCATGCAGGAATAACTAAATTCTTTTGGCCAGGAGATGGTTCCATGAAGTGTAATATTAAGGTTTAGCTCATTTCTCTGAATCATATGCAGAGCAGCAATTGTTTGGAAAGCAGGCAGTTTCTTACCTTCCTGTTCAGCAGTCTTGGCTTACTTCAGTCGTGAAGAAGAGTATATAAAATCTTAATGTTTTTCTTGGGATGGAGAAAAATCTTATTTTTTTTTTTCATGGGATGGAGAAAAATAAGAAAGAAAAAAAAAAAAAAAAAAGAGGCAAGAGAAGCTAGTCATGGATGGCAAGGCAAGTCTTTCCTGTAATTGTTATGGCTTTTGGAGAGGTAAATCTGTATGAAGGTGAGGAAACATTTCCAGCTTGTAGCCCCTTCCCTTGGTGAGGCTTGCTGTGAATAGGCAAGTAATGCATTTCCCTGTGGAAGTCCTTACCTGATAACTGGATTTTACCTTAGCAGTAACACGGATTTGAGCTTTCCAGAGGTCTGCCTCTGGCTCTTGGCAGGATTGTTTTGTGTGGAGAAATGCAGTGCTGCTAAAACAGCCTTGGGGACTGATGGCCACAGACACAGCCCTGGCTGTTGTGAGCTTCCTTTTCCCCTGTCAACTGGAAATGTTTTACCTTTTTTCTGTTGTGTGACAGTGTTCACAGGGTCTCAGGATGAGGGAAGAGACGAGGATCTGACTCCATGTTTCAGAAGGCTTGATTTATTATTTTATGATATATATTATATTATTTATGATATATATTATATTAAAACTATATTAAAATAATAGATAAAAGGGTTTCATCAGAAAGGTAAGAATTGAATTAGAAAGAATGATAACAAAGGTTTGTGGCTTGGACTCTCTGTCTGAGCCAGCTGACTGTGATTGGCCATTAATTAGAAACAACCAACATGGGCCAATCCCAGATGCACCTGTTGCATTCCACAGCAGCAGATAATCAATGTCTGCATTTTGTTCCTGAGGCCTCCAAGCTTCTCAGACGGAAAAATCCTAAAAAAAAGATTTTTCATAAAAGATGTCTGTGACACTGGCACATCAACGGCCATAAAATTCCATTTCCATTCAGCATTAGCCTGTTGCAAGCATTAATTAAAGTCTATCACAGTGGAATTTTTAGTTTGGGGAGCTGCATGCAGCCATTGCATTGGAGCAGCTACTGCATTTCATTAGAGCAAGACAAATCTAATCTCCTGTGATGAACTCTGCCATCACTTTGCTGTGCTACGACTGAAGATGAAGCTTCAGATCTGTCTTGTTCCTGAGCTGAGCTTAATCTGAGTGCTCACTATAAATGTGTGTAAAACTCCATATCTCATTACTGGTCTCCTGGGCTTTCCCTAAACAAATACAGTGGATTAAAATGCAAGTTCATTAGGTTAAAGTGCTTAATTATCTTAAAACTCTCAGTGTTAGAGTCAGATGTCAAGATTTGATTAGCACTGCAGGGAGGCTCTGTAAGAAGCAAAATGGAAATAACCATTGTCCTGCTATAGTTAAAATGCTATAAATATGTAAATAAGGACACAAATATAGGCTTAGCTACATAGGTAATATTTCTTAACTTCCAAATGAAGTAATTAGCATAAGTTATTTTGTTGCATCCCTATCTCTGATACTTAATTATATCAATGCTATATTATTTAATATTCTGTGACAAGTTGTCATAATCACATTTCCTTTCAGGCCTGTTTATTGCCTTTAGTTATTAAAGTGCCCTTTAGTTCTGTGTAGAGGAAAAAGTAATATCATTTATTATTGACCCCTAATGCACCAAGATTAGAGTTCTGAGACTCTCCCACAAGGTGTGTTATAAGGGTGAATTTTAGCTTGGGAAGAGTACTCTAAAATGATTAATGAGTCACCTCCCAGGGAAGAAGTGAAAATAATGTGTCTTACCATAAGAAAATACAATTATGTTAAAGCAGTCAAGGGATCTATATTTTCACCTTACTTATTTCATGGCCTTTCTTTGTTACTCAAAAAGAGTTGGTGTATAGGAAAGAGAGCAGAAATGGCTTTCCATGTGATGACAAAGACCTGTACTCAGTGTCCTGTAAATGTTTATTTACCAGGTGTGTATGGGAAGAAATGGGGTTTGATGGTTTTCAGTGCTCTAATTGCCAGGTAATAAAATAGTGTGGTGCAAACTACGAAAATCCACATTCAGTTTCATTATGCTCTTCATGTTCTTAAAAGGAAAAAGAACCCAGCTACCTAACATCAGCAGACAGGAAATGAAATTGAAAATGATCATTGGATTACTCTTGAGCT
Source organism: Melospiza melodia melodia (assembly GCF_035770615.1). Lineage (NCBI taxonomy): Eukaryota > Metazoa > Chordata > Aves > Passeriformes > Passerellidae > Melospiza > Melospiza melodia. Next base: position 135,845,745 of record NC_086195.1, read on the forward strand.
TGCACCTCCATGATTTTTGTTCATCTGGGTATTCGTAGCTTCAAGGGGCAGTTGTGTAAGCCAGTAGCTATAACTATTATTTCTTAGGGCTTATTCTTTTCTCTTTTGTTTTGAGCTTGCTTTATTTGCTTTATGGTGTTGTTTGGTGGGTTTTTTTTTTTTTTTTTCTCATACAGGGATTTTATTCTTAAATTGTGTCTATTTTCTCCTAAGAGCTTTCAATCCTTTCTTTAATCCAAGTGCTACGTAGCACTGCACTAACAGTTTGCTGTGAGCAGGTGAAATTCCAGGCACGTGAGTGGTTCTGGTTTACAAAGGCTTGGGCAATGCTAACCAAGCATGCCTTTGGCAGATGTGGCACTGCCTGTTGCAAGCTTTAGTTTGTGCCAGGTGGTGCTGCATAAGAATTTGATGCATTTTCGAGTTGAAAAATCTCATTTCTTCTGCTTGGATGCCCAGCGTTACACAATATTGTGATGGGGCTGCTCCACTGAGGCTGACGTATTTAATCTGCAGCTTGCTGAAGGATTTTGAGACCTGTTAACAGGGTGAGGTTCAGGCAGGGAGCAGCTTTCCAGTCTATTCCAGTCCCCAGCCTTTCAGCTTTGCTGTAGGAATATTTCACTTGCATCTCTCTCTCCCTCTTAAGTGACACAATAATGAGATTTTTTTTTTAGGTGGCATCAAAATGGTTCTGTAAATAGCTAAGGCAAAATCCTGCCCCAGGGAAGTAAGTAGCAGTGCTGTTGGAGGGAATTACAGTCAAATGCAAGTATCTGGGCAGGTGGTCTCCAGGGAAAAACATCAGAAGGCAGAGATGGACTTGATTGAGCCACCTGCATCCACACGAGAGCTCCTCCAGAAAGGGAGAAGGGTCATCCATTCAACAATAGTTGCAGCAGAGGGTGTTTAATTCTTTGGATAACATTGGCTCTGTATAGAAATATATTGAAAGCAAAAAATCCTCTTGGTATAATTCCTTTTTTTCCAACCTTATAATATTAATATTTCTATGACTGGAAAAAAAAAAAAAAAAACAACAAAATATTTTCTCTCAAAACATGTGTCTGGGAAAAAACCGAAATCTAACTGAAAGCAGAGGTTGCAAGCTAAACAGCATCATCAACACCTTTTAGTTAGTGCTTTCTAAAAGCATATTTGAGTTGTTTTGAAAGGTAATTTTGAAGATGTGAAATGACATCCTGTGTTGCTTTTGTTTTATTTATCCTCAACAGTTTTCAGTGCTTGTAACTTCGGGCTTCGGTTTCTGCTTTGAGACTCTGAATCCTCAAGTTGTGTCTTGCGCTGCTGACTGCCTGAATTTTCTCACTAATCCTAGAGTGTGC